>NC_139613.1:49200442-49927510 GCF_964270895.1 Podarcis filfolensis | reverse complement strand
TAAAAATCTGAAATTCTCCAATTCTCTCAAAAATGGTGCCAAACTGTTGCAAATTCTCTCCTGAAAGGTTTGGCAGTGGAAACAGAAGCCTTTTTATCACAGGAAATGAAATCAGCCCTCGACAACTTAAGCTGTGGAAAAAAAATTTCTAAGCCCCGGGGTCACAATTTCAGTAAAAATCTGAAATCCTCCAATTCTCTCAAAAATGGTGCCAAACTGTTGCAAATTCTCCCCTGAAAGGTTTGGCGGTGGAAACAGAAGCCTTTTTAACATAGGAAAAGAAATCAGCCCTCGAAGACAAAACCTGTGAAAAAATTTTTTTCTAATCCCCGGAGTCACAATTTCAGCAAAAATCTGATATTCACCAATTCTCTCAAAAATGGTGCCAAACTGTTGCAAATTCTCCCCTGAAAGGTTTGGAGGTGGAAAGAGAAGCCTTTTCATAATAGGAAATGAAATCAGCCCCTTGAAGACAAAACCTGTGGAAAAAAATTTTGCTAAGCCCCGGGGTCACAATTTCAGCAAAAATCTAAAATTCTCCAATTCTCTCAAAAATGGTGCCAAACTGTTGCAAATTCTCCCCTGAAAGGTTTGGCAGTGGAAACAGAAGCCTTTTTATCATAGGAAATGAAATCAGCCCTCGACAACTTAAGCTGTGGAAAAAAATTTTCTAAGCCCCGGGGTCACAATTTCAGTAAAAATCTGAAATTCTCCAATTCTCTCAAAAATGGTGCCAAACTGTTGCAAATTCTCCCCTGAAAGGTTTGGCGGTGGAAACAGAAGCCTTTTTATCATAGGAAATGAAATCAGCCCTCGACAACTTAAGCTGTGGGGAAAAAATTTCTAAGCCCCGGGGTCACAATTTCAGTAAAAATCTGAAATTCTCCCATTCTCTCAAAAATGGTGCCAAACTGTTGCAAATTCTCCCCTGAAAGCTTTGGCGGTGGAAACAGAAGCCTTTTTATCATATGTAATGAAATCAGCCCTCGAAGACAAAACCTGTGGGGAAAAAAATTTCTAAGCCCCGGGGTCACAATTTCAGCAAAAATCTGAAATTTTCCAATTCTCTCAAAAATGGTGCCAAACTGTTGCAAATTCTCCGCTGAAAGGTTTGGCGGTGGAAACAGAATCCTTTTTATCATAGGAAATGAAATCAGCCGTCGAAGACAAAACCTGTGGGGAAAAATTTTTTTCTAAGCCCCGGGGTCACAATTTCAGCAAAAATCTGAAATCCTCCAATTCTCTCAAAAAAGGTGCCATAGTGTTGCAAATTCTCCCCTGAAAGGTTTGGCGGTGGAAACAGAATCCTTTTTATCATAGGAAATGAAATCAGCCATCGAAGACAAAACCTGTGGGGAAAAAAATTTCTAAGCCCCGGGGTCACAATTTCAGTAAAAATCTGAAATTCTCCAATTCTCTCAAAAATGGTGCCAAACTGTTGCAAATTCTCTCCTGAAAGGTTTGGCTGTGGAAACAGAAGCCTTTTTATCACAGGAAATGAAATCAGCCCTCGACAACTTAAGCTGTGGAAAAGAAATTTCTAAGCCCCGGGGTCACAATTTCAGTAAAAATCTGAAATCCTCCAATTCTCTCAAAAATGGTGCCAAACTGTTTCAAATTCTCCCCTGAAAGGTTTGGAGGTGGAAAGAGAAGCCTTTTCATAATAGGAAATGAAATCAGCCCTTGAAGACAAAACCTGTGGAAAAAAATTTTGCTAAGCCCCGGGGTCACAATTTCAGCAAAAATCTAAAATTCTCCAATTCTCTCAAAAATGGTGCCAAACTGTTGCAAATTCTCCCCTGAAAGGTTTGGCTGTGGAAACAGAAGCCTTTTTATCATAGGAAATGAAATCAGCCCTCGACAACTTAAGCTGTGGAAAAAATTTTTCTAAGCCCCGGGGTCACAATTTCAGTAAAAATCTGAAATTCTCCAATTCTCTCAAAAATGGTGCCAAACTGTTGCAAATTCTCCCCTGAAAGGTTTGGCGGTGGAAACAGAAGCCTTTTTATCATAGGAAATGAAATCAGCCCTCGACAACTTAAGCTGTGGGGAAAAAATTTCTAAGCCCCGGGGTCACAATTTCAGTAAAAATCTGAAATTCTCCCATTCTCTCAAAAATGGTGCCAAACTGTTGCAAATTCTCCCCTGAAAGGTTTGGCGGTGGAAACAGAAGCCTTTTTATCATATGTAATGAAATCAGCCCTCGAAGACAAAACCTGTGGGGAAAAAAATTTCTAAGCCCCGGGGTCACAATTTCAGCAAAAATCTGAAATTTTCCAATTCTCTCAAAAATGGTGCCAAACTGTTGCAAATTCTCCGCTGAAAGGTTTGGCGGTGGAAACAGAATCCTTTTTATCATAGGAAATGAAATCAGCCGTCGAAGACAAAACCTGTGGGGAAAAATTTTTTTCTAAGCCCCGGGGTCACAATTTCAGCAAAAATCTGAAATCCTCCAATTCTCTCAAAAAAGGTGCCATAGTGTTGCAAATTCTCCCCTGAAAGGTTTGGCGGTGGAAACAGAATCCTTTTTATCATAGGAAATGAAATCAGCCATCGAAGACAAAACCTGTGGGGAAAAAAATTTCTAAGCCCCGGGGTCACAATTTCAGTAAAAATCTGAAATTCTCCAATTCTCTCAAAAATGGTGCCAAACTGTTGCAAATTCTCTCCTGAAAGGTTTGGCAGTGGAAACAGAAGCCTTTTTATCACAGGAAATGAAATCAGCCCTCGACAACTTAAGCTGTGGAAAAGAAATTTCTAAGCCCCGGGGTCACAATTTCAGTAAAAATCTGAAATCCTCCAATTCTCTCAAAAATGGTGCCAAACTGTTTCAAATTCTCCCCTGAAAGGTTTGGCGGTGGAAACAGAAGCCTTTTTAACATAGGAAAAGAAATCAGCCCTCGAAGACAAAACCTGTGAAAAATTTTTTTTTCTAAGCCCCGGAGTCACAATTTCAGCAAAAATCTGATATTCACCAATTCTCTCAAAAATGGTGCCAAACTGTTGCAAATTCTCCCCTGAAAGGTTTGGAGGTGGAAAGAGAAGCCTTTTCATAATAGGAAATGAAATCAGCCCTTGAAGACAAAACCTGTGGAAAAAAATTTTGCTAAGCCCCGGGGTCACAATTTCAGCAAAAATCTAAAATTCTCCAATTCTCTCAAAAATGGTGCCAAACTGTTGCAAATTCTCCCCTGAAAGGTTTGGCAGTGGAAACAGAAGCCTTTTTATCATAGGAAATGAAATCAGCCCTCGACAACTTAAGCTGTGGAAAAAAATTTTCTAAGCCCCGGGGTCACAATTTCAGTAAAAATCTGAAATTCTCCAATTCTCTCAAAAATGGTGCCAAACTGTTGCAAATTCTCCCCTGAAAGGTTTGGCGGTGGAAACAGAAGCCTTTTTATCATAGGAAATGAAATCAGCCCTCGACAACTTAAGCTGTGGGGAAAAAATTTCTAAGCCCCGGGGTCACAATTTCAGTAAAAATCTGAAATTCTCCCATTCTCTCAAAAATGGTGCCAAACTGTTGCAAATTCTCCCCTGAAAGGTTTGGCGGTGGAAACAGAAGCCTTTTTATCATATGTAATGAAATCAGCCCTCGAAGACAAAACCTGTGGGGAAAAAAATTTCTAAGCCCCGGGGTCACAATTTCAGCAAAAATCTGAAATTTTCCAATTCTCTCAAAAATGGTGCCAAACTGTTGCAAATTCTCCGCTGAAAGGTTTGGCGGTGGAAACAGAATCCTTTTTATCATAGGAAATGAAATCAGCCGTCGAAGACAAAACCTGTGGGGAAAAAAATTTCTAAGCCCCGGGGTCACAATTTCAGCAAAAATCTGAAATTCTCCAATTCTCTCAAAAATGGTGCCAAACTGTTGCAAATTCTCCCCTGAAAGGTTTGGCGGTGGAAACAGAATCCTTTTTATCATAGGAAATGAAATCAGCTGTCGAAGACAAAACCTGTGGGGAAAAAAATTTCTAAGCCCCGGGGTCACAATTTCAGCAAAAATCTGAAATTCTCCAATTCTCTCAAAAATGGTGCCAAACTGTTGCAAATTCTCCCCTGAAAGGTTTGGCGGTGGAAACAGAAGCCTTTTTATCATAGGAAATGAAATCAGCCCTCGACAACTTAAGCTGTGGAAAAAAAATTTCTAAGCCCCGGGGTCACAATTTCAGTAAAAATCTGAAATCCTCCAATTCTCTCAAAAATGGTGCCAAACTGTTGCAAATTGTCCCCTGAAAGGTTTGGCGGTGGAAACAGAAGCCTTTTTAACATAGGAAAAGAAATCAGCCTTCGAAGACAAAACGTGTGAAAAAAAAATTTTCTAAGCCCCGGAGTCACAATTTCAGCAAAAATCTGAAATTCTCCAATTCTCTCAAAAATGGTGCCAAACTGTTGCAAATTCTCCCCTGAAAGGTTTGGCGGTGGAAACAGAAGCCTTTTTATCATAGGAAATGAAATCAGCCCTCGAAAACTTCAGCTGTGGAAAAAAAATTTCTAAGCCCCGGGGTCACAATTTCAGTAAAAATCTGAAATCCTCCAATTCTCTCAAAAATGGTGCCAAACTGTTGCAAATTCTCCCCTGAAAGGTTTGGCGGTGGAAACAGAAGCCTTTTTAACATAGGAAAAGAAATCAGCCCTCGAAGACAAAACCTGTGAAAAAAAAAATTTCTAAGCCCCGGAGTCACAATTTCAGCAAAAATCTGATATTCACCAATTCTCTTAAAAATGGTGCCAAACTGTTGCAAATTCTACCCTGAAAGGTTTGGAGGTGGAAAGAGAAGCCTTTTCATAATAGGAAATGAAATCAGCCCTCGAAGACAAAACCTGTGGAAAAAAAATTTGCTAAGCCCCGGGGTCACAATTTCAGCAAAAATCTAAAATTCTCCAATTCTCTCAAAATTGGTGCCATACTGTTGCAAATTCTCCCCTGAAAGGTTTGGCAGTGGAAACAGAAGCCTTTTTATCATAGGAAATGAAATCAGCCCTCGAAGACAAAACCTGCGGGGGGAAAATTTTCTAAGCCCCGGGGTCACAATTTCAGCAAAAATCTAAAATTCTCCAATTCTCTCAAAAATGGTGCCAAACTGTTGCAAATTCTCCCCTGAAAGGTTTTGCGGTGGAAACAGAAGCCTTTTTGTCATAGGAAATGAAATCAGCCCATGATAACAAAACCTGTGGAAAAAAAATTTCTAAGCCCCGGGGTCACAATTTCAGTAAAAATCTGAAATTCTCCAATTCTCTCAAAAATGGTGCCAAACTGTTGCAAATTCTCCTCTGAAAGGTTTGGCGGTGGAAACAGAAGCCTTTTTATCATATGAAATGAAATCAGCCCTCGAAGACAAAACCTGTTGAAAAAATTTTTTCTAAGCCCCGGGGTCACAATTTCAGCAAAAATCTGAAATTCTCCATTTCTCTCAAAAATGGTGCCAAACTGTTGCAAATTCTCCCCTGAAAGGTTTGGCGGTGGAAACAGAATCCTTTTTATCATAGGAAATGAAATCAGCTGTCGAAGACAAAACCTGTGGGGAAAAAATTTTCTAAGCCCCATGGTCACAATTTCAGCAAAAATCTGAAATTCTCCAATTCTCTCAAAAATGGTGCCATACTGTTGCAAATTCTCCCCTGAAAGGTTTGGCGGTGGAAACAGAAGCCTTTTTATCATAGGAAATGAAATCAGCCCTCAACAACTTAAGCTGTGGAAAAAAAATTTCTAAGCCCCGGGGTCACAATTTCAGCAAAAATCTGAAATTCTCCAATTCTCTCAAAAATGGTGCCAAACTGTTTCAAATTCTCCCCTGAAAGGTTTGGCGGTGGAAACAGAAGTCTTTTTATCATAGGAAATGAAACAAGCCCTCGAAGAGAAAACCTGTGGGAAAAAAATTTCTAAGCCCCGGGGTCACAATTTCAGCAAAAAATCTGAAATTCTCCAATTCTCTCAAAAATGGTGCCAAACTGTTGCAAATTCTCCCCTGAAAGATTTGGCGGTGGAAACAGAAGCCTTTTTATCATAGGTAATGAAATCAGCCCTCGACAACTTAAGCTGTGGAAAAAAAATTTCTAACCCCGGGGTCACAATTTCAGTAAAAATCTGAAATCCTCCAATTCTCTCAAAAATGGTGCCAAACTGTTGCAAATTCTCCCCTGAAAGATTTGGCGGTGGAAACAGAAGCCTTTTTATCATAGGAAATGAAATCAGCCCTCGAAGACAAAACCTGCGGAAAAATTTTTTTCTAAGCCCCGGGGTCACAATTTCAGCAAAAATCTGAAATCCTCCAATTCTCTCAAAAAAGGTGCCATAGTGTTGCAAATTCTCCCCTGAAAGGTTTGGCGGTGGAAACAGAATCCTTTTTATCATAGGAAATGAAATCAGCCATCGAAGACAAAACCTGTGGGGAAAAAAATTTCTAAGCCCCGGGGTCACAATTTCAGTAAAAATCTGAAATTCTCCAATTCTCTCAAAAATGGTGCCAAACTGTTGCAAATTCTCTCCTGAAAGGTTTGGCAGTGGAAACAGAAGCCTTTTTATCACAGGAAATGAAATCAGCCCTCGACAACTTAAGCTGTGGAAAAAAAATTTCTAAGCCCCGGGGTCACAATTTCAGTAAAAATCTGAAATCCTCCAATTCTCTCAAAAATGGTGCCAAACTGTTGCAAATTCTCCCCTGAAAGGTTTGGCGGTGGAAACAGAAGCCTTTTTAACATAGGAAAAGAAATCAGCCCTCGAAGACAAAACCTGTGAAAAAAATTTTTTCTAAGCCCCGGAGTCACAATTTCAGCAAAAATCTGATATTCACCAATTCTCTCAAAAATGGTGCCAAACTGTTGCAAATTCTCCCCTGAAAGGTTTGGAGGTGGAAAGAGAAGCCTTTTCATAACAGGAAATGAAATCAGCCCTTGAAGACAAAACCTGTGGAAAAAATTTTTGCTAAGCCCCGGGGTCACAATTTCAGCAAAAATCTAAAATTCTCCAATTCTCTCAAAAATGGTGCCAAACTGTTGCAAATTCTCCCCTGAAAGGTTTGGCAGTGGAAACAGAAGCCTTTTTATCATAGGAAATGAAATCAGCCCTCGACAACTTAAGCTGTGGAAAAAAATTTTCTAAGCCCCGGGGTCACAATTTCAGTAAAAATCTGAAATTCTCCAATTCTCTCAAAAATGGTGCCAAACTGTTGCAAATTCTCCCCTGAAAGGTTTGGCGGTGGAAACAGAAGCCTTTTTATCATAGGAAATGAAATCAGCCCTCGACAACTTAAGCTGTGGGGAAAAAATTTCTAAGCCCCGGGGTCACAATTTCAGTAAAAATCTGAAATTCTCCCATTCTCTCAAAAATGGTGCCAAACTGTTGCAAATTCTCCCCTGAAAGGTTTGGCGGTGGAAACAGAAGCCTTTTTATCATATGTAATGAAATCAGCCCTCGAAGACAAAACCTGTGGGGAAAAAAATTTCTAAGCCCCGGGGTCACAATTTCAGCAAAAATCTGAAATTTTCCAATTCTCTCAAAAATGGTGCCAAACTGTTGCAAATTCTCCGCTGAAAGGTTTGGCGGTGGAAACAGAATCCTTTTTATCATAGGAAATGAAATCAGCCGTCGAAGACAAAACCTGTGGGGAAAAAAATTTCTAAGCCCCGGGGTCACAATTTCAGCAAAAATCTGAAATTCTCCAATTCTCTCAAAAATGGTGCCAAACTGTTGCAAATTCTCCCCTGAAAGGTTTGGCGGTGGAAACAGAATCCTTTTTATCATAGGAAATGAAATCAGCCGTCGAAGACAAAACCTGTGGGGAAAAAAATTTCTAAGCCCCGGGGTCACAATTTCAGCAAAAATCTGAAATTCTCCAATTCTCTCAAAAATGGTGCCAAACTGTTGCAAATTCTCCCCTGAAAGGTTTGGCGGTGGAAACAGAAGCCTTTTTATCATAGGAAATGAAATCAGCCCTCGACAACTTAAGCTGTGGAAAAAAAAATTTCTAAGCCCCGGGGTCACAATTTCAGTAAAAATCTGAAATCCTCCAATTCTCTCAAAAATGGTGCCAAACTGTTGCAAATTGTCCCCTGAAAGGTTTGGCGGTGGAAACAGAAGCCTTTTTAACATAGGAAAAGAAATCAGCCTTCGAAGACAAAACGTGTGAAAAAAAAATTTTCTAAGCCCGGAGTCACAATTTCAGCAAAAATCTGAAATTCTCCAATTCTCTCAAAAATGGTGCCAAACTGTTGCAAATTCTCCCCTGAAAGGTTTGGCGGTGGAAACAGAAGCCTTTTTATCATAGGAAATGAAATCAGCCCTCGAAAACTTCAGCTGTGGAAAAAAAATTTCTAAGCCCCGGGGTCACAATTTCAGTAAAAATCTGAAATCCTCCAATTCTCTCAAAAATGGTGCCAAACTGTTGCAAATTCTCCCCTGAAAGGTTTGGCGGTGGAAACAGAAGCCTTTTTAACATAGGAAAAGAAATCAGCCCTCGAAGACAAAACCTGTGAAAAAAAAAATTTCTAAGACCCGGAGTCACAATTTCAGCAAAAATCTGATATTCACCAATTCTCTTAAAAATGGTGCCAAACTGTTGCAAATTCTACCCTGAAAGGTTTGGAGGTGGAAAGAGAAGCCTTTTCATAATAGGAAATGAAATCAGCCCTCGAAGACAAAACCTGTGGAAAAAAAATTTGCTAAGCCACGGGGTCACAATTTCAGCAAAAATCTAAAATTCTCCAATTCTCTCAAAATTGGTGCCATACTGTTGCAAATTCTCCCCTGAAAGGTTTGGCAGTGGAAACAGAAGCCTTTTTGTCATAGGAAATGAAATCAGCCCATGATAACAAAACCTGTGGAAAAAAAATTTCTAAGCCCCGGGGTCACAATTTCAGTAAAAATCTGAAATTCTCCAATTCTCTCAAAAATGGTGCCAAACTGTTGCAAATTCTCCTCTGAAAGGTTTGGCGGTGGAAACAGAAGCCTTTTTATCATATGAAATGAAATCAGCCCTCGAAGACAAAACCTGTTGAAAAAATTTTTTCTAAGCCCCGGGGTCACAATTTCAGCAAAAATCTGAAATTCTCCATTTCTCTCAAAAATGGTGCCAAACTGTTGCAAATTCTCCCCTGAAAGGTTTGGCGGTGGAAACAGAATCCTTTTTATCATAGGAAATGAAATCAGCTGTCGAAGACAAAACCTGTGGGGAAAAAATTTTCTAAGCCCCATGGTCACAATTTCAGCAAAAATCTGAAATTCTCCAATTCTCTCAAAAATGGTGCCATACTGTTGCAAATTCTCCCCTGAAAGGTTTGGCGGTGGAAACAGAAGCCTTTTTATCATAGGAAATGAAATCAGCCCTCAACAACTTAAGCTGTGGAAAAAAAATTTCTAAGCCCCGGGGTCACAATTTCAGCAAAAATCTGAAATTCTCCAACTCTCTCAAAAATGGTGCCAAACTGTTTCAAATTCTCCCCTGAAAGATTTGGCGGTGGAAACAGAAGCCTTTTTATCATAGGAAATGAAATCAGCCCTCGAAGACAAAACCTGCGGAAAAAATTTTTTCTAAGCCCCGGGGTCACAATTTCAGCAAAAATCTGAAATCCTCCAATTCTCTCAAAAAAGGTGCCATAGTGTTGCAAATTCTCCCCTGAAAGGTTTGGCGGTGGAAACAGAATCCTTTTTATCATAGGAAATGAAATCAGCCATCGAAGACAAAACCTGTGGGGAAAAAAATTTCTAAGCCCCGGGGTCACAATTTCAGTAAAAATCTGAAATTCTCCAATTCTCTCAAAAATGGTGCCAAACTGTTGCAAATTCTCTCCTGAAAGGTTTGGCAGTGGAAACAGAAGCCTTTTTATCACAGGAAATGAAATCAGCCCTCGACAACTTAAGCTGTGGAAAAAAAATTTCTAAGCCCCGGGGTCACAATTTCAGTAAAAATCTGAAATCCTCCAATTCTCTCAAAAATGGTGCCAAACTGTTGCAAATTCTCCCCTGAAAGGTTTGGCGGTGGAAACAGAAGCCTTTTTAACATAGGAAAAGAAATCAGCCCTCGAAGACAAAACCTGTGAAAAAATTTTTTTCTAAGCCCCGGAGTCACAATTTCAGCAAAAATCTGATATTCACCAATTCTCTCAAAAATGGTGCCAAACTGTTGCAAATTCTCCCCTGAAAGGTTTGGAGGTGGAAAGAGAAGCCTTTTCATAATAGGAAATGAAATCAGCCCTTGAAGACAAAACCTGTGGAAAAAAATTTTGCTAAGCCCCGGGGTCACAATTTCAGCAAAAATCTGAAATTCTCCAATTCTCTCAAAAATGGTGCCATACTGTTGCAAATTCTCCCCTGAAAGGTTTGGCAGTGGAAACAGAAGCCTTTTTATCATAGGAAATGAAATCAGCCCTCGACAACTTAAGCTGTGGAAAAAAAGATTTCTAAGCCCCGGGGTCACAATTTCAGTAAAAATCTGAAATTCTCCAATTCTCTCTAAAATGGTGCCAAACTGTTGCAAATTCTCCCCTGAAAGGATTGGCGGTGGAAACAGAAGCCTTTTAATCACAGTAAATGAAATCTGCCCTCGAAGACAAAACCTGTGGAAAAAAAAATTTCTAAGCCCCGGGGTCACAAATTGAGCAAAAATCTGAAATTCTCCAATTCTCTCAAAAATGGTGCCAAAATGTTGCAAATTCTCCCCTGAAAGGTTTGGCGGTGGAAACAGAAGCCTTGTTATCATAGGAAATGAAATCAGCCGTCGAAGACAAAACCTGTGGGGGGAAAAATTTCTAAGCCCCGGGGTCACAACTTCAGCAAAAATCTCAAATTCTCCAATTCTCTCAAAAATGGTGCCAAACTGTTGCAAATTCTCCCCTGAAAGGTTTGGAGGTGGAAACAGAATCCTTTTTATCATAGGAAATGAAATCAGCCATCGAAGACAAAACCTGTGGGGAAAAAAATTTCTAAGCCCCGGGGTCACAATTTCAGTAAAAATCTGAAATTCTCCAATTCTCTCAAAAATGGTGCCAAACTGTTGCAAATTCTCTCCTGAAAGGTTTGGCAGTGGAAACAGAAGCCTTTTTATCACAGGAAATGCAATCAGCCCTCGACAACTTAAGCTGTGGAAAAAAAATTTCTAAGCCCCGGGGTCACAATTTCAGTAAAAATCTGAAATCCTCCAATTCTCTCAAAAATGGTGCCAAACTGTTGCAAATTTTCCCCTGAAAGGTTTGGCGGTGGAAACAGAAGCCTTTTTAACATAGGAAAAGAAATCAGCCCTCGAAGACAAAACCTGTGAAAAAATTTTTTTCTAAGCCCCGGAGTCACAATTTCAGCAAAAATCTGATATTCACCAATTCTCTCAAAAATGGTGCCAAACTGTTGCAAATTCTCCCCTGAAAGGTTTGGAGGTGGAAAGAGAAGCCTTTTCATAATAGGAAATGAAATCAGCCCTTGAAGACAAAACCTGTGGAAAAAAATTTTGCTAAGCCCCGGGGTCACAATTTCAGCAAAAATCTAAAATTCTCCAATTCTCTCAAAAATGGTGCCAAACTGTTGGAAATTCTCTGCTGAAAGGTTTGGCAGTGGAAACAGAAGCCTTTTTATCACAGGAAATGAAATCAGCCCTCGACAACTTAAGCTGTGGGAAAGAAATTTCTAAGCCCCGGGGTCACAATTTCAGTAAAAATCTGAAATCCTCCAATTCTCTCAAAAATGGTGCCAAACTGTTGCAAATTCTCCCCTGAAAGGTTTGGCGGTGGAAACAGAAGCCTTTTTAACATAGGAAAAGAAATCAGCCCTCGAAGACAAAACCTGTGAAAAAATTTTTTTCTAAGCCCCGGAGTCACAATTTCAGCAAAAATCTGATATTCACCAATTCTCTCAAAAATGGTGCCAAACTGTTGCAAATTCTACCCTGAAAGGTTTGGAGGTGGAAAGAGAAGCCTTTTCATAATAGGAAATGAAATCAGCCCTCGAAGACAAAACCTGTGGAAAAATTTTTTGCTAAGCCCCGGGGTCACAATTTCAGCAAAAATCTGAAATTCTCCAATTCTCTCAAAAATGGTGCAATACTGTTGCAAATTCTCCCCTGAAAGGTTTGGCGGTGGAAACAGAAGCCTTGTTATCATAGGAAATGAAATCAGCCCTCGACAATTTAAGCTGTGGGAAAAAAAAATTCCTAAGCCCCGGGGTCACAATTTGAGCAAAAATCTGAAATTCACCAATTCTCTCAAAAATGGTGCCAAACTGTTGCAAATTCTCCCCTGAAAGGTTTGGCGGTGGAAACAGAAGTCTTTTTATCATAGGAAATGAAATCAGCCCTCAAAGACAAAACCTGTTGAAAAAATTTTTTCTAAGCCCCGGGGTCACAATTTCAGTAAAAATCTGAAATTCTCCAATTCTCTCAAAAATGGTGTCAAACTGTTGCAAATTCTCCCCTGAAAAGTTTGGCGGTGGAAACAGAAGCCTTTTTATCATATGAAATGAAATCAGCCTTCGAAGACAAAACCTGTTGAAAAAAAATTTTCTAAGCCCCGGGGTCACAATTTCAGCAAAAATCTGAAATTCTCCATTTCTCTCAAAAATGGTGCCAAACTGTTGCAAATTCTCCCCTGAAAGGTTTGGCGGTGGAAACAGAATCCTTTTTATTATTGGAAATGAAATCAGCCGTCGAAGACAAAACCTGTGGGGGGAAAAATTTCTAAGCCCCGGGGTCACAATTTCAGCAAAAATCTGAAATTCTCCAATTCTCTCAAAAATGGTGCCAAACTGTTGCAAATTCTCTCCTGAAAGGTTTGGCAGTGGAAACAGAAGCCTTTTTATCACAGGAAATGAAATCAGCCCTCGACAACTTAAGCTGTGGAAAAAAAATTTCTAAGCCTCGGGGTCACAATTTCAGTAAAAATCTGAAATCCTCCAATTCTCTCAAAAATGGTGCCAAACTGTTGCAAATTCTCCTCTGAAAGGTTTGGCGGTGGAAACAGAAGCCTTTTTAACATAGGAAAAGAAATCAGCCCTTGAAGACAAAACCTGTGAAAAAAATTTTTTCTAAGCCCCGGAGTCACAATTTCAGCAAAAATCTGATATTCACCAATTCTCTCAAAAATGGTGCCAAACTGTTGCAAATTCTCCCCTGAAAGGTTTGGAGGTGGAAAGAGAAGCCTTTTCATAATAGGAAATGAAATCAGCCCTCGAAGACAAAACCTGTGGTAAAAAATTTTGCTAAGCCCCGGGGTCACAATTTCAGTAAAATTCTGAAATTCTCCAATTCTCTCAAAAATGGTGCCAAACTGTTGCAAATTCTCCCCTGAAAGGTTTGGCGGTGGATACAGAAGCCTTTTTATCATATGAAATGAAATCAGCCCTCGAAGACAAAACCTGTTGAAAAATTTTTTTCTAAGCCCCGGGGTCACAATTTCAGCAAAAATCTGAAATTCTCCATTTCTCTCAAAAATGGTGCCAAACTGTTGCAAATTCTCCCCTGAAAGGTTTGGCGGTGGAAACAGAAGCCTTGTTATCATAGGAAATGAAATCAGCCGTCGAAGACAAAACCTGTGGGGGAAAAAATTTCTAAGCCCCGGGGTCACAATTTCAGCAAAAATCTGAAATTCTCCAATTCTCTCAAAAATGGTGCCAAACTGTTGCAAATTCTCCCCTGAAAGGTTTGGCGGTGGAAACAGAAGCCTTTTTAACATAGGAAAAGAAATCAGCCCTCGAAGACAAAACCTGTGAAAAAAATTTTTTCTAAGCCCCGGAGTCACAATTTCAGCAAAAATCTGATATTCACCAATTCTCTCAAAAATGGTGCCAAACTGTTGCAAATTCTCCCGTGAAAGGTTTGGAGGTGGAAAGAGAAGCCTTTTCATAATAGGAAATGAAATCAGCCCTTGAAGACAAAACCTGTGGAAAAAAATTTTGCTAAGCCCCGGGGTTACAATTTCAGCAAAAATCTAAAATTCTCCAATTCTTTCAAAAATGGTGCCAAACTGTTGCAAATTCTCTGCTGAAAGGTTTGGCAGTGGAAACAGAAGCCTTTTTATCACAGGAAATGAAATCAGCCCTCGACAACTTAAGCTGTGGAAAAAAAATTTCTAAGCCCCGGGGTCACAATTTCAGTAAAAATCTGAAATCCTCCAATTCTCTCAAAAATGGTGCCAAACTGTTGCAAATTCTCCCCTGAAAGGTTTGGCGGTGGAAACAGAAGCCTTTTTAACATAGGAAAAGAAATCAGCCCTCGAAGACAAAACCTGTGAAAAAATTTTTTTCTAAGCCTCGGAGTCACAATTTCAGCAAAAATCTGATATTCACCAATTCTCTCAAAAATGGTGCCAAACTGTTGCAAATTCTCCCCTGAAAGGTTTGGCAGTGGAAACAGAAGCCTTTTTAACATAGGAAAAGAAATCAGCCCTCGAAGACAAAACCTGTGAAAAAAAATTTTTCTAAGCCCCGGAGTCACAATTTCAGCAAAAATCTGATATTCACCAATTCTCTAAAAAATGGTGCCAAACTGTTGCAAATTCTCCCCTGAAAGGTTTGGCGGTGGAAACAGAAGCCTTTTTATCATAGGAAATGAAATCAGCCCTCGAAGACAAAACCTGCGGGGAAAAAATTTTCTAAGCCCCGGGGTCACAATTTCAGCAAAAATCTAAAATTCTCCAATTCTCTCAAAAATGGTGCCAAACTGTTGCAAATTCTCCCCTGAAAGGTTTGGCGGTGGAAAGAGAAGCCTTTTTGTCATAGGAAATGAAATCAGCCCATGATAACAAAACCTGTGGGAGAAAAATTTCTAAGCCCCGGGGGCACAATTTCAGTAAAAATCTGAAATTCTCCAATTCTCTCAAAAATGGTGCCAAACTGTTGCAAATTCTCTGCTGAAAGGTTTGGCGGTGGAAACAGAAGCCTTGTTATCATAGGAAATGAAATCAGCCCTCGACAATTTAAGCTGTGGGAAAAAAAATTACTAAGCCCCGGGGTCACAATTTGAGCAAAAATCTGAAATTCACCAATTCTCTCAAAAATGGTGCCAAACTGTTGCAAATTCTCCCCTGAAAGGTTTGGCGGTGGAAACAGAAGTCTTTTTATCCTAGGAAATGAAATAAGCCCTCAAAGACAAAACCTGTTGAAAAAGTTTTTTCTAAGCCCCGGGGTCACAATTTCAGTAAAAATCTGAAATTCTCCAATTCTCTCAAAAATGGTGCCAAACTGTTGCAAATTCTCCCCTGAAAGGTTTGGCGGTGGAAACAGAAGCCTTTTCATAATAGGAAATGAAATCAGCCCTCGAAGACAAAACCTGTTGAAAAAATTTTTTCTAAGCCCCGGGGTCACAATTTCAGCAAAAATCTGAAATTCTCCATTTCTCTCAAAAATGGTGCCAAACTGTTGCAAATTCTCCCCTGAAAGGTTTGGCGGTGGAAACAGAAGCCTTGTTATCATAGGAAATGAAATCAGCCGTCGAAGACAAAACCTGTGGGGAAAAAAATTTCTAAGCCCCGGGGTCACAATTTCAGCAAAAATCTGAAATTCTCCATTTCTCTCAAAAATGGTGCCAAACTGTTGCAAATTCTCCCCTGAAAGGTTTGGCGGTGGAAACAGAATCCTTTTTGTCATAGGAAATGAAATCAGCCGTCGAAGACAAAACCTGTGGGGGGAAAAATTTCTAAGCCCCGGGGTCACAATTTCAGCAAAAATCTGAAATTCTCCAATTCTCTCAAAAATGGTGCCAAACTGTTGCAAATTCTCTCCTGAAAGGTTTGGCAGTGGAAACAGAAGCCTTTTTATCACAGGAAATGAAATCAGCCCTCGACAATTTAAGCTGTGGAAAAAAAAATTCTAAGCCTCGGGGTCACAATTTCAGTAAAAATCTGAAATCCTCCAATTCTCTCAAAAATGGTGCCAAACTGTTGCAAATTCTCCCCTGAAAGGTTTGGCGGTGGAAACAGAAGCCTATTTAACATAGGAAAAGAAATCAGCCCTCGAAGACAAAACCTGTGAAAAAAATTTTTTCTAAGCCCCGGAGTCACAATTTCAGCAAAAATCTGATATTCACCAATTCTCTCAAAAATGGTGCCAAACTGTTGCAAATTCTCCCCTGAAAGGTTTGGAGGTGGAAAGAGAAGCCTTTTCATAATAGGAAATGAAATCAGCCCTCGAAGACAAAACCTGTGGAAAAAAATTTTGCTAAGCCCCGGGGTCACAATTTCAGCAAAAATCTAAAATTCTCCAATTCTCTCAAAAATGGTGCCATACTGTTGCAAATTCTCCCCTGAAAGGTTTGGCAGTGGAAACAGAAGCCTTTTTAACATAGGAAAAGAAATCAGCCCTCGAAGACAAAACCTGTTGAAAAAAATTTTTCTAAGCCCCGGGGTCACAATTTCAGTAAAAATCTGAAATTCTCCAATTCTCTCAAAAATGGTGCCAAACTGTTGCAAATTCTCCCCTGAAAGGTTTGGCGGTGGAAACAGAAGCCTTTTTATCATATGAAATGAAATCAGCCCTCGAAGACAAAATCTGTTGAAAAATTTTTTTCTAAGCCCCGGGGTCACAATTTCAGCAAAAATCTGAAATTCTCCATTTCTCTCAAAAATGGTGCCAAACTGTTGCAAATTCTCCCCTGAAAGGTTTGGCGGTGGAAACAGAAGCCTTGTTATCATAGGAAATGAAATCAGCCGTCGAAGACAAAACCTGTGGGGAAAAAAATTTCTAAGCCCCGGGGTCACAATTTCAGCAAAAATCTGAAATTCTCCAATTCTCTCAAAAATGGTGCCAAACTGTTGCAAATTCTCCCCTGAAAGGTTTGGCGGTGGAAACAGAATCCTTTTTATCATAGGAAATGAAATCAGCCGTCGAAGACAAAACCTGTGGGGGGAAAAATTTCTAAGCCCCGGGGTCACAATTTCAGCAAAAATCTAAAATTCTCCAATTCTCTCAAAAATGGTGCCAAACTGTTGCAAATTCTCTCCTGAAAGGTTTGGCAGTGGAAACAGAAGCCTTTTTATCACAGGAAATGAAATCAGCCCTCGACAACTTAAGCTGTGGAAAAAAAATTTCTAAGCCTCGGGGTCACAATTTCAGTAAAAATCTGAAATCCTCCAATTCTCTCAAAAATGGTGCCAAACTGTTGCAAATTCTCCCCTGAAAGGTTTGGCGGTGGAAACAGAAGCCTTTTTAACATAGGAAAAGAAATCAGCCCTCGAAGACAAAACCTGTGAAAAAAATTTTTTCTAAGCCCCGGAGTCACAATTTCAGCAAAAATCTGATATTCACCAATTCTCTCAAAAATGGTGCCAAACTGTTGCAAATTCTCCCCTGAAAGGTTTGGAGGTGGAAAGAGAAGCCTTTTCATAATAGGAAATGAAATCAGCCCTCGAAGACAAAACCTGTGAAAAAATTTTTTTCTAAGCCCCGGAGTCACAATTTCAGCAAAAATCTGATATTCACCAATTCTCTCAAAAATGGTGCCAAACTGTTGCAAATTCTCCCCTGAAAGGTTTGGAGGTGGAAACAGAATCCTTTTTATCATAGGAAATGAAATCAGCCGTCGAAGACAAAACCTGTGGGGGGAAAAATTTCTAAGCCCCGGGGTCACAATTTCAGCAAAAATCTAAAATTCTCCAATTCTCTCAAAAATGGTGCCAAACTGTTGCAAATTCTCCCCTGAAAGGTTTGGAGGTGGAAAGAGAAGCCTTTTCATAATAGGAAATGAAATCAGCCCTCGAAGACAAAACCTGTGGAAAAAAATTTTGCTAAGCCCCGGGGTCACAATTTCAGCAAAAATCTGATATTCACCAATTCTCTCAAAAATGGTGCCAAACTGTTGCAAATTCTACCCTGAAAGGTTTGGAGGTGGAAAGAGAAGCCTTTTCATAATAGGAAATGAAATCAGCCCTCGAAGACAAAACCTGTGGAAAAAAATTTTGCTAAGCCCCGGGGTCACAATTTCAGCAAAAATCTAAAATTCTCCAATTCTCTCAAACATGGTGCCATACTGTTGCAAATTCTCCCCTGAAAGGTTTCGCAGTGGAAACAGAAGCCTTTTTTATCATAGGAAATGAAATCAGCCCTCGAAGACAAAACCTGCGGGGAAAAAATTTTCTAAGCCCCGGGGTCACAATTTCAGCAAAAATCTAAAATTCTCCAATTCTCTCAAAAATGGTTCCAAACTGTTGCAAATTCTCCCCTGAAAGGTTTTGCGGTGGAAACAGAAGCCTTTTTGTCATAGGAAATGAAATCAGCCCATGATAACAAAACCTGTGGGAAAAAAATTTCTAAGCCCCGGGGTCACAATTTCAGTAAAAATCTGAAATTCTCCAATTCTCTCAAAAATGGTGCCAAACTGTTGCAAATTCTCCCCTGAAAGGTTTGGCGGTGGAAACAGAATCCTTTTTATCATAGGAAATGAAATCAGCTGTCGAAGACAAAACCTGTGGGGGAAAAAATTTCTAAGCCCCGTGGTCACAATTTCAGCAAAAATCTGAAATTCTCCAATTCTCTCAAAAATGGTGCCATACTGTTGCAAATTCTCCCCTGAAAGGTTTGGCGGTGGAAACAGAAGCCTTTTTATCATAGGAAATGAAATCAGCCCTCAACAACTTAAGCTGTGGAAAAAAAGATTTCTAAGCCCCGGGGTCACAATTTCAGCAAAAATCTGAAATTCTCCAATTCTCTCAAAAATGGTGCCATACTGTTGCAAATTCTCCCCTGAAAGGTTTGGCGGTGGAAACTGAAGCCTTTTTATCACAGTAAATGAAATCTGCCCTCGAAGACAAAACCTGTGGGGAAAAAAATTTCTAAGCCCCGAGGTCACAAATTGAGCAAAAATCTGAAATTCTCCAATTCTCTCAAAAATGGTGCCAAAATGTTGCAAATTCTCCCCTGAAAGGTTTGGCGGTGGAAACAGAAGTCTTTTTATCATAGGAAATGAAATCAGCCCTCGAAGAGAAAACCTGTGGGGGAAAAAATTTCTAAGCCCCGGGGTCACAATTTGAGCAAAAATCTGATATTCACCAATTCTCTCAAAAATGGTGCCAAACTGTTGCAAATTCTTCCCTGAAAGGTTTGGCGGTGGAAACAGAATCCTTTTTATCATAGGAAATGAAATCAGCCCTCGAAGACAAAACCTGTGGGGAAAAAATTTCTAAGCCCCGGGGTCACAATTTCAGCAAAAAATCTGAAATTCTCCAATTCTCTCAAAAATGGTGCCAAACTGTTGCAAATTCTCCCCTGAAAGGTTTGGCGGTGGAAACAGAAATCTTTTTATCATAGGAAATGAATTCAGCCCTCGACAACTTATGCTGTGGGGAAAAAATTTCTAAGCCCCGGGGTCACAATTTCAGTAAAAATCTGAAATTCTCCCATTCTCTCAAAAATGGTGCCAAACTGTTTCAAATTCTCCCCTGAAAGGTTTGGCGGTGGAAACAGAAGCCTTTTTATCATATGAAATGAAATCAGCCCTCGAAGACAAAACCTGTGGGGAAAAAAATTTCTAAGCCCCGGGGTCACAATTTCAGCAAAAATCTGAAATTCTCCAATTCTCTCAAAAATGGTGCCAAACTGTTGCAAATTCTCCCCTGAAAGGTTTGGCGTTGGAAACAGAATCCTTTTTATCATAGGAAATGAAATCAGCCGTCGAAGACAAAACCTGTGGGGAAAAAAATTTCTAAGCCCCGGGGTCACAATTTCAGCAAAAATCTGAAATTCTCCAATTCTCTCAAAAATGGTGCCAAACTGTTGCAAATTCTCTCCTGAAAGGTTTGGCAGTGGAAACAGAAGCCTTTTTATAACAGGAAATGAAATCAGCCCTCGACAACTTAAGCTGTGGAAAAAAAATTTCTAAGCCTCGGGGTCACAATTTCAGTAAAAATCTGAAATCCTCCAATTCTCTCAAAAATGGTGCCAAACTGTTGCAAATTCTCCCCTGAAAGGTTTGGCGGTGGAAACAGAAGCCTTTTTAACATAGGAAAAGAAATCAGCCCTCGAAGACAAAACCTGTGAAAAAATTTTTTTCTAAGCCCCGGAGTCACAATTTCAGCAAAAATCTGATATTCACTAATTCTCTCAAAAATGGTGCCAAACTGTTGCAAATTCTCCCCTGAAAGGTTTGGAGGTGGAAAGAGAAGACTTTTCATAATAGGAAATGAAATCAGCCCTCGAAAACAAAACCTGTGGAAAAAAATTTTGCTAAGCCCCGGGGTCACAATTTCAGCAAAAATCTGATATTCACCAATTCTCTCAAAAATGGTGCCAAACTGTTGCAAATTCTACCCTGAAAGGTTTGGAGGTGGAAAGAGAAGCCTTTTCATAATAGGAAATGAAATCAGCCCTCGAAGAAAAAACCTGTGGAAAAAAATTTTGCTAAGCCCCGGGGTCACAATTTCAGCAAAAATCTAAAATTCTCCAATTCTCTCAAAAATGGTGCCATACTGTTGCAAATTCTCCCCTGAAAGGTTTGGCAGTGGAAACAGAAGCCTTTTTAACATAGGAAAAGAAATCAGCCCTCGAAGACAAAACCTGTGAAAAAAATTTTTTCTAAGCCCCCGAGTCACAATTTCAGCAAAAATCTGATATTCAACAATTCTCTCAAAAATGGTACCAAACTGTTGCAAATTCTCCCCTGAAAGGTTTGGCGGTGGAAACAGAAGCCTTTTTAACATAGGAAAAGAAATCAGCCCTCGAAGACAAAACCTGTGAAAAAAATTTTTTCTAAGCCCCGGAGTCACAATTTCAGCAAAAATCTGATATTCACCAATTCTCTCAAAAATGGTGCCAAACTGTTGCAAATTCTCTCCTGAAAGGTTTGGCAGTGGAAACAGAAGCCTTTTTATCACAGGAAATGAAATCAGCCCTCGACAACTTAAGCTGTGGAAAAAAAAATTCTAAGCCTCGGGGTCACAATTTCAGTAAAAATCTGAAATCCTCCAATTCTCTCAAAAATGGTGCCAAACTGTTGCAAATTCTCCGCTGAAAGGTTTGGCGGTGGAAACAGAAGCCTTTTTATCATAGGAAATGAAATCAGCCCTCGAAGACAAAACCTGTGAAAAAATTTTTTTCTAAGCCCCGGAGTCACAATTTCAGCAAAAATCTGATATTCACCAATTCTCTCAAAAATGGTGCCAAACTGTTGAAAATTCTCCCCTGAAAGGTTTGGAGGTGGAAAGAGAAGCCTTTTCATAATAGGAAATGAAATCAGCCCTCGAAGACAAAACCTGTGGAAAAAAATTTTGCTAAGCCCCGGGGTCACAATTTCAGCAAAAATCTAAAATTCTCCAATTCTCTCAAAAATGGTGCCATAGTGTTGCAAATTCTCCCCTGAAAGGTTTGGCAGTGGAAACAGAAGCCTTTTTAACATAGGAAAAGAAATCAGCCCTCGAAGACAAAACCTGTTGAAAAAAATTTTCCTAAGCCCCGGGGTCACAATTTCAGTAAAAATCTGAAATTCTCCAATTCTCTCAAAAATGGTGCCAAACTGTTGCAAATTCTCCCCTGAAAGGTTTGGCGGTGGATACAGAAGCCTTTTTATCATATGAAATGAAATCAGCCCTCGAAGACAAAACCTGTTGAAAAAATTTTTTCTAAGCCCCGGGGTCACAATTTCAGCAAAAATCTGAAATTCTCCATTTCTCTCAAAAATGGTGCCAAACTGTTGCAAATTCTCCCCTGAAAGGTTTGGCGGTGGAAACAGAAGCCTTGTTATCATAGGAAATGAAATCAGCCGTCGAAGACAAAACCTGTGGGGAAAAAAATTTCTAAGCCCCGGGGTCACAATTTCAGCAAAAATCTGAAATTCTCCAATTCTCTCAAAAATGGTGCCAAACTGTTGCAAATTCTCCCCTGAAAGGTTTGGCGGTGGAAACAGAAGCCTTTTTAACATAGGAAAAGAAATCAGCCCTCGAAGACAAAACCTGTGAAAAATTTTTTTTCTAAGCCCCGGAGTCACAATTTCAGCAAAAATCTGATATTCACCAATTCTCTCAAAAATGGTGCCAAACTGTTGCAAATTCTCCCCTGAAAGGTTTGGAGGTGGAAAGAGAAGCCTTTTCATAATAGGAAATGAAATCAGCCCTTGAAGACAACTTAAGCTGTGGAAAAAATTTTTGCTAAGCCCCGGGGTCACAATTTCAGCAAAAATCTAAAATTCTCCAATTCTTTCAAAAATGGTGCCAAACTGTTGCAAATTCTCTGCTGAAAGGTTTGGCAGTGGAAACAGAAGCCTTTTTATCACAGGAAATGAAATCAGCCCTCGACAACTTAAGCTGTGGAAAAAAAATTTCTAAGCCCCGGGGTCACAATTTCAGTAAAAATCTGAAATCCTCCAATTCTCTCAAAAATGGTGCCAAACTGTTGCAAATTCTCCCCTGAAAGGTTTGGCGGTGGAAACAGAAGCCTTGTTATCATAGGAAATGAAATCAGCCGTCGAAGACAAAACCTGTGAAAAATTTTTTTTCTAAGCCCCGGAGTCACAATTTCAGCAAAAATCTGATATTCACCAATTCTCTCAAAAATGGTGCCAAACTGTTGCAAATTCTCCCCTGAAAGGTTGGGCGGTGGAAACAGAAGCCTTTTTAACATAGGAAAAGAAATCAGCCCTCGAAGACAAAACCTGTGAAAAAATTTTTTTCTAAGCCCCGGAGTCACAATTTCAGCAAAAATCTGATATTCACCAATTCTCTCAAAAATGGTGCCAAACTGTTGCAAATTCTACCCTGAAAGGTTTGGAGGTGGAAAGAGAAGCCTTTTCATAATAGGAAATGAAATCAGCCCTCGAAGACAAAACCTGTGGAAAAAATTTTTGCTAAGCCCCGGGGTCACAATTTCAGCAAAAATCTAAAATTCTCCAATTCTCTCAAAAATGGTGCCATACTGTTACAAATTCTCCCCTGAAAGGTTTGGCAGTGGAAACAGAAGCCTTTTTATCATAGGAAATGAAATCAGCCCTCGAAGACAAAACCTGCGGGGAAAAATTTTTCTAAGCCCCGGGGTCACAATTTCAGCAAAAATCTAAAATTCTCCAATTCTCTCAAAAATGGTGCCAAACTGTTGCAAATTCTCCCCTGAAAGGTTTTGCGGTGGAAAGAGAAGCCTTTTTGTCATAGGAAATGAAATCAGCCCATGATAACAAAACCTGTGGGAGAAAAATTTCTAAGCCCCGGGGGCACAATTTCAGTAAAAATCTGAAATTCTCCAATTCTCTCAAAAATGGTGCCAAACTGTTGCAAATTCTCCCCTGAAAGGTTTGGCGGTGGAAACAGAAGCCTTGTTATCATAGGAAATGAAATCAGCCCTCGACAATTTAAGCTGTGGGAAAAAAAATTACTAAGCCCCGGGGTCACAATTTGAGCAAAAATCTGAAATTCACCAATTCTCTCAAAAATGGTGCCAAACTGTTGCAAATTCTCCCCTGAAAGGTTTGGCGGTGGAAACAGAAGCCTTTTTATCATAGGAAATGAAATCAGCCGTCGAATACAAAACCTGTGGGGGGGAAAATTTCTAAGCCCCGGGGTCACAATTTCAGCAAAAATCTGAAATTCTCCAATTCTCTCAAAAATGGTGCCAAACTGTTGCAAATTCTCTCCTGAAAGGTTTGGCAGTGGAAACAGAAGCCTTTTTATCACAGGAAATGAAATGAGCCCTCGACAACTTAAGCTGTGGAAAAAAAATTTCTAAGCCCCGGGGTCACAATTTCAGTAAAAATCTGAAATCCTCCAATTCTCTCAAAAATGGTGCCAAACTGTTGCAAATTGTCCCCTGAAAGGTTTGGCGGTGGAAACAGAAGCCTTTTTAACATAGGAAAAGAAATCAGCCTTCGAAGACAAAACGTGTGAAAAAAAAATTTTCTAAGCCCCGGAGTCACAATTTCAGCAAAAATCTGAAATTCTCCAATTCTCTCAAAAATGGTGCCAAACTGTTGCAAATTCTCCCCTGAAAGGTTTGGCGGTGGAAACAGAAGCCTTTTTATCATAGGAAATGAAATCAGCCCTCGAAAACTTCAGCTGTGGAAAAAAAATTTCTAAGCCCCGGGGTCACAATTTCAGTAAAAATCTGAAATCCTCCAATTCTCTCAAAAATGGTGCCAAACTGTTGCAAATTCTCCCCTGAAAGGTTTGGCGGTGGAAACAGAAGCCTTTTTAACATAGGAAAAGAAATCAGCCCTCGAAGACAAAACCTGTGAAAAAAAAAATTTCTAAGCCCCGGGGTCACAATTTCAGTAAAAATCTGAAATCCTCCAATTCTCTCAAAAATGGTGCCAAACTGTTGCAAATTGTCCCCTGAAAGGTTTGGCGGTGGAAACAGAAGCCTTTTTAACATAGGAAAAGAAATCAGCCTTCGAAGACAAAACGTGTGAAAAAAAAATTTTCTAAGCCCCGGAGTCACAATTTCAGCAAAAATCTGAAATTCTCCAATTCTCTCAAAAATGGTGCCAAACTGTTGCAAATTCTCCCCTGAAAGGTTTGGCGGTGGAAACAGAAGCCTTTTTATCATAGGAAATGAAATCAGCCCTCGAAAACTTCAGCTGTGGAAAAAAAATTTCTAAGCCCCGGGGTCACAATTTCAGTAAAAATCTGAAATCCTCCAATTCTCTCAAAAATGGTGCCAAACTGTTGCAAATTCTCCCCTGAAAGGTTTGGCGGTGGAAACAGAAGCCTTTTTAACATAGGAAAAGAAATCAGCCCTCGAAGACAAAACCTGTGAAAAATTTTTTTTCTAAGCCCTGGAGTCACAATTTCAGCAAAAATCTGATATTCACCAATTCTCTCAAAAATGGTGCCAAACTGTTGCAAATTCTCCCCTGAAAGGTTTGGCGGTGGAAACAGAAGCCTTTTTAACATAGGAAAAGAAATCAGCCCTCGAAGACAAAACCTGTGAAAAAATTTTTTTTCTAAGCCCCGGAGTCACAATTTCAGCAAAAATCTGATATTCACCAATTCTCTCAAAAATGGTGCCAAACTGTTGCAAATTCTACCCTGAAAGGTTTGGAGGTGGAAAGAGAAGCCTTTTCATAATAGGAAATGAAATCAGCCCTCGAAGACAAAACCTGTGGAAAAAAATTTTGCTAAGCCCCGGGGTCACAATTTCAGCAAAAATCTAAAATTCTCCAATTCTCTCAAAAATGGTGCCATACTGTTGCAAATTCTCCCCTGAAAGGTTTCGCAGTGGAAACAGAAGCCTTTTTATCATAGGAAATGAAATCAGCCCTCGAAGACAAAACCTGCGGGGAAAAAATTTTCTAAGCCCCGGGGTCACAATTTCAGCAAAAATCTAAAATTCTCCAATTCTCTCAAAAATGGTGCCAAACTGTTGCAAATTCTCCCCTGAAAGGTTTTGCGGTGGAAACAGAAGCCTTTTTGTCATAGGAAATGAAATCAGCCCATGATAACAAAACCTGTGGGAAAAAAATTTCTAAGCCCCGGGGTCACAATTTCAGTAAAAATCTGAAATTCTCCAATTCTCTCAAAAATGGTGCCAAACTGTTGCAAATTCTCCCCTGAAAGGTTTGGCGGTGGAAACAGAATCCTTTTTATCATAGGAAATGAAATCAGCCCTCGAAGACAAAACCTGTGGGGAAAAATTTTTTCTAAGCCCCGGGGTCACAATTTCAGCAAAAATCTGAAATTCTTCATTTCTCTCAAAAATGGTGCCAAACTGTTGCAAATTCTCCCCTGAAAGGTTTGGCGGTGGAAACAGAATCCTTTTTATCATAGGAAATGAAATCAGCTGTCGAAGACAAAACCTGTGGGGAAAAAAATTTCTAAGCCCCGGGGTAACAATTTCAGCAAAAAACTGAAATTCTCCAATTCTCTCAAAAATGGTGCCATACTGTTGCAAATTCTCCCCTGAAAGGTTTGGCGGTGGAAACTGAAGCCTTTTTATCACAGTAAATGAAATCTGCCCTCGAAGACAAAACCTGTGGGAAAAAAAATTTCTAAGCCCCGAGGTCACAAATTGAGCAAAAATCTGAAATTCTCCTATTCTCTCAAAAATGGTGCCAAAATGTTGCAAATTCTCCCCTGAAAGGTTTGGCGGTGGAAACAGAAGTCTTTTTATCATAGGAAATGAAATCAGCCCTCGAAGAGAAAACCTGTGGGGAAAAAAATTTCTAAGCCCCGGGGTCACAATTTGAGCAAAAATCTGATATTCACCAATTCTCTCAAAAATGGTGCCAAACTGTTGCAAATTCTTCCCTGAAAGGTTTGGCGGTGGAAACAGAATCCTTTTTGTCATAGGAAATGAAATCAGCCCTCGAAGACAAAACCTGTGGGAAAAAAATTTCTAAGCCCCGGGGTCACAATTTCAGCAAAAATCTGAAATTCTCCAATTCTCTCAAAAATGGTGCCAAACTGTTGCAAATTCTCCCCTGAAAGGTTTGGCGGTGGAAACAGAAGCCTTTTTATCATATGAAATGAAATCAGCCCTTGAAGACAAAACCTGTGGGGGAAAAAATTTCTAAGCCCCGGGGTCACAATTTCAGCAAAAATCTGAAATTCTCCAATTCTCTCAAAAATGGTGCCAAACTGTTGCAAATTCTCCCCTGAAAGGTTTGGCGGTGGAAACAGAATCCTTTTTATCATAGGAAATGAAATCAGCCGTCGAAGACAAAATCTGTGGGGGGAAAAATTTCTAAGCCCCGGGGTCACAATTTCAGCAAAAATCTGAAATTCTCCAATTCTCTCAAAAATGGTGCCAAACTGTTGCAAATTCTCCCCTGAAAGGTTTGGCGTTGGAAACAGAATCCTTTTTATCATAGGAAATGAAATCAGCCCTCGAAGACAAAACCTGTGAAAAAATTTTTTTCTAAGCCCCGGAGTCACAATTTCAGCAAAAATCTGATATTCACCAATTCTCTTAAAAATGGTGCCAAACTGTTGCAAATTCTACCCTGAAAGGTTTGGAGGTGGAAACAGAAGCCTTTTTGTCATAGGAAATGAAATCAGCCCATGATAACAAAACCTGTGGAAAAAAAATTTCTAAGCCCCGGGGTCACAATTTCAGTAAAAATCTGAAATTCTCCAATTCTCTCAAAAATGGTGCCAAACTGTTGCAAATTCTCCTCTGAAAGGGTTGGCGGTGGAAACAGAAGCCTTTTTATCATATGAAATGAAATCAGCCCTCGAAGACAAAACCTGTTGAAAAATTTTTTTTCTAAGCCCCGGGGTCACAATTTCAGCAAAAATCTGAAATTCTCCAATTCTCTCAAAAATGGTGCCATACTGTTGCAAATTCTCCCCCTGAAAGGTTTGGCGGTGGAAACAGAAGCCTTTTTATCATAGGAAATGAAATCAGCCCTCAACAACTTAAGCTGTGGAAAAAAAGATTTCTAAGCCCCGGGGTCACAATTTCAGCAAAAATCTGAAATTCTCCAATTCTCTCAAAAATGGTGCCAAACTGTTGCAAATTCTCCCCTGAAAGGTTTTGCGGTGGAAACAGAATCCTTTTTATCATAGGAAATGAAATCAGCCCTCGAAGACAAAACCTGTGGGGAAAAAAATTTCTAAGCCCCGGGGTCACAATTTGAGCAAAAATCTGAAATTCACCAATTCTCTCAAAAATGGTGCCAAACTGTTGCAAATTCTTCCCTGAAAGGTTTGGCGGTGGAAACAGAATCCTTTTTATCATAGGAAATGAAATCAGCCCATGATAACAAAACCTGTGGAAAAAAAATTTCTAAGCCCCGGGGTCACAATTTCAGTAAAAATCTGAAATTCTCCAATTCTCTCAAAAATGGTGCCAAACTGTTGCAAATTCTCCTCTGAAAGGGTTGGCGGTGGAAACAGAAGCCTTTTTATCATATGAAATGAAATCAGCCCTCGAAGACAAAACCTGTTGAAAAAATTTTTTCTAAGCCCCGGGGTCACAATTTCAGTAAAAATCTGAAATTCTCCAATTCTCTCAAAATTGGTGCCAAAACTGTTGCAAATTCTCCTCTGAAAGGGTTGGCGGTGGAAACAGAAGCCTTTTTATCATATGAAATGAAATCAGCCCTCGAAGACAAAACCTGTTGAAAATTTTTTTTCTAAGCCCCGGGGTCACAATTTCAGCAAAAATCTGAAATTCTCCAATTCTCTCAAAAATGGTGCCATACTGTTGCAAATTCTCCCCTGAAAGGTTTGGCGGTGGAAACAGAAGCCTTTTTATCATAGGAAATGAAATCAGCCCTCAACAACTTAAGCTGTGGAAAAAAAGATTTCTAAGCCCCGTGGTCACAATTTCTGCAAAAATCTGAAATTCTCCAATTCTCTCAAAAATGGTGCCAAACTGTTGCAAATTCTCCCCTGAAAGGTTTTGCGGTGGAAACAGAATCCTTTTTATCATAGGAAATGAAATCAGCCCTCGAAGACAAAACCTGTGGGGAAAAAAATTTCTAAGCCCCGGGGTCACAATTTGAGCAAAAATCTGAAATTCACCAATTCTCTCAAAAATGGTGCCAAACTGTTGCAAATTCTTCCCTGAAAGGTTTCGCGGTGGAAACAGAATCCTTTTTATCATAGGAAATGAAATCAGCCCTCGAAGACAAAACCTGTGGGAAAAAAATTTCTAAGCCCCGGGGTCACAATTTCAGCAAAAAATCTGAAATTCTCCAATTCTCTCAAAAATGGTGCCAAACTGTTGCAAATTCTCCCCTGAAAGGTTTGGCGGTGGAAACAGAAGCCTTTTTATCATAGGAAATGAAATCAGCCCTCGACAACTTAAGCTGTGGAAAAAAAATTTCTAACCCCGGGGTCACAATTTCAGTAAAAATCTGAAATCCTCCAATTCTCTCAAAAATGGTGCCAAACTGTTGCAAATTCTCCCCTGAAAGGTTTGGCAGTGGAAACAGAAGCCTTTTTAACATAGGAAAAGAAATCAGCCCTCGAAGACAAAACCTGTGAAAAAATTTTTTTCTAAGCCCCAGAGTCACAATTTCAGCAAAAATCTGATATTCACCAATTCTCTCAAAAATGGTGCCAAACTGTTGCAAATTCTCCCCTGAAAGGTTTGGAGGTTGAAAGAGAAGCCTTTTCATAATAGGAAATGAAATCACCCCTCGACAACTTAAGCTGTGGGGAAAAAAATTCTAAGCCCCGGGGTCACAATTTCAGTAAAAATCTGAAATTCTCCAATTCTCTCAAAAATGGTGCCAAACTGTTGCAAATTCTCCCCTGAAAGATTTGGCGGTGGAAACAGAAGCCTTTTTATCATAGGAAATGAAATCAGCCCTCGAAGACAAAACCTGCGGAAAATTTTTTTTCTAAGCCCCGGGGTCACAATTTCAGCAAAAATCTGAAATCCTCCAATTCTCTCAAAAATGGTGCCATAGTGTTGCAAATTCTCCCCTGAAAGGTTTTGCGGTGGAAACAGCAGCCTTTTTGTCATAGGAAATGAAATCAGCCCGTGATAACAAAACCTGTGGGGAAAAAATTTCTAAGCCCCGGGGTCACAATTTCAGTAAAAATCTGAAATTCTCCAATTCTCTCAAAAATTGTGCCAAACTCTTTCAAATTCTCCCCTGAAAGATTTGGCGGTGGAAACAGAAGCCTTTTTATCATATGAAATGAAATCAGCCCTCGAAGACAAAACCTGTTGAAAAATTTTTTTCTAAGCCCCGGGGTCACAATTTCAGCAAAAATCTGAAATTCTCCAGTTCTCTCAAAAATGGTGCCAAACTGTTGCAAATTCTCCCCTGAAAGGTTTGGCGGTGGAAACAGAAGCCTTGTTATCATAGGAAATGAAATCAGCCGTCGAAGACAAAACCTGTGGGGGAAAAAATTTCTAAGCCCCGGGATCACAATTTCAGCAAAAATCTGAAATTCTCCAATTCTCTCAAAAATGGTGCCAAACTGTTGCAAATTCTCCCCTGAAAGGTTTGGCGGTGGAAACAGAATCCTTTTATCATAGGAAATGAAATCAGCCGTCGAAGACAAAACCTGTGGGGAAAAAAATTTCTAAGCCCCGGGGTCACAATTTCAGCAAAAATCTGAAATTCTCCAATTCTCTCAAAAATGGTGCCAAACTGTTGCAAATTCTCTCCTGAAAGGTTTGGCAGTGGAAACAGAAGCCTTTTTATCACAGGAAATGAAATCAGCCCTCGACAACTTAAGCTGTGGAAAAAAAATTTCTAAGCCCCGGGGTCACAATTTCAGTAAAAATCTGAAATCCTCCAATTCTCTCAAAAATGGTGCCAAACTGTTGCAAATTCTCCCCTGAAAGGTTTGACGGTGGAAACAGAAGCCTTTTTAACATAGGAAAAGAAATCAGCCCTCGAAGACAAAACCTGTGAAAAAATTTTTTTCTAAGCCCCGGAGTCACAATTTCAGCAAAAATCTGATATTCACCAATTCTCTCAAAAATGGTGCCAAACTGTTGCAAATTCTCCCCTGAAAGGTTTGGCGGTGGAAACAGAAGCCTTTTTAACATAGGAAAAGAAATCAGCCCTCGAAGACAAAACCTGTGAAAAAAATTTTTTCTAAGCCCCGGAGTCACAATTTAAGCAAAAATCTGATATTCACCAATTCTCTCAAAAATGGTGCCAAACTGTTGCAAATTCTCCCCTGAAAGGTTTGTCGGTGGAAACTGAAGCCTTTTTATCATAGGAAATGAAATCAGCCCTCGGCAACTTAAGCTGTGAAAAAAAAATTTTCTAAGCCCCGGGGTTACAATTTCAGCAAAAATCTGAAATTCTACAATTCTCTCAAAAATGGTGCCAAACTGTTGCAAAATCTCCCCTTTAAAGGTTTGGCGGTGGAAACAGAAGCCTTTTTATCAGAGGAAATGAAATCAGCCCTCGAAGACAAATCCTGTGAAAAAAAAAAAATTTCTAAGCCCCGGTGTCACAATTTCAGCAAAATTCTGAAATTCACCAATTCTCTCAAAAATGGTGCCAAACTGTTGCAAATTCTCCCCTGAAAGGTTTGGCCGTGGAAATAGAAGCCTTTTTATCATAGGAAATGAAATCAGCCCTCGAAGACAAAACCTGTGGAAAAAAAAATTCAAAGCCCCGGGGTCACAACTTCTGCAAAAATCTGAAATTCACCAATTCTCTCAAAAATGGTGCCAAACTGTTGGAAATTCTCCCCTGAAAGGTTTAGCGGTGGAAACAGAAGCCTTTTTATCATAGGAAATGTAATCAGGCCTTGAAGACAAAACCTGTGAAAAAAATTTTTCTAAGCCCCGGGGTCACAATTTCATCAAAAATCTGAAATTCTCCAATTCTCTCAAAAATGGTGCCAAACTGTTGCAAATTCTCCCCTGAAAGGTTTGGCGGTGGAAACAGAAGCCTTTTCATAGTAGGAAATGAAATCAGCCCTTGAAGACAAAACCTGTGGAAAAAAAATTTTCTAAGCCCCGGGGTCACAATTTCAGTAAAAACCTGAAATTCTCCAATTCTCTCAAAATGGTGCCAAACTGTTGCAAATTCTCCCCTGAAAGTTTTGGCGGTGAAAACAGAAGCCTTTTTATCACAGGAAATGAAATCATCCCTCGACAACTTAAGCTGTGAAAAAAAAAATTTCTAAGCCCCGGGTCACAACTTCTGCAAAAATCTGAAATTCTCCAATTCTCTCAAAAATGGTGCCAAACTGTTGCAAATTCTCCCCTGAAAGGTTTGGCGGTGGAAACAGAAGCCTTTTCATAATAGGAAATGAAATCAGCCCTCGAAGACAAAACCTGTGAGGAAAAAATTTCTAAGCCCAGGGGACACAATTTCAGTAAAAATTTGAAATTCTCCAATTCTCTCAAAAATGGTGCCATACTGTTGCAAATTCTCCCCTGAAAGGTTTGGCAGTGGAAACAGAAGCCTTTTTATCATAGGAAATGAAATTAGCCCTTGAAGACAAAACCTGTAAAAAAAAAATTTCTAAGCCCCGGGGTTACAATTTCAGCAAAAATCTGAAATTCTACAATTCTCTCAAAAATGGTGCCAAACTGTTGCAAAATCTCCCCTGAAAGGTTTGGCGGTGGAAACAGAAGCCTTTTTATCATAGGAAATGAAATCAGCCCTCGACAAATTAACCTGTGAAAAAAAAAATTCTAAGCCCAGTGGACACAATTTCAGCAAAAATTTGAAATTCTCCAATTCTCTCAAAAATGGAGCCAAACTGTTGCAAATTCTTCCCTTTAAAGGTTTGGCGGTGGAAACAGAAGCCTTTTTATCAGAGGAAATGAAATCAGCCCTCGAAGACAAATCCTGTGAAAAAAAAAATTTTCTAAGCCCCGGTGTCACAATTTGAGCAAAAATCTGAAATTCACCAATTCTCTCAAAAATGGTGCCAAACTGTTGCAAATTCTCCCCTGAAAGGTTTGGCCGTGGAAATAGAAGCCTTTTTATCATAGGAAATGAAATCAGCCCTCGAAGACAAAACCTGTGGGAAAAAAAATTCTAAGCCCCGGGGTCACAACTTCTGCAAAAATCTGAAATTCACCAATTCTCTCAAAAATGGTGCCAAACTGTTGGAAATTCTCCCCTGAAAGGTTTAGCGGTGGAAACAGAAGCCTTTTCATAATAGGAAATGAAATCAGCACTTGAAGACAAAACCTGTGGAAAAAAATTTTTCTAAGCCCCGGGGTCACAATTTCAGTAAAAACCTGAAATTCTCCAATTCTCTCAAAATGGTGCCAAACTGTTGCAAATTCTCCCCTGAAAGGTTTGGCGGTGAAAACAGAAGCCTTTTTATCACAGGAAATGAAATCAGCCCTCGACAACTTAAGCTGTGAAAAAAAAAATTTCTAAGCCCCGGGGTCACAACTTCTGCAAAAATCTGAAATTCTCCAATTCTCTCAAAAATGGTGCCAAACTGTTGCAAATTCTCCCCTGAAAGGTTTGGCGGTGGAAACAGAAGCCTTTTCATAATAGGAAATGAAATCAGCCCTCGAAGACAAAACCTGTGAGGAAAAAATTTCTAAGCCCAGGGGACACAATTTCAGCAAAAATTTGAAATTCTCCAATTCTCTCAAAAATGGTGCCATACTGTTGCAAATTCTCCCCTGAAAGGTTTGGCAGTGGAAACAGAAGCCTTTTTATCATAGGAAATGAAATCAGCCCTCGAAGACAAAATCTGTGGGAAAAAAAATTCTAAGCCCCGGGGTCACAACTTCTGCAAAAATCTGAAATTCACCAATTCTCTCAAAAATGGTGCCAAACTGTTGGAAATTCTCCCCTGAAAGGTTTGGCGGTGGAAACAGAAGCCCTTTTATCATAGGAAATGAAATCAGCCCTCGACAAATTAACCTGTGAAAAAAAAAAATTCTAAGCCCAGTGGACACAATTTCAGCAAAAATTTGAAATTCTCCAATTCTCTCAAAAATGGAGCCAAACTGTTGCAAATTCTTCCCTTTAAAGGTTTGGCGGTGGAAACAGAAGCCTTTTTATCAGAGGAAATGAAATCAGCCCTCGAAGACAAATCCTGTGAAAAAAAAAATTTTCTAAGCCCCGGTGTCACAATTTCAGCAAAATTCTGAAATTCACCAATTCTCTCAAAAATGGTGCCAAGCTGTTGCAAATTCTCCCCTGAAAGGTTTGGCCGTGGAAATAGAAGCCTTTTTTACATAGGAAATGAAATCAGCCCTCGAAGACAAAACCTGTGGAAAAAAAAATTCAAAGCCCCGGGGTCACAACTTCTGCAAAAATCTGAAATTCACCAATTCTCTCAAAAATGGTGCCAAACTGTTGGAAATTCTCCCCTGAAAGGTTTAGCGGTGGAAACAGAAGCCTTTTTATCATAGGAAATGTAATCAGGCCTTGAAGACAAAACCTGAGAAAAAAATTTTTCTAAGCCCCGGGGTCACAATTTCAGCAAAAATCTGAAATTCTCCAATTCTCTCAAAAATGGTGCCAAACTGTTGCAAATTCTCCCCTGAAAGGTTTGGCGGTGGAAACAGAAGCCTTTTCATAATAGGAAATGAAATCAGCCCTCGAAGACAAAACCTGTGGAAAAAAATTTTTCTAAGCCCCGGGGTCACAATTTCAGTAAAAACCTGAAATTCTCCAATTCTCTCAAAAATGGTGCCAAACTGTTGCAAATTCTCCCCTGAAAGGTTTGGCGGTGGAAACAGAAGCCTTTTCATAATAGGAAATGAAATCAGCCCTCGAAGACAAAACCTGTGGAAAAAAATTTTCTAAGCCCCGGGGTCACAATTCCAGTAAAAATCTGAAATTCACCAATTCTCTCAAAAATGGTGCCAAACTGTTGCAAATTCTCCCCTGAAAGGTTTGGCGGTGGAAACAGAAGCCTTTTTATCACAGGAAATGAAATCAGCCCTCGACAACTTAAGCTGTGAAAAAAAAAATTTCTAAGCCCCGGGGTCACAACTTCTGCAAAAATCTGAAATTCTCCAATTCTCTCAAAAATGGTGCCAAGCTGTTGCAAATTCTCCCCTGAAAGGTTTGGCGGTGGAAACAGAAGCCTTTTCATAATAGGAAATGAAATCAGCCCTCGAAGACAAAACCTGTGGAAAAAAATTTTCTAAGCCCCGGGGTCACAATTTCAGTAAAAATCTGAAATTCACCAATTCTATCAAAAATGGTGCCAAACTGTTGCAAATTCTCCCCTGAAAGGTTTGGCGGTGGAAACAGAAGCCTTTTTATCAAAGGAAATGAAATCAGCCCTCGAAGACAAAACCTGTGAGGAATAATTTCTAAGCCCAGGGGACACAATTTCAGCAAAAATTTGAAATTCTCCAATTCTCTCAAAAATGGTGCCATACTGTTGCAAATTCTCGCCTGAAAGGTTTGGCGCTGGAAACAGAAGCCTTTTTATCATAGGAAATGAAATCAGCCCTTGAAGACAAAACCTGTAAAAAAAAAATTTCTAAGCGCCGGTGTCACAATTTCAGTAAAAATCTGAAATTCTCCAATTCTCTCAAAAATGGTGCCAAACTCTTGCAAATTCTCCCCTGAAAGGTTTGGCGGTGGAAACAGAAGCCTTTTTATCATACGAAATGAAATCAGCCCTCGACAACTTAACCTGTGAAAAAAAAATTTCTAAGCACAGGGGACACAATTTCAGCAAAAATTTGAAATTCTCCAATTCTCTCAAAAATGGTGCCAAACTGTTGCAAAATTTCCCCTGAAAGGTTTGGCGGTGGAAACAGAAGCCTTTTTATCATAGGAAATGAAATCAGCCCTCGAAGACAAAACCTGTGAAAAAAAAATTTCTGAAATTCTCCAATTTTGAAAAAATCTGAAATTCTCCAATTCTCTCAAAAATGGTGCCAAACTGTTGCAAATTCTCCCCTGAAAGGTTTGGCGGTGGAAATAGAAGCCCTTTCATAATTGGAAATGAAATCAGCCCTCGAAGACAAAACGTGTAAAAAAAAAATTTCTAAGCCCAGGGGACACAATTTCAGCAAAAATCTGAAATTCTCCAATTCTCTCAAAAATGGTGCCAAACTGTTGCAAAATCTCCCCTCAAAGGTTTGGCGGTGGAAACAGAAGCCTTTTTATCATAGGAAATGAAATCAGCCCTCGAAGACAAAACCTGTGAAAAAAAAATTTTCTAAGCCCCGGTGTCACAATTTCAGCAAAATTCTGAAATTCACCAATTCTCTCAAAAATGGTGCCAAACTGCTGCAAATTCTTCCCTGAAAGGTTTGGCCGTGGAAATAGAAGCCTTTTTATCATATGAAATGAAATCAGCCCTTGAAGACAAAACCTGTGGAAAAAAAATTTCTAAGCCCCGGGGTCACAACTTCTGCAAAAATCTGAAATTCTCCAATTCTCTCAAAAATGGTGCCAAACTGTTGCAAATTCTCCCCTGAAAGGTTTGGCGGTGTAAATAGAAGCCTTTTCATAATTGGAAATGAAATCAGCCCTCGAAGACAAAACCTGTAAAAAAAAAAATTGTAAGCCCCGGTGTCACAATTTCAGTAAAAATCTGAAATTCTCCAATTATCTCAAAAATGGTGCCAAACTGTTGCAAATTCTCCCCTGAAAGGTTTGGCGGTGGAAACAGAAGCCTTTTTATCAAAGGAAATGAAATCAGCCCTCGAAGACAAAACCTGTAAAAAAAAAAAATTCTAACCCCGGGGTCACAACTTCTGCAAAAATCTGAAATTCTCCAATTCTCTCAAAAATGGTGCCAAACTGTTGCAAATTCTCCCCTGAAAGGTTTGGCGGTGGAAACAGAAGCCTTTTTATCATAGGAAATGAAATCAGCCCTCGACAACTTAACCTGTGAAAAAAAAAAATTTCTAAACCCCGGGGAAACAATTTCAGCAAAAATCTGAAATTCTCCAATTCTCTCAAAAATGGTGCCAAACTGTTGCAAAATCTCCCCTGAAAGGTTTGGCGGTGGAAACAGAAGCCTTTTTATCATAGGAAATTAAATCAGCCCTCGAAGAGAAAACCAGTGGAAAAAAAAAATTTCTAAGCCCCGGGGTCACAATTTCAGCAAAAATCTGAAATTCTCCAATTCTCTCAAAAATGGTGCCAAACTGTTGCAAATTCTCCCCTGAAAAGTTTGGCGGTGGAAACAGAAGCCTTTTTATCATAGGAAATGAAATCAGCCCTTGAAGACAAAACCTGTGGGGAAAAAATTTTCTAATCCCCGGTGTCACAATTTCAGCAAAATTCTGAAATTCACCAATTCTCTCAAAAATGGTGCCAAACTGTTGCAAATTCTCCCCTGAAAGGTTTGGTGGTGGAAATAGAAGCCCTTTCATAATTGGAAATGAAATCAGCCCTCGAAGACAAAACCTGTAAAAAAAAAATTTCTAAGCCCAGGGGACACAATTTCAGCAAAAATTTGAAATTCTCCAATTCTCTCAAAAATGGTGCCAAACTGTTGCAAAATCTCCACTGAAAGGTTTGGCGATGGAAACAGAAGCCTTTTTATCAGAGGAAATGAAATCAGCCCTCGAAGACAAAACCTGTAAAAAAAAAATTGTAAGCCCCGGTGCCACAATTTCAGTAAAAATCTGAAATTCTCCAATTCTCTCAAAAATGGTGCCAAACTGTTGCAAATTCTCCCCTGAAAGGTTTGGCGGTGGAAACAGAAGCCTTTTTATCATAGGAAATGAAATCAGCCCTCGACAACTTAACCTGTGAAAAAAAAAATTTCTAAACCCCGGGGAAACAATTTCAGCAAAAATCTGAAATTCTCCAATTCTCTCAAAAATGGTGCCAAACTGTTGCAAAATCTCCCCTGAAAGGTTTGGCGGTGGAAACAGAAGCCTTTTTATCATAGGAAATTAAATCAGCCCTCGAAGAGAAAACCAGTGGAAAAAAAAAATTTCTAAGCCCCGGGGTCACAATTTCAGCAAAAATCTGAAATTCTCCAATTCTCTCAAAAATGGTGCCAAACTGTTGCAAATTCTCCCCTGAAAAGTTTGGCGGTGGAAACAGAAGCCTTTTTATCATAGGAAATGAAATCAGCCCTTGAAGACAAAACCTGTGGGGAAAAAATTTTCTAATCCCCGGTGTCACAATTTCAGCAAAATTCTGAAATTCACCAATTCTCTCAAAAATGGTGCCAAACTGTTGCAAATTCTCCCCTGAAAGGTTTGGTGGTGGAAATAGAAGCCCTTTCATAATTGGAAATGAAATCAGCCCTCGAAGACAAAACCTGTAAAAAAAAATATTTCTAAGCCCAGGGGACACAATTTCAGCAAAAATTTGAAATTCTCCAATTCTCTCAAAAATGGTGCCAAACTGTTGCAAAATCTCCACTGAAAGGTTTGGCGATGGAAACAGAAGCCTTTTTATCAGAGGAAATGAAATCAGCCCTCGAAGACAAATCCTGTGAAAAAAAAAATTTCTAAGCCCCGGTGTCACAATTTCAGCAAAATTCTGAAATTCACCAATTCTCTCAAAAATGGTGCCAAACTGTTGCAAATTCTCCCCTGAAAGGTTTGGCCGTGGAAATAGAAGCCTTTTTTACATAGGAAATGAAATCAGCCCTCGAAGACAAAACCTGTGGAAAAAAAAATTCAAAGCCCCGGGGTCACAATTTCAGCAAAAATCTAAAATTCTCCAATTCTCTCAAAAATGGTGCCAAACTGTTGGAAATTCTCCCCTGAAAGGTTTAGCGGTGGAAACAGAAGCCTTTTTATCATAGGAAATGTAATCAGGCCTTGAAGACAAAACCTGAGAAAAAAATTTTTCTAAGCCCCGGGGTCACAATTTCATCAAAAATCTGAAATTCTCCAATTCTCTCAAAAATGGTGCCAAACTGTTGCAAATTCTCCCCTGAAAGGTTTGGCGGTGGAAACAGAAGCCTTTTCATAATAGGAAATGAAATCAGCCCTCGAAGACAAAACCTGTGGAAAAAAATTTTTCTAAGCCCCGGGGTCACAATTTCAGTAAAAACCTGAAATTCTCCAATTCTCTCAAAAATGGTGCCAAACTGTTGCAAATTCTCCCCTGAAAGGTTTGGCGGTGGAAACAGAAGCCTTTTCATAATAGGAAATGAAATCAGCCCTCGAAGACAAAACCTGTGGAAAAAAATTTTCTAAGCCCCGGGGTCACAATTCCAGTAAAAATCTGAAATTCACCAATTCTCTCAAAAATGGTGCCAAACTGTTGCAAATTCTCCCCTGAAAGGTTTGGCGGTGGAAACAGAAGCCTTTTTATCACAGGAAATGATATCAGCCCTCGACAACTTAAGCTGTGAAAAAAAAAATTTCTAAGCCCCGGGGTCACAACTTCTGCAAAAATCTGAAATTCTCCAATTCTCTCAAAAATGGTGCCAAGCTGTTGCAAATTCTCCCCTGAAAGGTTTGGCGGTGGAAACAGAAGCCTTTTCATAATAGGAAATGAAATCAGCCCTCGAAGACAAAACCTGTGGAAAAAATTTTTCTAAGCCCCGGGGTCACAATTTCAGTAAAAATCTGAAATTCACCAATTCTATCAAAAATGGTGCCAAACTGTTGCAAATTCTCCCCTGAAAGGTTTGGCGGTGGAAACAGAAGCCTTTTTATCAAAGGAAATGAAATCAGCCCTCGAAGACAAAACCTGTGAGGAATAATTTCTAAGCCCAGGGGACACAATTTCAGCAAAAATTTGAAATTCTCCAATTCTCTCAAAAATGGTGCCATACTGTTGCAAATTCTCCCCTGAAAGGTTTGGCGGTGGAAACAGAAGCCTTTTTATCATAGGAAATGAAATCAGCCCTTGAAGACAAAACCTGTAAAAAAAAAATTTCTAAGCGCCGGTGTCACAATTTCAGTAAAAATCTGAAATTCTCCAATTCTCTCAAAAATGGTGCCAAACTCTTGCAAATTCTCCCCTGAAAGGTTTGGCGGTGGAAACAGAAGCCTTTTTATCATACGAAATGAAATCAGCCCTCGACAACTTAACCTGTGAAAAAAAAATTTCTAAGCCCAGGGGACACAATTTCAGCAAAAATTTGAAATTCTCCAATTCTCTCAAAAATGGTGCCAAACTGTTGCAAAATTTCCCCTGAAAGGTTTGGCGGTGGAAACAGAAGCCTTTTTATCATAGGAAATGAAATCAGCCCTCGAAGACAAAACCTGTGAAAAAAAAATTTCTGAAATTCTCCAATTTTGAAAAAATCTGAAATTCTCCAATTCTCTCAAAAATGGTGCCAAACTGTTGCAAATTCTCCCCTGAAAGGTTTGGCGGTGGAAATAGAAGCCCTTTCATAATTGGAAATGAAATCAGCCCTCGAAGACAAAACGTGTAAAAAAAAAATTTCTAAGCCCAGGGGACACAATTTCAGAAAAATTTCAAATTCTCCAATTCTCTCAAAAATGGTGCCAAACTGTTGCAAAATCTCCCCTGAAAGGTTTGGCGGTGGAAACAGAAGCCTTTTTATCATAGGAAATGAAATCAGCCCTCGAAGACAAAACCTGTGAAAAAAAAATTTTCTAAGCCCCGGTGTCACAATTTCAGCAAAATTCTGAAATTCACCAATTCTCTCAAAAATGGTGCCAAACTGCTGCAAATTCTTCCCTGAAAGGTTTGGCCGTGGAAATAGAAGCCTTTTTATCATATGAAATGAAATCAGCCCTTGAAGACAAAACCTGTGGAAAAAAAATTTCTAAGCCCCGGGGTCACAACTTCTGCAAAAATCTGAAATTCTCCAATTCTCTCAAAAATGGTGCCAAACTGTTGCAAATTCTCCCCTGAAAGGTTTGGCGGTGTAAATAGAAGCCTTTTCATAATTGGAAATGAAATCAGCCATCGAAGACAAAACCTGTAAAAAAAAAAATTGTAAGCCCCGGTGTCACAATTTCAGTAAAAATCTGAAATTCTCCAATTCTCTCAAAAATGGTGCCAAACTGTTGCAAATTCTCCCCTGAAAGGTTTGGCGGTGGAAACAGAAGCCTTTTTATCAAAGGAAATGAAATCAGCCCTCGAAGACAAAACCTGTAAAAAAAAAAAATTCTAACCCCGGGGTCACAACTTCTGCAAAAATCTGAAATTCTCCAATTCTCTCAAAAATGGTGCCAAACTGTTGCAAATTCTCCCCTGAAAGGTTTGGCGGTGGAAACAGAAGCCTTTTTATCATAGGAAATGAAATCAGCCCTCGACAACTTAACCTGTGAAAAAAAAAATTTCTAAACCCCGGGGAAACAATTTCAGCAAAAATCTGAAATTCTCCAATTCTCTCAAAAATGGTGCCAAACTGTTGCAAAATCTCCCCTGAAAGGTTTGGCGGTGGAAACAGAAGCCTTTTTATCATAGGAAATTAAATCAGCCCTCGAAGAGAAAACCAGTGGAAAAAAAAAATTTCTAAGCCCCGGGGTCACAATTTCAGCAAAAATCTGAAATTCTCCAATTCTCTCAAAAATGGTGCCAAACTGTTGCAAATTCTCCCCTGAAAAGTTTGGCGGTGGAAACAGAAGCCTTTTTATCATAGGAAATGAAATCAGCCCTTGAAGACAAAACCTGTGGGGAAAAAATTTTCTAATCCCCGGTGTCACAATTTCAGCAAAATTCTGAAATTCACCAATTCTCTCAAAAATGGTGCCAAACTGTTGCAAATTCTCCCCTGAAAGGTTTGGTGGTGGAAATAGAAGCCCTTTCATAATTGGAAATGAAATCAGCCCTCGAAGACAAAACCTGTAAAAAAAAAATTTCTAAGCCCAGGGGACACAATTTCAGCAAAAATTTGAAATTCTCCAATTCTCTCAAAAATGGTGCCAAACTGTTGCAAAATCTCCACTGAAAGGTTTGGCGATGGAAACAGAAGCCTTTTTATCAGAGGAAATGAAATCAGCCCTCGAAGACAAAACCTGTAAAAAAAAAAATTGTAAGCCCCGGTGCCACAATTTCAGTAAAAATCTGAAATTCTCCAATTCTCTCAAAAATGGTGCCAAACTGTTGCAAATTCTCCCCTGAAAGGTTTGGCGGTGGAAACAGAAGCCTTTTTATCATAGGAAATGAAATCAGCCCTCGACAACTTAACCTGTGAAAAAAAAAATTTCTAAACCCCGGGGAAACAATTTCAGCAAAAATCTGAAATTCTCCAATTCTCTCAAAAATGGTGCCAAACTGTTGCAAAATCTCCCCTGAAAGGTTTGGCGGTGGAAACAGAAGCCTTTTTATCATAGGAAATTAAATCAGCCCTCGAAGAGAAAACCAGTGGAAAAAAAAAATTTCTAAGCCCCGGGGTCACAATTTCAGCAAAAATCTGAAATTCTCCAATTCTCTCAAAAATGGTGCCAAACTGTTGCAAATTCTCCCCTGAAAAGTTTGGCGGTGGAAACAGAAGCCTTTTTATCATAGGAAATGAAATCAGCCCTTGAAGACAAAACCTGTGGGGAAAAAATTTTCTAATCCCCGGTGTCACAATTTCAGCAAAATTCTGAAATTCACCAATTCTCTCAAAAATGGTGCCAAACTGTTGCAAATTCTCCCCTGAAAGGTTTGGTGGTGGAAATAGAAGCCCTTTCATAATTGGAAATGAAATCAGCCCTCGAAGACAAAACCTGTAAAAAAAAAAATTTCTAAGCCCAGGGGACACAATTTCAGCAAAAATTTGAAATTCTCCAATTCTCTCAAAAATGGTGCCAAACTGTTGCAAAATCTCCACTGAAAGGTTTGGCGATGGAAACAGAAGCCTTTTTATCAGAGGAAATGAAATCAGCCCTCGAAGACAAATCCTGTGAAAAAAAAAATTTCTAAGCCCCGGTGTCACAATTTCAGCAAAATTCTGAAATTCACCAATTCTCTCAAAAATGGTGCCAAACTGTTGCAAATTCTCCCCTGAAAGGTTTGGCCGTGGAAATAGAAGCCTTTTTATCATAGGAAATGAAATCAGCCCTCGAAGACAAAACCTGTGGGAAAAAAAATTGTAAGCCCCGGGGTCACAACTTCTGCAAAAATCTGAAATTCACCAATTCTCTCAAAAATGGTGCCAAACTGTTGGAAATTCTCCCCTGAAAGGTTTAGCGGTGGAAACAGAAGCCTTTTTATCATAGGAAATGTAATCAGGCCTTGAAGACAAAACCTGTGAAAAAAATTTTTCTAAGCCCCGGGGTCACAATTTCATCAAAAATCTGAAATTCTCCAATTCTCTCAAAAATGGTGCCAAACTGTTGCAAATTCTCCCCTGAAAGGTTTGGCGGTGGAAACAGAAGCCTTTTCATAATAGGAAATGAAATCAGCCCTCGAAGACAAAACCTGTGGAAAAAAATTTTTCTAAGCCCCGGGGTCACAATTTCAGTAAAAACCTGAAATTCTCCAATTCTCTCAAAATGGTGCCAAACTGTTGCAAATTCTCCCCTGAAAGGTTTGGCGGTGGAAACAGAAGCCTTTTTATCACAGGAAATGAAATCAGCCCTCGACAACTTAAGCTGTGAAAAAAAAAATTTCTAAGCCCCGGGGTCACAACTTCTGCAAAAATCTGAAATTCTCCAATTCTCTCAAAAATGGAGCCAAACTGTTGCAAATTCTTCCCTTTAAAGGTTTGGCGGTGGAAACAGAAGCCTTTTTATCAGAGGAAATGAAATCAGCGCTCGAAGACAAATCCTGTGGAAAAAAAAATTTCTAAGCCCCGGTGTCACAATTTCAGCAAAATTCTGAAATTCACCAATTCTCTCAAAAATGGTGCCAAACTGTTGCAAATTCTCCCCTGAAAGGTTTGGCGGTGGAAACAGAAGCCTTTTTATCATAGGAAATGAAATCAGCCCTCGACAACTTAAGCTGTGAAAAAAAAAATTTCTAAGCCCCGGGGTCACAATTTCAGCAAAAATCTGAAATTCTCCAATTCTCTCAAAAATGGTGCCAAACTGTTGCAAATTCTCCCCTGAAAGGTTTGGCGGTGGAAACAGAAGCCTTTTCATAATAGGAAATGAAATCAGCCCTCGAAGCCCCAATCTTCTCAGGGGAGCATTTGCAACCGTTTGGCACCATTTTGGAATGAATTGCCAAAAGTCAGATTTTTGCTGAAATTGTGACCCCGTGGTTTGGCGATTTTTTTCAAAAAAATCTTTGTGAGCCAGTTAAGTTGTCGAGGGCTGATTTCTTATCCTGTGATAAAAAGCCTTCTCTTTCGACCGACAAACCTCTCAGGGGAGCATTTGCAACTGTTTGGCACCGTTTTGGAGTGAATTGCCAAAAGACAGATTTTTTATGAAATTGTAACCCCGGGGCTTAGGGATTTTTTTAAAAAAATCTTTTTCTGACAGTTAAGTGGTCAAGGGCTGATTTCTTGTCCTGTTATAAAACGCCTTCTGTTTCGACCGCCAAAGCTCTCAGGGGAACATTTGCAACCGTTTGGCACCATTATGGAGTGAATTGCCAAAAGTAAGATTTTTTTCTGAAATTGTGACCCCGGGGCTTAGGGATTTTTTCAAAAAAAAATTTGTCCGCCGGGCAAGTTGTCGAGGGCTGATTTCTTGTCCTGTCATAAAAAGCCTTCTGTTTCGACCGCCAAACCTTTCGGGGGAGCATTTGCATCCGTTTGGCACCATTTTGGAGTGATTTGCCAAAAGTCAGATTTTTTATGAAATTGTGACCCCGGGGCTTAGGGATTTTTTCAAATAAATCTTTGTCCGCCGGTTAAGTTGTCGAGGGCTGATTTTTGTCCTGTGATAAAAAGCCTTCTGTTCCGACCGCCAAACCTTTCGGGGGAGCACTTGCAACCGTTTGGAACCATTTTGGAGTGATTTGCCAAAAGTCAGATTTTTTATGAAATTGTGACTCCGGGGCTTAGGGATTTTTTCAAAAAAATCTTTGTCCGCCGGTTAAGTTGTCGAAGGCTGATTTCTTGCCCTGTTATAAAAAGCCTTCTGTTACAACCGCCAAACCTCTCAGGGGAGCATTTGCAACCGTTTGGAACCATTTTGGAGTGAATTGCCAAATGTCAGATTTTTGCTGAAATTGTGTCCCCGGGGCTTAGGGATTTTTGCAAAAATCTTTGTCCGCCGGTTAAGTTGTCGAGGGCACATTTCTTGTCCTGTGATAAAAAGCCTTCTGTTCCGACCGCCAAACCTTTCGGGGGAGCATTTGCATCCATTTGGCACCATTTTGGAGTGATTTGCCAAAAGTCAGATTTTTTATGAAATTGTGACCCCGGGGCTTAGGGATTTTTTCAAATAAATCTTTGTCCGCCGGTTAAGTTGTCGAGGGCTGATTTTTGTCCTGTGATAAAAAGCCTTCTGTTCCGACCGCCAAACCTTTCGGGGGAGCACTTGCAACCGTTTGGAACCATTTTGGAGTGATTTGCCAAAAGTCAGATTTTTTCTGAAATTGTGACCCTGGGGCTTAGGGATTTTTTCAAAAAAATCTTTGTCCGCCGGTTAAGTTGTCAAGGGCTTATTTCTTGTCCTGTGATAAAAAGCCTTCGGCTTCGACCGCCAAACCTCTCAGGGGAGCATTTGCAACCGTTTGGCACCATTTTTTTCCCCTTTTTATAATATATTTATTAAAGTTTAGGAATTTATATAAAACAGAATAAACAGAACAATAAAAACAAAAACAATAACAATACATACAATCCAAAAAAGAAAAAACACCCATACAAAACAGGTATAGTTTCCACCCCTTATATTCATAAAACTTACTTTCCCTACCTCCTCATACCTCCCCATTCTGTATTCCATTCTCTAATTAAGTCAATTCAACAAATCCTTTCCCTAATTTCTATGTACTTTTTAACCTTTCTTTTCTTAATCATATAATCGTTACAGCTTTTAACTCCTTAATTTCTGAATCAACATCGTTTTAGCCTTCAATAATTTTGCAATGTTTCTTAAGATAGTCCTTAAATTTCTTCCAATCTTCTTCCACCGTCTCTTTTCCCTGGTCTCGGATTCTGCCGGTCATTTCTGCCAGTCCCATATAGTCTATCACTTTCATCTGCCATTCTTCCAACGTGGGTAGATCTTGTGTCTTCCAATACTTTGCGATGAGAATTCTTGCTGCTGTTGTAGCATACATAAAAAAAGTTCTGTCCTTCTTTGACACCAATTGGCCGACCATACCCAGGAGAAAGGCCTCTGGTTTCTTCAAGAAGTTATATTTAAATACCTTTTTCATTTCATTATAAATCATTTCCCAGAAAGCCTTAATCCTTGGGAAAGTCCACCAAAGGTGAAAGAATGTACCTTCAGTCTCTTTACATTTCCAACACTTATTATCAGACAAGTGGTAAATTTTTGCGAGCTTGACTGGAGTCATGTACCACCTATAAATCATTTTCATAATATTTTCTTTCAAGGCATTACATGCCGTAAATTTCATACCGGTGGTCCACAACCGTTCCCAGTCCTCAAACATAATGTTATGACCAATATCTTGTGCCCACTTGATCATAGCTGATTTAACTATTTCATCCTGTGTATTCCATTCCAACAGCAAGTTATACATTTTTGACAAATTCTTAGTTTTGGATTCTAATAGTTCTGTCTCCAGTTTTGATTTTTCCACCTGGAAGCCAATTTTCCTGTCTGACTTAAAAACCTCCATTATTTGGTAGTAATGGAGCCAATCTCTCACTTTATCTTTCAGTTTCTCATAACTCTGCAATTTCATTACATCCCCTTCTTGTTCCAAAATTTCCCAATATTTCGGCCATTTAGACTCCATACTAAGTTTTTTCACAGCCTTTGCCTCCATTGGGGACAACCACCTGGGAGTTTTGTTCTCCAGCAGGTCTTTATACCTAATCCAGACATTATACAGTGCTTTCCTGACAATATGGTTTTTAAAAGCTTTATGCGCTTTGACCTTGTCGTACCACAAATATGCATGCCACCCAAAAATATTATTGAACCCTTCTAGATCCAAGATATCTGTGTTCTCAAGAAGTAGCCAGTCTTTCAACCAGCAAAAAGCCGCTGATTCATAATAAAGTTTAAAATCTGGCAGGGCAAATCCCCCCCTTTCTTTTGCATCAGTTAATATCTTAAATTTTATCCTGGGCTTTTTGCCCTGCCAGACAAATTTTGAAATATCTTTCTGCCACTTCTTGAAACAGTCCATCTTGTCAACAATTTGCAATGTTTGAAACAGAAATAACATTCTAGGCAATACATTCATCTTTATAGCTGCAATTCGACCCAACAAGGAAAGTTTCAATTTTGACCAAATTTCTAAATCTTTTTTTACCTCTGTCCAGCATTTTTCATAATTATCTTTAAACAAATTCACATTTTTAGTTGTCATATTGATCCCCAAGTATTTCACTTTCTTAACCACAGTTAAACCTTTCTCATTCTGAAACTTCTCCCTTTCCATAGGTGTTAAGTTTTTTCCCAGTACCTTAGTTTTGGATTTATTCAATTTAAATCCTGCAACCTGGCCAAAATCTTGAATTATTTCTAAAACCCTTTTGGTACTAGATTCTGGCTCTTGTAACGTAAGTACCAAGTCATCTGCAAACGCTCTCAATTTGTATTGTTTAGCTCCGACCTGTACCCCTTTAACCAGCTGGTCCTTTCTGATCATACTCAGCAAGACTTCCAGGACTGATATAAAAAGTAATGGAGAGATTGGGCACCCCTGACGTGTCCCTTTTTCTATCTTAAACTCTTCCGTAACCATATTGTTTACAATTAACTTTGCTTTCTGCTCTGAGTATATTGCACCTATACCATTTTCAAATCCTTGGCCTACCCCCATCCCCTGGAGATTCTTCTTCATAAAACTCCAAGAAATATTGTCAAAGGCTTTCTCCGCATCCACAAATATCAATACTGCTTTAGTATTTATGTTCACTTCTAGCTTTTCCAAAATGTCTATTATATTCCTTACATTATCTGACATATGTCTTCTCGGGAGAAAGCCCGCTTGGTCCCTGTGAATCTCTTCCATCAAAACTTTTTTCAATCTCTTAGCCAGAATATCAGCAAAAATTTTGTAATCCACATTTAGTAACGAAATAGGGCGGTAGTTCTTAAGTTGGTTCTTTTCAGTCTCAGTCTTTGGTATAAGTGTAATATAAGCTTCTTTCCACGTTTCTGGTGCCTTTTTCCCCTCCAAAATTTCATTACAACCTTCCTTCATAGGTTGTAATAGCCACTCCTTCAACATTTTATAATATCTGGAAGTAAGCCCATCCGGTCCCGGAGACTTGCCCAGTTGCATATTTTGAATGGCACCTTCTATTTCCTGTTCAGTTATTTTCTGGTTCAAACCTATTTTACTTTCATAAGAAATTTTTTGTAATCCATAAGTCTTGAGAAAATTGTCTATGTCTATCTCTTTCTGCGGCCCTTGTGTATATAATTGTTTAAAATATCTCTGGAAGCAGTTTCTAATCTCATTTGGCTTATATATATTCTTTCCTTCCACTTCTAGATTTGTAACCGTATTTAATTTTTGTCTTTTCTTCATTTGCCAAGCCAATAGTTTACCGCATTTATCTGCTGATTCAAATGTCTTTTGTCTCATTTGTTTAATTTTCCATTCTATTTCTTGATTCATCAGCTCCATATATTGTGTTTGATACAATTTGATTTCTCTTAAAATCTCTTTGGACTTTGGTTTTGATCTTAGTTTCTTTTCCCCTTCTTTTATCTTCTCCAAAATCTTGTCTTTTTTCTCATTTTGGCTTCTCTTTTTTATTGCATTTTGTTGTATCAGAAATCCTCGCATAACGGCTTTACTTGCGTCCCAGATTACTCTTTTTTCCACATTGGTGTTCATGTTTATTTCAAAATAATCTCTCAAAGTTTTTTGGGCCTTTTTGTACACTTCTTCATCTCTAAATAGGGTGTCATTCATCCTCCATCTAAAGGATCCAGTTGATATTTGCTTCATCTCCATTCTTACTGCATTGTGGTCGGAGCACGTTTTTGGGCAGATTTCCACTTTCTTTATCTTTGATGCCATTCCTCTAGTAACCCAGATTTGGTCGATTCTGGTCCATGTCATTTTGGCTTCAGAAAAGAAGGTTCCCTCTCTTTCAAGAGGATTCTTTGTTCTCCAAATATCAATCAAGTCCATATTGTCAGTCATTTCAAAAAAAGTTTTTGGTAGTCTTCCATCCTTAGTGAGTACCTGTCTTTGTGCTTTGTCCATATTAGTAGATACTACTCCATTCATGTCTCCCATCAAAATTAGGTTATAGTCCATATAGTCCAACAAAATCTCATGCAACTTCTTAAAGAATTCAGAATTCCCCTCGTTCGGTGCATAAATTCCTACAGCTAAAAATTTCTCTCCTTGGATTTGAATTTCAATTGCCAGGAATCTTCCTTGTTCATCTTTAAAAACAAATTTCGGTAGTAATTTTTCCTTTGCATATATCACAACTCCTCTTTTTTTAACTTTGTCTGATGAAATAAATTCTTGTCCCAATCTTTTATTCACCAGTATTTTCCTTTGTAACCTCGTCACATGTGTTTCTTGTAAACAGATCAAATCCAGTTGTTCTTTCTTCAATATATGAAAAACAGCTTTCCTCTTTCGAGGCATATTCAAGCCATTACAATTCCAACTTAGAAGTTGCAGAGCCATGGTGAGACTATTTACTTATTCCTGTTGCTCCAAGTAGTTGTTCTTCCTCTGTCGATGGTTTCAAACCAAATGACAAGTTCGATATGTCTGATATATCCAGTGTTCCTTTTCCCAATGATGTCAGTTCCTGCCCGGAATCCACCTCCTTCTGTAGATCCTCTTCGTGGTCTCTCAGGAATTTATCTTTATCACTCAATGTTCTTATTCTTACCTTCCTTCCTCTGTATTTGAAAGATAGGCCTTGTGGAAATTCCCACCTGAAGAATATTTTGTTTTTCTTCAGTAAAACGACCAGATCTCTGTAGTAGGTTCTTACGTCCAAAATGTGCTTCGGAATATCCTTAAAGATCTCCACGTAAGGATTTTCAATCTCCAAGGTTTTTTGGTAGTGCAGATTCAAAATTTTATCCCTTTCTTCCTTTGTCCTTAATGTTATTAAGCAGTCTCTTGCCTTATTCTTCCTTTGTCTTGTACCAAGCCTAAATGCACTCACTATCTTGAATTCTTCCTTCTCCAGGCCCTGTTGCCAAAAGTCCAAAAATTCTTTTGTCAGGAAGTCCACCAAGTTATCTTTCTCACTTTCCGGAACCGATCTGATCCTTAAATTCCTCTCTTTTCTCTGCAGTTCAATCATAGACAAAGTCAGATCATGATCCTCCAATTTCCTGATGACCGGTGGTATCCTCTCTTGGGTGAGAACCGCTATTTCCTTTGCTTCCTCTGCAATCTTTCGAGTTGTGGCCGAGTCCTCCAAAAGTCTTACAATGGTCTCTGTGTTGGAATTTACCTTCTTTCCCAATTCATCAATACTTTTCGTGTTCAGATCAATTTTTGCTGAGATCTCAGCCACTTGTTTATTAGTTTCCTGAATTTGTTTGTTAGTTTCCGCAACTTGTTTACTTGTCTCTGTTCTCTGCTTCGTTAAAAATTCCAAAGATACATTAATCTTGCCAAGTGCTTGTGCTAAAGCGTCTTCTGCTGACATAACTTTTGGTTTAGTTTGAGAGGCAGCAGCTGTGCCCGTGCCTCCGGATGTTGAAGCTCTCCGCTGGTGGGAAAAATCAGTCTTGTATTGTCTGCCTGATCTTAAACTTCTTTCTTCAGATTTCCCCTTTTCTTTATCCATAACACTCTCATTCGGAGCCAAGGTCACGTCTTACTCTTGTACTTTGTTTTGAAAAGGAAATTTCCACTGGCTCTCACTCTGGTGGCTTGATGTTATTGTAACAACAAAGTCTCCACTAGGGGGAAAAGTTCCAGCTTCACTTTGTAACTTTATAACCAATATCTCTTAAAAGCCCCCTTTTTTCCAATTAGCCACAGTTTCAAATTTATTTTCAATGCTATTTTATATATAAGTCCATTCAAAGACACTGTATCTTTACATAAAGTTACTGTTGTAAACAGTCCCAATGTATTGACAGTCCACCATTCAGTTTCCCTGTCAAGGCAGTCCGACTCCAGAGATCAAAGCAGCGGACGTTCTTTTTAAGCGTTCCTTTCTTACAGGCATAAAAGGTTCAATTTCCACCCCCCTCCGCTCCTGTCAAGCGTTGGGGAGAAATACTCTTCCAAACGATGGATTACTAGTTCCAAAAAGATATTCCCTCTTAAGTTACAGCTTTCAGTCTCTTTGCTTTAGGTTATTTACACAATGGGAAGGCAGACTTCCTTTTTGTACCTTTCTCGTGCAGTACCAAATTTCTTCCCAATTTTGTTTCAAATTAAGCCCGTTATTCCTACTCACGAGTAGTTGCTTTAAAGTCCAAATTTCAGAGAAGAAATCAGCGCTCTCCGATCATGGCAATGCGGCTTCACTCAGCAGGCTTTGTCAGCGACCCTCAGCACCGCGCCGCTCTCCCGCTGCCGCTCCAAAGCCTTTAAAAAGGCTTCGTTGCGGTTTTGGGGGGGCGCAAAAGGTGCCCGCCGGATCTCTTCGCTCACAGGCTTCCGCGCCTGTGATTTTTTAGGGTCCCCGCTTCGCCGTTGCGGCAGGACCCGAACCCGCGGAGCAGGCTCCCCCCGGAGCTTGGGGGAAAGTCAGCCATTAATCGCTGGCGCTGACCGGAAGTCTGATTTCTTGTCCTGTTATAAAACGCCTTCCGTTTCGACCGCCAAAGCTCTCAGGGGAACATTTGCAACCGTTTGGCACCACTTTGGAGTGAATTGCCCAAAATCAGATTTTTGCTGAAATTGTGACCCCGAGGCTTAGGGATTTTTTCAAAAAAACCTTTCTCCGCCGGTTAAGTTGTCGAGGGCTGATTTCTTGTCCTGTGATAAAAAGCCTTCTGTTACGACCGCCAAACCTTACGGGGGAGCACTTGCAACCGTTTGGAACCATTTTGGAGTGAATTGCCAAAAGTCATATTTTTGCTGAAATTGTGACCCCCGGGGCTTAGGGATTTTTTCAAAAAAATCTTTGTCTGCCGGTTAAGTTTTCGAGGGCTGATTTCTTGTCCTGTGATAAAAAGCCTTCTGCTTCGACCGCCAAACCTCTCAGGGGAGCATTTGCAACTGTTTGGCACCATTTTGAAATGAAATGCAGAAAGTCAGATTTTTGCTGAAATTGTGACCCCGGGGCTTAGGGATTTTTTCAAAAAAATGTTTGTCTGCCCGTTAAGTTGTTGATGGCACATTTCTTGTCCTGTGATAAAAAGCCTTCTGTTTCGACCGCCACACCTCTCGGGGGAGCATTTGCAACCGTTTTGCACCATTTTGGAGTGAATTGCAGAAAGTCAGATTTTTTTATGAAATTGTGACCCCGGGGCATAGAGATTTTTTTTGAAAAAAATCTTTTTCCGCCGGTTAAGTTGTCGAGGGCTGATTTCTTGTCCTGTCATAAAAAGCCTTCTGTTTCGACCGCCAAACCTTTCAGGGGAGCATTTGCAACCGTTTGGCACCCTTTTGGAATGAATTGCAGAAAGTCAGATTTTTTCAGAAATTGTGACCCTGAGGCTTAGGGAGTTTTTCAAAAAAATCTTTTTCTGCCGGTTAAGTTGTCGAGGGCTGATTTCTTGTCCTGTGATAAAAAGCCTTCTGTTTCGACTGCGAAACCGTTTAAGGGAGCATTTGCAACTGTTTGGCACCATTTTTGACTGAATGGCCAAAAGTCAGATTTTTCCAGAAATTGTGACCCCGAGGCTTAGGGAGTTTTTCCAAAAAATCTTTCTCCGCCGGATAAATTGTTGAGGGCTGATTTCTTTTCCTGTGATAAAAAGCCTTATGTTTCGACCGCCAAACCTCTCAGGGGAGCATTTGCAACCGTTTGGCACCAGTTTTGAGTGAATTGCCAAAAGTCAGATTTTTGCTGAAATTGTGACCCCGGGGCTTAGGGATTTTTTTTAAAAAAAATAATAATTCCCACCGTTTAACTTGTCGAGGGCTGATTTCTTGTCCTGTGATAAAAAGCCTTCTGTTTCGACCGCCAAACCTTTCAGGGGAGCATTTTCAACCGTTTGGCACCATTTTTGACTGAATTGCCAAAAGTCAGATATTTCCAGAAATTGTGACCCCGAGGCTTAGGGAGTTTTTCAAAAAAATCTTTCTCTGCCGGATAAATTGTTGAGGGCTGATTTCTTTTCCTGTGATAAAAAGACTTATGTTTCGACCGCCAAACCTGTCAGGGGAGCATTTGCAACCGTTTAGCTCCAGTTTTGAGTGAATTGCCAAAGGTCAGATTTTTGCTGAAATTGTGACCCCGGGCGGGCATAAGGATTTTTTTTGAAAAAAATCTTTTTCCGCCGGTTAAGTTGTCGAGGGCTGATTTCTTGTCCTGTGATAAAAAGCCTTCTGTTTCGACCGCCAAACCGTTTAGGGGAGCATTTGCAACTGTTTGGCACCATTTTGGAGTGAATTGCTAAAAGTCAGATTTTTGCTGAAATTGTTACCTTAGCCTTAGTGATTTTTTTCAGAAAACCCTTTGTCTGTCAGTTAAGTTGTCGAGGGCTGATTTCTTGCCCTGTTATAAAAAGCCTTCTGTTTCGACCGCCAAACCTTTTAGGGGAGCATTTGCAACCGTTTGGCACCATTTTTGAATGAATTGGAGAACGTCAGATTTATGCTGATATTTTGACCCCGGGGCTTAGGGAGTTTTTCAAAAAAATCTTTGTCCGCTGGTTAAGTTGTCAAGGGCTGATTTCTTGTCCTGTGATAAAAAGCCTTCTGTTTCGACCGCCAAACCTTTCAGGGGAGCATTTGCAACCATTTGGGACCATTTTGGAGTAATTTCCAAAAGTCAGATTTCTGCTGAAATTGTGACCCCAGGTCTTAGGGATTTTTTCAAAAAAAATCTTTCTCCGTCGGTTAATTTGTCGAGGGCACATTTCTTGTCCTGTGATAAGAAGCCTTCTGTTTCGACCGCCAAACTTTCAGAGGAGCATCAGCACCCGGTTGGCACCATTTTGGCGTGAATTGCCAAAAGTCAGATTTTTACTGAAATTGTGAACTTAGGTTTAGGGATTTTTTTCAAAAAAACCTTTGTCCACCAGTTAAGTTGTCGAGGGCTGATTTCTTGACCTGTAATAAAAAGCCTTCTGTTTCGACCGCCAAACCTTTCAGGGGAGCATTTGCAACCGTTTGGCACCATTTTTGAGTGAATCGGAGAACGTCAGATTTTTGCTGAAATTGTGACCCCGGGGCTTAGGGAGTTTTTCAAAAAAATATTTTTCCGTCGGTTAAGTTGTCGAGGGCTGATTTCTTGTCCTGTGATAAAAAGCCTTCTGTTTCGATCGCCAAACCTCTCAGGGGAGCCCTGTCAATATGAAGCAACTCAAGCTCCCCTGGTGTTTCCGTTGGGGTCGTGTCAAGGACCTAGACCCAAGCTGGACTTCAGACTAGATCTACACCCCTGGATTCCTTTAACGGAATACCCTTAAGCATGGAGAGGCAGGTGATGGCCACACCTCCCCTCCCCCCACACAAGGTCAAACAATGCTTAACCGCCACCCTAATAAAGTTGTGACTATTGCTATGAGGTACGGGAAAACCAAGTGGCCAGTGGCAATTTGCCAAGTGGAAAAATTCCTACCAGGCCCCTCAGACAACCAAGGAGACCGAAGTCCATAACAACCGAAGTCCATAGCAAGGCCAGTGCCTAACCTGCAAAATAGGGAGGAGGGGGGGGTGATTGGGGAAGCGAGCCAAAGAGCTCCCTCCTCTGGCTCACTCCTCAGTTTAAACGGCTCTGGCCACGCCCCCCGGCAAGTGTATTGGCTGGCTGGGCTCTGACGTGGCCGGGATTTCCCAGGCAATGAGGGACAAGGTCCCCACCCCTGGTGGAGAGTGGGTGGCCACGTGGTCCACCGCAACTCCTCCCCACTGGGAAGTGGAGCAGATTTACAGGAAATACATGCTTGATAGGACGACCATAGTTCCATACAACAAAGGTGGAGATGACTTGAGTCATCCCAACACGTCCATCAAATAACAGGATCACTTTACGCATATTTCGTATCTTTCATTCAGAGGGACCAATATAGTAGCCACTCTTCATACCAAACTACCGATGAATGGGAAACAAGGAAGTTACAGTCCAACATTATTTAGGTTTTCCCGTAAAGTAACCTTAAGGTGTCTACACTTGATTTGAAGTCCAGATTCCTTTTCAGAATCATAGGGACAGGGCAGTTAATATCAGAATTGAGTTTTGCCTGTTTTGTTTTGTTTTTGGCACGTCATGGCACTTTTAGGTTTTGGATCTGGTAGATCAGAGAGCTGAGAGTGATGGGACAACAGTGTTAGAGCTGGTGTATTATCCCTGCTGCCCCTTGGACTTGCAGTCAACTGTACTTTCATCTCATCTACACATCCTGAATCTCTAGGTGACCTTCCTCCATGGCTTCATGTTGATGTTAAGCTGCACACTAGATAAAAAGGAGTCTTGCAGAACCCTGAATGGCAAAGGCCCCAAGGAACAGCAATGGTTTTCCTTCTGGAATCTACCTCCCAGGAAGGAGTGGAAGGAGTGGAACGATGGCAAAACTGTGCCCATAGCTGCTCCCATTCCAGCAGGATGGCCCCCCACAGCTGAAACCATGGATAGTGCTATTGAAAGTCATCTTTTCAACAATTCAGTGAGGTGCGTCAGGCTGAGAGAAAGTTACTGGCCAGAGATCACCCAGTGAGCTCCATGGCTGAGTAGGGATTTGAACTGTGGTCTCCCAGGTCTAATCACTACACCACCTTGATTTATATGTTATGAACACTTTCATTTGGAAAAAAAACCAGAATCCTTTCTCCTAGGTATCATGTCAGAGGAAATAAAAAGAATGGTCAGACCAATATTTATGTATGCAACTATGGCAGCAAGGTTATTGATTGCCAAAAATTGGAAAAGCAGCAGCGTCCCAACTAAAACAGACTGGTTATATAAAATGATGGCATACTTCCATATTGCCGAACTAACAGGGAGGATAAGGGGAGATATGGTACAAAAAGTGAATAAGGAGTGGGCTATCTTTAAGGAATACATCCAAATTTATGTGGAAAAGGTAGAATTTCTGACAGACATTGAGTGAATCCAGAAAATGATTAGAGTGAAAGGAGGGTAAGGTCAAGATAGAAGAGATGAAAGAAATAATGAAATGCATTTAAGCTAGTTGGAAAAATAAAGTAGCTTAACAAGAACGGCGGGAAGTCAAGTCACTTGGTGTGTGTTCGTGTGATGGTAGGTGTGTAGGTATGTTGATATGTATAGTATAGGTAGGTATTATATAGAGTAATGTAGGTATGTTTTATGTTATGAAAATAAGGTAGTGTGTTGTGTATGTGTATTGTTTTGTTTTTCTTTCTTTCTTTTTAAAGGTAAAGGTAAAGGGACCTCTGACCTTTAGGTCCAGTCATGACCGACCCTGGGGTTGCGGCGCTCATCTCGCTTTATTGGCCAAGGGAGCTGGCGTACAGCTTCCGGGTCATGTGGCCAGCATGACTAAGCCGCTTCTGGCGAACCAGAGCAGCGCACGGAAATGCCGTCTACCTTCCCGCCGGAGCAGTACCTATTTATCTACTTGCACTTTGAGGTGCTTTCAAACTGCTAGGTTGGCAGGAGCAGGGACCGAGCAACGGGAGCTCACCCTGTCATGTGGATTCGAACCGCCGACCTTCTGATCAGCAAGTCCTAGGCTCTGTGGTTTAACCCACAGCACCACCCGCATCCCTGTGTATGTGTATGGTGTAAATGTATATGTATGTGTTTTATATGTTAATAGAATTTAAATAATAAAAAATATATGTCATGAACGCTGGACGGAGTCCACTTCTGATAGCTGCCCCAGCTACTGGCTGCAACCTGCAACGTGATTCATTTTGAGCAGCGGTCCTCCAGTGGAATTTCCATCCATTGTCAGGAATTTCTGCTAGTGGCACATGACAGAGGACATCCCTGATGGTGAAATGGGCCACCAATTGTGACCGGTGCCAAGAACAGTACAGGCTAACTCTGAGTCAGCCATCTGCAAAGTGATCGTTGTAATGAGCAATGATATTTCACTCCCAGACAGTCTTGTCATGGGCGTGAAAAAGATTTAGCGCTGCTGTTTAGTCGCACTCAGTTACGCATGCCGAAGCAAATGGACTTCAGTGGGGCCAAGCATATATCTGCAAAGCTCCGGTCTGGGTTCAGTTTCTTAGTGAGAAGAAACCGAGTGTGCAGGAATGTTTGGAACTGTGAGATAGCTGCCTATATTCATTATAGAAAGATCGCTTTTGATCTTTCTCTCGGGCGCCATCATATGATCCAAACCAAAACCAGGTGGATTAATTTTTCAGTGTTTTCAGTCAAAACCTCAAGCACCTACACATATTTCACACCCCTCGCCCTCCAAGGCTGCAGAAATATAAAATAAAGCATGTTGAATGCAGCAATATACTACTGGAATGATGGTTCGTGTAAGATTCTTCTGTTGCTGGCACATAAAAAGAGTCTGTAATCCCTTTGATGAACTTGACCTATTTGGCTGAACTGGTGAAGAACAAGGTTGTGTGCTCATGTGCTATTTTCGACTGTTATATTTCATTCCTTTCCTTGCATTCTTCACGGCTAAGCTCATTTGCATGAAAAATAAAAGGATTCTGGATTTTTTAAGTTCATTAGTCCCCACTGCTTATTCCGTCTAATCCCTTGTGAATATGATGCTGATGCCATTCAGCTTGAAAGGATTAGAATAACAGTAGCAATGAATTTCTAAGAAGACCCTTCCTTCTCCCCCTCCCTTGATTTCCATTCCGAAAGCTCCCACAAAGGATGTACACACACACACACACACACACACCCTGAGGGCCTAGAAATTGATAATACAGTATGTCAGCAGAAACTACTGGTGGAGGGAGAGAGAGAGAGAGAGAGAGAGAGAGAGAGAGAGAGAGAGAGAGAGAGAGATGTTTAAAGTTTCCCACTTGTACTAAAGCAGGAAAACAGCAGCTGTGAAATGCAAATTCACAGGAATGAATCAACACTTTTATAAAACATCTGATTTTATTTTGCAGCTTTCCGCTCCCAGCTCTTCCCTGGCCAAAGAAAAAAGAAAAAAAAAGGAAAAGTGTAGAAGCTTGTCCTTGTTTTCCCCACACCTCTGTATCCTCGCTTGCTATTCTCGCTGATATAATCATGTTCTATTATGAAGACTGTCTCATACAAAAGCTCAGGTTCCACTGTTTGCTAATATCCTTTCTGTACCTTCCTCAGAATCAGGGAAGTTGGGAATACAGAATGCACTGGGCGGAAGGAGGCAGAAGACAGTCAGATGGCTGCTAAAATGAGATGAAAGCTAATTGGGGATTACAAATATTTCTCATAAATATTCTTAAATGTTTCTTATACATCAAGGCTGCAGATACCTTCAGAACTAACATCTGGGCAGAATTGGGGTCTTGTTTAGGACCAGTTCCTGCTTGCTTGAAATCTTACAACCGGGACAACTCATGGTCATTATGGTAGATGAAAAAGGTACTGCCACAATTGTAGAAATTATGTGAAGGGGCCAAAGCCCATGTTTGGTGAAAGAGATAGTTATTATGATTCTTTATTCCTTGTACCCTGCCCATTTGACTGGGTTAGGATCCTGAGCTTATTTTAGGCAGTCTGAAAATGGCCTTCATAGACTGTGTCGCTTGAAATAATCTGCGTTGTGTAAAGAATTCTGCATCATAGTTGACACCTGTCTGATCTGAAGTCTAAGTCTTAACCAAGCCAGAAGACTTTCAGTCGGATCAAGGGCAAGAGCGATGGCGTTCCCAGAACATGTGCAGACCAGCTCTTCGAAGTTTTAAAAAGTTATCTTAACTTTATGGGAATGCTGGGAAATAAGTGTTGACGGTCTCTCAACACCACCACCCCTCCAAATTGTATTCATGGCAGACTTCTGGATCAGAGGTCTTGCCACTGAAACAGCAGTTCAGGCTCAGCTAAATGCCTGGCCTCAAGCACATCATCCTGGCCTCAGCTATCAACTCTGCGCATGCTCAATGACAGAACCCATTAAGCCTTTGCACACAAATTCAAATAAAGGCAGCTATATTGATATTCTGTTTTGTATCACAGATTTGGAGAAGTGCTCCTCCTGCCCCACTTTGCAGCATCTGGGTGCAAAATACATTATTATTATTATTATTATTATTATTATTATTAATAATAATAATAATACCCCGCCCATCTGGCTGGGTTTCCCCAGCCACTCTGGGCGGCTCCCAGCAGAATAATAAAAATAATAATAATAAAGTGATAAAACATCAAACATTAAAAACTTCCCTAAATAGAGTTGCCCTCCAGTGTCTTCTAAAAGTCAGTTTATTTCCTTGACATCTGATGGGAGGGCGTTCCACAGGGTGTGCACCACTACTGAGAAGGCCCTACAGCGATGCATCATTTTTGAGACTGCCTAGATCCAATGGCCAAGGAATTGCAGCAGGTGGTTCACAAGTAATCTTGTGGACGGATTATTAACTGCTACCCACCATGTTGATTTTGTTTCACGGGTATTGAAAGATAGCCATTGGCTTCCAGTTTGTATGTGGGTGCCATTCAAAGGGTTGGTTTGGACTTGTAACACCCTAATATCTCGAGAATTTAACATCACTACTTTAGAAGACATCTGGTCTTCTAAAAGTCAGATAGTTGTTTATTTCCTTGACATCTGATGGGAGGGCGTTCCATAGGGCAGGCGCCACTACTGAGAAGGCCTTCTGTCTGGTTCCCTGTAACCTCACTTCTCACAGTGAGGGAACCGCCAGAAGGCCCTCGGCACTGGATCTCAGTGTCTGGGCTGAACGATGGGTGTGGTGACGCTCCTTCAGGTCTACAGGACTGAGGCTGTTTAGGGCTTTAAAGTTCAGCACCAACACTTTGAATTGTGCTCGGAAACGTACTGGGAGCTAATGCAGATCTCTTAGGACCGGTGTTATGTGGTCTCAGCGGCCGCCCCAGTCACCAGTCTAGCTGCCACATTCTGGATTTGAGGCATCTGATCAAGGCCTGTATTTTCTGATCAAGGCCTGTATTTTAAAAATGAGCTTAAAGATGTTTTAATGCCAGGCAGAAGACCAGCTGTCTAAAAGACTGGCATATGTTTATCCTCCTGGACAAAGGCCCCCCTGATTTATTTATAGCAGGAGCCAAAATTCTTAAAGTTGTAAAAAGGGAATTACAGGCTGAGAGCAAAGGTTACTAGGTTACTGACCCTACAGAATACAATCAAGCTGCAAAAGCACTAATTAAGAGTTGGTAAATAGTAGGATTCATTGTTTAACAAAATATAATACCATGTGTCTCCCATTAGAGACTTGAGCCACAGGTTAAAGGGCAAGAGCTAATGGGAAAAGCAGCTGGCCAGGAAAGGAGGTGTAAACTAAGTTCCTTTTTTATTTAGAAAAGGCCTTTGCTTCTAAAAATCTATATATGTTATGTATGAAATATATTGGCTTAAATGTAATTATGCAAAGGATTTAGAAAGTAAGAAATGTTAGATTCTTATGTTAGATTCTTATTTCATAGAATCATAGAATCATAGAGTTGGAAGAGACCACAAGGGCCATCGAGTCCAACCCCCTGCCAAGCAGGAAGCACTCCTGACATATGGTTGTCAAACCTCTGCTTAAAGACCTCCAAAGAAGGAGATCTTTCATTGATGGTGTGTGAGAATGTGAACCCAAGATCTCTGACCTCTGTTTAAGATAAAAATTTAAAACCATTAGCCATCTGTTTTGGAGGGCAAACGGGCAAGAAGGGCAAGAGGTGATCTGGTAATTAAGGTGCCTTGTTGAGGCAAATGTAAGATATATGACTACTTGTTTGCCATTTATAGATAGAAGGAAATATAGCTCTTTGTCTCCCATAAAAGGTAATAGGAAATGTGAAATATACTCAGAGTCGCAAAGTGATTTCATGCTCTTTATTCAGCTCATAGTGGTGAGGAGGAATGAATGAATGAAAGTCCCTTCAAGGTATCTGCTTTATATACATTATTTACACAATGGGCTGCACATGATTGGCTAATTCCGGAATTCTACTGTAAGCCAATCAAGTTGTGGATTCACTTCTATCTGGAGCATGATTGGGTGGTTCCTGCCAACCAATCATACTGCTGCATTGTTCTAGGACCAATCAGACTGCTGCATTCTGAATCCTATTGTTCTAGGACCAATCAGACTGCTGCATTCTGAATCCTATTGTTCTAGGACCAATCAGACTGCTGCCTTTTGGATCCTATTGTTCTAGGACCAATCAGACTGCTGCAGTTTGGATCCTATTCAACTCAGTACATAACAAAATGGGTGTATCTTTTATGATTGGTTCTAGCAAACAGCCAATAGGAATTTCAACCAGGCTGATTGGACAGAGGCAGCCAAAGGAGGAGCAAGGGGGCTGGGCTGAGGAAATATAAGTGCTGACCATCAGGGCTGGAGTGGGCAGAGCTTTGGTAACCATATACCACTGTGTCTCTCATTTATTTGTCTGACAAATAAATTATTAATTTAATTTCTCTATTGCTGCGTTGAATATTTCATTCCAGCTAAGCGTTAACCATAAGCAGGGTGCTACAGATTATTTATAGTTTCTGGGTCACCTTCAAAGGTAGCCCAATGTACAGCGCATTGCAGTAGTCCCAGCGGGAGATAGCCAGAGCATGCACCACTCAGCCCCTGCTAATCTTCCCCAAATCATGTGGGTTTATCTGCCTAACCAAAACATTCCACCCTATTCCTTAGCATTATTCTCTAACATTGCTAGCCTGTGCATGTCAACTCAAAAGTAAATCTCACTGAGTTTAATGGGACTTACTCCCAGATAAGCTTGCAGCCTCAGGCTTTCTGCACAATTCCCAGTGTTATGCATGGAATGACACCTTGCGCTGTCTAAAACACATAAGCTTGCACAGGGACAAATGTCCCTAGTAGGATGAAATGATGTTTCTTATCTCACACAATAATCTAGATGAGGTTTATGTGGCTTCCAGTAATCAGGAGATTCAACTCAGTGCTTTCCAAGTATTACATCCCCTTTCGTCACCCCAGTTCTTTCATATAAAAATTAGGGTAGGCATTATTATAGCAAAGGATGAAACTTAAGTAGATAGACAATGTGCAAAATATTCCAATTTTTAGACATACCCTGTGACAGAAATGTGCTCTTCTTGATATATGTATACATCCACTTAAAATCAGTTACCACAGAACAATTACATAAGGTAACAGGAGACAGACTAGACTAGACCATTAAAATATACTACTGAAATATGCTTCATTTTAATTCAAGTAGTGTTGCTCGAGGCAACCAATTTTGGATGAGCACTGATATGGTAACAACACATTCTTACTGCAGATAAAAAATGAAATAACAGAGTTGGAATTGTGGGGTTTTTTTGGGGGGGGGGGAGATGCCTAGGAAGAGCCTTAAGTAGCTTCTCTGTGTATTCTAGAAATGGTAGCAATAGTCAAAGGAAAGGGACGCAGGTGGACCTGTGGTCTAAACCACAGAACCTAGGGCTTGCTGATCAGAAGGTCGGTGGTTCGAATCCCTGCGACGGGGTGAGCTCCCATTGTTCGGTCCCAGCTCCTGCCCACCTAGCAGTTTGAAAGCATGTCAAGTGCAAGTAGATAAATAGGTACCGCTCTGGCGGGAAGGTCAACGGCGTTTCCGTGCGCTGCTCTGGTTCACCAGAAGCGGCTTAAGTCATGCTGGCGACATGACCCAGAAGCTGTCTGCGGACAAACGCTGGCTCCCTTGGCCTATAGAGCGAGATGAGCGCACAACCTCAGAATCGTCCGTGACTGGACCTAATGGTCAGGGGGTACCTTTGCCTTTACCTTTAGTCAAAGGAAAAGTTCAGAATTAACACCAGCCATTGTCCCTTTGAGCCAGTGTGGTGTAGTGGTTAAGAGTGGTAGACTCATAATCTGGTGAACTTGGTTTGCATCTCCGCTCCTCCACATGCAGCTGCTGGGTGACCTTGGGCCAGTCACACTTCTCTGAAGTCTCCCAGCCCCACTCACCTCACAGAGTGTTTGTTGTGGGGGAGGAAGGGAAAGGAGAATGTTCGCCGCTTTGAGACTCCTTCGGGTAGTGATAAAGTGGAATATCAAATCCAAACTCTTCTTCAAATCCAAACTTCCCCAACATAAGAACCTCCCCCAGTTTGTACAACCATTGTTTCTATAGTTTTAGGTCCCCTGGGCCATATATGCAAAAGCACTGTTTTTTTCCCCCCCTTAAAAATGTTTATGGGTACTCTCATTTTGACTAAAGAAAATCACCATGTCATAGTTCAAATCGGGAAAAAGAAATAGAGTAAATGGAGAAAAGTAAAAAGATTCACAAAATGTTTAGAGGTATGCGTACCCCTGCGTACCCCCCCCCCGAAAAAAAGCACTGTGCAAAAGTAACTGAAAAAACCCTGAGCCTTCTTAATATTACAACTCGAACACTGTAGCACACAGCTATGCATATTTTTTGGAAAAAAAGACCACCTGGGTTGAGCTAAATTGAGAAAATGGGATAGTTTGAAATTACATGGGGAGATGGGGAGTTCTGTAACAAAGTGTGGGTGTAGACTGGTGTATATATATATATTCAATGGCAATTGCTTCGCCTGGATTTCTCAGCAGTTTTAAATCTACCACAGCAGAGCAACTCAAAGTACCTCCTTCAGGCTGCCCAGACAAACTAGGTTTTCTCTCTCTAGTGATACCTGATAGAGGTTGTCAGAAGTAGGCCAAGATTCACAAAAAGTAGGGCAGAATTTTGCAAGAACCACAGACGCTTGCTGTGAACTCAGCCAGGCAGACGATGCTCAAATCATTACAGCGGAAGTGGCAGAACTGTTTTTCAGCTTCTCATGGGATGGCTTTTATCAGAGCACTTGAATGATGAGCTGGACAGACAGACAGACAGTTGTCACTCCACCAGCATGCCTATGTTCAGGGCCAGATTTAGGTTTAATGAGGCCCTAAGCTACTGAAGGTAATGGGGCCCTTTATATGTCCAGCTGTCCTTTGTCAACAACAAATTGTCACTGTTTTTTGTGTTGAATATATGCTATATAGTAACTTATGGACCTAATAGGTATCTAACCAGTGATATTTTAGGGAGCAGGCTACTAGGCGGGGCCCATTACTTACATCATAGGACCCTACACAACACACAACACTGTTAGTGCTTGTAGGTTTTTTTGTTTTTTGTTTTAATCTCCCCCCCCTTTAATTTTTTGGGGGCCTCCAAGAGAGTGGGGCCCTAAGCTATAGCTTGTTTAGCTTATACGTATATCCGGCACTGCTCATGTTACTGCATGCACTCTTCATTCCAAATGATCATTCCAATTGCTAGACAACACAGAATAACTTCATTGATTTCATTCATCACTTCTGGTGACTTAACATCATTCCATGTGGTGTAATTATTGCTCATATAACCTGGAAGCTTTCTCAACCTGTCTCTCTCTGTGTGTGTGTTTTAAATCAGATATAAAGTAACCTCTTATGTGGAGGCTGAACTCCTATATTCACCTACCTGGGAATAAACCCCATTGAACACAATGGAATTTACTTCTGCAGCTACATATATATATAGGACTGCACTGTTAATGATGCATTGGTACAAATGTCCACTATAAATTCAGGACAATAAGCCAGGTGGTGTGGGGTCAGTTTTGCTGTAACCAGTGGCGTAGCGTCGGTTGTCAGCACCCGGGGCAAGGCAAGTAATTTGTGCCCCCTAACCCGTGGATTTGCGCCCCCTAACCCATGGATTTGCCCTAACCCCAGATGTTGCGCCCGGTGCGGCCCACCCCCCTTGCACCCCCCACGCTACGCCACTGGCTGTAACATTTATAATCCGTGGGGAGTGGGTGGAGTTCCTGGCAGTTCTTCCTCCGGGGAATAGCAACACTAGAATTCAAAATCCTTTTTGTTTATACAGCATTCCGTTATTAGATTTGACGGAACATGGAAGCCTCGCAGAAGAATGGCACAGAAGCTTCGTGCTGATTGTTGACAACAGGAGTATATGGCAAGAATTATTCCTCAATACACCTTTGTAAGTTTTCCTTTAAATTCCAGCTGAGAAGGAAGAGTAGCATCATTAGAATAACAGAATATGCTACTTTAGAATAAAAATCCACAAGTAAGTGCAAGTTATACAAAAAATTGGCCAGTGAAAGCCAAGAGAAAGATAATGGTCATGCATCGTGATAATTTTACCCTAGCAACTAAAATACTGAGAATCACAGCTTGTTCATTATTTATATTTGTATGAGGTGATGATGGCAGTTTTCAACCTTGGAGTTTCAGAGATGGCAGGCACTGGTGTGAACTGCTGTACTACAGCAGAGAATGGCTGTTCCTTCGTATCCTTGCCCTCCGTGAATTCCTGTAATCCTCTTTTGAAGCCACCCCAGTTGGTGGCCTGCCCATAGGATTGTCTGATCTGCTAGGGCTCTTCTTATTCTTTCTTGCAGAAATCCCCAAATGCCTGATATGAACTTCAGGTCTTGCGATGTGTATCGGATTGGTTGTCAGGCATGTCAGCCAATGTCAGACTTGAAACACCAGCCTTCTCAGTATTGAACTGAAGCCCTGCTCTGCTGAAAAGCAAGAGTTGCAGGTTCCCTGGAGGCCCAAACAGCTTTGCCACCACCTGCTTGTCTCGCTCCATCTCTCCTTACTGTGCTTGATTGCTATCCCCTATAGAAAAAGATCTCCCTTTTTTGTTTTAGTCGATGTTGGGCTGAAATAGATGCTGCGTCAGAAATGAGCAACGTATTTGTCTAAATAGGCCGATGCCCATTCCCATCATGTTTAAGTTCCCTTCCTATGAAAAGCAGACCCATTTGCATGTAAAATTAGCACACTCCCCATTGGTGGGTGGGTGTGATAAGAAGCCATTATTTACTTAGGTTTAAAGGGGGAACTCTTGTTTATGCTTTCATTTCATCTCTTCCACTGGGAAAGCGCTCTGTGGAAAAATGCCAGCTCCCTTGGCCTGAAAGCGGAGTGGAGTCCAGCACCCCATGGTCACATTTGACTGGATTTACCATCCAGGGGTCCTTTAGCTATTTATTTCCAGGGATGCAGGTGGTGCTGTGATCTAAACCACTGAGCCTCTTGGGGTTGCCAGTCAGAAGGCCGGCAGTTTGAATTCCCGTGAATTCCCGTGACAGGGTAAGCTCCCGTTGCTCTGTCCCAGCCCCTGCCAACCTAGCAGTTCAGAACCACACCAGTGGGTTTGAGCCCCACTTTTGGCAAAAGATTCCTGCATTGTAAGGGGCTGGGCTAGATGACCCTCATGGTCCCTCCTAAACTCGAGTCCCTGATTCTCTGATTCTATGAAACCAATATCCCCCCTCCACTGGGTTCCATCTATTCATGAATATCTACCTTTCACACATCACATTTGTGCACACGCAAACACCATTCTGCCTCAGCCACATTTGAAACCTCCAATGTATTCACACAAACATATACCAGCCGACATTTAAAAAGATGACATCCATTCACGTTTGTGCCCTGGCTTCAATCCACAAATATCCACTGGCTTCTGTTGACTGTCTTCCAAAGGTGAACTTCCATCCGCCGACATCCACAAACATCAGTCTGCTTTAGCCTTGTAGCCTCCACTGACTTCTGAAACCAAATGCCACTGGCTTGCATCCACCAACATTTGCCAGCTTCTCTTAGGTCCATCATGAGACGTCCACCAGCTTCCAGCCACAGATACCCGCAGCCTTCAAGCAAGCAAACTTGCCTTATTATCGCTCCCTAGCACCCCACTGCCAGAGGATTGCCTCCTTCCATTCACCACTTTGCCTCCTCCAAGTGGAAGAAACCTGAGCAGTGCTGAATGTCACATCCATTGCCAGGTGTGTCCTGTTGGAAATAAGAAAAGAGCTTTCCCCTTGGCCTGCCTTTATATCCACTCAGCTGCCAAGTGCTTTTGTGACATCACAAAAAACCCAGAGACAATGGCAACAGCTGGGGAGGCATCATCTTCATTGCTTTGAGCCTCACAATGGCGGGTGGACCTATCAGTGATTGTGTGCTTGTTTATTCAGGACACGGGTGGCACTGTGGTCTAAACTACTGAGCCTTTTGGGCTTGCCGATCGGAAGGTCGGTGGTTTGAATCCCCGTGACGGGGTGAGCTCCCATTGCTCTGTCCCAGCTCCTGCCAACCTAGCAATTTGAAAGCATGCTGGTGCAAGTAGATAAAGAGGTACTGCTGCGGTGGGAACGTAAACAGTGTTTCAGTGTGCTCTGGTTTCCGTCATGGTGTTCTGTTGCTCCAGAAGCAGTTTAGTCCTGCTGGCCACATGACCCAGAAAGCTGTCTGCGGACAAACGCCGGCTCCCTCAGCCTGAAAATAGAGACAAATGCCAGACCCCATAGTCAATTTTGACTGGACTTAATCATCCAGGGGTCCTTTACCTTTTACCAAAGCACAAAGAGCAGAAGGAGAAGAAGCTTGGCAAGAATGTCTATTTGTGGCATCCCTGGTTCAAATAATCTGAAGGAGGTGAGCTGAGAAAGGCCTTTGCTGAAGACATTGTGATGCCGCTATCAGTCGAAGTACTGCAGAAAGTATTGAGCTAAGGCATTGCTGTTTAATGACAGTGTAGAAACCACTCCCAGCTGTTCCAGACTAGACTTTGACCTGACTCAACGATGCTGCAAAACAGGCTATGGGCTTATGTTATTTATTCCTTGCATTTATATTCCATCTTTCTTCTAAGGAGCTCAAGATAGCATACAGAGTTCTCCTCCCCATTTTTACCTCAAAACAACCTTGTGAGATAGGTTAGGCAAAGAGTGAGGAGCTGGTGCAAGACCACCCATTGAGCTTTATGGCTGAATGAGGATTTGAATTCTCGTTTTCCAGGTCCAGCACTGCAGAAAACTGGATTTGCGCCTGCCTAGACTTTTGGAAGGAAGAACACAATCCACTGATAAGTATTTTGTATGTAGGTTTGTGATGGCATGGCAGCAAAAACTGAGCTTTCGGGAATATATATATATATATATATATATATATATATATATATATATATTATATATATATATATATATATATATATATATATATATATATATATTCTGTTTTACAATTTAGAATATTCATTTAAACAGCCTTAAAATATCAATGACTTCCCTTTCTTTCCTTCCATGGTTCATTTTGCATATCATAAATCCCTGCATATTTTACATAAACTAAACCATTGTATTCCATTATTATATCCATCAAAACTTACTTATACTGTTGAATTTATCTTAATGCTGCCAACGTTTTCAAGATTACACAATTTCCCCCCATATATTCAATAAATATTTTCTAATCTCCTTTAAACATATTTCTTCTTGTTCTCTTATTCTATATGCTAAGTCTGCAAGCTGCACATATTCCATCAGTTTAAGTTGTCATTCTTCTTTGGTTGGGATCTCGCTAGTTTTCCATTTTGGGGCTAACAAAACACAGGCCTCGGTAGTGGCATACATAAATAACCTTTTTCGACACCTGGGAATTTCAATCTGAATTATCCCCAGCAAAAAGGACTCTGGTTTTTTTTGGGGGAAAGTGCTTTTAAACACTTTTTTCAATTCATTATGAATTATTTCCCAATTCTCTTTTACCCTTTTACAGGTCCACCACATATGAAAGAACCTTCCCTCAACCTCATTGCAGCTCCAGCACGTATCCAATTCAATCTTATAAATTTTAGCAGGCCTACTCAGAATTAAATACTATCTGTAAACTGAGCTTTCGTTTTTCCAGCAGAGCAAGTTTCACAACTTGGCTGTTAATGTTTAACAAGTTTAAGTTCTTGGAGCACATTCTTGTTTGAATTTGGAATGCTCACCTCCCAAGTTTGACACTTGTGCAAAGTACAATAGAAGACAAATGTCTGAATGTCAGCAGATGGTGAGACAAGAGATTGAAACTGTCAGGTTAAGTCAGGAGACTTTTCAAACAAACAAAAAAATGGGAGGAAAGGGGGAGAGGAAAAAAATTCCAGAAGCTTACAGAGATAGAGATGAATTACACATTCCATTACATAAGTCAGGTCCTCCATCATGGAGGGCACATGTTGCAGTGAGATCACAAGAAACTGCCTCCCTGTTGTGAGGCGGGACCATTTGGATGGCCACAATACCTCATTGGTTGCCCCTCTGTTGGCTATTGGCTGCTGAGGGGCTACTTAAGCTGCTGCACGTCGTTGGAGAGTTTCACTTTCTTACGACATGCAGCGGATCACCCGCCCTCATCTCCCTATATTTAGGGTTGTTCTTATGGCCTTGAAGGCTGATTGCCGAAGAATTTATACTTTTGAATTATGGTGATGGAGGAAACGCTTGAGAGTCCCATGGACTGCAAGAAGATCAAACCTATCCATTCTGAAGGAAATCAGCCCTGAGTGCTCACTGGAAGGACAGATCCTGAAGCTGAGGCTCCAATACTTTGGCCACCTCATGAGAAGGGAAGACTCCCTGGAAAAGACCCTGATGTTGGGAAAGATGGAGGGCACAAGGAGAAGGGGACGACAGAGGACAAGATAGTTTTACAGTGTTCTCGAAGCTACCAGCATGAGTTTGACCAAACTGCGGGAGGCAGTGGAAGACAGGAGTGCCTGGTGTGCTCTGGTCCATGGGGTCACGAAGAGTCGGACACGACTAAATGACTAAACAACAACAATGCCTGTCTAGGGGTCTCTATTTTGGAGCAGGGGCCCGGTAGGAATTTTGCCATTTGGCTGATTGGCTGCTGCCACTTGGTTTTTGCCTACCGTGTAGCAAATCGTCACAACTTTGTAAGGTTGGCAGTTAGGCATTTGGTTCAATGTTTTGAGGAGGGGACGTGGTTTGCTGTGCCTGCCCCTCCACTGCTGCTGTTAGGGAATTCCGTTAAAGGAATCTAGGGGCTTGCCTTGCTTTTGTCCAAACCCTGTCCAGGGGCTAGGGCCACGCCAGAGCCCCTGGGAGCATCTCGGGTGAGCTGTGAGATGGAAGGAGTTCTCGCTCCCCCAGGATGCTTTCCCTTACTGACATATGGTGGTGCCCAGTGTCAGCCCTGTTCCTGCCACCGTGCAGGTTCAGATAGTCTGGAACCAATGCCTAAGCAACCACTCACATGCTGCAATCAATAAAGTTGTGCCCAAAATTTAATGCCAAAAACCTTAAACTAAAATCTGTGTCTATTGTGTCTTCATTTGGGGGTGGTTTTGAGGGTCTTCACACGCAACTAGGCCGAGAATATGTTTTATGCAAAGTTAAATATATCAACAAGATCCTGACATGGAATTATCAATGAGTATTCCAAATTAAATATTAATTTAAAAACTACTTGTGTTTTGGTTCTTTTTTTGGTTTATTTTAAAACTTTTTATTTATTCTAGCTGCTTAGCTGAGACATATCAAATAGAAGAGAGAAATAATAAAGACCATATAAATAATGAGTTAAGCGTTAAAAGCAGGGATACTGGTAAGGAGGTTGCTTGTGATGGAGAGGTTCTCCTGGGGTTGGTGTTCCCAAGCTTTGAAGAATTATTGGAAAAAGCCAAGGAAGATGCAGCATCTTCTGCAACATCTTGAGGACCAAAATTTATTTATGTATTATTTATTAGATTTATATCCCACCCATCTTCCCAACGGAGTCCATTTCTCTGAATACATGCTAATTTATTGGTAACCCTTGGGTTGATCTGACAGCCCTGGAGAGGATTCTATTCTTACTCCCCTCGCTCAATTTTCCATCCCCACCCCCTAATATTTTTTATTAGTTTTCAATTACAACAATCCAATGGTAGCCTCATTATAACAATGCCCACTTATAATACAATTACTCATCCCAATCATTCAGATGCCAAATTGTATAATTTAGGTGGCCTACCGCGTGCTAGAATTGATGGTTTGATGGTTTGCTTTGTTTCTGCGTTCCAAAATCTTATTCATCTCAATTACATTCCAGTCAAAATAACAATCCCTTATACGACAACTGCAATATTAACAACATCCATTCGTCTTGACACATTAAATGAGTTATAAAGCTATAGGTGAAGCATTCAAACTATATCCATATTCCTCCTGTGTGTGTCAATTATTCTGTCCGTGTTGTATCTTCCTGTCCTTATAAAATGTTACATCTATCTTTTCCCAGCCGTTGCTGCTCTCCATCATGCCTTGGGCGGAGCTAATATCCCATTGTTGTTTCAGAAGTTCTCCATTGCTCTGTCCCGTTCATTGTTTTACAACTTCAACAGCAGCTGCAAGGCAGCACCACCCAGTTTTCCATCCCTCCACCCCCAACACTCAGTCAACATCCCATGGCCACTGAGTATACTCTGTCTGCATTGGGTTGTTTTTGGGGGGCTCCTTCCCTCCTTAGATTTACCTCCCCCGAGCCTGTAGATACCTCACTCTTGGGCAGGTGTGGAGCCATTTGGACTACATAAGCAATGACACTCAGAGACTAACATAAATATATGGAACTACTCACATGCTCCCATTGGTGTATGATTCATCCATGCCGTCCTTTAGGTGTGGGTTCCCCATCCCTATAGTGACCTAAATGGCCTCGGCACAGTAGACCTGAAGAAGCTTCTCCACCCCCATCATTCAGCCCGGACACTGAGGTCAAGCTCCGAGGGCCTTCTGGCGGTTCCCTCACTGCGAGAAGTGAGGTTACAGAGAACCAGGCAGAGGGCCTTCTCAGTAGTGGTGCCCGCCCTGTGGAATGCCCTCCCATCAGATATCAAGGAAATAAACAACTATCTGACTTTTAGAAGACATCTGAAGTAGTGATGTTAAATTCTCGAGATATTAGGGTGTTATAAGTCCAAATCAGCCCTTTGAATGGCACCCACATACAAACTGGAAGCCAATGGCTATCTTTCAATACCCGTGAAACAGAATCAACATGGTGGGTAGCAGTTAATAATCCGTCCACAAGATTATTTGTGAACCACCTGTTGCAATTCCTTGGTCATTGATCTAGGCAGTCTCAAATATGATGCATTGCTGTGGGGCCTTCTTGGTGGTGGCGCCTGCCCTGTGGAACGCCCTCCCATCAGATGTCAAGGAAATAAGCAACTATCTGACTTTTAGAAGACATCTGAAGGCAGCCCTGTTTAGGGAAGTTTTAAATGTTTGATGTTGCTCCTTTTTTATTATTGTTATTGGTGTTCTGTTGCGAGCTGCCCAGACACCCAGTCAGATGGGCAAGGTGTATATATAATTATTTCTACAGAATCTGATTTGAGAAAAGTGGGTGAAATTTTCCATAGCAATGCTCCAGGCTTCAATAGTTTGTTAAATAGTGATCTAAAAGAGAATCTACAAAGCTGCTTTCATATGGTCCCCACCTTTACCTTCCAGTAAAGCACTAAAACTGAAAAGGTGAAACTGTGTTTTGAAGGCCTGCAGGCTCTGATCCCTCCAAACCAATAGGTAGTGGTTATGATAAAGAATTAGGTAAACCAGCAGCTGAAAGAAAACATTTATTGAATCAAAAGTCAATAGTCTCCTTTTAATATCTACAAGACAACATTGAACTTACATTATTTAAGAATGAACATAATGTACAAAAAAAAGTATGTTTGTTATAAAAATATGTCTCTCTTTTCTGGCGACTGAGCTGAAGATTATTACTTTTCCCCCCAGACAAAACAAATGCTCCAAAAATTTTATTTTCCATCAGCAAGGAGAAAAGTGAAAATAATTCTGAAATCCTATATTTTGAAGAGCATTTTTGAGAATGTGCACAATTGAACTAAGATAACTATCATTAAGTTGCCATTTATTTGACCCAAACAGCCACAGAGAGGTGCAACCTCATAAATCAGCACTTCCAGTCAGTGAAGATGATTTGATGGGACATCTAAATTGGATCTTTGCCCCACAAAATCGTATTATGGTCCTATAGCCTTGCTGTCCTCAGAAAGTCTATGGGATCGATGCAACAGGAACATCTTCTGGACTTAGTAATTGAAATGAATGTGGAGCAGTATCTTGCACAGATGTGCTCAGCCACTGCTTCTACTCATTTCAGAGATGTTTAGACATATGACTTCCTTGGTAGATTGGGCCTTCAACAGTGGTCTTGGATCCTTATCCACTTGATGTTGTTTTATTAGCTTTTGAAAAATATTAATACTTTCAGTAGTACCAGGAAAAAAAATTTAAAACTGTTTTTTGATTACCTTTCATTCTAGTGTCTTCCCATTACAAATTACCAATGGGAGCAGAGAGAAATATTTCGGCATTAACTACAAAGCAATGCTAGTTTCATGATGTTTCTGCATGAACTATGTGGAAATGAATGGATTTTATGCCGCAAATTCTCTTTTCTTGCTCTCTCTCTCTTTTGTCTTGTGTCTATCTGTGCTTGTCACTTTCAAGAACTTTTCCAATTAGGCTCAGTAATGCCTCTTGCCAGTTAAGATGTTAAAAATGTATGAGGAGCATTCTAAATGCGGTTTTAAAAAAATATTTTGCTAGTGTTTAATCAACTGACTTCAGCTTCTTATGACCAAGGGGGCACGAGGGTGGGGAAGATGAAAAAAAGAAAAGAAAAGAAAAAAGAAAAGAGGACCACTTACAGAAATATTTCAAGAACAGTGCAATATTAAAAAACACAATTTTCACACTTTGTGAAAGAGGAACATGCTTTGGAACCTGAGCAAAAGGCTTCTTGACCAATATAGCAAAAAGCCACCCTGTATGTTGTTTTCGCTGGCACCAGTTTCTGCCAGGTTACTATGTTGCTTTCAGCAACTTACATGGCCCCTAAATATTTAGTACGCAGAAACTGCCAACTACTTAGAGAGGTCAACTAAATTCCAGCTATAATATTGCAGGCAGTTCAACATGCTGCTACTGGCAATGCCGGAATGGCCTAAAATTAAGCTTTTTTTAAAAAAAAAAACGTGGGGGGAGAGAGAAAAGAAAAAAGCAGCCAACATAACAATGCCTCTTTAACCAGACAAAGCGCAACCACAACATTTAGTATGTACGTTACTACACCGGGTTACAATCTTGAGGTCAGCTCTTTCAAATAAATATACTGAACATTTACAACAAAATGCCTTATGAATGCAAGCTCTCTTTATTATTTCAAGATCAGCTGGATCAAAACCTAAGACGATGTATTTCCAAAGCAGCTAAAAGATACAAGACCTTTTCCCCCAGAGAGATTAGCATGATCTGGTGCCATTGCAAAACTTTTTAATCAGCAATAATATCATCCATCTGCAAGAACAAGCATTAAAAAAAAAAGTTTTTGGCACCCAACAGGCCACCATACCAAGCAAATTCACAAAGCATGCGCTCATATACTCTGCTGATTTCTGACTGTGTGAAATGATCATTGTGCTTGCAGGTCCCAGACCTTTTCCCTAAAAAATAATAAAATTATATTAACAATGACAGGTTCAACATATTAATAGGAACTTGCTTGCTTCTAATCACAGAAAAGGAAATAAGGATTAAAAAACAAAACAAAAAACAACCGATGAGAATGCCGTAAACGAGGCCTTGCAGAGGGAGTACAAATAAAGAGGTCAACCCAACACCAAACTACATATTTAGATCGCTTAAAAATGTTGTTTTAAAATGCTGAGAATAGACTAAAAATGTCCCCCAAAGAACAACTCAACCAACCAATACATGTCCACAGATGTTTTGGTAGCAGTGAGATGTAAGCTTGCCACTTGAAAAGCATGACAAGACCAGTCTGATAAATGTCACCCTCACAGCAGAAAAGGAATGTTTCAACGGCGTAATCACAAGGGGTGGGTGATGAACCATCAACTTCTCTCATGAGCACAGGAAGCAGTCACCAAGGCATAGAGGAACACAGGAAAGAAGGTACAGATATTCACAAGGATCTGTGAAAAAAACAGAGCAATGAATGAGTAAGAAGACAAACAAGACATTCTCAGAACGAGGGCAGAAATGTAGCTTGTGGAATTATGTTCACATGTGATGGGGGTGTAAATATATATAAAAAATTAAGGAGATAACAGAAATCTCTGGGTTAAAGCTGACCAAAGGTCCAGAAGCAGCATTATTATCAATCTATGATGGGATGGAAGGTTCGCAGGCTATGAAGGACTTGCTCACAAATTTATTGACAGCCGCACAAATGATGATAGCCAGGAAGTGGAAGAGGGAAGCAGAATATAAAATGGAAGAATGGTATAAAGAGATGTGGGATATAGCTATTAATGCTAAATTAGCATGAGCCATTAAGGTAAGATGGGGAATATACAGGGGAAATGATTTTGAGGAGATATTGTTTGTAGAATTTGTACTGTTAAAACGGAAAGGGGTCAAACAATCACAAGAGGTGCTGAAATTTTAGGAGGTTGGATAGTTACGATGGAATGGTCTCGGTGGTGGGGTGCACATTTTTATTCTTATTTATTTATTATTATTACTTTGTTAAAAAAAGAGTGTATAAAATGTAAATAAATGTATAAAATAGAAATAGAAGAATGAATAAAAAGTAGGATAAGAAAGAAATGTAGATTGCAAGCAGCTACTACTGAACATGGCAGCCATAGGCTGTGTTCTCTCAAACTGTGACACATAGCACAAATTTCATCTCACGTCGAGACATCATTACAATGTGTGTTTCCTAACCTCTAGCAGCAGCAGTAAGCCATGTGTGGGAGCCGGGAACTAAGGAACCTAAGAGATTGTTTGATGAAACCACCTACTGCTATCAGAAATAAAAAAATGCTTGCATGCTCTATTTATGCAATCATGCTTTAACTGTGATGTTCCCCCTTCTCTGCAATTTAACTGTTCTCATTTTGGTACCACTGAGAACTTCAGGGGCCAACATTTCCCACAAAGATGAGCGCCAAAGGCCTAAAGCTAATTCCTGACGGACGAGTGTGCGAAATCAGTCGAACAAAATCTCTTTCTTATAATTGGCACTGGAAGTACTTGATCTTATCGCTCATTGCATAATACCTAACGCATATTTGCATGCACATATTTCTTGCATCCAACTCCTGGGCTAGCGGCAAATATAATGAACAAGCTATTTACAGAGAATCGTTTAAAAGGAGCACAGCAGCTTCTTTTCTGTTACTAGCGGAGAAAAGTCGGCAACAGCGCTTGCAAATTCTGTAATACTCACTCAAAGTATGTCCCACGGTTATCCCGCCTTTGTATCTACAAGCTGCATTTGAACATTTGCAGACATTCCTCCTCCATAGCCTCCTTTGGACTGCATTTGGTTCTGAATTGAACTCACCTAGACATACAGGAAAAGGGTAGGAAAGAAAGGGGTACGATCAGCCACGAACTGGTGCACTCTCAAGTTCAGACCCAGAAACCTCCCCCCTAAAAGAAATTCACACTTGACTCAAATTTTGGTTTTGGTTTTTGTCAGAATTTAGGCCACAACTTTATTGATTACAGAAAGTGACTGGTTGCATAGGCTCTGGTTCGACTATCTCCCTGCCATGCAGGTAGTGCTGACCTAGGGCACCAGCATAGGTCAGCCAAGGGTGAACACCTGGATAAGCGGAAAGCCGGGAATGGGCTAACTATGCCACCCAAATGTCTCCCTGGACTCAGGCATGGGCACAACCCCCTCTCAGGGGTTGACCAAACCACTGAGTCCCTGGATTCCTTTAATGGAATACCCTTCACACAGGGATGGCGAGAGTGTTCACCCATCCCTATCACCTGAACCAGAGCCTATCCGCCACCTTACAAGTTGTGACGATTTGTTACGTGGCAGGCGAAACCCAAATGGCAACAGCCAATCAGCCAAGTGGGGAAAATTCCTGCCGTGCCCCTGTCCCAACGACAGACAACACATGACGGCATAGCAAGGTCAAGCACAACAAACCCTAAAAGTAGGGAGAGGTGGGCGGGTGTTCCGAATGCACGCGCCGAAAGAGGAAGCTCTGGGTCAAGTGCATGGGCATAAAGAGGTCCCTCAAACCATTTAGACTGCGTCCGATTGGCCAGATTGTACCCAGCTTCGAGGGACCTACCAATCGGGTGTTGTGGCTAACCAAATGTACCCACCCACAACACAGGGTGTCGGTGGTCCAGGTCTCATCGCAATATGTGCCCTCTTTAAAGGAGGACCCGATTTAGTACAAGTTCATTCCTAGACGGTAGGTTTACTGGCATTTTAACACATTTGACATGGATAGCACTTTTCCTAGTTGTTTAGTTTCCATAAGGAGAATAACAACTCTTTACTAAACCAATGCTGTCCCTAAAGGACCCCTGGACGGTCAAGTCCAGTCAAAGGTGACGATGGGGTTGCAGAGCTCATCTCACTTTCAGGCTGAGGGAGCCTGTGTTTGTCCACAGACAGTTTTCCGGGTCAAGTGACCAGCAGGACTAAACTGCTTCTGGGGCAACGGGACACTGTGACGGAAACCAGAGCACATGGAAACACCATTTATCTTCCCGCCACAGTGGTACCTGTTTTACTACTTGCACTGGCATGCTTTCGAAATGCTAGGTTGGCAGGAGCTGGGACAGAGCGACGGGAGCTCACCCCGTCACGGGGGTTCTCATGCCTAATGCCTGGACATCAGGGCCAGGGGGAGCTGTGTGATCACATGATCACCACTTTGTGGGAGTAACATACGAAGGGACTTTTGGTCCCTCGTAGCTGCAGCATGGGATTAGCGTTTTGTACATCGTTTGATGTTGCAGCTGATATACATGTGTGATCTTGAGTTATAAAAACGGCTTAGAAACAGAAAATGTTATTCTTTTTTGGAGAGACAAATAGAATTGTGTATATCATATAAGAGTGCAAAATTTCTTACACAGGATGTATGCATTGCCACAAATGTCTTAAAAATAGATGTCTACATAGCTATGCAAAAAAGACCCATGTTTTTATCCAACTGATTCATCTCTTACTCTCTTAACAGGAAATTTATTTAAGCGGAATGTTAACATATCAATTCTGTTAGATAAAATAAATTCTTCTAGGATGAAATAGGAAAAAAAATGTTTTGAAATGCTTATCCATAAAAATATAAGAAAATAGCATTTATTAATGTCATTTGTAAGCCATGAATCAAAACAGACTTTAGGGAGAACAAAGTTATTTGGGAAAATTGGAAAAAAGTTATGTGTGCAATAAATATGCAAAACAGCTGAGCATGAAGTCATTTTGCTACAATAATAATAATATTGTACATGCATAATTTATTTTAAAAATGCAAGAATGTAAAATCAGATATTAGTATGCCCCTTTTTTGTAAGGTGAAATTTAAAATTCTCTTTATTTTTGCTATTTTAAAAATTGAAATATGTATTCTGGGAGCTCAGATCCCCAAGCAGCATGAAATGAGGAGATGATAAAGAGAACACTGATTTAAAGGCATTTGGATCTGTAACTTCAATGCAGCTCATTTCCCATGCCTTCACAGAAACTCCAAATCCATATAAGGAATGGACAGGGATTTTTCCAACCTTGTAAACACCTTTAATGCATTTTAAATATAATGCTGTGCTGGCAGAAGAAAAATCGCAGGGAGTTTGTTCCCTCTGTGCTTGTGCAGCAAGTTAACAGCCAAACCTGCTCTCCAATATGTGCAGCCTAAACCTCAATTATTCATCTCAGTTCTAGGTTTGGAAACACCATCTCTGACCTCCTCAGCGAAGATGTGAGTTCTTTTGATTCTTGCTTCTAGTGAACTATGTTAACATAGGAATGTGTGACTTTAGAGATTTCTACCTAGGGCTATCCAAGTTTTCTCCAGGATATTTCAAAGGTCATGCCAATCAAAGAATTCTAGAACAGCTGATTTGTTAATTTTATCAGTGGTGTGCGTTATTTTCCTTGGTTTAGCAGCTCCTAGGTTTTTTTCTTGTACGGTTACATAGCTGGCTGCAGGCAAACACACATTTTGGCCTTTCGAGAAACAGTTTCAGCCTTTCCTTTGAAGAAACTAGTTAGCATACATTTTTACATGGCAGATTTGAGCCTATTAAAAAAAATGATAACAAGAGTTTCTTGTACAATAAAAGGGATATAGGAAAGAGCATTTTGGGTTGCAGGAAGGAAGCTGAAGCTGTCTGTGTTCTAACATGCATTTTTTTATTACAGACCGACATCTTCTTGGGGAGAAAGTACAACATTTTCTGTTTACTAGACAACACTACAAATGTTCTGAAAAGAGAAGTGATATTATGCTTCTAACACTGTTTACCCCCCTTACTTTGAAACAATCTATAATATACCATTTAGGTTGTCCATGTTACAGGCTTTCTGATATTATTCAATTGAGTGAATCAGCTACAATACTCTTATATTTGATATGCTGGTGTGTTAAAGGTATAAATGAAGCCATAATTTTCTTAATAGGATACACCAAGGCTACAGTCCTATATATGCACTTACTTGAAAACAAGCACAATTACACTGTAAATATATAGTTTGGTACCTCGGTTTTCGAACGTCTCAGAAGTGGAACGTTTCGGTTTTCGAATGCCAAAAACCTGGAAGTAACTGCTTCAGTTTTCGAATGCTTTTTGGAAGTCGAACGTGCCACGTGGCTTCCATATTGAGTTTTCTATAAGTAAATGCATCCAGAAATAAATGCTTCAGTTTTCGAATGTTTCGGAAGTTGAACGGTCTTCCGGAATGGATTACATTCGAAAACTGAGGTACCACTGTATTCGTTTTCTAGCTGCCCCTGAAGAAGACTTCTTTAACTAATTAGAAATGTTGATGCTTGAATAAGTTAACAAATTCCTTTGCACCTTTGAGTTTTCCTTTCTACTTCTTTTCCCAGTACTGATGCATTCCCTCCTGCCCTCCTGAATATATACTGCCTCGTAAGAGCTGCAAAATGGCGTGGCCAAAAGGCATCCAACCTATTTTTGGCATTAAAATATAAGTAATTGAGCATCTGTGTCATCTTGTAAAAAAAAATGAAGCAATATTTTACGTCACATCTCTAATCTTTAGTGTAGGGTGGACTACAAATCTAAATTGTTTAATGTTTTAGGATATATACACATATTCAAGGATACAGTCTAAAATGCTGCAGAGATGGGGTGCAAGGTTCACAGGCTATGAAGGACTTACTCATAAATTTATTGACAGCTGCACACATTATTATAGCTAGGAAGTGGAAGGGCCAAGCGGAATATAAAATGGAAGAATGGTATAAAGAGGTGTGGGATATAGCTATTAATGATAAATTAACATGTGCCATTAAGGCAAGACAGGGAATATGTGGGAGAAATTATTTTGAGGAGATATGGAGGGTGTTTGTAGAATTTGTACTTTTAAAAGGGAAAGGGGTCAAACCATCGCAAGGTGTTGAAATTTTGGGAGGTTGGATAGTTACCATGGAATGGTCTCGGCGGTGGGGTGCACATTTTTCTTCTTTATTTATTTATGGTTATTACTTTGTCAAAAAAATGTATAAAATGTAAATAAATGTATAAAATATAAAGAAAAGAAAAAAGCTGGAAAAGTAAAATAAAATGTTGCAGGATTCCTGGCAAAAACTTACCGAATTCATTCCACTAAAGAGATCTCCTGAACCTACATGAGCTGTGTGAACAAAGTTTGTTGGCTCACCAATCATACTCCGATCGATTCGCCGCCGTCTTTTCTGAAAGGGGAGAAAAAGACACCAGTTTCATTCAAAGGCAGATAAGGTTTAAATATGAAGCATGAGCCAAATAATAAATGCAACTGGAAACTTACTTTTAACCAGTGCTTTTTTTCCTTCTAAAAAGAATGTTTAGGGGTACTCTTATTTTGACTCAAGAAAACCACCATTTTAAAGTTCAAATCGGGGAAAATAAATACAGTAAATGGACAAAAGTACAAAGATTCACAAAATGTTTAGGGATATGCGTACCCATCCCCCCAGAAAAAAGCACTGCTTTTAACTGCTTGCAAAGAGTTTAATGCATTTTAGTTCAGAACTCATCTTCTTGCTTGAAAGCACAATCCATGGTGTGTTTTTAAACGGCTCACATTGCCTCTATAAGCCATCTAGGTCAATTCATATACTTTTCCAGAGATGAGGCACTCTCCTGGTGTCCTCATTCTTTGTATCACATTTGGGTAGCTGACTTCTCCGTGGTCCATATTTCATAACTTAATTTCTTTGTAATTGTTTATAGGTGCAAGTATAAGATGCGTGTGCAAGACAGGAGTCAGCAAAGGTATATCAAGGAGGAGTCAATTCTAACTCTGTTTATAAAGGTAAAGGGACCCCTGACCATTAGGTCCAGTTGTGGCGCTCATCTCGCTTTATTGGCCGAGGGAACTGGCGTACAGCTTCCAGGTCATGTGGCCAGCATGACCAAGCCGCTTCTGGTGAACCAGAGCAGTGCATGGAAATGCCGTTTACCTTCCCGCCGGAGCGGTACCTACTGTATTTATCTACTTGCCCTTTGATGTGCTTTCGAACTGCTAGGTTGGCAGGAGCAGGGACCGAATAACGGGAGCTCACCCCATTGTGGGGATTCGAACTGCCAACCTTCTGACTGGCAAGCCCAAGAGGCTCAGTGGTTTAACCCCACAGCGCCACCCACGTCCCTCTGGTACTCTGTTTATAATCTAGATCAAATGTTCCTCTTGTGCCTGACTCCTTTCCTTTCTCCTTCTATATATATTCTATACAAGTCTGTAACTTGCTAAAGGGCTGATGAAAAGAGGTCCTCAACTGTTGAGCATAGAGGAGAGTTTTAAAAGAAAAACAGGAATCTTATGCTTTTTAAGATTTAATGTTTTATTATGTTTTTATGTATGTTGGAAGCCACCCAGAGTGGCTGAGGCAACCCAGTCAGATGGGTGGGGTACAAATAAATCATCATCATCACCATCATCACCAGCATCAGTCTGGGGAAAAATCTGTTGTATGTATGAATGTGTTTAATTTGCTTTCACTTGATACATGATAATTCCTTGTCTGAACTAGATATTTACTAGGACTTTTTGTGATTGCACTCACTGGCATGGAGTAGGTTTTTTTTTTTGTGGGAGGGGGGGTTGCTGCCATTGGTAGTCATTTTATGTTTGCACCCATGGCACTTTTATCAAGGTAAGAAGAGTACTGGTACATCATCATCATGTTTTTAACTAAAGGATCACAGCTAATTTCTTTGTTTAATTACCACTTAACACACCTATTTGAACAGCTTGCTCTCTTTGAGAAAGCATAGTGTATTAAACTTTAATCTCCCGTGACTTCCATTTTTTCTAAGATGGAGCCAAATATCATGTTATTCCTAATATCAAGCAAATGCGGCATTCTTATGCTGTGTGGTGAGGTCACCCTACAGTGTCAGCACAGAATTAAGTTGTTTTCTAACAACTTAACACTGGATTTGCCCTCTAAGTTTTGTTTTTGTTTTGAAATCTGTTTAGCAAGATGGAATTGAAATCTCGGTTTAGTAATCTTCATTCCAACATCTAATACAAAATATTCTCATATCTATCCGTGAAGCAGAATCAAATAGGTAATTCTAGGCATGTATTTCTTTTTTTAAGAGCCAAAAAAATTTAACATTATGCAATTGCCCTGGAGAGTTTTCTTGAGCCCTTCACTGCTGGCCCTATAAACCTGCTCTCCATCACATATTTAAAGGGGTCAGTATCCTCCTACTCTTGGTATGTGATGAGATGGCAAGACCACCTAGAGCTCTGGGTGGGAGTTTACACGTCTCATCAGCAGGATTTTTTTGCTGTCCAAACACTGCCCCAGTTGAGTCACTGAAAATCAAAGCCACAGCTGAGAATACATCATGGGCCATAGCCCATAAAAGCAAAATATGTTTGGAATGAACTCGAGCCCACAACACGCATGCCCTTCTCCCAGGCCCCCCACTTATTCCGGATAACTAACACACCAGGATTTCTGGACTCCTTAACATGAATGTTAAGCATCTCAAAACATGCCACATCTACAAAACAAAAACAAAACTGCTGGCCCTATAATCCTAAACACATGTACTTGTACGCAGACCCCATCAATGTCAATGGAATTTACTTTTGGGGGGGCTTAAGATTACACCCCCATCCTATTCTCCATTTTAGCCACTTTAAGAGAATGTTATTGAGAAACCTATCAAATGGGAGAGGACAAAGGAGAGTGGCTCAAAACATAACAATCCACACAATATTACACTATTGAAGCTAATGCCAAGTAGGGTTGGGTGATATATCAATATATAGTCCGAAACCGTTTTCAAGCCCCTGTTGTGATATCAGTTTCACAATTTTGACCTGGCAATATATTGTGAATCACTATTTTGTGTGTGTGTGCAAAAATTGCAACACGGGAAAAACCATGAAGCCAGCCAATGTCTCTACATAGCTCCATCCTTAATTCAGATATCACGATATATCAGTATATCACCATGTTTAGCTGGTGATATATCACAATGCTGAAGACCATATATTGCCCAGCTCTAATGTCAAGAGAGTACCATATTTTTCGCTCTATAAGACGCACCTAGTTCTAGAGGAGGAGAACAAGGGAAAAAAATGCTCTCTCCCTCTTTGCTCAGCACCTCTCCAGCAAAGCGGGAGGAGAAACGGAAGGGGCTCTGTTTCTCCTCCCACTTCGCTGAAGGGACGCTTCGCAGCTCTCCCTCTCTGCACAGCGCTCCTTCAGCAAAGCATGAGGAGAAATGGAAGGGGCTCTGTTCCGCCTGCCGCTTCGCTGAAGGGGCACTACTCAGAGAGGGAAAGCTGTGCAGCGGCTCTCCAGCGAAGCAAAGCCAGGAGAGCAAGAGGGATCAATCCCTCTTGCTCTCCTGGTTTCAGCGAAAGCAACGCAAAGCCTCTGGAGCACAGAGGGAGCGTTCCCGTTGTGCTCAGGAGGCTTCGGGCGGCTATCCCTGAAGCCAGGAGAGCTAGAGGGAGCACTGCGCACCAATCCCTCTCGCTCTCCTAGCTTCAGGGATAGCTGCGCAGCCTGCATTTGCTCCATAACACACACACACATTTCCCCTTACTTTTTAGGAGGGAAAAAGTGTGTCTTATAGAGCGAAAAATACGGTACTTCTAGCACACAGCTAGAGGTGTCTTCCGGACATTTCCCCTTGCTGACCCAGAGGAAAATCAGCCTAAAGTGAAAAGGTAAAGGTACCCCCTGACCATTAGGTCCAGTCGCGGACGACTCTGGGGTTGCAGTGCTCATCTCGCTTTACAGGCCAAGGGAGCTGGCGTTTGTCCGTAGACAGCTTCCGGGTCATGTGGCCGGCATGACTAAGCCGCTTCTGGTGAACCAGAGCAGTGCACGGAAACACCGTTTACCTTCCCGCTGGAGCAGTACCTATCTACTCACACTTGATGTAATTTCAAACTGCTACGTGGGTGGGAGCTGGGATCAAACAACAGGAGCTCACCCCATCGCGGGAATTCAAACTGCTGACCTTCTGATTGGCAAGCCCAAGAGGCTCAGATAACCAAAGGGCCCTCCTGGATTAGGCCAAAGCCCAATTAGTCCAGCATCCTGTTGCCACACTGACAAACCAGATGCCCACAGGAAGCCCAGAAGCAGAACAGGAAGCCCAAAAACACTCTGCTCACCTGTGACTGACTGGTGGCCATCACTCTCTCATGGGGGCGAATTTCACAAACACAATTATCTTGCTAGCGTAGCATGTATACTTATTCTCTAGATACATGTAAAGGTAAAGGGACCCCTGACCATTAGGTCCAGTCGCGGATGACTCTGGGGTTGCGGCGCTCATCTCGCTTTATTGGCCGAGGGAGCCGGCATACAGCTTCCAGGTCATGTGGCCAGCATGACTAAGCCACTTCTGGCGAACCACAGCAGCGCATGGAAATGCCATTTACCTTGCCACCAGAGCGGTGCCTATTAATCTACTTACACTTGATGTGCTTTAGAACTGCTAGGTTGGCAGGAGCAGGGACCGAGCAATGGGAGCTCACCCCGTTGCGGGGATTTGAACAGCCGACCTGATAGGCAAGCCCTAGGTTATGTGGTTTAACCCACAGCACCACCCGTGTCCCTATGCTCTAGATAGGACAGTCATAATCCCCTGGGTCACCATGGAAGGATGTGTGGATCCAGAATTGCCCTTCACAGTCACTTATAACCCCCTCTCCCATCTGCCCTCAGTCTGCACTGATGAGTCAGACTGAAGAGACTTCCCCTAAACAGCCTGACAGTAGGATTGTTAACGAAGATGCATATGTTTCTCACCACTAAAGGCATTTAAGCATCTACACGGATCTATCATTCACAGGTTTTTGTGTGGTTTTGGCTAAGATTCAAATGAACACTGAGATCACAAAAGCAGGCAGTTCTCTGAATTGAAGTTTGGTCTGTGCCATAGACACTGAAGAAGCAGAGATCGCCAGTGTCAAAGCAATGATTCTTCAACATCAACTTTGTTGGACTGGTCATGTTGTTCAGGTGCCTGATTATCGTTTTCCAAAGCAACAACTCTATTCAAAACTTAAAAATGGAAAGCTGGAGGTCAACAAAAGAGGTTTAAAGACTCTCTTAAGGCAAATCTTTAAAAATGTAGTATACACACAGACAACTGGGAAACACTGGCCTGCGAGCGCTCCAGTTGAAGAACAGCCTTAACCAAAGCTGTCATGGGCTTTGAAGACGCTCAAACTCAGGATGAGAAATGTGCTAAGAGGAAGGCATGTTTGGCAAACCCTCACCATGATCAACTCCTGCCTGGAAACCTATGTCCCCATTGTAGAAGGACGTGTGGATCCAGAATTGGCCTCCACAGTCACTTACGGACTCACTGTTAAGATTGTGTTCATGGAAGACAATCTTACTCGACTAAGAGTTATCGCCAACGAAGAAGAAGAATCCCCTGGGCATTCCACTGCCAACAATCATCTTGGAAATAAGGGTTTCATAACCTGTCCCCCCCCTCCTTATTGGCTATATTATGAAAACAGGAAGCTGCTTATATCAAGTTAGACCATCTAGTTCAGTATTGTACACTGACTGGCAGTGGTTCTTTAGGGTTTCACCAGCAGTCTTTTCCAGCTCTACCTGAAGACATCAAGGGCTCAACCTGGGCCACTGAGCTATGGCCTTCAACCAGGTTCTGAGTCTAGATGCTACAGAACCTAGTAGGCTTAATGTGAGAACCTATTCCTGTTATTACCTCTACATGATACAGTGGTTTATAGCTACTACCACTTGCAACCTCCCCCCAATGTTCTCTTTGATTCCCTTTTATGTATGTGTGTGATTCATGTCCTCTTTGGGGGGGGGGCAACTGGCCATGCTGTGTAACCCCAACCTGCATGATCCCGTGCAAAAACTGTTAATTCAGACACTTGTTTGGGATCAAAATTGAGGGTGGGAGGTGAGATGTCTTCCCAGTGAAATTTCTTTTCAAAACATGGAGTCATGCCATAATGCAAGTCATCGCTTCTCTTTTTTTACAATTTCTCTACCCATACATGGGGTGAACCTTTGAAAATACAGGCCCCAGTTACTATGGCAACCGAGGCACTAGTTGAAGTTGTTCCGTTTTAACGCTGCTAAACACAAACGTCACACCCCCACAGAGCACTGCTAGAATATGCATAGGATCTAGTATCTCTCTCTCTCTCTCTCTCTCTGTATATACACATATATATATCAAATGTGCTTCTGTATCCTTTTCACTCCTACTCTTTCCCTTTCTTTCAGCGTCACTTAAAACAAGACCATTTTCCTCTGTGGGAAGTTACAAGGGCAATACATGTACAGCCTCACATTTTCTACCCACAAGCAATACCTGTGTTGGGAATTCAATATGTGAGATGCAGCTCTTAATGTAATTACTTACCTACTTACCTGCCTAACCCCTTTATAGATTTTAACATTTCAAATACCTGGATTAAGTCAGTCTGGGAAAGTTTGCAGGGAAACCCCACTAAGCCATGTACTTGCCAATTTGCAGCTTTGACGAAAAATAAAATATGTTCTACAGTCCATCGCTTGAGCCAGGTAAACACTGTCCTGTCAAAGCTATATCTATCTCACCCCACCCTTTCTTCCAAACATCCAATGGGGAAGAGAGTCACGAAGGATTCGAAAGTTTGTTTTCAGCATTTTAATTGCTAACTGCTGCAAATACAGACATGGTTCAATTAGATGCATCTAACTTTCAAAGGATTATGATGGGCGGCTGGATTATTTATCTAATTAGCAGTATCAAATCTTCTGTATAACCTCAGCATGAACTTTTCTTCATGCTTTTACTTGCCTCGCTCATTTTCATCAACCCTTTTTCTATTTCTCAGTTATTTCTGTGTCTTTCAGCAGACAACTCTTCTTATTACATTTCTAGTTTACCTCCCTTATCTCCTGCCAAAGGATAAAGTGCAGGAGCATCAACAGTGCAATTGCTACCTAGAAAACTGATGCCAATGACCCACTAGGTGAAGCACATTAAGCAGAGGTATTCAGGTGGAAAATAACTTCTGCAGAGAACACACGCACTGCACTCATCCTTTCTATACCATGCTTAGAGCATTTTATGCTACAGACAAACTAATAGCCATTCCTGCTTCCATGGGGAACCCTGGGAGATGTAGGTTGGAGAGTTAGGATATCTAACTGAGATCACCAAACCATGTTTCAGGATTCTTTGGAGAAAGCCATAATAATCAGACGCGAATAGGAGTGGGATGCATAAACTATGTCACCTTCTGTTTCAATATTCACTGTCACTTTGATGGTCCACTGAAGTTGATCGCAGTTCATTTTCATGTCCACTGACTCGAAGATATACTTTACACAGCACACAAAAGATGTGCATATCTCAGCCATCAACAGATATTTAGAAATCTATTACATTCCCTGCATGTTCCATTTCAAAGTTAATGAATTTACAGAGGGGAAGTCTTTTGCAATGAAGAGCCTTGCAAATCCTTCAGACAAAGTCAATGAAGTGACTAAGGTAAAGGACCCCTGGATGGTTAAGTCCAGTCAAAGGAGACTATGGCTTTGCGGGGCTCATCTTGTTTTCAGGCCAAGGGAGCCAGCGTTTGTCCACAGACAGCTTTCTGGGTCATGTGGCCAACATGACTAAACCACTTCTGGTGCAATGGAACACCATGACAGAAACCAGAGCACATGGAAAGCGCTGTTTGCCTTCCCACCACAGCGGTACCCATTTCAAAGTGCTATGTTAGCAGGAGCTGGGACAGAGCAACGGGAGCTCACCCCATCACAGGGATTCAAATTGTTGACCTTCTGATCGGCAAGCCCTAGAGGCTCAGTGCTTAGACCACAGCGCCACCCGCGTCCCAAATAAACAAGCACACAATCACTGATAGGTCCACCTGCCATTGTGAGGCTCAAAGCAATGAAGATGATGCCTCCCCAGCTGTTGCCATTGGCTGTGGGTTTCTTGTGATGTCACAAAAGCACTTGGCAACTGAGTGGATATAAAGGCAGGCCAAGGGGAAAGCCGTTTTTTGTTTCCAGCAGGACACACCTGGCGATGGATGTGACATTCAGCACTGCCCAGGTTTCTTCTACTTGGAGGAGGCAAAGTGGTGAATGGAAGGAGGCAATCCTCTGGCAGTGGGATGCTAGGGAGCGATAATAAGGCAAGTTTGCTTGCTTGAAGGCTGCTGGTATTCATGGTTGGAAGCTGGTGGACGTCTCATGATGGACTTAGAGAAACTGGCAGATGTTGGTGGATGGAAGCCAGTGGCTTTTGGATTCGGAAGTTGGTGGATGCTACAAGGCTAAAGCAGACTGATGTTTGTGGATGTTGGCTAATAGAAGTTCACCTTTGGAAGACAGTCAACAGAAGCCAGTGGATCTTTATGGATTGAAGCCCAGGCACAAACGTGAATGTATGTCATCTTTTTGGATGTCAGCTGGTATAAGTTTGTGTGAGTACATGGGAGGTTTCAAATGTGATTGAGGCAGAATGGTGTTTCCATGTGCATGAATGTGATGTGTGAAAGGTAGATATTCATGAATAGATAGAACCCATGGGAGGGGGGATATTGGGTTCATGGAATCAGAGAATCAGGGAATAGAGTTTGGAAAGGACCATGAGGGTCATCTAGCGCAACCCTTTACAATGCAGGAATCTTTTGCCAAATGTGGGCCTCAAATCCACTGGCATGCTTCCAAACTGCTAGCTTGGCAGGAGCTAAGACAGGGAACGGGAGCGCACTCCGTCACAGGGATTCAAACCGCCGACCTTCTCATCGGCAAGCCCAAGAGGCTCAGTGGTTTAGACCACACCGCCACCTGTGTCCCTCTTAAATTGTAAACGGTGTTTCCGTGCGCTCTGATTTCCATCACGGTGTTCTGTTGCGCCAGAAGCAGTTTAGTCCTGCTGGCCACATGACCCAGAAAGCTGTCTGTGATCAAACACTGGCTCCCTCAGTCTGAAAGCAAGATGAGAGCTGCAACCCCATAGTGTTATTCATGCAAGGTTCAATGTCTTTCCATCGAACCTGCTGAATCACAGATTTTCCAAGGGTTTGGTGTCTCCGCTATGCGTGTGTGACGGGGAAACTGTTGAATCTCTTTCACATATAATGTTCAACTGTCCCCTACATAGCATAGCCAGGGCTAAATTCCTGGGTCCTGCTTTACTGCGCTTGGTTGGCAGGCCTGTTGAGTCACACGCCGCACTGCTTTTGCAGGATACAGATCCTTCTGTAACTCTGCAGGTGGCGAGATTTCTGAATGCGGTTATCTCACACTCAAAAACCACCAAAAAACAACAACAACATCAAAACTAATCGGACTGTTATGATGAGAGTGCATGTCGGAGTTCGTCTTCAGTTTTCCTTTTCTGTGATCCGTCCCTTGGAGCTCTCCTGGCCCCAAGCTGTCACTTGGCTCTGCTCAATGACCCACCCTTGCATCGTGGTGTTCACCTTCTGTTGTCGGATATATCTGTTTTTATGTCCTGTGTTTTTATGTTTGTACATATTTTATGGGCTAATAGCCGTAAATAAATAAAAAAAAATACTAACCCCATAGTGACCTTTACTGGACTTAACCGTCCAGGGTCCTTTACCTTTTTTGACTAAGTAAGGACCCACCACAAAGCCATGTATGTCTTTAAACCTAAGCATGTAAGTTCTGTTGAATTCAGTGGGGATCACTCCCAGGTAAGATGGCAGCTACGTTGATTTCACACTTCAGTTTAAATTTGTCATCCTATATATAATTTCACTCACACAGGCAGTGGGTGGGAGAAAGTTTAGTTATGTCAGGAAAACTTTGGGCAGGGATAAAGAAAATCACTTTGTTGAAAAACAGGTTACAAAAAAATTACAAAACTAACCCATAGCCCATCTCTATGCCCAACCCACTTATAAAAGAGGCAGAAAAATCAAGAAGCAGCCCGTAGTCGAAAGAAAATGGAAGGAAAAAAGGAAGAGAAGTTAGCAACAGAGGAACCTGAGTAATATGACAATGAACGCAGAAGGTCCAGCACAGTTCAAAAGGCACATAGAAAGGGAAGTGAGGTTTTGGGGAGTATCATTTTTATTACTAGCATTATATTTTTAAGCATCAAAGATCAAACATGTCACTGACCCACCAGTCTAAAGGTGAGGGGGAAATCTGTTGTACTTCTCTTGTTCCAAATATTGTCAATCTGCAGTCTAGTCTTTTACAGCCAGATGTCTGGGTTTTTGTTGGGGATTTTGTTGTCATTCTTTAAACAGATCCTGATTTTGTACAAAACTAATCATCATACTTTGAAAGCAAAGACCTCACACACTGATGTTGCTCTGCTGAATCACAAAGTTCCTTTTCTTTTTAGCTGGCTCAGCACACCGTCACCTTAGCAATCTTTTAAAGTGAAGAATGCAGCCTCTAAACTGTTTACCCACTATGCCATTATGTTGTGGTGGTCTTAGTCATCACATGATAAACTAGCAATTTTGGGGCATGCTTCTTAAACAAACAGAAACATTTGTCAGATGATTCCTGAAAAATAATAGTTCTTTCAAGAAGCATGTTTAGACTGGATGGCAGGGGGAAAGAATTCATCTGTCATTCTAAAGCTCTGCTCAAGCTCCGTTAAGTATCTTTGGTAAATAATGTCCTTTAATACAAGTCTTTTACTTCTGATAAAATGAACATCGATAAAAGTCCTTTGCAACAGGAAGACAAACTAGAACTTCAATTTATCAGATCCTCATGCAACAAAAAGTTACTGCTAATAACTCAGTTCCATTTAAAAAAACAACTAATGGTTTTCTGCAGTTCTAAGGGCCTAAGTATACATTACATTAAATGTGTGGCATGCAATGTTGTCTGCTCTTTTTTGGGGAGGGGGTGTCTATACTGAAACCCAGTTTTTTATCAGGACCTAAGTAGTCCTGAGAATGGGGTTTTAACCTTTCTGTAACTAGCTGTAATTTGCAGAAAACTTAGCTTCTGTATGCAGCAATTGCCCATCGGAAAAGACGTTCCTGTGTACTTTCTACACTTAATGTTGAATTGATTTCTTATAAAATGGGGAAGCAGATGATTTTTTTAAGATCTCTTTGCCCAAGGTCAACTGCACGTGCAATAATCTATGTAATTTGTAAAAACCTGAATCTATGGGCAATTGTTTAATCTTTAAATCATAAATATAAGTAAACTATGTCAAACTAATTTTGGTTTATGAACACAGTAACACAGAGTTCAGTCGAGGCACCTATTTTTATTTCTGAAAGCAACCATCATAAAGCTTTTAAGGCTGCAATTCCACTACACATACAAAGTGTCTGGCTTTGAAGGGAAAACTGCCTTTCAGACTAGCGCTAAATGGTGGCCATACTGAAAACACTGGCCAGCTGAAGAAGGAATTAAAAGGGCTCAATGATATTTGTGTTGCAGATTTCCTTCCAAACTGATTGTCCTACTAACTAGACCATGGGTAGGCAAACTAAGGCCCGGGGGCCAGATCCGGCCCAATCACCTTCTAAATCCAGCCCGCGGATGGTCCGGGAATCAGCATATTTTTACATGAGTAGAATATGTCCTTTTATTTAAAAGGCATCTCTGGGTTATTTGTGGGGCATAGGAATTTGTTCATTTCTCCCCCAAAAAATATAGTCCCCCCCCACAAGGTCTGAGGAACAGTGGACCAGCCCCCTGCTGAAAATGTTTGCTGACCCTTGTACTAGACCATAACCTGGAAACTGTTTCCAGTGGGGAGGGTATGCTAATCTTTATGAATACTTTCGGCTCCCTCGCAATTTATCATGGCAAAAATGGAAGCTGTTCTCTGAAGGCTGGCTTTATTTGTTTATTTATTTTTAAAACTTCTCTTAGCACATGGCATAGTTTTTCTATAGCCTTTTCCTGGGATAAAAATACATGTAATATGATAATGCAGAACTGACTTAATTGAATGAGGGTCCCTTCAGTTGTTACCGGGCCCAGGCCACTCCTCCCTTCCATCACTAAAGGAAGGATCTACAGTGGTACCTTGGAAGTCGAACGGAATCTGTTCTGGAAGTCCATTCGACTTCTAAAATGTTCAGGAACCAAGGCACAGCTTCCAATTGGCTGCTGGAAGCTCCTGCAGCCAATCAAAAGCTGCCGAAGTCACGTCGGACATTCAGGTTCAAAAGAACGTTCGAAAACTGGAACCATTACTTCCAGTTTTTGATCGTTCAGGAGCCAAAACGTTTGACTCCCAAGGCGTTTGAAAACCAAGGTATGACTCTATCTGCAAAACTTAACAATTCCAAAATACAGACGCGCTCTCACTGTCACAGAATAGAATATACTGCCTTTGGCTGTACTTGAGGGTCAATTTCAAAAAATTCCGCTGGAAAAACGGTTATGTCCATGTTGAGATGGCAGTATGGAGTCAGTGGCTCATGTGCTTCTGGCTTGCACTCTTTATAAAGATTTGAGGAGTGAGGTTTTTACCCATCTACTATTGTCCATGACGGGTTGCTCAACCACTGCTACTGTGTCCTTTTTTTAGCAGATCAGGATGATCAGGTGACAGCAAAAACTGCAAGGTTTTTAGCAGGGGTAATTAGAATCTATTATTTGATTATTGATGTAAACCCCCAAAATGTATTTTCTATTGCTGCTTTACCTCTATCTTCAGTACATTTTATTTTATTTTACTGCTATGGCTCGTGGCTGATGCAAATAAATATTCTTCTGAATCTGTAAAGAAGGATCTAACAGCTGAATTTCAAGATCCTGTGTTTATTTGAATGTCGGATCTTGCAAGAACTTGGCAGAAAAAGCCTTAGGTCTGCCCTCAACCCAAGTAGGTTCTCAGGAGCCAAGTAATAAATGAACAAGGGCAGAAGTCACTGTGTCTAAAAGAACATTCCTAACATCTACTTTTAAAAAAGAAACCTGAAAATTAAATATAATACGTAAAGAGTAAACTGGCAGTTATTAAAGTGATAGCTGCTTATAAACGAAGGGTAGTAACAAGGGAGGGGGGAGTTTAATTTTCACTTGCTGAGCTCTTGAAACTTGCACAGGAAACATTTAGAGAGAGGTCAACCGACATGATGAAACGCTACAGCTCCACGACAGGATGTGTGTCAGTAGTTACAACATGAAAACCCTTCCTATTCAACCAAATAAATGTCACTTCCAATTGAGAAGGAAAAAAGCAGAGAGTTGGCGTTCAGAAAAAACAACATTATAGAGAACAAGTATCTCTGCAGGAACCCACAGCCTACTAAAGAGAATAAACTTCTAGTTTTCATGTCATTTTGTAGTTCAGTTGATTTATACACACCTCAGGTGCTCCTTAACATAAGAATAATTCAGCCATCAAATGCAGATGTGCAGAATATGGGGACATACCCTTTAGCAGGCAAATACTCAAAATGTAATCAAATATATTTTGTATTGTACTTCTTAAAAAAGAAAACAGACATTTTAGGGACACACTAGATGTGGTACTCAGGCCCAATGGATTTTATTCATGCATGTGTCCTATTTATATATAATACAGTTGGGGTGGAAGGTCTCTTTTTACATGAAGTGAATCCTTGGGAAGTGAAATTAGCATGGCAATGTAACTGGGAGAAACCTGCTTTCCCAGAGCCCTCCAAATGGGAAGGTGGGTTGTAACCAGAATCGGTACTTACATTGAACGCCTAGGCTGTTAGACACATGAAGGGGTAGCCAATGGGGTGCTCTCCAGATACTGCAAATGACATTACAGTCGTACCTTGGAAGTCAAACAAGAGTCCATTCCAGAAGTCTGTTTGACTTCCAAAACGTTCAGAAACCAAAGTGCGGCTTCTGATTGGCTGCAGGAAGCTTTGGAAGCTGCACTGGACATTCGGCTTCCAAAAAAAAAAGCATTCAAAAACCGGAACACTCAGTTCCGGGTTTCAATCATTCGGGAGCCGAAACGTATGAGTACCAAGGCGTTCGACAACCAAGGTACGACTGTATTGCCTATGTTGGTTGAGCTGATGGGAGTTGTCCAAAATATCTCAAAGGCACCAACCTGACTATCTCTGTCGAGACTTCGCTTTTCTCCTCGTGAACTTGCCGGCTCGTACTTTAAGCCCTTATCTTAAGAACGGTGCTTGTTTAATCTTCTCACCAGACAGAAGAGTAATACCTTTATGCGTATTTTAAACAACAAAACAGCGGTCATATTTCACAGGAAGATACTAGGCAACAGATTTACTAGGGAAAACGGATGGCTCCCTAATAGCCTCACGTAATAGCTATGAAACACAGATGTGTTTCTCCTTCAAAAAATCAAAATAAATTGTTTTTTCAGACAGACAACCACAGTCATTCTTTACTGTGATCTGAGACTTCACAATTTATTGTGGCTGTTCCATCTGATTGAAGCACTGGAAAAAAAGAAACAAGTTACAGTACTTAGAAGTGGAAAACTTTTTTTTAGAACTGCTTTTCCTGGACCACAACAAAGCTTCTACAAGGGGCAGACAGGTTTCCCCTGTCCTTCCCTGCCCACCCACCCCCAGATTTGGGGCGCTCAAGAATCAACAAAATTCCCTGGAAAAATATATGTGACTTTAAGTGTGAACTCCACAGAAGAAGAAAGAAGTCCATAAGATATGGTAAGTTACTGATAACTACAATCAGTAGCTTCTTGAGAAATATTCCTGTTTGCTGAGCTTTCCCCTCAAAGCAGCTTATATCTGATCAGAAGAAGCTAAGGTGTGTAAACTTCAGGCAGCCATTGTCCATGTGCATGTGCAGGTGACAGCATCGGCGAATTGGAGTTCAGCATGAGGAAACAAATCAGGTATTGGGCACTGGGTGAAGACAGGCCCCTTCCTCTCTCCAGAGTAAAGGACCCCTGGAAGGTTAAGTCCAGTCAAAGGCGACTATGTTGTTGTGGCGCTCATCTCGCTTTCAGGCCGAGGGAGCTGGCATTTGTCCACAGACAGCTTTCCGGGTCATGTGGCCAGCATGACTAAACCGCTTCTGGCACAACGGAACACCGTGATGGAAACCAGAGTGCACAGAAATGCTGTTTACCTTCTCTATTTATCTACTTGCACTGGCGTGCTTTCGAAGTGCTAGGTTGGCAGGAGCTGGGACAGAGCAACATGAGCTCAACCCGCCACAGGGATTTGAACAATTGACCTTCTGATTGGCAAGCCCAAGAGGCTCAGTGGTTTAAACTACAGCACCACCCATGTCCCAAATAAACAAGCACACAATCACTGATAGGTCCACCCGCCATTGTGAGGCTCAAAGCAATGAAGATGATGCCTCCCCAGCTGTTGCCATTGGCTGTGGGTTTCTTGTGATGTCACAAAAGCACTTGGCAACTGAGTGGATATAAAGGCAGGCCAAGGGGAAAGCCCTTTTCTATTTCCAGCAGGACACACCTGGCAGTGGATGTGACATTCAGCACTGCCCAGGTTTCTTCCACTTGGAGGAGGCAAACTGGTGAATGGAAGGAGGCAATCCTCTGGCTAGGGAGCGATAATAAGGCAAGTTTGCTTGCTTGAAGGCTGCTGGTATCTGTGGTTGGAAGCTGGCGGACGTCTCATGATGGACCTAGCAGTAGCTTCTGGCATAACGGGACACCGTGATGGAAACCAGAGCGCACGGAAACGCAGTTTACCTTCCCGGCGGAGCGGTACCTATTTATCTACTTGCACTGGCATGCTTTTGAACTGCTAGGTTGGCAGGAGCTGGGACAAAGCAGTGGGAGCTCACCCCGCCATGCAGATTCGAACCGCTGACCTTCCGATCAGCAAGCCCAAGAGGCCCAGTGGACAGCAATGTAAGATAGTGAATTGAAAGGGGAGCGGAGGGAAACAACCTCACTGTGTTTGAAGCTACTAATTTTTACATAGCTCTGTTGTCCAGAACACAATGTTAAACAGGCAAGCTATATATATATTTACACTCATTTGAGCCACTTATGACCCAAGATAAGTGAAGTGGAAGCAGCTGTTTGTAAGCTGTATTCAGTCTTGTATCCAGCAACAAAGCAAACCAAGAAAAATTAAGGGTTCATGACTGTGATGATCTCATAAAATGATGGGAGCTCCCAACAGTGATAGGTTAATTGGCTGGAAATTTACTGTGTAATGAGTTACACACACATATGTACCTGGACATATAATTTAGTTGCCTATATCTGTTTTATAAGGTTTTTTATATTTTATGGGGATAGTTTTATGTATATTTGTTTTCTAACTGGTTTGTGGATTTTAGCTTTGTTTATGTGCATACACAGCTTTGAGAGGTGTTTTTCGATTTGTTTTGTTTTTGGTTTAACTTGATTTCAGATTTCTTTTCAAACTCTTAAACACTTCTCTCTTAAAGCTCAATTCATGACCTCCTAAATTGCAGGCCTCTTGGTTTCAGTCACTTGAACTACAGCTGTTGAACTTCTGCCAAGTTGTAGACTGAATAAAAGTGAATCAGATCTGAACCATTGTTGATCCATTTGACAGTTTCCTTCTGGGTGGCTTTCTCCGTCCTGGGCTCCTTTCAGCTTATCTGTCAGTTTTTCCTTATGTAACAGTCCCCCGGAGAGTGTTCTCTCTCAGGCCTTAACACTCTATTGGAGTAAGAGACACATCTCTTTCTCCTCAGCAAGGTCAGCTCAAGGGAATTTACTGCCAGGCGCAATAGTCCACAGGGCTGGCAGCTGAACCTTATTTCAATGCTGGTGACAGGACAACATATTCCATAGTTCCACCACACTTGAGGGCAGCAAGCTTTGGAGGCACAGGGCAAGCCAGGTGGTACCCACAGCTCTGTCCTTCAACTCCTTGCCAACATTTCCTACTCCACAGCACCTACTGCCTTAGCTAGACAACTCACTCTGCCCATCAGTCAGGCTAGTCTTGCTCCTCATCAACTGTGCATGGCTTGAAGAAATGGACTAGTATCCAATCTCTGATAATCCTGAAATTGGTCTGCAGGTGAAGGCATACAAGTGGACTAGAAATTGCCCAGGAAGCTAACTTTGTGACAACACCTTTCCCCTCTGTCCAGCCCACTATTTCTACCACTCATTTTGTTTCCCCCGCAATTCCCATGCACGCACAAAGCTTCAAACATCTGCCCAACGAAGGCAAAATAACTTATTCAGATATTGTTGTTCACTTTTCATCTTGGATTCAGTTTTCATCTGGAGGAGGCAGCCATTTTGCAATCTTGCGATTATTCAGCAGCTGTAGGCAGGTTATGAAATTCAGACGTGTATGTGGATCACACCACTTTAAGCACCTATCCCATTTCAAAATCAGCAAAATAATTTCAAAAAATGCAGCATGCTCCTTAGAGGAAGGATGTCAGGATGTACACACAAACCACACTACTCCCCCCCCCCCTGCAATATCTCATTTAAGGGTTTTTGCAGGTAGCAGTGGCTGTTGGAAAACCTGCCCAGGGTACTTCTACCTGCCTGCCCTTTTGCTGAGCAGACAGGGCTCACCAGTAGAATGATGCTAGCAGAGGCTGTCGGAGCTGTTCTAGGCAGGGTGCAGGGAGACCTCTGCCTCATCTACCCTGCCCAGCACATAACATCGGTGATTTGCATTGTGCTGTAATTCAGGCCAAGCAGTGGCATTTTGTATGTTTTGAAGTGACTCTGAAATCTTAATAGCTATCACTTTGAAAGACTAACACCTCGACCCAGTACAGTCATACCTCGGGGTACAGCCACTTCAGGTTGCGTTTTTTCGGGTTACAGACTGCCTGGAAGTACCGGAATGGGTTACTTTAGGGTTTTGGCAGTTGCGCATGCGCAGAAGCGCTAAATCGTGCTTTGTGCATGTGCAGAAGTGCCGAATTGCAACCCGTGCGTGCGCAGATGTGCAAACGCGGGTTGTGAACGTGCATCCTGCACGGATCACATTCGCAACCTGAGCATTCACTGTAGTGTCATTCCAATACTGGAGAGCCTCTTTTACTCATGGAAAGTCTAAACCCAGCCTAGCAGAAAAGTAATAAAAGTGTTCCCAAATCCAGGGAAATCTGTCATTTTCTGCATGTTGTCTTTCTTTAAAGATTCTTTCATAGTCTACAAGAGCTTTTACAAGTTGTGACCAGAAAGTTCGGTGAATGGCCACAGAAATCGGACAGTGAGAAATATTCAACTATACAGTGGTGCCCCGCAAGATGAATGCCTCGCAAGACGGAAAACCCGCTAGACGAAAGGGTTTTCCGTTTTGGAGGTGCTTCGCAAAACAAATTTCCTATGGGCTTGCTTCGCAAGACGAAAATGTCTTGCGAGTTCCTGCGGGGTTCCCCCCCCCTTTTTCCCAAGCCGCTAAGCCGCTTATCAGCTGATCCGCTAAGCCGCTAAGCCGCTTAACAGCTGATCGCTAAGCCGCTTATCAGCTGATCCGCTAAGCCGCTTAACAGCTGATCCGCTAAGCCGCTAAGCCGCTTATCAGCTGATCCGCTAAGCTGCTTATCAGCTGATCCGCTAAGCGCTATCCGAATAGCGCTAATCCGCTAAGCCGCTAATGGGCTTGCTTCGCAAGACGAAAAAACCGCAAGACGAAGAGACTCGCGGAACGGATTCTTTTCGTCTTGCGAGGCACCACTGTACATACCTTACAGGCTTTCAAAGTAGGCCACCTCTGATACAATGCACCATTGACAATGTTCGTAGAACTGTTGGAAACTTCTCGAGAAGTCCACTTTTTGTACTGCTTTCAGTTCCCTCATCACAGCAGCTTGGACATGTAAAATGTTGGAAAATCTGTGCCCTTTCAGTGCAGATTTCAGTTTTGGAAAAAGAAAGAAATCTGGTGGAGCCAGATCGGGAGAATATGGAGGGTGGGACAACTCAGTAACTTCAGGAACGATTTCACGTGGAATATGCAATTCTTCCGCCATCATTCGGATGGACAAATGCTGATCCCGCACCAATAACTCACCAACTCTGCCACCATTTGCCACTGTTCTGCTCATCAATGGTCACACAATTTGTGAGCATTTCATGGGTTTCCGATGCCAGCTGTATGTTTGAATATTTCTTGCTGTCCTATTTCTGTGACCATTCATCAAACTTTCCGGTCACACCTTGTATGATAAAGCTTGCATCTTACTTATTCACTAGGTTTCTCAGACTGTAATACACAGTGACATTGCATGGCAATAAGTGTTGCACTAGCTTGCCCATGAGTTTGTGGAATAGCTCAAACAGATCTTTTAAATTCTGCTCATGGTTCTTTGGAGTGAAAGGCACCATGTAAAATCTGATTCAAGCTGTGGATGTCCAGTTCAAACATTGAGGTGTTCCAGCACAAATGCATTCTAACACTGACAGGAACATGACTCATTTTAGATGAACATCTCCTGTGGGCATGCAACTAGATGAATATATGAAAAAGATATACAGCAGATAAACATATATTTATTAAATGCTAGGAAAATGCCTATGTACTAGTGTCAGCAGCTCAGTAAGACTCAGAAAGTGTAGCATATCTAGAGCACTCTTACAGATTTGTTTTGCTGTGTGTGCCTAAAGGGAATTTAATGCCCTACTTTAGAACTGGTTGATCACTCGTTTCATTTTAGCAGACAAGGAATTGAATTGCTTTAATTCACTACGAAGGGGTGCAACACGTTCAGAACAAAATTTGTTCAGAGCGACTAGCCAGATGACATCTACTTGTCCATTTCAATTTTACAGAAGGGCTATGAAAACATTGTTCACTTTGCAGAAATATCTCCCCCCACCAGTCCCAGGGGAAGGCTGCGAGTCAGAAAGAACAGCTTTGTAAGACGTGGTGCAGCCACAAGCACATCTGTGCAGTGGTTTTCCTTGCACAAAGTCACATTGCTCTGATCTCTGCAGCAATTGAGTCTGTTGTGTGTATTTAACATCGAGGGGAATGGACTCTAAACAGCAAAGTGTGCAGATACAATGAGAGCCGAGAGAGTCTTTGACCTACATGTTGCTCTCAAGCTTTCAAACATCTGCAGTCCTTGAAGAACATATCTAGAGGTCTTAAAGTGCTAGTGCCATCACTGGTACATATTACTGACTAAAGAACACAAAGAAATTTGAAGCGTAGCATCTGAGTCTAAGGCGGGGAAGTTCTGTTGCTTTTCCCAACCACAGCAAGGTGTATACAAAACAGCAATTCTAGTTGGAACTGGAAACTTGTACAGGGCAAGAGATTGCCATTCCATACTGCTGATATGCAGACAAATTCTAATTGATGCCCCTCACAACATTTTGTACTACCTAAGTAGACACACCCTGAAAATGGTCCTCACCCATTTAAGCAACTGGTGTTTTTAAGCAACCACAGGCTTTTCCCGATGGTCATTTCTGCAGAAGCAACACTTCAAATAGAGCATGCTGAATTCAGAACTAATACGTGGCCTTCTATCAGTTCTCTTGTTTTGCTTTCAAGTGAAATATTTTTGGCCAAGCAAGGAACTCAGCATGGTAATCCTGTTTCATCCCTTACCATCCTAATTACCGCTGACAACAGAGACTGCAAAGATGCTATCTATAATGATCATACTATAATATACTGCTTATCTCCAGTGTAATCAGAGTCCAATTAAAATCCTCATATTACTCCATTATTTTTGTGAATAGTTCCCCCCATTTGTTAAAATTTATCAGAAAATGAAGTGCTCTTATCTTAGGATAAGCAGAAAATACAGCCAAGATGATCAGAGGCTGGAAGTGCATGATGGAAATGTATAAAGGGCCATGTGGAGAAAGTGGAAAGAGTCTCCCACACCCCGGCTGTCATAATAATAGAATTTGGGGCTTTCCCCATTCCCAGCTGCTCCTATGGAAACTGGATATCCTGCTAGCAAGTGGTTGGGGTTGCACTGGCACTACCAAAGTGAGCACAGGTTCTCTCCCTGGGCAGCCTTTGCAGTCTCAGAGGATGTGTATCAAGATGTTCTTAAGTTGGCATCAGTGGCACCAAATCACTATGCCATGGCATTTTTTACTCTGGGATGGGTGGGACCAGGTCTTTAGCAGATGCGGCGCCGGGGTGAAAATATCCGCCCAGCGCCCCCAAATTACCACGGTTAGTGTTGGGGTGGCCGTAGCTGCGCACTGCCAGCCATTGGGGGGGCACAACTCTCCCCCATGCCACTGCGGGAGAGCAATCCCCGCAGAGGCTTGGGAGTGAAGTTGCACGCCCGCCAGCCTTATGGTTGGCGGGGCGTGGCTGGCGGGCATCCAGGGAAAGGGGAGGCCACTGGCAAAGCCGCGCAGCTCCCCCACTTGCTGGGGTGCTCCTGAGAGGCTGGTGCCCTGGCGCAACGCACCACTAAGCCCTATGGGAAAGACGGCTCTGGGTGGGATGTACCATGTAGCCTTTGGGGACATCCTATTGGTATAGCACCTAGAAATACTTTGGGTAATTAGAGACTGGTTAAGTGGAGGTTTTTTTAAAAAATAGCAAGTTCCCCCTTGCTTTGCAAGCACTTATTTTAAGAAGCCAGCAACCCTGAATTGTGGAGATTTTGAAGACTGCAAAAACAGTGTACTGAAATATTTATTTAGACCATGCATTTAAAGATAATTTTATACGCACAACATTTTAATAGTTAAATTAAAACCAAGACAAACTTGCTTTGTTTCAACAGTGGGGGGGGGAGGGAACCCACAGATTCCATCTGTATTTACATGCTGGTCAGCATTCATCCATTAATAATTTGCTAGAATGTAAGATATTTGAGCAATCAAACACCTTTAATCAGTTGGCAGTCCCACCAATGGCATCTAATGCCGGCTGTGTTTATACCAATACCAAGCTGAATAAGATCACAGTTCAAAAGGAGTGACGCTGCATGCACAAACATGCCCTTTTGGTGATCTCGCTAAACAGCCAAGTTTGAATCACTGGAAGTGGAGCTTTTACTGGCTGAAGTAATCTCAGATCATTAAAAAAAAAAAAAAAAAGCACGAGGCCCTTTAAATGAGTGTTTCCCAAACTTGGGTCTCTAGCTTATTTTTGGACTACAGTTCCCATCATCCCTGACCACTGGTTCTGCTAGCTAGGGATGATGGGAATTGTAGTCCAAAAACTGTTAGAAACCCAAGCTTAGGAAACACTGCTTTAAAGAGAGATAATACAGCAGAATTCATGTGGAGAGATTAGCAAGGAGACATTAGCCTAATAAACCACATCTGAGTTTTGAAATAAATTAACAGTCAATGCCCTTAACTGTAATTGACACATCCAGTTTTAAATTCTAATTAGAACTGCAGGGCAGGTGGGGGCAAACCAGGATCCACACCAATGCAAATTTCTGTCCCTAGGTGAATATCAGTTTTGGGACAGGCATGATTTTCATTGGGACTATGGTTGCGGAGATTAAGCCATATTCCCAATCCCAATATCCTACCTGCAGCTACTATTCCCATTTAAAAATAAATAGACAGACTCATTAATAATGAGCATACAGTGAACATCATATCCAGTTTGGTCCTAAATGCTGGACTGCAGTACAGTTGTACCTCGGAAGTCAAACAGAATCCGTTCCGGAAGTCCGTTCGACGTCCAAAACATTCGACTTTCAAAGCATAGCTTCTGATGGGCTGCAGGAAGCCGCAGAAGCCCCATTAGACATTCGGCTTCCAAAAGAACGTTCAAAAACCGGAACAGCCACTTTCTGTTTTCTATTGTTCGGGAGCCAGAACTTTCAACTCCCAATGCATTCGGGAGCCAAGGTACAACTGTACTGACATTATAGTTTTCTGAATTATGGAGAATGCTTCGAAACTTGTAAATAAATACCAGGGAGAGAATGCTGCAGGAATAGTTTTATCCTATTCATTTGAATAGGGAGCCACTTCCATCTGAGCTCTGTATATACTTAATTCCAGCGCCCACACATGGTCACAGAGTACATGCTTCCAAATGGTTTAAAAGTTAGAAACAAAATAAATCATTAGCTAAACTGAAATACTGCTAACTCCAGCAGGAAAACGTTCTACAAACCACCTGAAAAAGATGTCTGGCTGAGAGAGCTTTTTAATATTATTTGCAAATATTTTTATATACCTCACCTTTCAATTAAAGTATGTGTTTGCAGATGACACGGAATTTTTCTACAAGTAAAAAATTCCAAAATATAGTACTGACAAATTCAGAGTTTTATGCTGCATCTGACCACTGTGCAAGATATAGCTACCAATTGAATTGGTTATTCTTCATTGCATGTGAAATTGACTTGTTTTTAGGGGCAGCAGCTGCTTCACCTATTTTCCACAAAAATTATTAGAACTGAAGCACGGTACCAACAACAGATGACATTCTGCAGTATTCATTTTACAAGTGCATAAAGTATATCCTAAGTCCAAGCAAATCACTTAGAAATAAATCACAGTAGCCCACTTTTTGAGAGAGAGCTTGAACTGCTATAGAAATCTCAAGCTCTGGAAGTGTATCCAAAAGGGAACAATGGCCAATTGTGCTACAGATGTATTGCATACATTGAAATATTCCATGAATTTTTTTTTTGCCTAAGTAGCAGCCCAATCCTCTTCCCCAAAGTTTCCATTTATCACAAACACCCAGCGGTCGATATATGATCTTAATATCATTTCATTAACTGCCAATGAAATTTTAAGTAAAAAGACTGAGAATATGTATCTGTCTCTCTGTGTATGCATACATGCAAACACCCACACACCCACTAGATGTTTCTAAAATAAATGTGAGGCATTTTAACTTTAGTGTGTCCAAGCTGCTTAAACTGAATTGAATTATTTTAATGGCTACTGTCAAATATTCTACAGCAGGCTTCCTCAACCTCGGCCCTCCAGATGTTTTGAGACTACAATTCCTATCATCCCTAACCACTGGTCCTGCTAACTAGGGATCATGGGAGTCATAGGCCACAAACATCTGGATGGCCGAGGTTGAAGAAGCCTGTTCTATAGGTACAGTCATATCTTGGTTCTCAAACATAATTGGGTATTTGTATTTATGTAATTGGGTATTTGACTGATTGATATTGGAATTGATATTATAATTTGGTATTGATACAATGAGGCATATATTGGATTGTTATTGAAAACTAATAAAAATATTTTTTTTAAAAAAAAGAAGAAGAAAAATGACTTTCAATGTTTCTGTAGCTCCTACAATAAAAAAATGTGGAAATGATTTTGGATTTTATCTCAGAAAGCTTTCATAAATCACATATGCACATTTACTCATATTCAAGCACTCCGTTTTGAAACTTTAGATGTTAATAGAAGACCATGTGCCTAAGAGTTAATCTGCACTTTCCTGAAACAAGCCATGAAATAAGTAGTTTGCACAGCTCTTCTGGAACGCAACACCTCCAGAATTCAATAGAAGATTTTATGTTGGGGATCTGTTTGTGTTCAGTTACGTGGCTGTCCAATAGCATTATCAAGTAATACAGCCCTAGAAGGACAACACATTTAAATCAGCCCGAAGAGTTCAAAATTGTCACTTTACTTTTAAAGATCTAGTAACTCCCCATTCTGGCATCTAAGGCATGAAGTCCTCCCAAAATTCTGTTCATTAAAGCTGGCATTTGGTCATTTTTATAGTGTGAACTGTGGAGGAGTAACTTGCTCACAGTCAAATATTAGCATCATTTTCAGAATATTCCTTTGTCAGGCTCTTCAAAATTGCATTCTCTGACAGTCTCAGCAGCAGTGCAGCTGAGGTTTCTGTTTTTGCAAAGGTTTGAAATTTTCAAAAAAAACTGAAATCCATCTAGATAGTGTCTGAATGTAACCATTCACATTATGATTTCCCTATTTTGCCTTCTGTCTGTTTTCATCCAAGGCACAGTACCCCCCCACACCTAAGTTTCCTGAAGGAGCATCTCCACCCCCATCGTTCAGCCCAGCCACTGAGATCCAGCTCCGAGGATCTTCTGGCGGTTCCCTCCCTGCAAGAAGGAAGGTTACAGGGAACCAGGCAGAGGGCCTTCTTGGTGGTGGTGCCCGCCCTGTGGAATGCCCTCTCATTTTGACTCAAGAAAATCACCATTTTATAGTTCAAATTGGGAAAAATAAATACAGTAAATGGACAAAAGTACAAAGATTCACAAAATGTTTAGGGGTATGTGTACCCCTGCGTGCCCCCAGAAAAAAGCACTGATTATTTTATTTTTTATTTTAAAAAAAATATTTCCATTTCTACCACACCTTTTAAATCAGTTGATTTTAACTCTGCTCCTTGCTGATAAGCGTTCTTTGCTGCATTTTTCATTCATGTTTATTATTATTTTATCGCCTGATTGTCATGGGGTTGTAATTCAACTAAATCACTGTGCAAGCAGAACAAATTCCCCATGCGCAACAGAACTGCTGTCCCCCAATCTGTTGCAAAGGGTTGGGGGGAAAGTAGATTTGGGGGCCCACAGAATGAAAAGATATTCCACTGTGCTCACAGAAGCTGTTCTGTCTACATAACAACTTAGTTGCACACAGCCCATGTATTTTAACTTTCTTCCCAGGGAACTCTGTGTGTCTTTTAAAGAGCAAAGTATAAATATTAGAAATAACATTTAGTTTGTGAATCACATAGCAACCACCTCTGTTCTGGCACTGAGATATGTAAGCCTGCATGTTTCTCTCTCTCTCCCGCTGTTGCTATGTCAGATGAGTATACAGCCACTGTGAAGCTTGATATGGACTAGTTTAATAGCACAATATGCTCTACACAAATCTGGTATATGTAATATAATAGTATTTAGAACTTCATATCTGGCATTAGAGCAAGAGATGAAACATGCCTTTGCCTGAGAGGCATATTTGTAATATGTACTCCTTTTCTTAGGTACAAATTATTACAAGCTAGCATCTAGGAGGCATAAAAGGAAAATAGGCAAAGTTGAAGGGTATTCGTTTATATATAACATTCAGATTATATATGGGTGTGTGTGTGTTTCTATCTACATGCACTAAACAATATTTTCAAATCAGAACTACAGTATGAATGGAAAGAGGTGCGGCTGCTGTAAGTTTGTCACTTGACGCATCAGAGGACTGATTTGCAGGGCTGTCTTAAGAATACAGTGGTACCTCGGGTTAAGTACTTAATTCATTCCAGAGGTCCGTACTTAACCTGAAACTGTTCTTAACCTGAAGCATCACTTTAGCTAATGGGGCCTCCTGCTGCTGCCGCTCTGCTGAAGCACGATTTCTCTTCTCATCCTGAAGCAAAGTTCTTAACCTGAAGCTGGGTTAGCAGAGTCTGTAACCTGAAGCGTATGTAACCTGAAGTGTATGTAACCCAAGGTACCACTGTATACCATGCCAGGGTGCAAAGATTCTCCTGGCGTCCCCCCCCCCAGGCACACAGGAGGGCGGAGCCAGCCAGCCGCCTCAGTGTCTCGCTGGTTCGGTCACCCCCGAACTCGTGGCTCAGATCCACCCGCAGAAGAACCCACCATGGTGCTCCGACCGATGGGCGGGCTCTTCCCCAGACTCAACTCTCGGGCCCCGGACTCTCAGCCTGGCGCCCCTGAGAGCCCAGTGCCCGGGTGCCCCACACCCCTAGCACCTATGGGTAAGACGGCCCTGCTGATTTGAGTCCAACCAGATGCATCAAAAAGGACTTGTTCCACAACACTAATGGAACTTAGGAATAGCCGTTGTCAATGCTATATTGGACAAAAGTCAGCAAGTTTGACTGCTTCTGCGATGCAGCAGAGACATCCCGATAGCCCACATACGAAAATGCACAAGAAAAAGTGAATGGAACCAACATTACCGAACAATGGAAAGCAAAGCAAAATTCATACTTACGGGCTGAGGCTGTTCTGCAATACAGCAGTTGAAACACAACCAGAACTCGCTCATTTTTGCTACCAGTTCAAAGTGCAAATACAGAGGTTAGGAGCGAGAGATAAAGCTCCAAATCTGTGAGATAGTATCTCCTTTTAGTCAATGTGCACAGGTCCCACAGAGGGTAAATAAAATCCGTCTTTTAAACTTTCCCCTGCAGTTCGTGTTGGCACCAGAGTAGCTGCTTTCTTTTTCTCTTCCCTCTCAAGATATCGGGCCCGGCATTACAGAAAACAATGTTCTACTCCAGCTTCCAAATGGTAACCTGGGAAAAGAAGAAGTAAAAATAAAATTCACAGTGCTTGTTACATGGTTTCTAAAGCAACTGGTTTAAAATCTGTTGCTTGGCACTTAGAACCAACTAGGTTCGAGAACATTCTAGGTTCTACAACATTATGCACCAGACATCATTCAATATAAAAAAAAATCCATTTTTACTCAGTAGAAAATAAATTTCAAAATACAGAGAATCAGAGCACAAACACTATATTACCTTTCTTCCTCTCCCATGAGTATTAAGGGCTTAATAGTATCCCCACCAAACCCACGCAAATAGTCTATATGAACACTTTCTACATTGTATTGCAATGCGACAAGGGCAATGAAGTCCTCCTCCAGCTTTAAAAATATTCCTTTTTTCTTAACACAATTAAGGTGCTGACAGAGTGCCCCCTCCACACCACCACTGTTTGTTCATACCGCAAGCTCATTAAATAACCCAGCCTTGTTTAAGTGTGTTTCAACAACCTGGTTGGTGTCCGCATGCTGCCAGACGGGCATAATTTACTACTGCTATCCTGCTGCTTCAAGTAATAGTGTTTTCCAAAACGGAAAATAATATTTGAAGTATGAGCTGTTACCTTAAAAGGTTTTAAGCTCCTGGAGCGGAAAAACTGAGACGCACAAAATTCCACCCATTCTTTTGTGAAATTGAAGGGCTAGTTAATCGCTAACCTGAAACTATATAGCTGTTACACTTTGAAAGGGCAATGAAGCATTACTTTGGTCATTTGGCATATTACCTCTTTTCCCAGGCTTGCCTTGTAAATCAAGGTCAAAATATATTACGCAGAAGACAGAGAACGCCAAAGGCACCATTGTGAGCCCTTTGTGAAATTCATATAATCGCGTGCTTCCTCTTAATGCTGATTTTGGGTGGTCCTATACTTATCAGTTTGGAACAAAATGGGCCATAAAAAAACAGAGATAACCCATTCTGCATACAAAGTGAGCTCCCCAGGTATGCAGAAGTATATTACTTTGCAAATTAAAAATGAAAGAAACGGGGGGGGGGGGATAGCCTGATCAAGACCTATGTTCCTTGCCTTCCAGCACCTGCTGAGAACAGCTGAGCTATGAAATTTTGTGGCAATTAGTCCATTAGCATTACAGTGGTACCTCGGGTTACATACGCTTCAGGTTACAGACTCCGCTAACCCAGAAATAGTACCTCAGGTTAAGAACTTTGCTTCAGGATGAGAACAGAAATCGTGCTCCAGCGGTGCAGCAGCAGCGGGAGGCCCCATTAGCTAAAGTGGTGCTTCAGGTTAAGAACAGTTTCAGGTTAAGAACGGACCTCCAGAACGAATTAAGTACGTAACCAGAGGTACCACTGTATATAGCACAGTGGTGGAAAGTTTCAGGGTGGTGGGAAAGAATGAAAAAAGTATCCTACCCCTACACTTCCAAAACCTCTCTCCCACCACCCACCCCCTAAGCATCTAAATAGTGCTTCAAGGCTTCTATTAGAGATTGGGATAATCTCATTTTGTGGGTGGGGGGCTCCTCTTGAATTCTGGTGTTAAAAGTAAGGACAAGTGTAATCTCTCTTGTGGGCGAGTTCATTAGGACAAGCTATAAATCATGGGTAGGCAAACTAAGGCCTGAGGGCTGGATCCAGCCCAATCGCCTTCTAAATCCAGCCCGCAGACGGTCCTGGAATCAGCATGTTTTTTACATGAGTAGAATGTGTGCTTTTATTTAAAATGCATATCTGGGTTATTTGTGGGGCATAGGAATTCGTTCAATATTTTTTTTCAAAATATAGTCCGGCCCCCCACAAGGCCTGAGGGAGAGTGGACCAGCCCCCTGTGAAAAACTTTGCTGACCCCTGCTGTAAACTACTGTCATAATCAATGTACCATTGATATTTGAAGCATAGAAATGAAAGTCTTTTACAAAAATATATACAAAGAAACACCACAAGGACGTCAGTAGCTGCCCATGACATTTAACAAAGTGGACTCTTTTGTAGAAGATTGTGTTTTAATAGTATTAATTGTCTGCTGACAGGATAACAGACAGAAGTTATTTTAAGCAATGTTGCAACATAATAACTCAACTGTGTGACTGGATGATACATGCCTAAAAAAACAAGGTACGTTGTTGGTGACCACTGAACTCAGAACTAGTCCATGACCTGGATCTGGATTTTGATCTAGATCTAGAATGCGATCTCAACTGAGATTTTGGATCTAGCTGGTTCTTTTCACATTGATTCTTTTTCTGAAGGCATGAGATTGACAGTGACTGCAGAGGATCTTTTGGTCAAATGGGGTGTCAGTGACCTGCAGCAGGAGTACTAGTGTTACCTTCCATAGTTTAAGGAGACAAGCATTTCTGAAGGCAGGGGGCAATTTGTGGTTAAACCACTGTGCCGCTTGGGCTTGCTGATCGAAAGGTTGGTGTTTTGAATCCCTACAACGGGGTGAGCTCCCATTGCTCAGCCCAGCTCCTACCAACCTAGCAGTTCGAAAGCACACAGTGCAAGTAGATAAATAGGTACCGCTCTGGCGGGAAGGTAAGCGGCGTTTCCGTGCGCTGCTCTAGTTTAGTCATGCTGGCTTAGTGTGATGGCCTGGGATTCGGACTCGGAGGCTGAACCTGAGGGATCCCAGCCTGCACAGGATTCCCCGCCTCCAGAACCAGCTGAGCTGGGGCTGGGGCATGAGCCTGAAGGGTCCTCATCTGTGCTGGATCCTCAGGTGCAGGCACCAGCTGTATCTGCTCTGGCTCCAGAGGTGATGGAGGACCCATTGCCTGCACGTGCTCCACTCTCAGCCCCGTCAGAGGAAGCTGAGGTTGCCTCTGAGTCCGGTAATCCTCCAGCCTCTCCTGAGCTGCAGAGGCTCAGGGCAGAGAGGCAGAGGGAACTAAGTTCCCGCAGGAAGAGTGCTCGCCTCCAGGCCAGGAGAGGCGAGTCACCTGTGGACTGGGGCCGCCCTATGCCTCGGGGCAGATAAAAGCCAGCCAGCCCCAGTCCCAGGTTGCGGGAGCAACATTGTTGTTAGCCTCTTCCTGCCTGCACCCTGTCCTGCTCTTCAGCCAGAGTTCCTGACCTCACCCGACTCCCTGCCTTGGACCCAGCTTCAGCTTTGATGGACAGCCTCCATACAGCACCCTCGACCTCGGACTGGACTTGGACCTTGCTGCACGGTTAACCCTCGGGACCAGCACACTTAGTCATGCTGGCCACATGGCCCAGAAAAACTGTCTGCAGACAAACGTTGGCTCTCTCGGCCAGTAAAGCGAGATGAGCGCCGCAACCCCAGAGTCATTCACGACTGGACTTAACTGTCAGGGGTCCTTTACCTTTTTAAGAAAAGACTGTGCTTCTTTCTTTCCTCCATGACTGCAAGAACCAGGCTCAGTCTGTTGACACCGGATGCTATAGAGAAAGCCTGAGCCAGTCACAGTTTGGTAGGCTGAGGGCCAACGCACACAACTGCCAAATGTGTGGCCAGCTACTTTTCCTTCTTGGCCCAGATTGCGTGTTGCTTCTGGTGAATGGATCAAAGCTTTCGACGACTCATGCGAGAGATGGAAAATCTATCTCTAAATGTGTGTTTCCATCTGCCGGTTCCAACACCTGCAGATCAGGCACTCCAATTAATTCCTAGAACTTCCTGTATAAATACTGCCATGAAAGCACAGGTTTATTACATGAAGTATAATTAAGCTAAGTCGGGCGTATAATTATTACTGGATTTTTAAGCAAGGAATTTTGCGACAGTACAACTAGTTCCTCTAGGTAAAAATTAATCTTTATTGTTTTTCGGAAATGGAGTTATTAAGCTGTTCGTGGGGAGAAAAAGTAGTTTGAAACTTTCTGGTTCTGAGCAAGTGAAGTGATGGTGGCTACACTCTTGGTGGGTTTGAGGAAGAAGGGGATCAAACATTCGGGACAAACTTTGCATTGCTCAAAAACATAGTGGGGAAGACAGTGTGCTTGTGTATTATCCAGGTGCTAACTGTTTATGAGGATCAAGAGAACGGGCCTTTTCTGTAGTGGCTCCCCAATTATTTTATTTTTTAACATTGAGCACAATAATTTATTTGGAGTACCAGAGCTGAATCGAATTCGCAGCCTTTCTATTTTTCTTTTCTCTCTCTCCTTTTAATTTTTTATTTTATTTTGACAAAGTAATAACCATAAATAAATAAGAATAAAAAATGTGCACCCCACGACCGAGACCATTCCACTGTAACTATCCAACCTCCCAAAATTTCAGCGTCTCTTGCGATGGTTTGACCCTGTTCCATTTCAACAGTACAAATTCTACAAACACCTTCCGTACGTCCACAAAATCATTTCTCCTGCATATTCCCCATCTTACCTTAATGGCACATGTTAATTTATCATTAATAACTATATCCCGCACCTCTTTATACCATTCTTCCATTTTATATTCTGCTTGCCCCTTCCACTTCCTAGCTATAATAATGCATGCAGCTGTCAAAAAAATTGTGAACAAGTCCTTCATAGCCTGTGAACCTTCCACCTCACTGTAAATTGAGAATAATGCTCCCCGATTGTGGAATTCTCTCCCCAGAGAGGCTTGCCTGGCGCCATCACTACATGTCTTTAGTCACTAGGCAAAAACATTCCTCTTTACACAGGCCTATGGCTATTAAATAATCTATGGCCTGGGAAAGTATGAGGGAAAGGACTGTTATTATGATGACTGTTTTATTATTAGGCTGCCTGTCAGTATGCATTTTATTAAGTTTTTATTTCATTTTTATCATTGATGCTCTGAAATGTTGTACACCGCCCTGGGATCTTCTGATAAAGGGTGGTACAGTGGTACCTCCGTATACGTCTGCCCCATCCAGCGTCCATTTCAGCAGATGTCTCTGGCAGGTGCAGAAAAGCTAAATCGCGCTTCGCGCATGCACAGCAGTGCTTTGTTGAGCGCCCTTTTCGTCAAGCGTCCGGGGCTCCGGAACAGATCCTGGACTCAAAACAAGGTACCACTGTATATAAATAATAATAATAATGACTTCAAGGGGCCTGCGGCTCTCCCTTCTTCCTGATGTTCATTATCTTTAAACAACACTTGGACCAGAAAGCCCTTCAAACAGAGGACTGTCCTCTGTAAAACAGGACATGTGGCCATCCCCGGGGATTATATGACATTTTAAAAATACATTTATCTGTGCATAAGTATAATAAGATACCAAACATTCTAAATATAATTTTTTATTAATACTGATCTTTGGGAAACGCAGCGTAATGTGAGGAAAGTTCAGGACCTAAATGCTGCGCTCTGAGAGACAAACCAAATTATTACATGTAGTACAGTTCTTGCCTGTCTAGGTTTCTCAGATTAATGAAGGCCCATGAGATTATCCCCTTAAACAAGATTGAAGTATAGTTGCAGACAACCAATATTTTTAATTGGCTAAAATTGTAGCGTTGCATAATTCAGCAACGGCATTCTAGGTAAAGGAGACTCCTGCAATGCACTCCTAATCACTTTATATCCCTAATCTTATTAGCTAGAGTGATGAATTTATTAAGAACTTAGATTTACAGCTAGCACTAAAGCTCAGAATTGGAGAGGCTTCTTCACCCACAACTGTATTTGGTGTGAGAAACAGGACCATTATTCTCATTTCATAGATGACCAAGGCTGAAGAGCTTGCTGTTTTCCCCACTGAAACTGTGCTATTGCCTTCCTTTAACAACATCACCTGGTTCCTGTAAACTTACAGGTGAAAGAGGAGAGAGGTTTTCAGAGGGGATCTTCCAAAACCTTTTCCTCTGTGAGGCAATATGTAAGGACCTAACCCCAGGTTTATTAACTTTACATGGGTACCTAGGCAAAATATGCCTCTGCTTTCAGACTGAGGCTTTTGACACCCATTACTTGCATATTTCTTCACACAACCCTCCAGAGTTCACTACCACAAGATGTAGTGACAGCTAGGGCTAGGCTATATATCAATATATTGTCCAAAACTGGTGCTATCGGTTTCATAATTTTTGACCTGGCAATATATCGCGAATCATGAAATGTGTTAGGGCTGGGCAAAATATTGTCCAAAACCGGTTTGAAGTCCACATTGTGATATCAGTTTCATAAATTTTAACCTGGCAGTATATCGCAAATTGTGTGTGTGTGTGTGTGTGTGTGTGTGTGTGTGTGTATGCAAAAATCACAATGTGGGGGAAAACGTGAGGCCATCCAATGCCTCTACATAGCTCCATCCATATTTCAGACATCATGATATATCAATACAGTGGTATCTCGGTTTACGAACTTAATCCGTTCCGGAAGTCTGTTCTTAAACTGAAACCGTGCGTAAACCGAGGCACACTTTCCCTAATGAGGCCTCCCGCCGCAGGTGCCCTTCCACAGTTCGGTTTCTGTTCGTAGACCGAGGTAAAGTTTATAAACCGGGACACTACTTCCGGTTTTGTGGAGTTTGTAAACCAAATAGTTCGTAAACAGGGCTGTTCTTAAACCAAGGTACCACTGTATATCGTGATGCTGAGCTGGTGATACATCATGATGTTGAAAACCAGGTATCACCCAGCCCTCCTATTTGCCTCTACATAGTTCCAACCTTATTTCAGACATTGTGATATAGCAATATATTGTGATGTTTAGCTGGTGATATATTGTGATGTTGAAAACCAGATATCGCCCAGCCCTATTGATGGCCACCAATTGAAAGTGATTTTGACAAATTGTTGGAGGATAAGGCTATCAAGGGCTAAGAATGGCTACTAGTCATTATGGTTATATTCTAGCTTCAGGATCACAGGTAGCACGTCTCTGAATACAACTTGCTGAGGAACAACAGTAGGGTAGGGCCATTGCCCTCATGTTTGTAGGCTTCCCAAAGGAATCTAGTTGTTGAACATGGGAAACAAGGCATGGAATTGCAGGCAAAAGTTCTTACATTAAGGAAACTAATAAGATTACTAGTACACATAATAAAATTACAACCAAAGCAACAGGTATGCTAGCTGTACTTAGGTCCCATCAAGTTATTGACTTACTTCTCATTTATTTCAATGAAAATAAGCACAACTAACTTTTCCAAGCACAATTCAAAGTGTTGGCGCCAACCTTTCAAGCCCTAAATGGCCTCGGCCCAGTATAACTGAAGTAGTGTCTCCACCCCCATTGTTCAGCCTGGACACTGAGGTCCAGTTCTGAGGGCCTTCTGGTGGTTCCCTCATGGCGAGAAGTGAGGTTACAGGGAACCAGGCAGAGGGCCTTCTCGGTGGTGGCGACCGCCCTGTGGAACGCCCTCCCATCAGATGTCAAGGAGATAAGTAACTATCTGACTTTTAGAAGACATCTGAAGGCGAGCCCTGTTTAGGGAAGTTTTTGATGTTTGATGTTTTATCATGTTTTTAATATTCTGTTGGGCATTGCCCAGTGTGGCTGGGCAAACCCAGCTAGATGGGCGGGGTATGTATGTATGTATGTATGTATAAATCAATCAATCAATCAATCAATCAATCCAAGGCAACCTTATAGAAATGAAAAAGAAACCAACCAAACTTAAACCAACAATGCCACCAGGGCAGCAAATAAAGACCTCCGTCAGAAATGATAGGGAGCATGTGCCACGCACAACTCAGCAGGGCAAATTCTCAACAAAATAAAGGCAACGGACACATATGAAGGAGGAGATACAAATCAATTAATTGAGCTTAGATGCCTCTCCAGCCCCTTTCAATTCATGGACAGGGTTATGGTATTAGCTGGGGACTATAATGTATACAAGTGTCAATTCATAGGGGAGCGCATCAGGACACAAAGGGTTGCTGTCCAATTTGCGACATGCCCTTGTTTCTTTGAAATGGTGCCTCCTTATGGTGGCTGCCTTTGTGGCCATTGCAATTTCTGCAGTCGTGATGGCTTTGCAAAGCGCTGCCATGAGCATGCAAATCCCACTCGCTGCATATATGTAGGGCCGGATTTAGGTTTGATGAGGCCCTAAGCCAGGCACCCTCAAACTCGGCCCTCCAGATGTTTTGGGACTACAACTCCCATCATCCCTAGCTAACAGGACCAGTGGAGGGTCCTGTTAGCTAGGGACCTGGACAGCTGAGTTTGGGGGTGCCTGCCCTAAACTACTGAAGGTAATGGGTCCCTTTATATGTCCAGCTGTCCTTTGTCAACAACAAATTGTCACTGTTTTTTGTGTTGAATATATGCTATATGGTAATTTATAGACCTAATAGGTCCATACACAACACAAAGCACTGTTGCTGTATGTAGGTTTTATTTTATTTGTTTTTATCTTATATTATGGAAATGTACATCGAGTTTTTTTTCTTTTTTGGGGGGGGCCAGGATAGTGGGGCCCTAAGCTATAGCTTGTTTAGCTTATACGTAAATCCGGCACTGTATATACAGCCCCAAAGACTAACAGCATCTCTATACAGTCCCTACTGGGCTGCATCTCAAAGCCTGCCAAGAAGCTGGCAGCAAAATGTGCCTAATAATTCCAAAAACACTTTCAAGCTGCATGTACCCTCATCGTTCTAACGAACGAGAGGGATCTTGTCTCTCTCTAAAGCAGCATTTTTTCAGTCCTTAATCAAACCTCTTAATGAGTAACAACGGAGAACATGAAGTTACTAACTGAGAGCGGGGAGGTTACATAGTTGTAACTCTGAAGCAGGGAAAAGTAAAAGCGTTGCTCAGAGTGAACAGACTGGAACCAGGATGATTTCAGAGCGGCAGCAGAAGTTTAATGTTAATAAACTCTCACAACGCAGCGTAAGAAAAAATATAGCTTTTGTCAGGCTGCAGACCCCTCTCCCTCTATCTGAATATAAAGGCAACATCCAAATGAAATTGCTAAATTATTACCATTCAAGAGCAGAAACCCCCTCGCACAATTTTTAAATATTTAAGAGGCTCACTTTTAAGGATCAACCCTTCTTTTCTTGCTTTGTGGCTGCCTTGCTTCTTTGCTGCAACTTCAGACAGGAAATGTGGTAATGCAGCTGCTTCAGTATTGGGAGGAAGAGATAAAGAGTACAGAAAACCAGAGGAAGGAGGACGACTGCAGGTGTTAACACATCATGAGGGTTTTGTCTACTGAGTATCGCTTGTCTGGGCTTCAAATACACACTCTGTGTATGTGAGTGTGTGTGTGAGAGAGAGGGGGGGTGGCAGTATGTGCAACACTGCCAACTGGGTTATGGTCGATTCTGACCAAAGACTCCTAGGCTTACCGTATTTTTCGCACCATAGGACGCACTTTTTCCCCTTCAAAAATGAAGGGGGAATATGTGTGCGTCCTATGGAGTGAAGACAGCATAGCCCCGCGACCCTCTGCCAGCTGGAGGGGTGACGCGCGGCTATGGCAGGAGCCTCTATAGCCACGCGCCACCTCTCCAGCTGGGAGAGCGCACGCGGGGCTAAAGAAGCCCCGCTTACCCTCCCCCGGCTGGAGAGGTGACACGCAGCTATTGCAGCAGCCTCTTTAGCTGCGCACCATCTCTCCAGCTAGGAGAGCGCGCGCGGGGCTAAAGAAGCCCCCCGCAACTCTCTCCCGGCTGGAGAGGTGACACACAGCTATGGCAGGAGCCTCTACAGCCGCGCGCCACCTCTCCAGCTGGGAGAGCATGCGCGGGGCTAAAGAAGCCCCGCTTACCCTCTCCCAGCTAGAGAGGTGACACGCAGCAATTGCAGCAGCCTCTTTAGCCGTGCGCCATCTCTCCAGCCGGGAGAGCGCGCACGGGGCTAAAGAAGCCCCCCGTGACCCTCTCCCGGCTGGAGAGGTGACATGCGGCTATGGCAGGAGCCTCTATAGCCGCGTGCCTTTGCGCTGCTCCCCGACCTGCTCTTTGGGGCTGGTGGTGGGCTTCCCCCTGCCAGCCCCAAAGAGCAGGTTGAAAGGAACCTGAAGCCTGGAGAGTGAGAGGGGTCGGTGCGCACCGACCCCTCTCATCCTCCAGGCTTCCAAGGTAGCCGCCTGAAGGCGTCTGACCGCACCTTAAACGGCACCTTGTTTTAGAGGGGGAAAACAAGAGGGGGGAAATTCTCCCCCTCTCTGCGCAGCGCCTCCTGCCGCTTCGCTGAAGGGGTGCTGGGCAGAGAGGGAGAGAATTTTTTTTTCTTGTTCTCCCCCCTCTAAAACAAGGTGCGTCCTATTGACGGTGCGTCCTATGGTGCGAAAAATACGGTAGTTTATATAAGTGTATACAGTGGTGTAGGGACGCAGGTGGCGCTGTGGGTAAAACCTCAGTGCCTAGGACTTGCTGATCATATGGTCGGCGGTTCAAATCCCCGTGGCGGGGTGAGCTCCCGTCGTTCGGTCCCAGCTCCTGCCCACCTAGCATTTCGAAAGCACACCAGTGCAAGTAGATAAATAGGTATTGCTTTATAGCGGCAAGGTAAACAGCGTTCCGTATGCTGCGCTGGTGCTGGCTCGCCACCTGCAGCTTCGTCATGCTGGCCACGTGACCCGGAAGTGTCTTCGGACGGCGCTGGCTCACGGCCTCTAGAGCGAGATGAGCACGCAACCCTAGAGTCAGACATGACTTGCCCGTAGGGGCAGGGGTACCTTTACCTTTATACAGTGGTACCTCGGGTTACAGACGTTTCAGGTTACAGACTCCGCTAACCCAGAAATAGTACCTCAGGTTAAGAACTTTGCTTCAGGATGAGAACAGAAATCGCACTGCGGCAGCAACAGGAGGCCCCATTAGCTAAAGTGGTACTTCAGGTTAAGAATGGACCTCCAGAACAAATTAAGTTCTTAACCTGAAATACCACTGTACTGAGTTCTTCCTAGGCCTTTGCTCTAAGAGGCTTCCTTTGGTCAACATCAAGTATACACTCCCAGAGTTACGCTAAATGTGTTACTTCCAGCAAATGAGCCACCATAGCCATTAGAGAGCCTTGAAAATTTGTCAAAAAAAAATTTTTTTTTCCTTCCAGTAGCACCTTAAAGACCAACTAAGTTAGTTCTTGGTATAAGCTTTCGTGTGCATGCACACTTCTTCAGATACACAGAAGTGTGTATCTGAAGAAGTGTGCATGCACACGAAAGCTCATACCAAGAACTAACTTAGTTGGTCTTTAAGGTGCTACTGGAAGGAAAAAAATTTTTTTGTTTTGACTATGGCAGACCAACACGGCTACCTATCTGTAATTGAAAATTTGTGTCCCTGGCTTCTTAGACTCGTCTACACATCTACTATCTGTAACCCAAGGGGTGCATTGGTTGCCAGATCCGATTCTTTTTCAGCTTTCCTACCCCACTAGGGCGGAGGCAGAGTTGTTGGGGCACATTTAGTAGTTCAGGGCCTGTTAGCTAGCGAAACCCTGCGCCTGCCTTGATGCCATACTCTGGTAGTAATAGAAATAACAAGTCACAGTCCAGGGCCACCACTGTCTTGAGTTGTGCATAGAATGGACTATTTTTGTTTCTTGTCTGCCAGTGAATGCATGACTATTTCTACTTCTTGTATTTGAATGGACAGGTGTGTCTGATGTCAAAAACAGGGAAATGGGACTTCAAATGTTTCCTACATGCTTAACTCTTCTGATCATATGGGGGATGTGTGCCCCCTTACTGGGAGGTCTGCAACTCGGTGGACTTCCTTTAGCTACCTGCTTTGCAAGGAAGTTGTGGGTTTTTTTGTTTTTTGTTTTGCTTTCCGACCATGGCACAGTTGATGCCTGGACTGAGTTCCAAGATCACGTACAGACATTACACAGTTGTGCAGGAATAGCAAGAATGGATGGATATAGCTTTTGTACTGGACCCTTGCTTTTGGACCTCATGGGGCCTGACAGCTCCATCAGAAAACTCCAACGTCAAAAAATCTCTTCTACAACAGTATTATTTTCCCAAGGGGCCAAAAGATGCTAGTGTGGGAGTCATGTAATTCACTCCAGCCATTTCCTTTATTTTACCTTAGTGTGGGAGTCATGTAATTCACTTCAGCCATTTCTAGATGTTATCACAGCAATGTTGAGAAGATACCACGGAACTCCATAATGTATGTGATATTCTTATATTTACCCTGGGCCTTCCCTGGATAATTCCCCACCCCCCAATTAGGTTGCACAGTGTGGAAAAAACAGGAGGTTTGTCAAGTACAGTGGACGCTCGGGTTGGGAACGTGATCCATGGGGGATGCACGTTCGCAACCCACGTCTGTGCATGCGCGGGTTGCGATTCGGTGCTTCTGCGCATGCGCAACTGCCGAAACCCGGAAGTAACCAATTCCGGTACTTCTGGGTTTTGACAGTCTGCAACTCGAAAAAATGCAACCTGAAGCGGATGCAACATGAGGTATGACTGTACCTGGCAAACTATGTTATATGGTTTTGTAGACTACATTTGCCCCTCCATCCATGACATTCATAAGCTGGGCAGGCCTGCTTCAAAACTACTGCAGTACACAAAGTGCCAAAGAGCTCCGAAGAATTATCCTATCTTTCCTGGTTATGGATGTGGGTAGCACAGAAACTCTTCTACATTTCTCCCCCCACCCCACCCCATTCTCCCCCACCCCAGTTCATTCTTTATTTATTTATTTATTTTTTATTATTATTATTATTATTATTATTATTATTATTATTAAAGTTTTATTGGTTTACAAAGGTATGTGCAATGTCTCTTTTTTCAAGTTACATTTTCCATAGGTCAGTTTCATCTGTTGAGACATTAGGGTTACATTAGGAAGAAAAGGGGGGAGGAGAGGCGAGTGGGGGGGGTCGGGAGGCGATGTTTCTAATTTGCTTAATGTATATGTGGGGTTTTGTGTCAGCATCGTTTGTGTGGGTTCTCTTTGCTATTCGCTTGTGTTCCTTTGGTGGTGAGAGAAATTGGGGTTGGCCTAGGGTGTGGATGCTTCTTTGTGATTGGCTGTGGTGAACTTTGTTTTTGTGTTTGAGTGGGGTGGGTGGGTGTTTTTGAATCAGGTTAGCCATATTGATTTGTATGCTGTTGGTGGATTCTTGTCGTTGTCTTGTTGGGCTGTGTATGTGATAAAGGGGAGCCATACCGGGGTGAAGGTAAAGGTAAAGGGACCCCTGACCATTAGGTCCAGTCGTGGACAACTCTGGGGTTGCGGCGCTCATCTCGCTTTACTGGCCAAGGGAGCTGGCGTACAGCTTCCGGGTCATGTGGCCAGCATGACTAAGCTGTTTCTAGCGAACCAGAGCAGCGCACGGAAATGCTGTTTACCTTCCTGCTGGAGTGGTACCTATTTATCTACTTGCACTTCGAAGTGCTTTCGAACTGCTAGGTTGGCAGGAGCCGGGACCGAGCAACAGGAGCTCACCCTGTCGCGGGGATTCAAACTGCCAACCTTCTGATCAGCAAGTCCTAGGCTCTGTGGTATCTTCTTCTATTTGTCCCCATGTCAGTTTCAGTTTATTGGTTATTTTTTCTAGTAGGGCTGTTTCCCATACTATTTGGTACCATTGGTCCATGCTTACTCCTGACAGGTCTCTCCACCCACACCATTCTTTAGTATAAAACAGGTTATAAATAGTTCTGTGCACAGTCAGTTATTAAAACTATATTGCACTGAATTAGATATTAAAACTAATGCCTGAATTAGATTGGCCCCTGCACTCGAAAGCAAAATGAATGCATGTCTTCCCCACATTAATCATAATCTAAAAGTTTGTGTATTTTAAAGTTACCCATTACCATTCTCTTTCACACAGTACATCATGTTGCAGTTACTCCCACACCACTTCCTCTTGCAGCTAACGGGGCCGATGACTATTTAAGGTCTTGTAAGTAATGTGGTTATTTTTGGATTTTCACTGCTTTGTGAGCGTTACAGTACTAGACAAAGCTCGACTAGAAGGAGATTTTTGCCGGATCTGCAGAACCTGAAAAATATTTTAAGTCTTCTCCATCCTCTTGGCCTGCTTTAAAATGATGCAAACCATTTATCTCAACACAACAGATAGCATCAGTGAAGTAATTAAAGAAAATGTGAATGCTTTGGAAACAGACATTCGTTAATGCAGCCTCTGAGCTGAATTTATAACTCTGAATTTTTCATCTCTACCCTATAATTTTCTAAAAATAAGTTCCCCTCACTGGTTATTATGCATAGCTTACTTGGATTAAAGATAACACACGTCAGTGCTGCCTCCTGAACTTTGTTTACTCAAGTAGTCCAACACATGACACACCTACACCTGGCTTGCCAAATAATAACCAGAATATTCATTTTAAAATGAGGTTAACACTTAGGTGAGAGGCAATAAGTCAACTATATGATCAAATTTGTATTGTTTGAGGTGTAGGAAAAGCATTTAAGAGACCAGGAAAGCCAATTTTATGTTCCTCCCCATATGCTCTGATCACCATAAATAAAATGTGCAGGACTTGGCCTCCTCCTATTCTCATGGTCTCTAATCTCATCCATCAGCCACTCATCAGATGAAGGGCATCTAAGTCAGTCAGCATGAATTCCAGGTAGGGATGAAACCCAGCCCCTCTCAGTTAAGCACTGCTCCAAAGAAAAGTTGAGAGAAAGAGAGCAGAACATACCAGCAGTATGTCTGGCTCCCCCCATTTTGCCAAGATTTTTGCTCCACTTCTCTTATCACAACAGACAGTCTGCTAAGGGAACAATAAGCAAAATTCTAACACACAAAATTGCTGAAATCTAGCGAAGAAGTGCGCGCACAACTCCCATTTTCAAGCACAGCACTGTTGACAAAACTCAGTCATTTGACCTCATCATGCACACAAAAATTCAGTTCCCAAGAAACATAATCTGATTTACAAAACAAGAAAAATTTTCAGCAGCTGAGAGTGGTAGACCTAAACTGAGCGCTGGTTTGCCTATGAGTAATACAATCAAGCCACATTTCCATCTATTGTAAAGTATTTATCCAGCGATGACAGGCACCAAGTATCATAATGAAATATTTATCTTTTAAATGCACACCGCCTAGCTTGCACAAGTTAAGTTTCAAAAAGTCTCAATTTTCACATGTGCTGCTACCAAACCAGATAACCAGGGCTGTCTTAAGCATATGCGGCGCTGGGGTACAAAGATCCACCCAGCCCCCCCCCCCCGGTTGCCCAGTCCCAGGCGTGCAGGAGGGTGGAGCCAGCCGGCCACCTCAGCGTCTCACTGGCTCGGTCGCCCCCGAACTCGCGGCGCAGAGCCGCCCACGGCAGAAGAGCCCGCTGCCACGCTCCGAATGATGGGTGGACTCTTCCCCGGACTCAAATCTCAGGCCCTGGACTCTTGGCCTGGCGCCCCTGAGAGCCCAGCGCCCGGGTGCCCCACACCCCTAGCGCCTGTGGGTAAGACGGCCCTGCGGATAATCCTCATTCTGTACGTGTGTTTGCTTTTTTTTGCACCTATGCAGGGTTTTATCATTTATCTCTCTTGAATATCATCCTATTGGTTTTGGCCCAGTGTTCCAAATCTGTCTAGATCAGGGTTTCCCAAACTTGGGTCTCCAGCTGTTTTTGGACTACAATTCCCATCATCCCTGACCACTGCTCCTGCCAGCTAGAGATGATGGAAGTTGTAGTCCAAAAACAGCTGGAGACTCAAGTTTGGGAAACCCTGGCCTAGATCAATTGAATCTTGAGTCTTCCATAGTGTTAGCTATCCCTCCAAGCTTCATGTCATCTGCAAATTTGTTTTTAAGGCTTGCGTGTTATTTGTAACCAAAAGAACAGTCTTAGTAAACTGCAGAAATAGCACAGGAAGTTCAGAATGCATATCAAAGCTGGACAATAGCACAACTAAATCCAGACTGCAATACACTTCAAAACAAACAATAACCGGCACACTTAAGCTTTTGATTCTTGTCTAATGGGGGGGGCGTGTTTACAACTAGATCTACATCTAAGGAAAATAACACTTCATTTGCTTACCTCATGTTGAAAACAAAGGTAGTATCTCACCATGCTGTGGACCTGGATAGCAGACCCAACAATGTTCCTTCTGTTTCCCAGTTCTGGAGGACATGTGATAAGTATTGCTTTGAGAATTGGCTGACATTACATATAAGAATTCAGCACCATACACCACAAGCCATTCTCCGGCGGGGAAGGGCACAGTACGATTGTAAATCCGCTGTGTGTGCATGTATGAGGGCAGTAAAGAAGATTTAAACATGACATTTTTATTGCCTCTACTGTAACTCCACAATTTGCTTGTTAACCAAGCAGCTCGTATTATAACTTTCATCCTGTGCCTCAAGTTGAGCTAATATATTAAATATAACATTCCAAGTATAGGTCCTGGTGCCTTGTCAGCATATATATATCTGGGTACCAATCACTCAATACATCCATTAGGGCTATAATGCCCGATTATAGCTGAACAGATATAAAGTAATCTGATCTCAGTGAGATCAGCACCTGTTAGCATGGTTTCCGGCAAAATTATTCCTGGCCTACATGAAGCAGCAGCAGCAGCACGCAGGTGTTTTAGTAAAATGCTACGATGATGTCAACAATTTTATAAATAAAAGGAGAGAGAAAAATCCTCTTAGCCAGGCACTCAGACAACCTTCAAAAAGAGTGGTCAGCTGAAGTTTAAGTTTTTCAGTTCGAGCTGTCCATAATATGTATTCAGATATATGGGCAGCATCACTCTGAAGAGGTCCATTTATGGACCTTAAGGTCCATAAATAACAACACTTTGGAGGTCCCGAACCTCGAGGAGGTTAGATTGGTCTCAACTAGGGCCAGGGCCTTTTCAGCACTGGCCCCGATTTGGTGGAATGCTCTGTCACAAGAGACCAGGGCCCTGCGGAATTTGACATCTTTCCACAGGGCCTGCAAGATGGAGCTGTTCTGCCTGGTCTTTGGCTTAGAATCACTCTGACCCCTTATATGAGATTTGGTATATAAATTTTCCCTTGACTTTTTTTGCTGGCCCATGTAGGACCAGCATGGATAGCTGACCCAGGTGAATATCTGATGTTTCCTCCCTTTATGGTCTTGATCTATGGGCTACTACTAAAATGAGGCTATATTTTAAGCTGTATTTTAAGCCGCATTTTAATTAACTGTTGTGTTTTTTGGGGGGGTTCCCTATTACGTTTTATTGTAATTTATATTTGGTGTTAGCTGCCCTGAGCCCAGCCCTGCCCGGGGAGGGGGGGTCTAAATAAATTATTATTATTATTATTATTATTATTATTATTATTATTATTATTATTTATTATTATTATTATTATTATTATTATTATTATTATTATTATTCCAGGTCATAAAGAAAACAAAGGACAGTGGGTGTCTACAGTGTGGAATCCCAGTGGCTAAAAGCTTGCTAGGATCAAATAAAAGCCCACAACACACTCCCCAGCTCAATCTGCTCTCAACCCAGTGCTTTTTTTGATAGAAAAAGAAGTGCCAGAACTCACCATGAATGCCTCCTGTGTTCTCTTATAATGGCAACGGCGCCCACCTGAGAGGTGCCGAAACAGAGTTCCAGTGAATTCCAGCTGGGGGAAAATCCCTGCTCTCGCCTATATATGGTTTCAGAGTTACCATAGCAGAACTGTTCAGGGATTTGCTGCTATAGCAAAGCAAACAACAGCAGCTAAACGAGATCCATAATAACGGGATGTTAAATGTATATGATTTCAAGGCTAAAGTGTCAAACCACGGATAAGTATTTGACTCAATGACACTGCATGCAACTTTTAAATATGTATCTGGATAGCTCAGTTGGTTAGAGGATGGTGCTGATAGTGCCAAGTTTGCAGGTTTGATCCCTGTATAGGACAGCTGCATATTCTTCCTATTGCAGAGGGTTGGACCCTTAGTGTCCCTTCCAACTGTGCAATTCTATGATTCTATGGCATTGCACTTTTTCTAGAGAAAACTGTTCCCAGGACCGCAATACCTCAAGGACTGCCTCTTTCCATATGAACCTACCCGGACCCTGAGATCATCTTCTGAGGCCCTTCTTCGTGTGCCTCCTCCTCGAGAGGTCAGGAGGGTGGCAACACAAAAAAGGGCCTTCTCTGCAGTGGCTCCCCATCTGTGGAATACTCTCCACAGGGAAGTTCGCCTGGCACCTTCATGATACACCTTTAGCCACCAGGCAAAAACGTTCCTTTTTAAGCAGGCGAAATCAACCAGGTTGATTTGATTGACATTCTATGCCCTTTAAAAATGTGGGGGGGGGGGGTTGTGGCAGGGAGTTATTGGGTTGTCGGTTTTATTTTTATTATGTATTTTTTGGTTTTATGTCTTGATTTAATTCTGTGAACTGCCCTGAGACCTCAGGGTATAGGGCAGCAAAAAAGGTAAAGGACCCCTGACTCTGGGGTTGCGGCGCTCATCTCACTTTACCGGCCGATGGAGCCGGCGTTTGTCCGAAGAGAAGTTTTTCCGGGTCATGTGGCCAGCATGACTAAGCCGCTTCTGGCGAAACCAGAGCAGTGCACGGAAACACCATTTACCTTCCTGCCAGAGAGGTACCTATTTATCTACTTGCACTTTGACGTGCTTTTGAACTGCTAGGTTGGCAGGAGCTGGGACCAAGCAACGGAGCCCCGTTGCGGGGATTCAAACCACCGACCTTCCAATCGGCAAGCCCTAGGTTCAGTGGTTTAGACCACAGCGCCACCTGCGTCCCATATAGGGTGGTATATAAATTCAATAAATAACTACTACTACTGTTGGCTCACTTATAGCAGCTCTGTCCAATCTGCATGAAAGCACACATTTTAATCAGGTTTTACATAGTGTGAACAGCAACAGTAGCACAACTATACCCTTGTGGGAAGGCTGTGTCTTGCCTCGCCTCCGTTACATGTGAAATCACATTACAGCTGCTGAAAGGGGAGTTGTACTAGTTAGAATGCTATGCATATGGAAGGCTGCAGGAGCGTGTTCAGATAACAGCTTCTTTAAGATAAAGAGATCTATAAAGGAAGCTGAATAGATGCCATTCAAAGGCAGGTCTCTTATCGTGGACTCAAAGCACACATTCCGTTTTGCAGACTGTACAGTTCAAGTGGGGTTCTGCAAGAGCCCCGGCCTGGTGTGGGTTGACAAGAGATAAAAGGGAAACAGGATGACGCTGTAGGCAGACATTGGCTGAAGGGCGCCCATCAAAAACTCCAAGAATCAGACTTAGTACATCTGCAACTGACGTGTAAAGGACATGGGCTGCTATTTATCAGCACTGCACACAGGTACACCAACTAAGCTAAAGGAAAGAGAAATGCTGTCTTATACAGTGGTACCTCGGGTTACATACGCTTCAGGGTACAGACTCTGCTAACCCAGAAATAGTGCTTCAGGTTAAGCACTTTGCTTCAGGATGAGAACAGAAATTGTGCTCTTCCGGCACGGCAGCAGCGGGAGGCCCCATTAGCTAAAGTGGTGCTTCAGGTTAAGAACAGTTTCAGGTTAAGTATGGACCTCCGGAACGAATTAAGAACTTAACTGGAGGTACCACTGTACAAGATCAGATCAACGGTCCATCAAGCACAGGGCTGTTGAAACTGACCAAGAATAACTGAACAAGGTTTTAGGCAGGAGTCTTTCTATAAGCAAAAGCAGGTTCCAAACTCTGTTGCTTGCAGGGGGGAAATTAAGCTGCATTTCGACAAGCTCCTTCGCTGACTGAAGCCTCAGTCAATCGTACACATAGGTTGCACAAGGCTATGTTTATATCTGCATGAGTGGCATTTTTACTTCTCATGGACGCCCTATGGATCATGGCCTTATATAATAACCATCTAGCTCAGTGGTTCCCAACCATTTTTTGGCCATGCCCCACCTTGTTGTTGTTGTTGTTTAGTCATTTATTCGTGTCTGACTCTTCGTGACCCCATGGGCCAGAGCACGCCAGGCACTCCTGTCTTCCACTGCCTCCCACAGCTTGGTCAAACTCATGCTGGTAGCTTTGAGAACACTGTCCATCCATCTCATCCTCTGCCGTCCCCTTCTCCTTGTGCCCTCCATCTTTCCCAACATCAGGGTCTTTTCCAGGGAGTCTTCTCTTCTCATGAGGTGGCCAAAGTATTGGAGCCTCAGCTTCAGGATCTGTCCTTCCAGTGAGCACTCAGGGCTGATTTCCTTCAGAATGGATACATTTGATCTTCTTGCAGTCCATGGGACTCTCAAGAGTCTCCTCCAGCACCATAATTCAAAAGCATCAATTCTTGGCATATAATTCTTATTATTCAAAAAGTGAACTCCCATTCACATGGAGGAGGCCTAAAAGGCCATTCACTGTTTATAACTCATTCTCAAATTGCCCCCCTGTGTGCCCCATGTTGGGAACGACAGCTCTAGACAGTATCATGATGATCATTTAAGCCTGGCAGTTGCATCTTGGAGCATTAAATTGCTTTTGCACTCCCTAGTTTTGCATTAAAATCCATTTCTAGACCTGAACAGAGAAAACCTGCCCCAATCCCATGAGTTCCACGAGGTCTTGCAAAAATACTCTGATTGCACAGTACACAGGAAGATAGATACCTTGCACTGAGTCTGATCATTGGTCCATCCACCCTAGTACTGTTGACCCAGACTGGCAGCAGCCCTACAAGCTTTCGGGCAAGGGCCTGTCTTCCCAGTCCTACCTACAGATGCCAGGAATTGAGTTTTGGACCTTTGCAGCGTGTGCTCTGCCTCTAAGCCGGGCCCTCTGTCCCTTCCCCACAGCCTTGCTGCTTTTTGTGTGGATGTGCATGAAAGCATTCCTATTAAAAGTATGGAGAAGAACAAGAGGACTGACAAAACAAAACAAAATAAATAATAATAATAATAATAATTCCTTCCATTAGCACCTTAGAGACCAACTAAGTTAGTTATTGGTATGAGCTTTCGTGTGCATGCACACTTCTTCATGCACATGAAAGCTCATACCAATAACTAACTTAGTTGGTCTCTAAGGTGCTACTAGAAGGATTTTATTTTATTTTATTTTAACTACGGCAGACCAACACGGCTACCTATCTGTAAAGAGGACTGACACCAACTTATTACAGCCAACAGACAAAACCCCCAGCACTTAACCTACTTTGCACTGGATTTTTATTTTATTTTTACTATTCAGAAAAAGACAGACCTCCACTGATGTTTACTATTGGTTTTGCCGGGAACAACGACAAGAGAAACCAAAAAGGTAATTTGCATTAACCCAAATTTCTGAAAGTTCTTCACAGTTTAATATACAGAGGTGAAGTATGCTTTCAACATTGCTTTGCAATGCATAGCCAGATTCATAACTCCCTGTTTGTCACTAGGATGGGTAATGTCATTTTCTTGTGCTCTAGAGATTCATTCTACCCTTTCATGAACAATCAGGGGCTAGTTCACCAAAACTCTTATTTGTGTTCTGCTCAGACTCAGATCATTGGCACAAAGTATCACTACTTGACTTGCTCTTGGAGGGAAGTCGCGCTCTCATCTCCTGCCAAGCCAGTAGTGCAACTCTGCTCATGGAATCACATTAAACAGCTGGGTAATTAATGAAGCCTATTGTATTCACATCAGCACTTATCCTTATTAAACCCGTGCTTACACAAACAGCAAATCACACGGCTGAAGACACACATATCTTATTCCCAATGAAAGATCCTGAGTTAATGCCGTCAAAGGATTATGCAACAATAGGTACTGCTCATCAGCAAGAGTTTACACCATCTACCCCTAACCTTCTAAAAGTTGCATCAACAGACAGATGGATAGAAAGAGAAATTAAAAGTATTACATTGAGGTTTTAAAGTATCAAGAATGAGGGTTGTTGTGTTTTTTAATCAGTGCATCTCTCTCTCTCTCTCTCTCTCTCTCTCACACACACACACACACACACACACACACCAGTGCTGGATTTACGTATAAGCTGAACAAGCTATAGCTTTGGGCCCCCCAAAAAAGTTAAAGGAAAAAAACCTGGATGTAACACTTCCAAAATATAAGATAAAAAACAACTAAAATAAAACCTACATACAGCAACCGTGTTTTGTAGGCTCCTATGAGGTAAGGGACGCGGGTGGCACTGTGGGTTAAACCACAGAGCCTAGGACTTGGTGATCGGTGGTCGGTGGTTCGAATCCCTGCGACGGGGTGAGCTCCCGTTGCTCGGTCCCAGCTCCTGCCAACCTAGCAGTTCGAAAGCACATCAAAGTGCAAGTAGATAAATAGGTACTGCTCCGGCGGGAAGGTAAACAGCATTTCCGTGCACTGCTCTGGTTCGCCAGAAGCGGCTTAGTCATGCTGGCCACATGACCCGGAAGCTGTATGCCGGCTCCCCGGCCAATAAAGCGAGATGAGCGCGGCAACCCCAGAGTCGGCCACGACTGGACCTAATGGTCAGGGGTCCCTTTACATTTATGATGTAAGTAATGGGCCCTGCCTGCTAGCCTGGTCCCTAAAATATCACTGGTTTGCTCATTTCTATATATAGGATGCCTACATTCTGCATGTGCAAATGGCTTTAGATACCTATTAGGTCCATAAATCACCATATAGCATATATTCAACACAAAAAACAGCAACAATTTGTTGTTGACAAAGTACAGCTGGACATATAAAGGGCCCCATTAGCTTCAATAGCTTAGGGCCTCATCAAACCTAAATCCGGCCCACACACAGACACACTACATTGATGTTTTAGGCTACCTAGTGAAATGGAGGGTGAGAAAGGGGGAATCTGAAACTGGCTTAGGTTTTTAAAACTTTCGCATGCATGCAAATCCTTTTCATGCAGTCATACAGGTTCTGAGGCTCCAGCTCACCATATATAATAAATAGATTACACACGTAACAGCAGCAGTCTGGAAGCTGCTATTTAGCTGTTTCAAAACAAAGAAAGAAAACAAAAATGTACCCTTATGCCTCAGGAAGGTGCTTCTCTTGCTTATCGCAGAAGCTTGGCATTTCATGCATCTCCAAATCTCTCTCTCTCTGCCTTGCATTTTGGAAGACTGCCCTAATTCTTTTCTGCCAGGTCTTGTTGCCAGGGTTGCAGCTGCACAGCCAATTCCTGCTGAAATGCAGGTCTTTGGAGGGGGTACAAAGGCCTTCATTATCTTTTTTTCAGTGCACAAACACAGAGAGAATAGAGCTCTTGCTGTCCCCTCCCACTTGAACAATCCCAGCCACTCAATCATGACTATTTACATATGAAGAGTCATGCAGGGAATACGGCCCAAGTTTCACAAGTCACATGTGTCTGCCAGAAGTTGTTCCAAGAAAGCAAAACGCTCTTCAAGACCATTTATTTGGAATCCAGTAACTTTTTAAAATGGCTTTAACTCTAAATAATCAAATTAGGCTTTTGATTATTATTTTTATTTAAAAAAAAAACACACACACAAACTTTTCAAGCCGCATCTTGGGCTTTGGAGGCCTGAAGACTGCAGTGTTCTTCACCCAACAAGGCAAAATAGTTGGCAAAATGGTATACGTGCGAAAACACTGCGTCAAAAAAAGTCATTCGTGGAATGTAACAGGAGACAATGAAATGGAATGATCTGGGAATTCAGTCCTGGGTAACAAAATCACGGACTTTCACAAGAGTACTGGTTGGTTTAATTGAATTCCCTGCAAATTTTTGCCTTGTGTCAAAACACAATCAAAAGGAAGCAGAATCATGTTTTCTACCAGGAACTGAACATTTTAACTAGTCTGCAGTAGCACCAGCAAACTTTCAAATGTAGTAACAAGTATCAGAGGCAACTGCATGGGGCAAATTTTGAGAAAGCGGGCAGAAGAAGAGTAGGAAAAACAGGGTGATGGCAAAGCAGCATAGATTGGTAGAATACTCAGCTGTGAAAACATAGATCTCATATTAATTCATTTAGTACCGCGTAACAATGGTTCATTGTCTTGCTGATATAATCTTAAATGCTTGACGGGACTATATTTTTTTACTGGAACAAATGACTGCATCTTGTAGCTGTATTAACCCAGAACCGTTACGGACAATAAGAGGGTCACCTTTGGCTATAGTTGGTTCAAAGCAAGTATCCAGTTAGGTGTGACAGCTTCTAAACCTTTCAAATATTATTATTTGAAGTGTCATTATAAAAGCTAACTGAAACTAAGGAAATGACCCTTAGAAGATTAGAAGACAATTTCCTCACCTCATAATTAGAGAAAAACACTGATGATGGAAGTTTCTCTGTCATTTTAAACCAGGATAAATTGAGAACTTCAACAAAGAACTTCTTCAAGAATAGGGTTGCCATATTTCAAAAAGTGACAGTCCAGAAACCAAAGTTGTTGAGCATTTTTGGCAAAGTTCAAGAAGACCACGTCTACCGTTAAAATTCAGCTCACTTAAACAATTGTGTTCGATCTAGGCTACTAGTTTTTAAATATGTTGCAATTTGGCATTGTAGAAGCACTAACAAGATGAACTTAAATGCTGCAGCAACAAATGACAGGCCACAGTCCACAGTGCCTTCTTTCAAAGGTGACCTGTAGCAGCAATCCCACCAGATGTCAAAGAGAACAACTACTACCAGACTTTTGGAAGACATCTGAAGGCAATCCTGTTTAGGGAAGCTTTTAATATTTGATGGATTACTGTATTTTAATATTTTGTTGGAAGCTGCCCAGAGTGGCTGGGGAAGCCCTGCCAGATGGGCAGGGTATATTATTATTATTATTATTATTATTATATCATCATCATCATTGGTTTTCAGAACAACTACCTGCATAAAGATTATCTGTGCTTCTACCATACACAAGTATTTAATATTTGGCTGTGTCAATAACAAAAACAAACTTTGGTTGGAAGAAGAGTGACACAGAGATGTGGCTGAAGGACCAATGAATATTATTTAGCAGTCCACCAAAACCAGAAAACCTCTGAGAAATTTCTGTTTCATTATGAGCACCATTTACGACACACCCAAGGGAATCAAGATACTATGACAAAGTTTTTCTACCTACTTGCAGGTAGAGTAGGAAGAAACCTAACAGCGAAGTTTGACATGCTTCCAATAATTATAAAAAGAATGTGCTACAATATGTTTTAACAGAATTACAGTTTAAAAATAAAATAAAAGCCACCTTGTTATATACGCATAGGGTACTAAATGTAGGTAACTGTGCAGGCAATTTATTTTATCACTTTCTTTTGGCAAGAAAGGTAAAATATTGAACCCTATAAATAATGAATGAATGATTGATTAGTAGGTGCAACAGTCCTGCTAAAAACATGTGCAAAGATGGTTGTAAATAAACACCCCCGTGGATTGTGTTGCAGATGTTGCAAGTTATTAGCAATCTAATGGGCCTTAAAAAAAATCAATTAGCTGTCCAAACAACTACCATTAAACAGAGCTGAAATAAATAGACTTTCTACATTAACAAATCTAATTGCATTCACACCTCTGAAACTCCCTGAAAACTTAATTTGTTTTGTTTTAAACCTTACCCCTTAATAGTGTTAGTTATTTTTCCTGGCCCCTTGGACAACTGTGTGTCCTTACACTGAACCAATTTACATGAAAGTTAAGTCCCACTGTGTGTCAAACTATGTGGTTAAGTACAAAGCCTTAAAGATAAAGGTAAAGGGACCCCTGATGATTAGGTCCAGTCACGGACGACTCTGGGGTTTCATGCTCATCTCGCTTTATTGGCTGAGGGAGCCGGCGTACAGCTTCCGGGTCATGTGGCCAGCATGACTAAGCCGCTTCTGGCGAACCAGAGCAGTGCACGGAAACGCCATTTACCTTCCCGCCAGAGCGGTACCTATTTATCTACTTGTACTTTGTCATGCTTTCGAACTGCTAGGTGGGCAGGAGCAGGGACTGAGCAATGGGAGCTCACCCCATCGCAGGGATTCGAACCACCAACCTTCTGATCAGCAAGCCCTAGGCTCTGTGGTTTAGACCACAGCGCCACCCGCATTCAGCATTACAGCAGCGTATAGAAGTATGCAACTAAAACCCAATGGTCTTTGTAAACACTATTGTATTTGCATCTTGGACTTAGACACATGAACACAGATAATGAAAGATGCATTTACATGCAAATTTTATTTCAACCCTTAGGTAGAATTAGGGTCTACTTCACACATTCATTTTAGGAAATGTACTCACATATTTCCTCTCATCATAGCTGTCAACTTTTCCCTTTTCTTGCGTGGAATCCTATTCGGAATAAGGGAATTTCCCTTTAAAAATGGGAAACGTTGACAGCTATGCCTCTCATATTGCCTAACAATGAGGGCTAGAGACTTTAAGAAAGGAAAAGATAAGAACTTCAGCAGGTGAATGGAGGCACATCTGGCTATTTGGGCTGTAGGAAAAATCTAACCAAAATCTATAGCCTTATATATGAAGTCATGTTTTGGGGGGTGGGGATTCTGGATTGAATGAAAATACTGTGGTACCTTGGGTTAAGTACTTAATTCATTCCGGAGGTCCATACTTAACCTGAAACTGTTCTTAACCTGGAGCACCACTTTAGCTAATGGGGCCTCCTGCTGCTGCCACGCTGCCAGAGCGTGATTTCTGTTCTCATCCTGAAGCAAAGTTCTTAACCTGAAGCACTATTTCTGGGTTAGTGGAGTCTGTAACCTGAAGCGTATGTAACCTGAAGCGTATGTAACCCGAGGTACCACTGTAGTACTCTTAGTGGTCTTAATTGAATTTAAAACATGGGCATAATTCCTCAGCCACCACCTCCTTGAAGTTCAAGCAAACTATACACATTCAATTTAATCTTAGTGTGCCACATTAAAAGCTAGGGGAAATAAATGCTCAAGCAGTATTCATAAAAGAAGACTCAAACATAATTGCCAATCACAGGTGCCTGTTGTTACAAAGAAGCTTACAAAAAGGGTTGCAGTGCCCGCCCCCAAGATGGTACTCAAAAATGACAGAAATGTAGCATATTGCAGGAATAAAAAAATATTCTAGATGGAAGATCATGTTCTACGATACAATAAAAGCTCTAATCTAGAATAACCTAGACATTTTGTCCATTGCAAACATCTAACTTGTTTCAACATATAAGTATTTTTCCAATGGAACAATTCCCCTTTAAATTTTGATGAGAACAATGGCCTTCATCCTCATATTGACTAGTGAATTGTTTCTCCCATGCCAGAAAAGCAAGAAGCAGAAAATTAGTCTACTTCTAAATTAAAGGTAGACTGGATGCCATAAACACTACTAATTCCAGTAGGGGTAGCAGGAGAAATAATTACTGTCAAAAATAATTCACTCAATTAACTGAGGGTCATAAAGCACCGGCACCTTTTGTCAGAGTTAGTTTGTATTATATATGAATATTAATAAGTCTGTTTCTATTGTGGAAACAAAAGATATTTGCATATCATAATTCCAATGTACTGCTCTTCAGAGGCTCATTACCAGAGAGGTACTTCAAATGCTGTTTAGAAATTCATGAAAGAACGCCATGAAACCAGATCAAATCTATTTGAGGTTAAATGCCCTGTCATGCTTTGCTGAGCACAGTACCATGATGAATTTGCTTCCCCATCTGTTCTTGCTATTTAGCCTAACCATTTGGAGGGTTAAAAGCAAACAGATAGATTTCTGATTGCCCGGTTTCATAATCAGGCTCTCTTGCACCTCAGAATACCCAGTACAGGCAGCAATGTTTAGTAAATGGAAATGATTCTTCTTCATTGCAGAGGCTACTCTGAAGAAGTGCTGCAGAAAAACAAGAAGCTAGCAGAATGAATCAGCACTTGCGAGACCACAGCTGTAGAGTTACAAGAGGAGAAAGATGGTGGGAAGTGTGGTTGGAAACTTCAGCACAGGATTGAAGTCCCAATGGCTTTACCCAAATACAGGGCTGAGCTTGTGTCATACTCAGTTGCTGAAGTTAAAGAGATGCAGAATGGCGTACAGAAATCACTACTTTGTTGACCAGGCAAGATTAGGAGGGCATTCCTGTTCATAACAGGTCTGCCAAACATAAGGTAAAAGGTAAAGGTAAAGGATCCCTGGACGGTTAAGTCCAGTCAAAGGCGACTATGGGGTTGCAGCACTCATCTCGCTTTCAGGCTGAGGGAGCCAGCATTTGTCCACAGACAGTTTTCCAGGTCATGTGACCAGCATGACTAAACCGCTACTGGCGCACGGAGGACCTCGACGAGTGCCAGAGCCCACGGAAACACCATTTACCTTCCCACTGTAGTGGTATCTATTTATCTACTTGCACTAGCGTGCTTTTGAAGTGCCAGGTTGGCAGGAGCTGGGACAGAGCAACATGAGCTCACCCCGTTGCAGGGATTTGAACCACTGACCTTCTGATCAACAAGTCCAAGAGGCTCAGTACTTTAGACCACAGCTCCACCCATGTCCCGAATAAACAAGCACACAATCACTGATAGGTCCACCTGCCATTGTGAGGCTCAAAGCAATGAAGATGATGCCTCCTCAGCTGTTGCCGTTGGCTGTGGGTTTCTTATGATGTCACAAAAGGCCTTGGCAACTGAGTAGATATAAAGGCAGGCCAAGGGGAAAGCCCTTTTCTATTTCCAGCAGGACACACCGGGCAATGGATGTGACATTCAGCACTGCCCAGGTTTCTTCCACTTGGAGGAGGCAAAGTGGTGAATGGAAGGAGGCCATCCTCTGGCAGTGGGGTGCTAGGGAGCGATAAGGGAGCCCAAGAGGCTCGGTGGTTTAGACCACAGCACCACCCGTGCCAAACAAAAGGTGCTATTCTTTCACATCTCTGTTCTGACCTGTTCCTAAGAGGGCACCAAATCCTGAGCATGTTCAAAGCCAAGAAGTTCACTAGGTTAAGTTCCAGCTTCAAACCATATGGCTCCAAGTTCACACTCATTAACTATATGTATTTCCAATTTTTTTCAAATACTTAAAAAGGGTAATAGAAGCAAGGATATTGGCTGCCTATACTCCTATATCCACAGACAATTGGACAAAATCAACAAACACCAGGGCTAGGTTTGAAAAAACATAACATTCTGAGGTACTACCAACAGAAAATAAATACTGCCTATGTATGCAACGACGGCAACGAGAATGCTTCTAGCCCAGAGATGGAAGGAAGGAGAAGTGAGGACCAGAGAGGAATGGCAGACCAAGCTGATGGAATATGGTGAGGCTGATGGGAAAGATCAGAAACCAGGAAGATCGTATTCCTAAAATATTGGAATAATTTTTTAACATACAGTACTTAAAAGGCCACCGTAGACAGTTAAAATCATTGGCAGGGAGACAATGACACTTGTAATGAGAAATGAATTTTGGTTACTATGATTATGTAACAGATGGATAACGGTAAAAGATGCAGAAAAAAAGAAAAAATCTTTGTAAATGGAACCCATGGAGGGAGGGGAGGAGGTCTGTAGATTTGAAAGAACCTTTTTAATTTTTATGTTTTGGAATGGTTACAGTTATTGTGTAAAAAATTATGTAAAAACAATACAAAAATATAAAAAAGAAAGAAAAAGCATAATATTCAAGTGACGATAGCTATCAATTGTACAGACAGAGAAAATGTGAGCAAATCTTAAGTTTTTTTAGACATGAAGTCACCAGCTCAGATGACATATACGTAGATTGCTTTTTATACAGAGCTTTTTCTGGTGGGCAAAATACTAAAAGTGAAAACTTAAATCCTAATTTTCACATTACGATGCTCTCTGTTTCTGCCACAGAAGTTTTCATGGCTGAACTGGCATTTGCTGAGAGTGCCTTTAGGTACAGAACGTATCATCTTCCATGCAGAGAGTTGGGCTAAATTGCACACTGCTAGATCCTTTCCAACTCTAATGCATGTTTGTCTCAGCACTAAATCGTCTCAGCACTAAATTGATTTATGGAGATATGCCTCAAGGTCTTTAATGGCAGGGACAGCAGAAAGGAAAAGGGGGAGGGGCATGCAAATGAGATGCTGTAAATAAAAATGAAGGCTGAATTCTGGTAGCTAACAACTACATTCACTGCAAAACAAGTACAGTATTTTTTTATATTTAATCATGCTGTGTGGTACACACAGTTAAATTATGGACTGTCAGTATGGCTTTATTTTACCTTTCTATATCAGCAGGATGGGGGTCAGTAAGATCGAACATGCAGTATCAAAACAAGAATTAGATATGAGTTAAGTGTTTAAACATAATTCTGGCAAATTGTCAACGTCAGCAAACACCTCCAAGGCTACCTGCCTCTCTTAATTTGTGAACCCCTCAGTCACTAGGCGTGCCTTTTACCATTTTCGGTTGGTAAGACTATGGGCCATTCCTGCATTGGGTAGCTTGACAGCTGGAATTGTGCATGCACTGCTAGCCTCACAGTTGGATTACAGTGCTGTAAACTGAATCCGAGCCAGCTGTATAGCATAGTACTGGTAAACCCCTGAAGGGGTAAGATCTCAGGCAAAAAGCAAATCCGGAAAGAGAAATTGCATGCATACAAACCTTCTGAATCTGAAATGGAAGGCAGAATTTGCACCAGTTACACGGAAAAGACAACCGTGCATATATGTAACATGCACAATCATTTGAAAATATTTTTTACAAAATTAAAATAGCAGTGCATTACTGAGCTTGATGGCAAATAAAGGTTGTCCAGAGTCTCCAAGGCTACAGCTGGCGCAGGAGAAAATGTGCTCATTTCAGAAACATTGCCCTTTAGGTTGACATCTGTAGCATGCAGAAATAAGGAGACGTAATGTATTCATAGCTGCTTTGACTCTTTGTGAGCACATACAAGGGGGAAATCAAAACAGACTACAGAGATGCATATGAACATCTAGTTTTCATCCCTAATTAGAATCACTCTACAGTTGTTCAAAGAGAGCAGTTACTCAACGGGCCTAAGAAAATCAACACACACACACAAAATTATTAAGTAGCTCATTGTTAAAAACACAGTCTTTGGTTATTTGGTTCTTGCAGTTGTCTGGCCATTACACCCAGAAATATTCAAAAGAAGGAAAGACCCCTATGCCAAGCAGTTTAGTCTGAAAGTGTTTGAAACACAGATCCTTGGCCAGTTCTGATACAACATGCATGAAACACAAATGGCTTGGTTTTGTGGCTTTCTGGAATCACACAAACAATAGAAACTATGGCTTAAGGGGGGTCACATGTACATATGTGTTGCTGGAGAGGTGCACTTTGATCCACCCCAGTCCTTTTTGTTTCTACCCTGAGCTAAGCAAAGGTTTGGCTAAACTGGGACTCATGGTGAAGAACAGACCTTGCCTACAGCTAATAATAATAATAATAATAATAATAATAATAATAATAATAATAATAATTAATTATTTCTATTTATACCCCGCCCTCCCCAGCCAAGACAGGGCTCAGGGCGGCTAACACCCGATATAAAAACAAATTGATTGAAATACAACTTAAAAACAAGATTAAAATACAACATTAAAATGTTAAAATACAGCCTCATTTCAATGGAAACTCAAATCAAAAACTTTTTGGGGGGATGAAAACGTCAAGTCTTCACCAAGGCTAACTTTCCAGACTGGTCCTACATCGGACAGGAAAAAGCCAGGGAAGTCCCCAAAGAGGAGTTCCAACACAGGAGGAGAAAGGTAAAAAGAAGAGGGGGAGGGAATCTCTTACTCACAGGCTGAAGATATTCTAGATGTGTCCAGCATCAGAGTAACCAGGCCACAGAATCTTGCATAAACCTATTGTGGAGCACCCTCTTTGTGTCAGTTCTCTTCATGAAAACACTGTTTGTAGAACACCCAGAGATGGAGAACACTATGTTATTGCTAACGATTTAGTGCAATATGAGCAATTTCTGAGCAGAGGTGGTTATCATCTGTCAGTGGCTAACGGATTGGCACCTTGAGTACCTTCTTACGCAAATCACAGACAATGTTTGATTAGTTGTTCACCCTGCATGTTAGGGATTTCACATTGCTTGTGACAAATGGCAATTTTATAGCCATTTTGACTTTATGCATGGCCTTGTTTTACTATTGCATAACCCACTTTGGGATCCTCTGGTGAAGGATATTACCTAACAAATAAAGTCAAAGCTACTGAATACACAACAATATCCGCAAATGACACCTGTCACTTATTTGTGTGGGTGGGTGTGTAATTTGAAGGAGAAAAAACCCCTCTTGCAAATGGAAATTAAAAACAATAACCAAAATAAGCAGCACAGACTGCTCTTTCCCATTGCCAGGTCTGCATGAGCCCATGTAAAGGTAAAGGGACCCCTGACCATTAGGTCCAGTCGCGGATGACTCTGGGGTTGCAGCGCTCATCTCGCTTTACTGGTGAACAGCTTCCGGGTCATGCGGCCAGCATGACTAAGCTGCTTCTGGCGAACTAGAGCAGCGCACGGAAACGCCGTTTACCTTCCCGCCAGAGCAGTACCTATTTATCTACTTGCACTGGTGTGCTTTTGAAATGCTAGGTTGGCAGGAGCTGGGATGGAGCAACGGGAGCTCACCCCATAGTGGGGATTTGAACCACTGACCTTCTGATTGGCAAGCCCTAGGCTCTGTGGTTTAACCCACAGCGCCACCCGCGTCCCTATGAGCCCATGTAAAAGGTAAATGTAAAGGGACCCCTGACCATTAGGTCCAGTCGTGGCCTACTCTGGGGTTGCGGCGCTCATCTCGCTTTATTGGCCGGGGAGCCGGCGTACAGCTTCCAGGTCATGTGGCCAGCATGACTAAGCTGTTTCTGGCGAACCAGAGCAGCGCACAGAAACGCCGTTTACCTTCTCGCTGGAGCGGTACCTATTTATCTACTTGCACTTCGTCCTTTTGAACTGCTAGGTTGGCAGGAGCAGGGACCGAGCAATGGTAGCTCACCCCGTCACGGGGATTCGAACCGCCGGCCTTCTGATCTGTTTAACCCACAGCGACACCCGCATCCCTATGAGCCCATGTAGAAGGCCTTATATTCCATCCCATTTGGGGAAGAGATTCCTGCCTGTTGCAGATGTAGCACAGTACTTAGCAACATAAAACATAAAGGGTCTTCCACGAAGCCTGAGGCTGGATGGTAGCAAACATCCCTCCATCGCAGCAGGAAGGAGCCATTTGGCAGCACCCTTGGAGTGCATATTTGAGACCACTCAAAGTGGATTATGTTAATCAGATGCCTACTTTCCTGACAGCCCTGTTTCAGTTTCATTCCGACCATTCCATTCCAGGAAGCTTTGGTACTCACAGTAGTGAAAATACTGGTATCTGCACCTTGTGCACACAGAGACCCTGATTCCACTCACATCTTGCATGATAAACTGAAGGTCACAGGAGTAGATACCTTTCTGCCTCTCATCCCCTGGCTGCAGTTCTCAGTCTACCCCTTTGTCACTCTAACCACCCTGAAAGGGATTAAGATAAAGTGGCTAAGCTTTTCTCAGTCTAGATTAATTTAACTACCTTCTTTTAATCCAATCACAGTTCTTTAAAGGAGTGGTAAAGAGATGGGTTTTCACATTGTCTATTATTGACAAAAGTGACTCTCCGTGAGAGAAAATAAGTAGGAGACCTAGGAATTGTTATACTAAAGAATGGCAACTTCAGCTGATGGAATATGTGCAGCTTGCAGACTTAACATATAGAATAAGAGAACAAGAAGAACATAGGTTTAAAGAAGACTGGAAAATGTTTATTGAAAATATTGGGGGGGGGAATTGTGTACACTTGGAAACGTTGGCAGCACTAAGATAAATTCAACAGTGTAAATAAGTTTTGATGGATGTAGTAATGGAATACTGAATGGTTTAGTTTATGTAAAATATGCAGGGATTTATGTTATACAAAATGAACCATGGAAAGAGAAGAAGGGAAGTCACTGATATTTTAAGGTTGTTTAAATTAATATTCTACAAGGTAAAACAGAAAAACGAAATAAAAATGATACCAAAAACGGGAAGGAATTGTTGCCATCTTCACTGAAACAGCATTACTTGGAAGTAAAGTTCCTCTATGTTACTTTACAGCAAGTCCAAGTACTTATATCTGACATATCAGCAAAATATACTCAAGTCAGCTGTCTAGCTCAGTCTTGGAGCCAGCATGACATAGTGGATTGTGAATGGTCTTAAGAGACCAAGGAGAAACCCCACTTGGCTACGAAACTCTGTGGGTAACTTTCAATCTAATTTGCCACACAGGAATGTGAGGATTAAAGCTGGGGAGGGGGAGAGGGGGAACCTTGAACTGCTGGCAGTTTTCTTCTGAGCACAAACAGTGGTTTCAGGAAATGGGAATATTGATCAGGACCACAGTGTAGGAGGGGAGGAGTTCCGGATGCCTCCTCCACCAATCATAGCACTCCCAATCATAGGAATATATAGGAAAGTGGCCTACTCTTGCCTAAGTCATAGAATTGTAGAGTTGGAAGCGACCCAGAGGGTCATCTAGTCCAACCATAGACATACCATTGGTCCATCCAGGACATGGGAGGCGGGTGGCACTGTGGTCTACACCACTGAGCCTCTTGGGCTTGCCAATCAGAAGGTCGGCAGTTCAAATCCCCGTGACGGGGTGAGCTCCCGTTGCTCTGTCCCAGCTCCTGCCAACCTAGCAGTTCGGAAGCACTCCAGTGCAAGTAGATAAATAGGTACCGCTGTGGGGGGAAGGTGAACGGCATTTCCGTGCACTCTGATTTCCATCACGGTGTTCCGTTGCACCAGAAGCGGTTTAGTCATGCTGGCCACATGACCGGGAAACCTGTCTGCGGACAAATGCCAGCTCCCTCGGCCTGAAAGCGAGATGAGCACCGCAATCTCACAGTCACCTTTGGCTGCACTTTACCACCCAGGGGTCCTTTACCTTTACCATCTAGCTCATGGGTAGGCAAACTAAGGCCCAGGGGCCGGATCTGGTCCAATTGCTTTCTAATTCCTACATGTGGACAGTCTGGGAATCAGTATGTTTTTACATGAGTAGAATGTGTGCTTTTATTTAAAATGCATCTCTGGGTTATTTGTGGGGCATAGGAATTTGTTCTTTTGGTTTTTCCCAAAATATAGCCCCCCCCCCAGGTCTGAGGGACAGTGGACTGGCCCCCTGCTGAAAAAGTTTGCTGACCCCTGATCTAGCTCATTATTGTTTACACGGACAGGCATCAGCTCTCCAGGGTTTCAGGCAGGAATCTTTTACCAGACCTACTTGGAGATGCTAGAGATTTGAACCAGGCATTTTTATTTTTATTTTTGCATACAAAACATATGCTCTACCACCGAGCGACTCCAGGAATCCCCTGTGATGCTTTTCAAACACACACCTGCAAATGCACAACACATTAAAAATGGCATGTAGCTTGAGCTTTGTTCTTTCTGCAGTTAAACAACTTCCTTAATCCTGTGGTTACTCTTGAACCCCCAGATCTTGTGCCCTTGCCACAAAAAGGACTCTTTGGGTAATGGCCCTTCCTTATCTTCCTAACTGCAGTATTTCCTTGTTCCTTCAAAAGTGAAAGCAGCTTAAGCTTCCAGAAGCAACATAGTTCCTAAACTCAGTGGAGTTACATCTGTATTGGCAATGACAACTGTTTACAACATTTCACTCAAGTCACCCCTAAGCCCCACCTCAAAAAATGTTGGTGTGTATAATGGAGGATAAACACTAAGATCCAGATTATAAACACGTAAAATAAACACTGCTTTATAAATATGCAATAAATGCACCATTTAATATGTCAGCAAGGGTGTTATGCTCCAGAGGTGGTAGAAACTATGTGGGAAGTCACAGATTCCCTTAGGGTTGCAACAATTTGCCAGTTTGTGGTATGCTGCAGCAGCAGAAAGCGATTTAGAGAACTGGAAATAGGAACTTTGCACTGACACACTGTAATCTCTGCAAAACTACCCATATGAGCAGCTCTGTCAGTGATTTCAGTATTTAAGTTCAGGAAACACAGTTTGCTATTTGAAGAGAACATCCTAAAAGGCAGGCTGACAAGTTCTAAGCAGGTTTCCCTTTTTACCCAAATCATTTGTATCAAAGACGCAGGTGGCGCTGTGGGTTAAACCACACTGCCTAGGACTTGCTGATCAGATGGTCGGCAGTTCGAATCCCTGCGAGGGGGTGAGCTCCTGTTGCTCGGTCCCAGCTCCTGCCAACCTAGCAGTTTGAAAGCATGTCAAAGTGCAAGTAGATAAATAGGTACCGCTCCGGCGGGAAGGTAAACGGCATTTCCGTGCGCTGCTCTGGTTTGCCAGAAGCGGCTTAGTCATGCTGACCACATGACCCGGAAGCTGTACGCCGGCTCCCTCGGCTAATAAAGCGAGATGAGCACCGCAACCCCAGAGTCAGCCACGACTGGACCTAATGTCAGGGGTCCCTTTACCTTTACCATGGGAGTTCAGTCAAGCTCACTGCATAAAACAGCCATTTAGCAGAGTTGTCTTTACTAGGCAGACACCAACACCACTATGCATACACACACTATTTACAGATGCTACAAGCAGTCTTCTCTCTCTGAGCCCAGAGAGGGTTCCTTGCTTCAAAGTCCTTGCTGCCAAGTCCTAAATTCAGCTGCTTTCAAAGCCCTGAAACTCTTCAGTCTTGTCCAGAATCCTAATTCTTCCTCTTCCTTTTTCTGTTCCACACAGTCTCACACAGATTCTCCCAACGTCCTACCACAATAAATGCTGTAGCCTGAGTGCCTTATCTACCTAGCCTCATGCACCGATTCTGCCCAGCAATACCGATAAGGCAGTTACAAGACGTCTGCAGCTCCCTTGTGGGGAATGAGTCGTCTCTGCTGACTCATGGAGAATTAACCAATTTATCACTTTCCTTCAACAGGCTTAATTTACTGCCTGGTGATTTTGATAGGAGCTAAGCGCAACTAACTTAGCCAGGACGCAACCCAGCACCACTGAACATAGAGTGGATCCTTCTTCCTTATCCAGTACTGGCCCAACTGTGGATGGAACCTAGTTGATTTAAAACAGCAACTTTTAGGACATGAGTGAAGGAGCGCACAGTCAGAGAGGTCCACCTACAGGTCCTGTTTAATGTCACAAAGGATGCTGAATCAGAAATGCTGCATTGTGGGTAAGTGAGCATGATGAGAGATTCTCATTCCAGCATCCCCTACAACACTAAAAGAAATCCTTAGTGACCCTCTTGGTTTATGCAGTGCAGCAACTCACAGCTGGTAGATACTCTCGGCCTGATCCTGCCCACATGCAGCAATTCATAAAAGACAGTTTATCAAGGCTTGTGGGGAAAAGCTTTAGTGTTAGGTGCTGCCATATCCTATCATTCATGAGTAGGAGTGTGGTGTAGTGGTTAAGAGCGGTAGACTCGTAATCTGGTGAACCGGGTTCAATTCCCCGCTCCTACACATGCAGCTGCTGGGTGACCTTGGGCTAGTCACACTTCTCTGAAGTCTCTCAGCCTCACTCACCTCACAGAGTGTTTATTGTGGGGGAGGAAGGGAAAGGAGAATGTTAGCCACTTTGAGACTCCTTTGGGTAGTGATAAAGTGGGATATCAAATCCAAACTCCTCTTCTTCTTCTTCTTCTTCTTCTTCTTCTTCTTCTTCTTCTTCTCCTCTGAAAAACTGAGCACTTCGTCTCAAAACAAGGCTCTCTGCTCAATTCCTATCACAGATTCTGTACATGTTCAAACTGGAGTGGCGTTGTTGGGGCCAGCATTCCCCACATATTTGGGGCAAGTGAGAGCCTTGACTTAGCAGAGTGGCCTATTATTCAAAGCTGACACCACAAAAGCTTTGAAATTTTACATGTCCTTTAAAAAGTCTTGGCAAACATTTCAAAAGTTAGCAAAGCAGTCTCATACCTCAACAAGTCGACTGCAGAGTGTTTAATGAATCAGGACCTTAAAAAGGTTCCCACTGTCGCCACCTTTCTAGGGACAACAACCTGGTTGCATGAGATAAGCCCACCCATAGCTGTTTCCTATCAAATTTATTCTCCGGGAAGAAATAACAGCTATATTAGCTCAGCTAGAGCTCAGATAAATGGGCTGTATCTTTTAACAAAGGGATCTATTTGTTAAAGGAGATGAACTGTATGCAAGGACAAATGGGTGTTTTCATCCAAGTATGTGTGATTAAGGAAGTTTTTCAAACAGTGGTATGAGTAATTCCGAAAATGTCAGAATTAAAGGCGAACTTGGATGGATACTAACAATGGTAGAATAAGGCTTGTGGTTCTGCAAAAATGAAGCTTTATTTCAGACACAGGAGCAAGTCTTCTCCGATGATGTATGGTAATTCTTCAATTATAAATAATTGTATTATCATTTAATGTTTCATAATAGTTGTTTCAATTGTTCTTTACCAATAATTTGATTGTTTTGCTCTTTTGGTGAACTGCTTTGGTGCTTTATTACAGTCAAATGGTGTGTAAATGTTGTGAGGGGAGGTGATTTTTTTGTTTTGTTTCCAAAGATGGCAGTTAATTAACAAGAGAGATAACTGATCCTTGGTAAATCCACCACTCTCATTTACAGCCATTGAACACAAAGTATGCATTTGTTTTTATCATTCACACTATGTCAAGATTATGTTATCTCACACATACTCTAACAACCCCCAAAACATTCCTAGGGAGGACTCCCTCATACCTTGCAATACCTAGGACTCCCCCCCCCCCATTAACTTCTGATTTCTCTGCCTTAAAACATTTTTTCTCTAATTAAACTAAACACTTACCTAACCTACATTTGCTGTAATCCATGAACTCTGCTTCATCTGTAATGAGCAATTTAGCTCATCTCTTTTATTAACACTCCAGTTAACCGGTTTCTGACTGAAGATATACAATTTTTTAATAGCAGTTCTCAGGCAATCTCTGCACTTCAGCCGACTTTTATTTCGCTGTTTGAAGTGTTTAAACTGCATTTATACTTTATCACGTACTCCTTCCAAGAACTCCACATTGATAAAGGCATCCCTATGTTTGGTTAGACCGAATGAGTGATTCTCTTCATATTTTCCTCTCCTTGAAAAGAAAGAAAGAAAGAAAGAAAGAACTGCAATTCTTTGCAGATTCACCTACTTACAAATAAAGCAGGAGTATTAGGCATAGTGGGACGCGGGTGGCGCTGTGGGTTAAACCACAGAGCCTAGGGCTTGCCGATCAGAAGGTCGGCGGTTCGAATCCCCGCGACGGGGTGAGCTCCCATTGCTCGGTCCCTGCTCCTGCCAACATAGCAGTTCGAAAGCATGTCAAAATGCAAGTAGATAAATAGGTACCACTTTGGCGGGAAGGTAAACGGCATTTCCATGTGCTGCTCTGGTTCGCCAGAAGCGGCTTAGTCATGCTGGCCACATGACCCGGAAGCTGTACGCCAGCTCCCTCGGCCAATAAAGCAAGATGAGCGCCGCAACCCCAGAGTCGGCCACGACCGGACCTAATGGTCAGGGGTCCCTTTACTTTTATTAGGCATAGTACCCACCAGTCACTGTTGGACTATAACTCTCATCATCTTTGGCCATTGGCCATGCTAGCTGAAGCTGATGGGAGTTGTAGGCTAAGTCACCTGGAGGGCTTAAGGAAGGTAAACAGAACCTGTTTTGCAAACAGAACTGTTCAACAGCAATGACACATACTTCCAAACAGCATAATATGCATTTTTCAAGCCACTACATAGCTATTACTAAGACAACTCTTCCTTCAACACTGGTAAAAATGTAAAGGTAAAGGACCCCTGGACAGTTAAGTCCAGTCAAAGCTGACTATGGGGTTGCAACGCTCATCTCGCTTTCAGGCTGAGGGAGCCAGCATTTGTCCAAAGACAGCTTTCCGAGTTATGTGGCCAGCATGACTGAACCACTTCTGGCACAATGGGACACCGTGACAGAAACCAGAGTACATGGAAACACTGTTTAACTTCCCGCTACAGTGGTATCTATTTATCTACATGCACTGGTGTGCTTTCGAATTGCTAGATTGGCAGGAGCTGGGACAGAGCAACGGGAGCTCACTCTGTCGCAGGGATTCAAACCGCCAACCTTCTGATCAGCAAGCCCAAGAGGCTCCGTAGTTTAGACCACAGCGCCACCACTACCAAGAGATGTCAACAATTTCAGCACAGCCCACACAAGCAGTCGCTATCTCCACAGCTGGCTCCCCCATGATTCACCCTGTGGATTGCCTCAGAAACAGTGCTTCCCAAACTTCGGTCTCCAGTTGTTTTTGGACTACGACTCCCATCATTCCTAGCTAGCAAGACCAGTGGCTAGGATTGATGGGAATTGTAGTCCAAAAGCAGCTGGAGACCCAAGATTGGAAAGCACTGCCTCATAGGGAAAGATGCTTGTTTTTTCTCGAGGACACTTTCAAATCTCAAAGAGAAGCCTCGATAAAACTTACATTGCTTGCCATACACAAGTACTGGCTAGGCATATCTACTCTGTCACGTTGTTCAATTTTTATTTTTATTTTTGGAGTAGGAAGAATAGATGAGAGGTCAATTGAGGTGAGCGTACGCGAGGCCTGTGGCACCTAAAGACAAACACAGTGACGTCCCCCAAGGAGTCCCCATAATGCAGAACTGTGCTTGTGGGTACAAAAATGCACGAAGCTGACCTTTGCTTTCCAAAGTCAGTGTAAGCATAATTTGCAAGTGATGAATTGCAGGCTTTAAACGAAACTTTGCCAGAACCTCTATTATGAGAAGTGCTATTAAACTTGAGTGTCCCACATGGACTCAGGCTCAGAAGTGCTTTGACAAGAAGTGCCAAATTAAATAAAAAACCGAACAGCACATTATCTAAATGAAAGTGACTTCCACAAATTCCATGGGCTGAGATAACTACTGTATTCTGACTAGCTATGAGCGTTATGAAAATAGGCAGGAGTGAGAATTATAGAAGTCCCTTAAAAATTATGCCTCTCCCCATGGCATGAATGAAACTCAGTTAATTCACATTGCAACTAAAAGAGTACAACCAATATCTTCCAGGTGCTATGTTTAAGTTTCACACATACACACAAAATTCAGATACATCCGGTATGAGATACATTGCTGAAGTAAATATGAAATGGCATTCACAAACTAACACTTTTATTATCGATGAGAAAAGCTGCAGCTGCTTTGCAATCATAAAATTAAGTGCCTTATTGTATAAAATGAGATTTTTTAAAACACACCCACAAACCTAGTCCATATCTGAGACACTGAAGAGCTATGCTATCCAAATGCAATTTATAACACTTCGTATTTATTATTGTAATTGGCTTGCAATTTAGCCCTCTACCTAGGTAATCAGACAGTTGTAAACACAGCTGCATTTTTAATGCATAGATAACTTTGTGACTGTCACTGTAGGTCTCACTGCTTCTCCCCAGAAGCTGGTTCAGGAATAGAAATGACCGCATGCTTGCTGAGCACTGCAATTTTGGCTATTATGAGATAGGCCATGCTCTAAATCTTGAGCAACAGGTTTAAATACTTGGAGCTTCCTGCTAGAGAGACTTGATTCATTTTAGCACTGACCATATACCGTATTTTTTGCTCTATAAGACTCACTTTTCCCCTCCTAAAAAGTAAGGGGAAATGTGTGTGCATTTTATGGAGTGAATGCAGGCTGCGCAGCTACCCCAGAAGCCAGAACAACAAGAGGGATCGCTGCTTTTGCTGCGCAGCTATCCCTCTTGTTGTTCTGGCTTCTGAGATTCAGAATATTTTTTTCCTTGTTTTCCTCCTCCAAAAACTATGTGCGCCTTATGGTCTGGTGCGTCTTATAGAGCGAAAAATACGGTAGTTTCAGAGCTGTCTGCTGTGTCTGCTCTGGTCCTTTGATATTTTACTGTCCAAACTGCACCCCCAAACTGCTTCTTGTGACCCATGTTCACAAGAAAACTGTGTATTTGCTTCCACGTGAATTTCTGTGGTTGACTTCTAAAGAGAGTCACAATTATTACTGAGAGCAGTCAAAGCACCTGCTCTCAAAGACAACTGCAAGCCACCCTATCTTTTTTGGCAGCCATCAATGACTGCCAACTGGAGCTGTTTTTTTTCCTCCACACGGCAGCTGAGATCACCTTCTGAGGCCCTTCTTCATGTGCCTCCTCCTCGAGAGGTCCAGAGGGTGGCAACATGAGAACAGGGCCTTCTCTGCAGTGGCTCCCTGTCTGTGGAATTCTCTCCCCTGGAAGGTTCACCTGGCACCTTCATTATACACCATTAGGCACCAAGCAAAAACGTTCCTTTTTAACCAGGTCTTTGGCTGATCTGATTGACATCCTATGCCCTTTTAAAATGTGGGGTTTTGGGGGGAGTGGGTTATTGTGCTGTTGTTATTATTTTGATTATGGATTTTGCAGTTTTATATTTTGATTTTATTCTGTAAACCACCCTGAGACCTGTGGGTATAGGGCAGTAAATAAATCCAATTGATAATGATGATATTAATGGTCCCAGCAGTACCCTGGAGAGCAAATCTGCTGTGCTTTTCCTCTGCATGGCACTGTTGGGGTAGGGCGAGATAGCGTGCTTGCTGAGAGTGAGTGTTTATGCATGCTACCGAGTCTCTCTGTTCCCTCCACTGTGTGCACATGATGTGTCAGTTTGCACATGTATGACATGCAGGCACAACTGATGGCATGCAGTCCTCAGTGGGCTGACCAACACTCAATGTGGCTGGGCCCCCCAAAAAAAGTTAGCGACCCCTGCTCTAGACCCATGGGCACAATAAATGAAAATTTGTAATTTGAAAAATAAGCTAGTAATGTTCCAAAAAACAAACAAACCCAAAAAAACACCCTCTCCAACGTACCTACATGGACTTGCTGGGAGCCATAGAACCTGAGCAATGGGCCTAGCAAGTTACAAGCTACTTATTGCCATCACCTCTGTGGAATTTATCATATACATGGCAAAGGTAAAGGGACACAGATGGTGCTGTGGTCAAAACCACTGAGCCTCTTGGGCTTGCCAATTGGAAGGTTGGTGGTTCAAATCCGCACGATGGGGTGAGCTCCCGTCGCTCTGCCCCAGCTCCTGCCAACCCGACAGTTCGAAAGCACATCAGTGCAAGTAGATAAATAGATAGCTCTGCAATGGGAAGGGAAACTGTGTTTCCATGTGCTCTGGTTTCCGTCATGCTGTCCCATTGTGCCAGAAGCTACTGTTAGGTCCATCATGAGACGTCTGCCAGCTTCTAATCAGCCCTCAAGCAAGCAAACTTGCCTTACTATCACTCTCTAGCATCCCACTGCCAGAGGATTGCCTCCTTTCATTCACCAGTTTGCCTCCTCCAAGTGGGAGAAACCTGGGCAGTGCTGAATGTCACATCCATTGCCAGGTGTGTCCTGTTGAAAATAAAAAAGGGCTTTCCCCTTGGCCTGTCTGTATATCCACTCAGTTGCCAAGTGCTTTTGTGACATCACAAGAAACTCACAGCCAATGGCAGCAGCTGGGGAGGCATCATCTTCATTGCTTTGAGCCTCACAATGGTGGGTGAACCTATCAGTGATTGTGTGCTTGTTTATTTGGGGCATGGGTGGTGCTGTGGTCTAAACCACTGAGCCTCTTGGGCTTGCCAGTCAGAAGGTCGTGGGTTTGAATCCCCATGAGAAGGTGAGCTCCCGTCGCTCCGTCCCAGCTCCTGCCAACCTAGGAGTTCGAAAGCATGCTACTGCGAGTAGATAAAGAGGTACTGCTGCGGCAGGAAGGTAAACGGTGTTTCTGTGCGCTCTGGTTTCCGTCACGGTGTCCCATTGTGCCGGACGCAGTTTAGTCCTGCTGGCCACGTGACCCGGAAAGCTATCTATCGACAAACACCTGCTTTCTCGGCCTGAAAGCAGAGATGAGTGCCACACCCCATAGTCGATTTCAACTGCACTTAACTGTCCAGGGGTCCTTTACCTTTACCTTTTACCAAAGCACAAAGAGCAGGAGAAGCAGGAGAAGCATAGCAAGAATGTCTATTTGTGGCATCCCTGGTTCAAATAATCTGAAGGAGGCAAGCTGAGAAAGGCCTTTTGTGAAGACATTGTGATGTCACTGTCATTGTAAGTACTGTAGAAAGTATTGAGCTAGGGCATGGCTTTTTATAACTTAACCGTCCAGGGGTCCTTTACCTTTTTCCTTTCTTTTTTAACATATACATGGAACTTTTATTTTTACAAAGAACCTCACAGCCTTTATTGTACTTAGCCCTTGCAACATCACAATGAGGACATGATTTTGTTTGTGGGGAATTGAAACTCAGAGAGAGCAACTTGCCCACACAGTGAATTAATAACGCAAGTGGAACTTGCATCCAGTCCTTCCAAAAACTCTCTTTTCCAATGGACCACTCTCCCTGGCACACAATCCCTAACTTGAGAGCAGGAGCAAGGGGGAGGAAATGCTAGAAAAATAAGTTGCAGCGCCCTGCCCCAGAAAGGACTGCCCACAATACCATCCTTACCTTGAATTATGGTAAGGAAAAAGCATACAAGGGGGTTGGGAAAAGGTCCGTTATTTCAAACAGGACAAGAGGCATATTTTTTATTTTAAAAACTCACAGCTTGTTAAAAGAATATACAACAGACACAACAAAGTATTCCAGACCAGACACAAAGTCAGATCAGGTGTGCATCCCCTGAACTTTTGCACTAACACATAATTATTTCTGATACTAATGGAGATGTTTCCCTAGAAGTTACAACATTCCAGTACATGCGGTTAAAAAGGTCCTTTGCCAGCAACATTATATTTTGGGTGTAGGAGACTTAATGTCTTCTCTATAGAGATCTTTAATTTCAAAGTACTGTACTGGGCAGAGAGAATAATGAATGCTTTGAGTAACGCAACTAGTAGTTTTCCAAACATTATACCTACATGCAATTACATAACTTACATTAGGCAACCTAAACAAATAATTACGTTTAAACTTTCCATTCTAGTCTTAAATGTCAATGTCTCTACTGTTCTGTCCTCGAGCATTCCCACAGGATCTACTAAGCGTAACACCTGAGTATGTACCCTACTGGGACAAATCTCTTATTCACCAGAGAAAAAGAAATCTGCAGGTGGTTTTTGAAGGTTAGTTGTATCTTTACAAAGTTGCCTTACTGTATTTTTGAATGGCCACATGGTAAACTGGTTCTGCAAACAATTTGTAAAAGCAAAGAATCATCATTTGAACCACAGTGGCTTCATGCAATTGCATGAGGATGAAGAGGGGCACACAAAAGATTGCAAAGGAATTAGGGAGAAATCATCACTTGATATGATTAATGCACAGTACTTAATTACCAAGCATAAGGCATGGAAGCAAATGAAAGTCTCTGGCCACTGTGTTTTGCATAAGCATCTACAATCACAGTGGTTAGACAAATTGCCACTGTTGTACCAAAATTCTTTCTGGCATCAGGGATCATGAAATCTCCTTCGACACAAAAAGGGGAATGTGAACTACACAATTCTCACGAACGTACCTTGTAAACCACTTAATATCAAGTTCCTTTCAGAGAGTTAGTAACTGCATTCTAACTTCTGGGAATCCAAATTCAGTGATGGAATAAACTTTTAAAAATGAGACAGAATAAAGCACTCTTAAGATTTGGTCATTTTAGCTTCAAGTCTACAGTACTGTAAATATATTTTGGAGGGAAAGTAGCAAAGTGTTTATTTAGTCAACAGTTTTCCTTATCTAAGTGAAAGGCATCAGACTAATACTATTTTAGGTGAGGAACATGAAAGCTGACAGAATTGATTAGCAGAAGGTAAGCCTACCCAGAGGTTTATTTTCTTTTAAAGTTCACTTAGCACTGGTTAAGTATCGGAGGACAGAAGCCTTTGCAGATCTATTGCAACTCGCCCAGAGATCTAGCAACAGATCTCAATCTACCTGACCATTCCTGGTTGTCACTAATGTAAAGGCTATGTATAAAGCAATCAATCATGACTTTGTAAGGTGCTGGGTAATACAGGAGACAAAGGCTTATGGGTCAGATAATGTCTCCTCTTCCGTAAAACAAAAAGTAAAACATTCTACAACTAATGAAGATCGACAACATCAACATTCTTATGAACAAGCTAGTTTTCAAAGCTGTCTAAACAAGTACAAAAGATTATTGTGCTCGATTGGAAGAAAGAAAGAAAGAAAGAAAGAAAGAAAGAAAGAAAGAAAGAAAGAAACCAAAACACACACGCAATAGTTTGTTTTATACAACAGTTTTCTAAACATCGGTGGAAGGGTTTTGCTAAATATTTTCTTATTTCATTCAATATATACATATGCCATGGCATATACCTATATTAAAATGGATGCAGAAGAATATGAAATACTACCTGCCTAGCACCACAATTTCCCTATCTGAAGAATTGTGTACTTCACAGATTTGGGTTGCTATGAAAACTGAACCTGAGAGGAAGAGTGGAAGAGAGAAATTCATCTGCAAGCAAGAATTACACAATTAATTATAACCTTATAATACATTAGTATGTTTAGAAGCCACGTGTGACCTCTAGTTATTCCGCAAACAAATGGCTTGCTGTCTCTGGATCCTGTTTTATACAGAGAGAGAACAAATGGCTCATTGTTCTGCCCGAAAATAGTTGCAGAGAATTAAATATTTTATCCCTACTTGTGTCATAAAGTACTACTATTGTACAAGTACTCTACTGTGAAGATACATTAGATAAGATTTGGAGCAAGCAAAAATCAATCATCTTGACGTCTAAGGAACCACTTAAGCTAAATGTTCAAGAAAAAGAGCCACATTAAGTCTGTAGCACCAAGATGACAAATATATAATTAAAATGTTGTGGCACCTTTGAGGCTAACTGGTTTATATGCGGGCTGAGTTTTTGCTGGTCAATAGCTTACTTCATCAGATGCATTAAGCAGACAGACAAGATCATAGGCATAAAGGTAAAAGGTAAAGGATCCCTGGATGGTTAAGTCCAGTCAAAGGTGACCATGGGGTTGTGGCGCTCATCCTTCTTTCAGGTCGAGGGAGCCAGCATTTGTCCACAGACAGCTTTGTCCACCGACAGACCATGTGGGCAGCAGGACTAAACCACTTCTGGCGCAACGGGACACCGTGATGGAAACCAGAGCGCATGGAAATGCTGTTTACCTTCCCACTACAGTGGTACCTATTTATCTACTTGCACTGGTATGCTTTTGAACTGCTAGGTTGGCAGGCGCTGGGACAGAGCAACGGGAGCTTACTCCGTCGCAGGGATTCAAACCGCCAAACTTCTGATTGGCAAGCCCAAGAGCATGGGTAGGCAAACGAAGGCCCGGGGGCCTGATCTGACCCAATCGGCTTCTAAAGCCGGCCCGCAGACGGTCTAGGAATCAGTGTGTTTTTACATGAGTAGAATGTGTCCTTTTATTTAAAATGCATCTCTGGGTTATTTGTGGGGCATAGGAATTCATTCATTTCCCCCCCAAAAAATATAGTCGGGCCCCCCACAAGGTCTGAGGGACAGTGGACCGGCCCCCTGCTGGAAAAGTTTGCTGACCTCTGCACAAGAGGCTCAGAGGTTTAGACCACAGTGCCACCCATGTCAACCTGGACAGCTTTTGACAAATCAAGTTTTAAAAGTGGAAGTTTAAGAAGAGTTTGGATTTGATATCCCGCTTTATCACTACCCAAAGGAGTCTCAAAGCGGCTAACCATCTCCTTTCCCTTCCTCCCCCACAACAAACACTCTGTGAGGGGAGTGAGGCTGAGAGACTTCAAGAAGTGTGACTAGCCCAAGGTCACCCAGCAGCTGCATGTGGAGGAGCGGGGAAGCGAACCCGGTTCCCCAGATTACGAGTCTATCACTCTTAACCACTATAACCCACTTGCCAGAGCACAGAGTGTCACATGGATGCAATACACACACTGTAAAGCTGACCAGCATGATGCAATTAATGAATTAATTCAGATTCTAAATCCCCCTATATCATCAACTACCCTTCTAAGTTTTCGTTTAACTAGCATGACACACATTTAACTAGCATGACACACATTAAAAAGCATGGAGCAGCCTGAGGATGCAGCTGAATGGAAGAAACACAGACTGTCCCTAGCACAGTCACAATTACTTGGTGGCAGGCAGAACATTTTCCAGTGAACAGCAGAAGCAGTAATTATTATTATTATTATTATTATTATTATTATTATTATTATTAATTCCCCGCCCTCCCCAGCCAAGGCCGGGCTCAGGGTGGCTAACAAGCAATAATAAAAACAAGTTGAATGAATACAACTTAAACACAAGATTAAAATACAACATTAAAATATTGAAACATTAAAATATTAAAATGCAGCCTCGTCACAGGAGGAGAAAGGAAAAAGGAAAAAGAAAGAGAGGGAGGGAATCAAATTGGCTCCAAGCCAAAGGCCAGGCGGAACAACTCTGTCTTACAGGCCCTGCGGAAAGAAATCAGATGTGGGGATGTGGCCACTTATTCAAAGCCCTGAACGAGCCCTGTAAGGAAAGTTTTTCTACTGATACAAAGATTCAGCATGAAACTGGGAGCCAATTTCAGAAGTGGTCCAGACATTGTAAGCTTTTATATCGGGCAAACAGCCAATATTCAATTTGTATATGTTCTCTCTATCACAAGCCACTTTGGTTGAGTGGCTGGGCAACACAGTCAGATGGGTGGCAAATAATTTTATTATTATTATTAGCCACCATGGTGGTCCCAAATCCATCCCAAAATAAATATGGCACAAATTGAAGTAGTAAGCTACCATTAAACAACCAAAACTAATTCTAGGGCACACCAACATCCAAGAGATCGTTTTATTTAAGGTGTATCAGTAATGCATCAACCTCATACTTCATTTCTAACCCTGATATGTTAATCACCTCTGAAGAAAGGAGACCATAACCGCTTAAGATGTCAATGCAAATCTCATTTAAAATTCTAATACAAATAAGCTTAATAGAGTAGTAAAGACGCCACATTATTGATCCAGCTTCCAAACAATTAAATAAAGTCATCCTTGATTTGGGATTCGAACAACAGCAAACCAAGGAAGGGAAGGATGAAGCAGGTGGAAATCATATATTTTTAAAAAATAAAGCCAAACACTATCAACAAGAGTGACAACCAGTAGCCTCGGTCACAATTAGTGGTTTATTTACAAGGCAGAGGTTAATTGATTTTATGTCCGCAATCCATTTTCCATTACATGCTTCTAGGGGACAATATGGCATTCACTCATGAAAATGCTAATTATACCGATTTGTACCATGTCAACATGTTATTTTTATTTCTCTTTAAAAAAAAATTGTGCAGTAAGAAAGAATGCATGCCACCCTGAAGAGATACAACAGGGAACTAGACATCACTGATTTTAATAGGTCTACTCTGATTGCAACACTGGGTTGCTTTTGGCTATGCCCAACTCAAAGCAGACCCACTGAAATGAATGAATCTGAATTAGTGCTACTCTGACCAGGCCTCTGAGTCTGAACACTGTTGCTACATTTGCCTTTTGGTTACTTAGACTGCCCTTCCCTCTCTGCTGAATTCAGTCAAATTTTCTCCCCCTTGTCATAGGCAAGGAATACCATGACAAGATGCTGAAAAAACTCCTGCTGTCTTTCTGTCGTGACAAGGCATGAGGAGCCTATGCTCATATAATGGCAGTTCAAGTGAAGCAGGCTGCAGGAGAGCTCTGGCGAGTGATATGGGGGTCAGCGTTCCTGAAAGGCCACTAGGCAGATTGCTTTATCTTGCTGCAGGGATTTGGTATGGAATTGCTTATAAGTCTTTGTACCAGAGCAAAGTTGCTTGCACTGGATTTCGGACATCTGATACAGATGTGCAGTGACCCAAGAACCCCCGTTCTCTTTGTTCTCCTTTTAAAGGCAGAAATCCTGTGCCCAGCTACTCAAGCTTATTAAATCTACCAAAATAGAGAACTGTTGCCATACCCTAAGTTTCTAGACCACCTTGGCTGTGAAGAGAAGTTTGAGGGTATGTAGACAATATCCACAGAAGCCTCAAAAAAAAAGTTTGACCCAAGTTTTTAAAGGGGGGGGAGGGAGCTAGATTTCCTGGATAAGCACATACTAAGAAGCTATGCAAAATGCATTTTGCTTTTGGGTTTTCTTGCAACACAAATAGGATTCTCTCCCCCCCCCCACACACACATTTGGCATAAGCAATGTTTCTTTTCTGGGGGGACACAGAGGTACACATACCCCTAAATCAGGCATAGGCAAACTCGGCCCACCAGATGTTTTGGGACTACAATTCCCATCATCCCTGACCACTGGTCCTTTTAGCTAGGGATCATGGGAGTTGTAGTCCCAAAACATCTGGAGGGCCAAGTTTGCCTATGCCTGCCCTAAACGTTTTGTGAATCTTTGTACTTTTGTCCATTTACTGTATTTATTTTTCCCTATTTGAACTATAAAATGGTGGCTTTCTTGAGTCAAAATGAGAGTACTCCTAAACATTTTTTTTAGAAAACAAGCACTGGGCATAAGGGATTGCCAGCACTGTTTGCAACAAAAACCTTGTGAAGATGACAAAGTTATTCCTTAGCAGGGGGCCAGGATTTCAGAAGGCACATTCGCATTTAGTATTGTTTTGAGAGCAGACAGATTCTCTCCCCACAGGTAACTAGTATCTTCTATACTTTTCCAGATGAAATTATTATCTGTTTACTACGATTTCTCTCTTTCTACACTAAGAAGTGGCTGTTCTCTACTCCCTTTCAACAACAATATGGAAGTTGCTGCATTATGTAAAGGCAATGCAAATTACCATCATGGAACTGCTATTGGGAATTTCTGAAACCAGAATTAGTAGCAGTTCAAGCTGCAAGCCAGTTATGAAGTGGGCAGAGTTGTCTTAACTGCAAAAGGGCTTAAAGGCTGCGATCCTAAGCATATCCACTTGGAAGTAAGCCTCACTCAACCCGACGGGGCTCACCCCTGAGAAAATAGGGTTATGATGTAAGAAAGTTTTATGAGGGCAAAGAAAGAGTGGGGAATCCACAGCCCTCAAAACTGGGAGCACAATGCAGCTGGACTCAACTTCCATCAGTCCAAGTTTGCATGGGCAATGGTCAGAGATTACTGGAGTTTTAGTTTAGCAATATCTGGAGGACTATGGTCTCCCTGCTCTGGCAGTGAAGTCAACACAGATAATTGCTGCCAGCAGAGAATCTAATGTTTGTCAATCAAGGAGACAACCTACTGATATATATAAGGACCCAGTCCCAAAAGTATATATTTACCTACTTTAAATTGTAGTGAAAAAATATTATTATTATTAAGGTAAAGGTAAAGGGACCCCTGACCATTAGGTCCAGTCGTGGCCGACTCTGGGGTTGTGGTGCTCATCTCGCTGGCGTACAGCTTCCGGGTCATGTGGCCAGCATGACTAAGCCGCTTCTGGCGAACCAGAGCAGCGCACGGAAACGCAGTTTACCTTGCCGCCAGAGCGGTACCTATTTATCTACTTGCACTTTGACGTGCTTTTGAACTACTAGGTTGGCAGGAGTAGGCACCGAGTAACGGGAGCTCACCCCGTCGCAGGGATTCGAACTGCCGACCTTCTGATTGGCAAGTCCTAGGCTCTGTGGTTTAACCCACAGCGCCACCTGTGTCCCTGCTATTATTATTTATTAATTAATTAAATTTATATACCACTCTTCATCCAAGGAACACATAAAATGACTTAAATGACTAGGAAAATTGATAAGACTCCTCAGTTGTGGAAGCATTTAATGACTTAAGGCTTTAGCACCCTCCCAATACTTATCTCTAACGCAGCATGCATGGGCAAAGAAGGAAATGTCAGTGTAAACCCAAGAAACAAGAAGACACAGAGCAAAATGCAAGGCTCTAAAATAATTGAGACATGGGGAAAATACAGTATGAGAGGGGCTTTCAATAATAGCTAAGGCCACGATCCTAAACCCACTTACTTTGGAGTCAGTTCTAACAAAGTCAGTAAGGCTTACTTTTGAGAAGGCTTACTTTAGGACTGCACTGAAGAGAACAGCTGAAAATAAGGTGACTCAAACGAACAAAAAGGGTTTACATAATAAAAAATTAAACAAGACATTATGGATATATGGGCAGGTATCAAATATTGATCAGCCTACATAACTCCATTAAGTGAATGGAAATTGAATGGGCAAAATTGTCCAAGAAGAAACTTTATGGCCTCATCCTGTTAATAGTATTAGTATACCATGCCAACAATATGCACGGCACTTTGCAGAACAAGAGCCAAAAGAAAGGAGCTTCCAATCTAAGATTTGCTACAGGTGAGTAATGGAGGGAATGGAAAGTAAGCAATGAATGGAAATGAAAAATGCATTTTTAGTTACATGTGTAGAAATGGGGCGGGGGGGGGGGAGAGAATCTGAACCTACCAAATAATTTATTTGTTTGTTTAATTTGTAGATCTCAGGGCAGCTCACAGAATAAAATGTGCATTTTCCAAAGCAATACATGAACCAAAACACAACCATTCATTGAAACGCACACTTTCAATTTTGCAGTGTAGTTCTCCAGCCATGGAATGTGTCCAAAAAAAAAAAAAATGCACATATTAGGGCAAGGTGGGCATAGAAGGAATATATGAGTGAAAACAATATACAAAATGCATTGTGCTAAGGGACACTGCCTTTGCAAAAACATGCACATTAGGGAAACTGCACACAAAAACATGTGTATTAGGAAAAATTCGCAGTAGGATGCTGGTTTAAATTTACGAGGATTTTTTTAAAAATAACTGTAAACAGATATAGAAACGTAGAGAACTGATTTAAGATTGGAAAAACGAAACAAGAAACGAAATTGTCACATTTCCCCATTTCTAGTACATGTATTTATGTTTACTTTCACTAGGGGATGACTAAGAGGTCGTGCCAAAGGATTCACAGAAAAGGTAGCTTTAAGGAGAGGTGGTACCATAAGTGCTCTGCAAGATGGGTCCACATTTAAGTGGGAAGTGGTGAGGAAAGGGCAAAAAATATTTAAGGGAGCTGGCGATATTTGGGCAGACGAGGGTGGTGGATCTGGAAAAGTGAAAGCCACAGAGCAGGAATATTTTGGGATATGAGCAGAGTCCTAAGAGGCACAAGGCAAGAGAAGGGTTTAAGGGCTAGGAGGAAGAGTTTATGGCATAATCTTTATGCCGCGTCCAGGACAAATAGAAACAAGGGCATTCCTAGGAGTTTTTCGACAAAGCACTTTCTCACACACAAAAGTGAGAAAAACAGTACCTGTACATTTGACCCCATATCTCAGGCTCTTCAAATCTACAGATTCCGCAAATCCTTAAAAACATACTCTTTTTTTAGAAGGTGAAAGCTGGCAATCTGGGGGTTATGGTTCATTCAGGGGGGCTATGGATGTCCATAGATAGCAAACCAGTGTAGGGATTTGAGGATAGCCTGGGATTTTAATGTGGCCTGAATGACTAGAGAGGTGAATTATTAGGAGCTGGGATAGCTCAATCAGTCGAGCAAAAGGTAAAGGGACCCCTGACCATTAGGTCCAGTCGTGGCCGACTCTAGGGCTGTAGTGCTCATCTCGCCGGCGTACAGCTTCTGGGTCATGTGGCCAGCATGACTAAGCTGCTTCTGGCGAACCAGAGCAGCGCACGGAAACGCAGTTTACCTTACCTATTTATCTACTTGCACTTTGACGTGCTTTCAAACTACTAGGTTGGCAGGAGCAGGGACCGAGCAATGGGAGCTCACCCCGTCGGGGGATTCGAACCGCCGACCTTCTGACCGGCAAGTCCTAGGCTCTGTGGTTTAACCCACAGCGCCACCCGCATCCCATAATCAGTAGAGTACGGTGCTCCTAAACTCAGGATTGTGGGTTTGAACCCCACATTGGGAAAAAGTTTCCTGCATTGCAGGGGTTTGGCCTAGATCATAGCTGTCAACTTTTCCCTTTTCTTGTGAGGAATCCTATTCGGAATAAGGGAATTTCCCTTTAAAAAGGGAAACATTGACAGCTATGGCCTAGATGACTGTCAGGGTCCCTTCCAACTCTCCAGTTCTATGATTCTATTTTGTTGAGAAAGCTCTGGCTAGAGGTGAGAGGGCTGTGTGAAAACAAGAGGATAAAACATCTCATCTTCTGAGCTGAAATCAAACCAGAACCAATGGTTAGTGATTAACATTCTACGCTATATCAGCTGAGCTACTGAAAGAGTGTGTGTTGACAAAACAGACATTTAGGATGGGGGCGTGACTCCTAAATCAATGCAGCATTATAGCTAGGGTGGGGGCCAGATTTGCCCTTTCACGAGAGAAACCAGGATGTAACACCACCAGAAAAAAGCACAGGTTTATATTTCCATGTCAGCAATAGATGCAGCATAGCAGTTTTATACAAAGCATGGGGCCAGAGAGGTGAAAGGAGGACACAACTGGAAATGACTCACCAAAAATGGCAAGCTGAAGACCTGACAGAGTCACTTGCATAAGAACAACAACAAATACATAATAGTTAAAATCAAGTTTTTTAAAAAAAGAAATTACATTAGACAGGGTTTCTCTCCCCCGAAGGATGTCTCACCACAGGCAAGAGCAAACTTTAACAGCCATCACATTGTAGCTATAAGAAACTTTAAAGCTCCCTGTTACAGCTCCAACATAACATTGTTGCCAGCGAATGAGTTACCACAAACCGAAGTGATTCCCAGGTTTTCTTTTTGCCCAAGCCAAATATGTGCATTTATAACATGAGAATGGCCACACCAGTGTATTCCCTTCATTCTGCCCGATACAAGTGCTGGAAATGTCTACCCAATGGGAACCAATGTGGTATAATGGTTAGCATGTCAGACTAGGAGATGTGGGTTCAAATCCTCGCTCAGACATGATGCTCACTGAGTAAACTTGGGCCATTAACTGCTGCTCATCCAAACTAATCTAATAGGGTTGTTACACCTGGGGATTGAATGAGACAGAAGAGAACCATATCTGTTGCCTTGAATTCCTTGGCGGAGGGGAAGAATGGGGCTTAAGTACAATAAATGATAAATAATGAGTACAGTGGACAAAGAGAGAAAGAAGAACACACACTTGTACAGTCATGTTCATTCCAAGTACACCTGTATCATAAACAATATGAATCCATATATAAACATGATCTAGGAATGAATCTTGAAAATGAGTATAATCAAAATATTCCAGTTTCCTTCATTATTATTATTTTTAAAAAAGTATCCTTAAAACATGAACTCATCATTTAGAAATATCTAGCTTAGCATTATCACAGTTACCGCTTCTAGGTTTCAGTGCAGAGTAACAGGTACATTTCAATTATCTGTAGATATGCCTGTGCCATTGTATTTAAACTGCATCTCTTTAAGAAAAGGCAGGATTTGATTTGAAAGCACATTCACTTCAAAGCATGCATCACCCTTTAATTTACATCAGATTGGCCACTCTGGAGCCAGGATCCATGCATTTTGCAGCAGCTTGGAGAAATCATCTGTGGATGGGGAAACTCATCACACAAAAGGAGTCTCAATAAATTCAGGCCAAAATCCTAAATACACCTCTGTGTGTACTGAAAAGCAAGCCCCGGTGAGTTAGTGGAGATTACTTCCAGGTAAATGGATTTATGACTTACAGCCTTATCTGGAATGAAGCCTCATGAATCTCAGACAGTGATATCTTCCGAGTAAATATGAATGGGACTGAGCTGTTGCTGAATGTCGAGAGTTTTAAGCCAACTGGTAAAAATACTCATAGAAATTAATGAAAATAGCTCTTAGGTTAATTAATTTCAATGGGTAAAACTTAGTTGAATATCACTGAATATATATTCACTGGAATATATATTATAACATAATCAAATCTATTTTTATGGGGAGGTTTAGCAAATACTGTTAGCTAGCTTCCTCTCTTCTAAGCATTTATTTTAGTATATTGTTTTGACAGTGGGAGCTTTGGAAATTAAGCCTAAGGTAACATCTCTTTCCTCCGCCCTGCAAGATCTGTTTCTACTACACATGCACAAGCAGCAGCCTCCTGCTTCCATGCACTGCTTAGCAGTGCTGCATTACAGAGGCATTGCCACCACACCCTCTCTCCCAAGGAAAAACACACACCAAACAAACTACAGAAGTAAAGAAGCCTCCATTCGTCCTTGAGTCCAGGAAATAATGCTACTGAACAACCTGTACACACTACCTTCTCCCTCGTGACTATTACCTTCACCCAGAACCAGCAATTAAAAAATTTGCAACTGTTGATGTTGTCCACTTCCGTCAAGTGCACGCTGGCTACTAAAAGATCACACGTTCCCGATTTCCCAGGCAGCAATTATTGCAAGAACGAACCTGGCATCTTGAGACATTGTAAATAAATGGGAGGGTGAGTGCACCTTCTATCGCTTTAACCCCATAAGGAAAACGCAACACATAAATTCTGTCCATATTCTTCTCTGCTATTTGAGTGGGAGAGGAATGAGCGAAGACTCTCGCCCCTTTACTTATTGAGCCAATCAATGGCAGAATTCAGAGAAAACAGAAAACCATCATTTTCTTTCCAACCTCTGCATATACGAAGAAGACTCGATAGGGTATCATTTCCTGAAAATGGCAGAGGTGCCGACTGGTATGGCACCGCGAGACCTACCCAGCTCCTGGCAGCATGGCTTGCTAGCTCCATCCCCAGAAAGCACACAAAAATCAGCGAACGCTTTCCTTTTTTTCTGACGCTTCCCCCTATTGCCTCTGAATTCTTGTCGGGGTGTGCGTGTGTTTGGCATTTGAGACTTCACCTTCTTGCCATGTTATTTCCCATTCGGCACCCCTCCTTTCCCTTGGAAGGAAAGGGCAGCGCCATGGAGCCGAGGACGGATTAGGGGAAAAAACAAAACACCCAGACTTTCACCCCCATAGGGCTGCAGCCGAGAGTGCCTGGGTGTGGGGAGGCCTCGGACTCCACACCGCTGGGGAGATGCAAAGGTGGAAGGAAAAAAAACCCCACCCACCCCCGTCCCTCTCCCAGCTTCCCAAGAAGAGCACCTTATATCGCCAAGGGCTGAGCATTCTTGCAGCCACGATCCTTGCCCTGCGCCACCGCCACCTTTACGCAGCAGCCCGAGCGCGCCGCTCCATCAGTGCCTTCTCGCCGCTGCAGGCTTGATAGGCGGGATGCGATTGCGGGGGAGGGGAGGGGAGGGGAAGGCGGGGGGGGGGGGCTTACCTGGTCTCTCCGACACCACCCTCCTAAGCAATGGAACGCCCGGCTTTGCGGGGGAGGAAGGGGGGAAGCGTCCCTAACAAGGCGCCTCGCTCTCTCTCCGCCTGCCACTCACCTCTCCCTCTCCGGCAGCCTCCTTTGTCTCGCTCCCTTTCTGCACCGGCGTCCTGTCGCGTTTGGTCTCGGCTCCCCTCCCCGCAGCTCCGGGGATGGCGGAGAGGAAGCGGCGCTGAAGCCGACGCTGGCGAAGAGGCAGGCGGCCGGGGGGAAAGGAGGCGTCGCCGTCCCCGCTCGCTTCCTTTCGCTTTGCGCCCTCGGCTCGGCCTCGGTCTGCCTTGAGGGGCGAAGCCCGCGCAGACGGAGCAGCAGCCCGGGTGGCGGAGGGATGAGGCGGCGACGGCGGCTCCTGCTCACACTCCCCCAGCCCCGGCAAGCGGGAGGGTAGATGGGTAGGACCTCCTCCTCTTCTTCCTCCTCCTCCCCAACCCGCTGACACGGAGCGAGCGCCGGTCGAGAGACGCGCCTCGGAGGGGCTGCGAAGGCGCTTCGGCGGACTGCGAGGAGGACCGCGCATGAGCGGCCTGGGGTGACCAGAGGTGGGGAGGAGGCGCGCCAAAGCAGGGGGAAGACGGGGGAAGACCGGTCGGCTGGCTACGAGGGGAGGCGGCTGCTGTCCAACGACCAGCAAGAGGCGTCTGCACCACGAACTGAAACGGTTTTATGCTTGTTGTAACCTCGCCTTTCCCCTTCACACACACAGACACACACGCACACCAAAGGACTCTGGGAATTGTAGTTTGGGGGGAAAGGGTTCTCTCAGGAAACGCAATGTAGCAGCTGGTGTGGGTGGGTGTGCTTTCGGATAGGGGCAAACCGGTTTCTTGTGGTGCCAGTCACAACCTACCCGCCGCCGTTTCAGATATATCACTCGAGCTGGTGCTTTAGTTTAAATCAATAGGTGAAGGTAAAGGATCCCCGGATAGTTAGGTCCAGTCAAAGGCGACTATGGGGTTGTGGCGCTCATCTCGCCTTTTCTGGGTCATGTGGCCAGCATAACAAAACCGCTTCTGGTGCAACAGAACACACTGACGGAAACCAGGGTGCACAGAAATGCCGTTTCCTGCCACTGCTGTACCTATTTATCTACTTGCACTGGTGTGCTTTCAAACTGCTAAGTTTCCATGCAGGAGCTGGGACAGAGCAATGGGAGCTCACCCCGTCATGGAGATTCGAACTGCCAACCTTCTGATTGGCAAGCCCAAGAGGCTCAGTGGTTTAGACCACAGCGCCACCTGCATCACTTTAAATCAATAGATGAAATTCAGCCTATATGGCCCTGGTCCTCCCTTTACTTAGTGCTTTCTGGGTTGTCAGGTAAAGATGCCAGTGATAGCAGAAGCCGCAACCGGCAATATTTCTGCCATCAGGTCTACACGCTGGGCAACCCCTCCTTAAGCCATCCTAACTGTTGACCAGCCTCCCTGGCATGTCTTTCAGCTCCACCCTCCATTAGGGCTGGGTGACATCTGGTTTTGACATTGTGATATATCACCACCTCAACATCTCAATATACCAATACAGTGGTACCTCAGGTTAAAGACGCTTCAGGTTACAGACTCCGCTAACCCAGAAATAGTACCTCGGGTTAAGAACTTTGCTTCAGGATGAGAACAGAAATCGCACAACGGCGGCGCGGCAGCAGCGGGAGGCCCCATTAGCTAAAGTGGTGCTTCAGGTTAAGAACAGTTTCAGGTTAAGAATGGACCTCCAGAACTAATTAAGTTCTTAACCCGAGGTACCACTGTATATCATGATGTCTGGAGGAAAAAGGATGGACATACGCAGAGGCATTGAGTGGCTTCATGGTTTTTCCCACATTCTGTTTTTTGCATCACACATGCACATCGTGACGCATGATATATTGCCAGGTCAAAAACGATGAAATCGGTATCATGATATGGACTTCAAAGTGGTTGTGGATGATATACAGTTGTACCTTTACTTATGTATCCCTCCGGATTTGGGTTGCAAACGTGGCAAACCCGGAAGTATATATTTCTGGGTTGTGCCCTGCGCGCATGCGCAGAAGTGCTCTATTGTGCCGCGTGCGTGCACAGAAGTGGCGCCTCTGGATACGGACTTTTCAGGTTGCGGACAGACCCCCAGAATGAATTAAGTTCGTATCCAGAGGGTCCACTGTATTGATATATTGCCCACCCCTACACTCCATACCATACGTCGGCCCTTGATAGCTAGAATAGTTCCCCCTCACATCCCACCCCACAATTCTCTCTCTGTTTACATTCCTGTCCCATCTGCCTCAAGCAACTTACCCTTCCTTCAGATTTCTTTTTTTTAACCTGGCTCCCCACTCAGTCATGCTAGGATATCTCCCTAGTCCTCTGTCTGCCTACCCCCATTTGAGATTTGGATACCAACCAGTCAGCTTTTCCTTTTCACACAGAAGTTGAGCTGAAGACATTTTAAGGATTCTCCTTCCTTGGAGGTTTTTAAGCAGAGGTTGGATGGCCATCTGTCATGGATGCTTTAGCTGAGATTGCTGCATTGCAGGGGCCTGGACTAGAAAGGGTCCTTGGGTCCTTTCCAGCTCTAAGATTCTATGATTCTATGAACATTCTGTCCCACCACACAGACCAGCCAGTTGGTGTCTTATTACGAAGACTGTGCGTTGGTCAGCGTGCACTGATCTACACACATAAAACAAATGCACGCACAGGTGTCTTCCAAAAACCCATCCCAAACCCAAACCCCCCAAAAGTCGTGTGCCAATTGGCAAATGGTAATGGGGGCAGGACCGTGAAAACTCCCACCCAGAAACCTATGTCCCCACTGTGGAAGGGCGTGTGCATCCAGAATTGGCTTCCACAGTCACTTACGGACTCATTGTTAAAACTGTGTTCACGGCTACAAGCGATCGCCAAAGAACAAGAAAAGGAAGGTGTTTGAGACTTCACTTCCACAAATACAATGCTATATTTATAAGGTATCTGAAGAAGTGTGCATGCACACGAAAGCTCATACCAATAACTAACTTAGTTGGTCTCTAAGGTGCTACTGGAAGGAATTTTTAAATTAAATTAAATTTATTTTATTTTGTTTCTACTACAGCAGACCAACACAGCTACCTACCTGTAACTAATGCTATATAGCTATCCATGTAAGTTAAAATAGGTGCTACATGGAGGTCAAATAGAAATATGTCAAAGGAGAGTTTTCCTGGGAGTTGGTGGATTGAGCAAAGCAAAGGCTAGAAAGGAAGAAGCACCTGAAAATTGACTGCAGATCAAACCAATCAATGCATTTGACTATAATATTCACATGCCCACTTTGAGAACACAGCAATGGGTGACACTGTGCATAAGAACCACAGAGAGACAAATTATTGGAAGCCTTTCAGGGACAGCCCCTAGATGAACCTGTGGTGGACTTCCTTTGTTCATCCTAACCTCTTGGCTCTGAATGTGGTGCTCCTACTACAGACGATGTAAACTCTTAGGCAGAAGTTTCACAAATTGGAGATATTTCTGGAAAACATACAGAGGAAAAGAAGAGGATGTCAAGAAAAGTGAAAGAACTACTAGGTCTGCAGAAGAAGAGACTGTTTCAGTGGCAAGTGGTAAACTCAGTTTGTCAAAGCTCAAACTTATAAAAACTTACATACGGTCAACAATGTTGCAAAAGAGACCAGTTCGCTTGGCAGATATATCAACTGAACATGCCCCAAGCACCTGCACTTGAACAGCAGGAGTTGGTGACATTTGCAAAGCAAAAGGCATGCAAAGTGAGATTTTGATGTGCCTGAAGTTGAAACTTAAGAGACTTAAATTTTAACACCACAATTCACAATATTATTTGAAATGATTTGTGTGCGAAAACATGTTCTTTTGTATTTGAGAAAGATAATCAAAGATTCTTGTGTTACTTATTCTTGCAATTTAATATAAATCTAGCAAGTTGTAAGTTTGTAATCTAGCAAGAGGTGTAAGTTTGGGGCATTTCATTTTTTTTAATGAAATGACAGTTGTGGTGTGGACAGGTGTGGACAATTGAAGTTAGCCATTTGGGGTGGGGTGCAAGTTGTTAGTCTTGTCTATAGCACAAAATAATCTGACACTGGTACTGCCTCCAAGTGCCCCCCTGTTGAAGTGCAAACTTCCCAGAGTGGGCGGTCCTCTCTCCACCTTTTCTCAAATGGTTTAAACTGCACTTTCTCTTTTGCACAGAGCTGGGCATACGCGCCATGCTCAGGGGTCTGAAGAGGTGTTTCGGTCAGCAGACCCATAGAGAGTCTGTTACCTTGGCAGCCTGGGGTTCTTCCACAAGGGCATGGTGAGGTGATAGGATGTTCCTCTTCCATGCTGTTTCCGGCCAGGCTTATGGCTCTCAGACTCACTATTTAGCAGCCCAAAAGGCTTGTGTTTCGTTTTCCTGAGTGTGTTTTTGAGTTTTGTGTGGAAGGGTCATTTCAGAAATATTTAGAATGGCTTGCCGATGCTCGAGAAAGTGGTGGTTCTTTGCTTCCGATAACTTATAAATTTCTATACAACCCCCAAAGGCCCCAGCTAGCAAACTATCTCAAAGTTCTAGATAACGCTAAACACCGATGGGCATTTTCCAGGGCCCGCTTTAACGCTCTCCCTTCAGCTCTTCTAGAGGGAAGATACAATAAAATACCGATCGAACAAAGATTATGTCCCTGTAACAGCAATGAAATCGAAACCATTGGGCATGTCATCTTATACTGCCCATTATATCGAGACTCAAGAAAAGAGCTGATCGAACCGATTCTGAGGAAAATACCTCGTAGTACAGACGACACCTATATCAGACACCTCTTAGCTGACAAAGAGCCCGAAATTAACAGGCCCAGGGCAAAGTACTGTTACACTGCAACAAGAATAAGACGAGCAATGATGTCAACAACGGAGTTCAAATTGTAAACATCGAAGGAACGATAATAAACAGTAGCGACACCTGAATTGAATTTTTAAAAACTTTAAAAGTCGAAACCTGGTCATAAATATAAGCACCAATTCTGTGAATTGGCCAAATTTCTACTGTTATTTGTAGCACAATACTACTTTTAATGTCATATTTTTATAAATTGCTTCCTGGTCACTGACCGTATTAAAGATATTTGATTTGATTTGTGGTGGTTCTTTGCAATGGCTGTGTTCTCATTGTTCTATCAAAGAGACTCCATTATTTTATCAGAACCCTCCAAAGCCCCCTTCCTGTGCTACAAATAATGACATTGAGCAGAAGATTGTGTTGTGCAGACCCAGTCATTGCCATTATGATTTGATGTGTGCCTCCTCCTATTACTGGCCTCTTCCCGATGCGACAGGCACCCCTGTGATGTCACACACATGCGACTAAGCACCTCTGGTTGTAAGCTGCTTTGGGTTTCCTTTTGAATGGAAAGCAGTATAAAAATACATTACAGTGGTACCTCAGGTTACATACGCTTCAGGTTATATACGCTTCAGGTTACAGACTCCACTAACCCAGAAATAGTGCTTCAGGTTAAGAACTTTGCTTCAGGATGAGAACAGAAATTGGGCTCTGGTGGCACGGCAGCAGCAGCAGGCCCCATTAGCTAAAGTGGTGCTTCAGGTTAAGAGCAGTTTCAGGTTAAGTACGGACCTCCAGAACGAATTAAGTACTTAACCAGAGGTACCACTGTACATCCAATCAAGTGCATCTGAAAGAAGCAGGCTGCTTTATGAGGTGTCTGAGAGATCTGAAGCACACATAGCTCTGTGCTCCAACCCAAGGAAATAGCTTGGGAAGAGTGGCTGGGGTGGATAATTTCCTCACTCTGCCTAATGGCAGAGCTGGCCCTGGCCTGTTGAGTCTTAGGTTCTCTAACATCACAGAGGTGTAGAGCAGGCGTCAGCAACCTTTTCCAGCTGTGGTCCAGTCCACCATCCCTCAGACCATGTGGTGGACTGGACTATATATTTTTTTTTGGGGGGGGGTGAACGAATTCCTATGCCCCACAAATAAACCAGAGATGCATTTTAAATAAAAGCACACATTCTACTCATTGTAAAAACATGCTGATTCCCGGACCATGCGTGGGCCAGATTGAGAAGGCCATTGGGCCGCATCGAGCCCCCAGGCCTTAGGTTGCCTACCCCTGGTGTAGAGCAAGTACCGGTAATAGTTAGGAAACTACGAATAATGTAGAGATGGACTTGAGACCTTGAAAAGTTAATCTCCACCAGCAACCTTCATTAAGTTCAACGGAATAAATATTGCCACAGGTTTTAAACTTGACGCTTCGTTGGTGTTGCAAATCATTTGAATGGTTTCAGAGAAGTTCAGTGAACAGGCACCAGAGACAGAAAAGAACTCGTTGTTTATGAATGAGATTCCCATCTACCACCCAAATCAGCAAATTGTGGTTTAAAGGCACATGAAACCACACCACCTTACAAAAATAAAGCAAGTTTGCATCTGGTAAGTGTCTGGGTAAGAGACCTCTTGGGAACCGCATGAATGAATGCCGGATTCCACGGGAGAAGGAAAATGCGGGATATAAATGTGAGAAAATGAATAATATAGCAGAACCATCTAGTTCTGTGCTAACAATCACTGGTGCATTATGCTCTCCCTGCTGCAAACATAAACTATTAGAATAAAATAAATAATGAGAAAATGGTAGTTTAAAGTGGGTAGAAAAACTATAAATATAAAGCAGTTCTATGTCTTCTCAGAAGTACATACTATTGAAGTTCAATGGAACTGCCACATTTATCTCTGAGTAAACCTTGCTGATCATAGTGGGACTTGCTTCTGAAGAGACATGCAGTGTATAGCACAGTAAGTTATTTTGAATCGGGGCCAAATTAGTGACTCCACAGAAATCTGTATTTTACCTATGCAACTTCCCCAAACCTTCCTCCTCAGGGATATTGTCTAGAAATATTACTTCTTATTCTGGATAAATTAATATAAAAATATATATTTGTTTGATATTCTTGACCTCCAAAGCAGAATTAACCCTTGAAGATAAGAAACAGCCATCAAGTTGGTTGATGTTTAACGTATTTATAATACTTCCGGCATCTACTCAAATGAAAACCCAATCCTAGTTTTATAATGCAATGTTTCTGGGTATATTTTCACAACCTTTTGAGCCTTTGTAGCCCAAGACATTCTCAAATCCCTGGTGGGAATAAACAAAGATCTTTGCATCCACTTCTTAGGTGTCATCGACTATTACTAACAGACAAATATATTTTAAAAAATCACTACAGTCTGTTTCTTGAGCTCTTCTAGTTCCACTAGATAGTATAGAATTAACAGTGATTAATATTTTGGGAAAGTGGGGGGGGCATGCAGGGGGATTGTCTGTTAACACCCATTATATACAAACAAAATGGACCATCCACTTTATTAAAGCATGGTAAATGTTTACCCAGTCTTTCATCTGAGTTTACTACCTGTATAATTTTGCCTTAGTACAGTGGTACCTCAGTTTTCGAGCAGCTTAGTTCCCAAACAACTCGGAACCCAAACTCTGCAAACCCAGAAGTAGGTGTTCCGGTTTTCGAACTTTGCCCCAGAAGCTGAACGTGATCCTGAGCTTCTGTTTTTACTGTTGTGCAGCAAATTTGAGTCCCCCGCATAGTAATTAAGGTTTATTTGCTCCTGTTTTTACCCTTAAGCAGCAAATTAAAGACCCCTTCATCCTAATTAAGGCTTATTTGTTCCTGTTTTACCCTTAAGCAGCAAATTAAAGCGCCCCCCATCCTAATTAAAGCCTTCCATTTCTGATTGCAGTGTTCTGAGGTGATATTTGGTGCTTTTGTTTTTGCTATTTTTTGGTTTTTGTTTGTGTGGCTTTTTCATTTTTGTGTCTGTGGCTTGTTTTTCGTTTTATGATTGATTGTGTGACTGTGGAAATGGATAAGAGCCCCCCATCCAAACAATGACCATCATCAGTGCAGTTAAGAAAAAAATAATAATTTTAATTTTTATCTTCTACAATACTGTCTTATTTATTTTATAGTACAGAACATTGATTATTGCTTTCATTTTATGGGTCAATGGTCTTGTTAGATAAAATTCATGTTAAATTGTTGTTTGAGGGGTTGTTTTTAAAAGCCTGGAACGGATTCATCCATTTTGCATTACTTTCTATGGGAAAGTGCGCCTTGGTTTTGGAACGCTTTGGTTTTGGAACGGACTTCCGGAACGGATTAAGTTTGAGAACCAAGGTACTACTGTGAGCTTAACAACCTGTTTGATCCAGAGACCAGCACTTTCTGATATGTGGATAGTTTTCACAGGGGATGCTAAAAAAAGTGCATCTGGCAGCACAAACTTGTGCACAATCTACTTAAAACTAAATCCCATTGTCTTCAGTGGGGCTTATCCCCGGGTAAGCAGGTAAGGAGGAAGGTGAGAGATTTGAGCCCCTGTCCAGCCCCACACTCAAACCCTTACACAGGACTGGCTTTCTCCATTCTTCCATTCACCCTTGGAGCTGTACTTTATCCACCTGATTCAACTAGATATTTAATTTATAGACCCGCAAAGAAAACTAAATTTACCTAATGGATATGTGGCACTGCAAGCCGGCTGGGAAATATATTTTGGCCCTGGCGAAGGCAATCTGTTACCCCATTCCGTAATTATTGGACTGCCACTTGCGTTGACAATTTATGGTGACTCAGGCATTGTTGACATTTTTGACTTGCAGCCAATTTTCTGGCTAATTTTGATACTTTCCCTTCTGAAGAAACAAAATTAAAAAAAGGAGACAGAGACATATATGCAGTGCCGGATTTACGTATAAGCTAAACAAGCTATAGCTTAGGGCCCCACTCTCTTGGGGGCCCCCAAAAAATTTAAAGGGGAAAAAAACTGGATGGATACATTTACAAAATATAAGATAAAAAACAAATAAAATAAAACCTACATACAGCAACAGTGTTTTGTGTTGTGTAGGCTCTTAGGATGTAAGTAATGGGCCCTGCCTGCTAGCCTGCTCCCTAAAACATCATTAGTTTGCTCATTTCTATATATAGGGTGCCTACATTCTGCATGTGCAAATAGCTTTAGATACCTATTAGGTCCATAAATTACCATATAGCATATATTCAACACAAAGAACAGTGACAATTTGTTGTTGACAAAGGACAGCTGGACATATAAAGGGCCCCATTACCTTCAGTAGTTTAGGGCCTCATCAAACCTAAATCTGGCCCTGCATATATGGGAAAATAACTGTTGATGTGCTTGATGAGCAATATCAGTGTCACCCAAGGCAAATGGTGCATCAGGCTACCATATTGCATATCTACCCACAATGCTTTGGCTATCAGTTGAAACAATATATTCTGGATGTTCAACAGATGGCATGTGGCGGTCTTGGGAAACACCTTTCCTTATTTTTAGCAGCAGGGGTGTTACATTGGTGTGAAGGCTCAGAGGGAGATGGTATCAGAAAATTCAGTGGCCATACCAGAGACTGAAGTGGCAGATTCACATATGTGCACGGCATGGGCGCAACTTACTTTTGACTTTCAGGTGTATCTTGAAGAGTTTTTTTTAAAAAAAATACACACAGGCCTTTGCAGTTGTTTGAAATGTCATTGAGTTGCCAGTCATGTTAATGATTGTTTTGCACTGGGGTTTTTTAATATATTGCTGCAGGCCAGTTTGATATTTTATGAGAGGGCAATATATTAGCCCTTTCCAAAACAAATACTGTAACATATTTTGGAATTTAGAATATATTTATCTTATTGTTTATCTGTGCCTTTCAGACAAAAAAATAAAATAAAATAAAGGCACCCAAGGTGGTTCTTGGAGAATAATGCACAAATGCAAAATTCAAATGCACCCATACGACTTAGAAAAAATCAAGATAGCAAAATCTTAACTTAAAACAACAACAACCAAACACATTGATGTTCCTGCTAAGAAAGGCAAAGGGCAGCCCCTGCAAAAATGCAAGAGAAAGCAAGAGTAAATATATAGGAAACAGCTCTTCCTTATATGGAGCCCAGGTGGAAGAGCTTGCCTTTCTCCCCGCCCCCTTTAATAGTGCCTCCCAGGCAACAGCTCCTCATTACAATCCAGCCTATCACCTATCACTTTTCTAGGCCAGATTAATTGAACTCCTATTTGTTTTGTTTTTATTTTTGTTTTTTACAGCTGCTCCAAAATAGAAGAACCTGCATCCTTTGCAAACTCTCTTTCTGCTTAGAGAACTAACAAGTCTGGAGCTTGAACTACCGGTATACATTGCTTTCGTTTACAGGAACACTGGGTTGAGAACGCGGTGAATCATTTCAGCCAACAAGCGATAAACACATTTTATACGGCAGCTGCTTTGATACGGGGCAAAGTTCCTTCTAGGGTGTAACTTGATAACTTGCGGCAATATTCGCAAGTCAGTAGTAGCCCCTCCCCTAAAATAATATATCACTGTATAGAAATGCAGCTTCAATGCAGCTGTCTGTTCTGAAAAGGGTATAGCCTTTGGAAGCACAGTCTTATTACCTGAAAATGTGTCTGGATGAAATTTCTATATTCTTTTCCCCAAGCAATGCTTACCAGTGATGCTCAGACCTCAGGTGCCCACAGCCCAGTCACTGCAACACAGGTGAAGCCTCTCATACAAGTTTGAATCTATGGAAATACAGCTTTAAAGTTTATTAAATGTTTTAAACATTCAAGCAAGAAGAGTACAATCTGAAATGAAAATCACCTTTGGATTGATTGAAACAATGTACAAATTTCACTTTTAAATAATATTTTTCTCAATAACTGAAAATCATCCTGTAATCACATATATGCTCTGTGCTTCAGTGATGGTTTATTTATAAAGTGCCTTTCATTGTCTAGGTGCGGTCAATGACATTTTTATTAAAATAAATAAACAAATAACAGGCCCTAGGCTTTCTTCTGTCTTATTATCTGTTAAGACATTATTCAAATGGAAAATGGGAGAAGGAAAGAGGAAGACAAGCAAACCTTTCCAGTTATGTAATAATCACACACACACACACACTTCCAGTTAAGTCAGATGGAAAGAAACAACTACATTCAGCCTTATGCAAAGAGTTGCCATATACTTTGGAAAGACTTGTGCATCAAACCACAATTGCTTGCAACTGAACAACATGTTTGGTAGCCTGATATGGAGAGTTGCTAAACACTCTACAAAGACCATGTCTCAAACAACATGCTTCCTTTTGGTGGAACAACACGTTTGGTAGAAATCATGGTTTGTTGTTTAGTCATTTAGTCGTGTCCGACTCTTCGTGACCCCATGGACCAGAGCACGCCAGGCACTCCTGTCTTCCACTGCCTCCCGCAATTTGGTCAAACTTATGCTGGTAGCTTCGAGAACACTGTCCAGCCATCTCGTCCTCTGTCGTCCCCTTCTCCTTGTGCTCTCCATCTTTCCCAACATCAGGGTCTTTTCCAGGGAGTCTTCTCTTCTCATGAGGTGGCCAAAGTATTGGAGTCTCAGCTTCAGGATCTGTCCTTCCAGTGAGCACTCAGGGCTGATTTCCTTAAGAATGGATGCGTTTGATCTTCTTGCAGTCCATGGGACTCTTGAGAGTCTCCTCCAGCACCATAATTCGAAAGCATCAATTATTTGGCGATCAGCCTTCTTTATGGTCCAGCTTTCACTTCCATACATCACTACTGGGAAAACCATAACTTTAACTATACTGACCTTTGTTGGCAAGGTGATGTCTCTGCTTTTTAAGATGCTGTCTAGGTTTCTCATTGCTTTTCTCCCAAGAAGCAGGTGTATTTTAATTTCGTGACTGCTGTCACCATCTGCAGTGATCATGGAGCCCAAGAAGGTAAAATCTCTCACTGCCTCCATTTCTTCTCCTTCTATTTGCCAGGAGGTGATGGGCCCAGTGGCCATGATCTTTGTTTTTTTGATGTTGAGCTTCATGGTATTGCCAAATCAACTTGTTGCAAGGTAGAGAGGGCTAGGAAGCTGCCTTATATTGAGTCAGCCCATTGGTCCACATAGTTTTGATATTATCTACACTGGCTGGCTGTATCTCTCAAGTGTTTAAGATGGGGGCGCATTCCTAGCCTACCTTGATATTCTGGGGATTGGACCTTGAAACATCTGCTTGCAATGGCGACGCTTTACCACAGAGCTTCCCTTGAATTTGTAGGAGGGAAGTGAGAGAGAGTGTAATTTTTTGCATTAGTTGCTTTTCTTCTATAACTCTTCCTTTTCAACTAGCAAATGCTAGCATTTATTTTCTGGTCAAGCAAAGAAATGTAGCTAGGGGAAAGTTTGTGGAAGATGGAAGGGAAAATAGCACGCAGGGAGGAAGTTAAAACATCCCCTTCTGCCCACCGCTTCCTACATGCAAATGCTTCCCAACCATTGCTATGCAAAGTTGACTTTGAGAATGAGTGTAGTTCCGCCCTTAAAATAAGATCTGTTGAAAGCAAGATTTTTGCTTCCATGTTTTGAGTAAGCATGTCTATGATTGGGATGCTATATTCTGATTGAGAGATGGAATCCTAGGTGCATCAGAAGAAGGTGTATTATGGACAGAATAATTGCCGCACACAGGAAGAACAAGGATACAGTTTGAATACTTCACCCGTAGATGTATAAATAATTTAATGTGTCAATACGAATGGAAGTCATTAAAGCTGCAGTTGCAATATAAGGGATTGTTATTTTGACTGGAGTGTAATTGAAATTTATAAGATTTTGGAATGCAGAAATAAAGTAAATCATCAAACCATCAATTCTAGCGTGCGGGGGGCACCTAAATTGAAAAATTTGGCATCTCAATGATTGGTATTATTAATTGTATTAGAATTTGGCATTGCTATAATGAGGCTTTTATTGGATTGCTCTAATTGAAAACTAATAAAAATTATTATCAAAGAAGAAGGTTGTATGGATTTCAGTTACTCCCAGATAAGTGTGTATAGAATTGCAGCCTTACACACTTTTCTTTTAAATCAGGGGTCAGCAACCTTTTAAAGCCATGGGCTGGTCCACCGTCCCTCAGACCATGTGGTGGGCCTGAGGAACGGTAGACGGAACTATATATATTTTTTGGGGGGGGGGGGAATGAACGAATTCTTATGCCCCACAAATAACCCAGAGAAGCATTTTAAATAAAAGGGCACATTCTACTCATGTAAAAACACGCTGATTCTCGGACCGTCCGCAGGCCAGATTGAGAAGGTGATTGGGCCGCATCTGGCCCCCGGGCCTTAGGTTGCCTACCCCTGTTTTAAATCATAGAATTGTAGAGTTGGAAGGAACACTGAGGATCATCTAGTCCAACCAATGCAGGAATATGCAGCTGTTCTATGCAGGGATCGAATCTGCAACCTTGGCGTTATCAACACAACGTTCTAACCAACTTTGATGCTTATTTGCATCCACCTAAGTCAGTTTCAACATCAAGCTCAACATCAAAAAAACGAAGATCATGGCCACTGGTCCCATCACCTCCTGGCAAATAGAAGGGGAAGAAATGGAGGCAGTGAGAGATTTTACTTTCTTGGGCTCCATGATCACTGCAGATGGTGACAGCAGCCACGAAATTAAAAGACGCCTGCTCATGGGAGAAAAGCAATGAGAAACCTAGACAGCATCTTAAAAAGCAGAGATATCACCTTGCCAACAAAGGTCCGTATAGTAAAAGCTATGGTTTTCCCAGTAGTGATGTATGGAAGTGAAAGCTGGACCATAAAGAAGCCTGATCACCGAAGAATTGATGCTTTTGAATTATGGTGCTGGAGGAGACTCTTGAGTCCCATGGACTGCAAGAAGATCAAACGCATCCATTCTGAAGGAAATCAGCCCTGAGTGCTCACTGGAAGGACAGATCCTGAAGCTGAGACTCCAATACTTTGGCCACCTCATGAGAAGAGAAGACTCCCTGGAAAAGACCCTGATGTTGGGAAAGATGGAGGGCACAAGGAGAAGGGGATGACAGAGGACGAGATGGTTGGACAGTGTTTTCGAAGCTACCAACATGAGTCTGACCAAACTGCGGGAGGCAGTGGAAGACAGAAGTGCCTGGCGTGCTCTGGTCCATGGAGTCACGAAGAGTCGGACATGACTAAACGACTAAACAACAACAACAAGTGGGTTTAGGACTGAAGCCTTTCATATGACTGGGTTTGGGGTGCATATAGTAAAAAAGAAGTGGGGGGGGGGAGGAAGAGTTTTTAATTAGCTACATCTAGAATATGAAATAAATGACTGTGATTCCCACAGCTTCCAGGTTATGTGAGCACGGCTGCAAATTTAATTTTGAAAATTCACTTTTGTTTTTACTGCACTCCCTTTATTGTATCAGCGAGCAAGCTGCAAATCCTGGTATAGACTTGATTTACAGCCAATATTGCTATCGAGAGAAAAATAAATAAGAGGGTGTTAGCGAGATCGGCATCTTTATAAGGCCACAAGCTGCTGGTGGTTTAAGGCCGTGCATTCCAAAAGCCTGTTTTCATTTCAGACCTCCTTTGCCCACGGAAAAAATAAATTGCAGAATCCTAGACACCCTTATCTTGACAAGGAGACTGACAAGGAGGAAGAAGCAACTGCGCTACATCCTTCCTGTTTCTTGCTAGTGCTTACCTGCAGCTGGCAGTCAGGTGTGCTAGGAGATAGCTGACAAATAGTCTTCTTTTTTAACAACCTTATAAGTGGTGCCTGTTTTAAAGGTACAGTCGTGCTCACACAGCATAAAAGATGTCCAATAATGTCGGAGATATCAAAGGTAATGAGTATGGAGTGAAAAAGGGATTTTTCTTACAATAGAATGCTGAACTGGACTGCATAGACAGATGGGGAATTCATATCAGGTGTCTTATTAGAGATTCCTCCCTCTAACTGGCCCATATTTCATGCACCCTTTGGGAGTGCCATTTCAGATTCAACGCCCACCTCTCTGGCATTGGAACAACTGGGATATTTGCCTTCCTCCCCCATCTGCTAATATTGGGATTTGCTCTGGCTGCAAACAGAAAACCGAAAGTTGCAAATGCAAGTGACCCATACCCAGTGCCGGACTTATGTATAAGCTGAACAAGCTATAGCTTAGGGCCCCACTCCCTTGGGGGCCCCCAAAAAAATTAAAGGGAAAAAACCCTGGATGGATACTTCCAAAATGAAAGACGAAAACCAAAGAAAATAGAACCTACATACAAACAATAATGATAATAATTTATTATTTATTTATTTATATATACTGGTCCCATATGTGCCAGTTACCACTTTCAAAAGCCTACAGACTGTTAATGTGAATGAAAACTAATCTCTCATTACAATTAAAATGTTATGACATTTTTAAAAAACCAATCTGGAGAACACCACCAGAGCCGTAGCTAGGTGATCTTGCACTACTGGCAAAAGCGTCCAGATTGTGCCCCTTAGCCATGGACAAATTAGCTCTTCTTTCTGCCTCTCCTCCACCACCACCCCGGCTTCAATCCACCCTCTATTAAAAACTACTTCTTATGAGGCAGCAATCAACATTTATATTTATGGACATATTTTTTAGCCGATTTTGCACCCCCCAAAAAAACCCCACCTGCACCCCTGGCGGGGGCCGACCTCATCACCCCAGCTATGGGCCTGAACACCACATTAGCTACCCCAATAGAGAGTCTTGCTTGCTTATGCAATGACCGAGAATAGTTTGTGTCTCCAAGTTTCCCTGAAGCAATGGCAACAAGTCAATTGTTTCATCCTTCTTGTCCAATGACCCCGGGGCTTTCCCACTTCCCAAACCGTGGAAGAGAGGGCTTTGAAAGGAAATTAAGCATCCACTTGGAATAAACATGGACCGCTGTCGGCTATCATGTGCAACTGATCAACAACTGAGGCACATTTCCTCTTCATTGCAACAGAAGCATATGACTGCCATAATAGGACCAGCACAAGGTTTGTTTGCCTATTTTCATGGGTGAGTTTAATCGCAACAAGGATTTCGGACGGTACGTTTGCCACAGAACACGCGAACCTGTTTTAATAAAAGAAAGCACTTAAGCATACTGCTAGGAGTTTGGATTCTAATTCCATGGATTTAGTTCCTGTAATAGCCAGGCTAGCTTCCTGATGAAGTAATGTCCCTCTAAGTATGGGCCATTAAGGTAGGAAAGGAAGTGGCTCTGTGACAGACGACAAATGGACAGGCTCCCATCCTTCAACTTGCTAGTAGTTAGAAGACTAAGGTCAGAGTTGAAAGCTGTAAAGATAAAAGTAAAGAGACGCCTGACCATTAGGTTCAATCGTGGCAAACTCTGGGGTTGCGGCACTCATCTCGCTTTATTGGCTGAGGGAGCCGGCGTACAGCTTCTGGGTCATGTGACCAGCATAACTAAGCCGCTTCTGGCGAACCAGAGCAGTGCACGGAAACGCCGTTTACCTTCCCGCCGGAGCGGTACCTATTTATCTACTTGCACTCTGACGTGCTTTTGAACTGCTAGGTTGGCAGGAGCAGGGACCGAGCAACTGGCGCTCACTCCGTCACGGGGATTCAAACCGCCGACCTTCTGATCAGCAAGTCCTAGCTCTGTGGTTTGACCCACAGCGCCACCTGCGTCCCTCGTTGAAAGCTGAGGTGCGTATAAATTAGAAGTTGGAAGCAAGGTTGCAGGCTGAAGCCTGTGAGACAGAGCCATGCCTGATTTCTGCTGGAATCCAAGGCTGTGGTTATGGGAGAAGTAAGACCCTCTTGGGGTGTTAATGCTGTGAGCCCCTCTGTTGTAAACTCAGGCCGTATATGTGTAAATAAACCATGTATCATAAATAAACCAGTGTCTCCACTTTCCCTCATTCCAAGGAAACCGAACCTGAGCAAGCACCTGGAACCCTGAGAATTTTGCACCGCTTGGGGTGGTGTGTAACAATTTTTTATGCTGCATATAATTGAACATACATGACACCAACCTGTATATCTCCTTCCAAGGGAGAAAGAGCAACTTGAGGGTAAGGGGAGTGATTCAAATCAGAAAAAATGGTTAAGTCTCCCTGCCACCAATAAATAAAATCCTAACCTACTTTAGGTCTATTTGTAACTAAGGCTGGGCGATATCTGGCTTTCAGCATCGCAATATATCACCACTAAACATCATGATATACCAATAGATCACAATGTCTGAAATAAGGATGGAGCTATGTAGAGGTATTGGCTGGCTTCACGGTATTCCCCACATTGTGATTTTTGCATAGCACACACACATATCATGACTCACAATATATTTCCAGGTCCAAACTTACGAAACCGATATCACGATATGGACTTCTAAGCGGTTTTGGATGATATATTGACATATCACCCAGCCCTATTTGGAAATTTTGATCATGGGTCTTGCAGGTCCCATCTAGTTGCGTCTCTCGTTGTTCCAGTAGTAAGCTTCTTGTGTTTCCTATTAAAAAATGCTTCCTTTATTGAGAATGGAAATTATGCAATTACAGATCCGTCCCAACAAACGAAATTTAATATGTTGCCAACAACAACAACAAAAAGTGTCTCCCAAATGGGGTGGGGCCGAAATGGGTCTGTGAAGTAGATAGTTCGCAGGGTGGTGATGTAGCCTAGTTTGGCTTCTGCTTAAAGCATGAATGGAGACTGTGACCCTCCAAATATGGCTGGAGCATGAATGGAGACATCATCCCCAACCATTGACCATGCTCACTGGGCCTGACAGAAGTCTGCATCTGGACAACCACAAGTTCCCCACTCCTGGCTTGAAAAAAGGAACAAAAATTAGCTGAAGAAACTAACGGGTGTCTTGGTGAATGGGCCACTTTTGCAATACAGCACAAGAAATAAATTAAAAGGCAGCAAAGCAGGGAGAGCTAAGATAATGGATGAAAGTGCAGGACTTTGGCCCAGAACAATTACAGGAAATTATGCTGTACTTTAAGGAGTTAAGGACTCAGAGCACTAAATAGGAACAATAGGTGACATTATGTCATGGGATGGATGTGGATTGCACCTCCTGTTCAATGCAATTTTTAGTAGGAGATTGTGCAGAAAATTGCCAAGGCTATTATTATTATTTCAAAACATATATTTATACTGGGTGGACACGGCTAGTAAGAAAGACTATTCCTTCTACTATCAACCTTACACCAGCTTACACATTTCCATTCAGCAGGTGTGGGAAACCTTAGGCCCTTCAAGGGCTGCTGTACTACAACTCCCATCAACCCCAGCAAACAGGGGCAATGGGTAGGGATGATGGGAGCTGTAGTTCAGCAATATATGGAGGGCCAAAGGTTTCTTATACCTGGTGGACCACAAATCTAACATCAAACCTATTTTTATCACTTTTGATTTCGTCACACATCTGAAAGGAAACGCACATGTGACATCATGTGCACACGACAAGCCCCTGCCCAATGTTGCGTGGATATTGGTGCCTCTGACCATAAACAACAATATTGCTATTGCTGTAGAACTGTGAAAGATGGATAGATAGGTGATAGATAGAGACAGATAGACAGACAGAGACAGATAAGTACAGTGATACCTCTGGTTACAAACTTAATGTGTTCCGAAGGCCCGTTCTTAACCTGAAACTGTTCTTAACCTGAGGTACTACTTTAGCTAATGGGGCCTCCTGCTGTCACTGTGCCACCACTGTGCCATTTCTGTTCTCATCCTGAGGTAAAGTTCTTAACCCAAGGGTTAGCGGAGTCTGTAACCCGAAGTGTTTGTAACCCGAGGTGTTTGTAACTCGAGGTACCACTGTAGTCTGACACTGAAGGAGGCCACTACAGTGGTACCTCGGATTAAGAACTTAATTTGTTCCGGAGGTCCATTCTTAACGTGAAACTGTTCTTAACTCGAGGTACTACTTTAGCTAATGGGGCCTCCCGATGCTGCCGTGCCGCCAGAGCACGATTTCTGTTCTCATCCTGAAGCAAAGTTCTTAACCCAAGGTACTATTTCTGGGTTAGCGGAGTTCATAACCTGAAGTGTCTGTAACCTGAAGCATCTGTAACCTGAAGCATCTGTAACCCGAGGTACCACTGTACTTGGATGTTAACATGACAAATGTAGCCCTAAGACAACATTTGCTGAGATAATAGGGAATGCAGGTGAAGGAGGCAGCAGCTTACAACTAGGGATGTAAGGCAGCACTGATTTCTGTTCTGACCTGCATTCATCACAACCAGCTCTGTTTCCATTATGCTGCAGTTTGGTTTCCCCTAAGTACTATATTATTCATTTCACCGCCTGCTATTCAACATAGGTTTTGCAACTCACTCAATTTAAGTAACTATTTACATAACTCACTTTCATTTCAATGTAAAGGAAATGTCAAACGACGAGAAGAAGGTTTATACACCCTGTCTCACTAATTCTCCCCTACAGATGCCACCCAACCCTGTGTGAGAGGGAAATAGCAGTGGCATGTTCCCCATATAATGTCTAAGTCTAGGACTGACACTTCCTGAGGAAGAAAGTAAGAAGCAAATAAATAAATCCATGTCACAGCCTCTGTGGAGCAAGTCAGACGAGTAGAGAGTCAAAAGAATAAGCTATGCTTCACATCTCGCCATTTGCCAGAAACGTTTATTATGTAAAAATACCTTCTCCACCACATACAATCTGAAAAAGTTAAATAAAAGGCTAACAAAGCAAATTTTAATGTTACAGTCGTAAGGTTTGATCATATGAATGCATTCAGGGCTGCCTTAGGGGAAATAAACCCATATCTGGAAACACGGTGGCTAATCATTTGTGCCAGTTGCTGACTGAGCAAACTTGGCTTGGAGGAGTCGAAGCTAATCAGCTAATCACATACATGCCTAAAGCTTTCCAACATTTGTATCATAGGACCAAAGCATGTTCACTATTCTATATCATTACACTGAAGAGTGAATATTAATTGTGGCATTCCTCTGGGGAAATCCTTTGTTGCCGTAACATGAAAATCCTTTCTTAATGTTAGGTCTTGGCATGAGCCAGTGTAGTGTAGTGGTTAAGAGTCTCGCAATCTGGTGAACCGGGTTTGATTCCCCGCTCTTCCACATGCAGCTGCTGGGTGACCTTGGGCTAGTCACACTTCTCTGAAGTCTCTCAGCCTCACTCACCTCACAGAGTGTTTATTGTGGGGGAGGAATGGAAAGGAGAATGTTAGCCGCTTTGAGACTCCTTAGGGTAGTGATAAAAAAAGGGATGCGGGTGGTGCTGTGGGTTAAACCAGAGAGCCTAGGACTTGCTGATCAGAAGGTCGGTGGTTCGAATCCCCATGACGGGGTGAGCTCCCGTTGCTTGGTCCCTGCTCCTGCCAACCTAGCAGTTCAAAAGCACATCAAAGTACAAGTAGATAAATAGGTACCGCTGCGGTGGGAAGGTAAACGGTGTTTCCGTGTGCTGCTCTGGTTCGCCAGAAGCTGCTTAGTCATGCTGGCCACATGACCCAGAAGCTGTCCACCGACTCCCTCAGCCAATAAAGTAAGATGAGCGCTGCAACCCCAGAGTCGGTCACGACTGGACCTAATGGTCAGGGGTCCCTTTACCTTTAGGGTAGTGATAAAGTGGGATATCAAATCCAAACTCTTCTTCTCCTCCTTCTCCTTCTTGTGAGTTACTGTTCAATCCTTTGGGCAAGATATACAATTCATATTATTTATTAAATTTCACCCAAGGATCACAGGGAGGGCGATTTACAACCACTTCCTGTTTTGTTATCCCATTGATCAAATAACTCCGGTGAGAGCGTAAACCTTTCTCTCCAGCATGAGATGTTGGTTGTAGCCTGCAGCTTGAAAAGACTGAGCTCCTGTCTCCCACTGTGAAGCCACGGGGTGGGTTTGTTGTTTAGAAACCAAGGGCAGCTGATAGGAACAGAGGAAGCTGTCTTGTATGGAGTCAGAACACTGGTCCATCTCCATATTCCATCTCCATATCTGGGGATATATCCATAAATGGATATGGATATGGATATAAAATTTACAGCATGTTATGGTTTAGGACTTGCCGATCAGAAGGTCGGCGGTTCGAATCCCCGCGAAGGGGTGAGCTTCCATTGCTCGGTCCCTGCTCCTGCCAACTTAGCAGTTCGAAAGCACGTCAAAGTGCAAGTAGACAAATAGGTACCACTCCGGTGGGAAGGTAAACGGTGTTTCCGTGCACTGCTCTGGTTTGCCAGAAGCAGCTTAGTCATGCTGGCCACATGATCCGGAAGCTGTACACCAGCTCCCTCGGCCAATAAAGCGAGATGAGCGTGGTCCAGAGTTGGCCACGACTGGACCTAATGGTCAGGGGTCCCTTTACCTTATGGTGTAAGAGGAAATTATATGAAAATGATATATCGTTAGTATCTAATACTGAGTAAACTGGCAAAAATGTATAAATCTAACAAGTATTGGAAATATAAAGAGAAAGAAGGTTCTTTTTATCGTACGTGGTGGTCTTGTAGTAAGGTTAAAGCTTACTGGGAAATGATATACAATGAATTGAAAAGGATGTTCAAAATAACTTGGAAAAGGAGATTCGAAAAGGAGTCTAAATAGGATCAAACTTTTAAGAAATTCCTCTTATCACCTGATTTTGATAAGACAACATTCTCAAAGAGACATGTCCCAGATTTTGTTCAGCCACCCCTTCATAGGCTGCATTGCATTTCCATTTAAACTATTGTTATTTGCAGACATTCACCAGAAAAAGCAAATCTGATCCTAAGCTGCATCTTCCTCTTCTCATTTTTTGGAGCAATGTGTTTGTAGCCTTGAATAGCTACGCCCCTGCTTACACAGGGGCAAAGACCTGTGGATCCTGCACTACCAAGCCTGCCTGGTACTACCTCCAACTGCCTTTGTCTTGATAGCATCCTACAGGAATCAGCCTGCTGACTCTGCCTACATCAGCGGCTGTACTGTAACAAAGCCCTCAATCTCTTAATAACAAAGTCTGTGAAAACACACACTTAAAAAATTACAACTTTACATGAAATACTCACCCACACACCCGATGAGGAGCCTTTCATGGGTACATGAAAGCTGTATTCAGAGCTGTCATCTTTGCAAAAATGAGTCATAATCAATACTGCAAAGAAAAATCCCTCGATGCAAGTAGAATGTGTGGGTGCAACTTTAATGAGCATGTTAAAACAAATGAGGCAATGATGCCCACATAGAGGGGCTACCAAGCAATATTTTTTCATGATATTTTTTCAAGATGTTCCATCTTCCTCAGTCAGGGATGATGGGAGATGGTCTGGAGGATCTCAGAAAAACCCATCTTAGAGGTAAGGAAGGAAAACCAAACAAGAACGATGGTTTCGGATCTCTAGGTGACTTTGCTGGGGAAATGAGGAAGTATGGACCACAGCAGCAAACAGAGTTATCTGAGGAATTTTGCAGGGTGCTGCTAGGAGGGATAACCAACATGGTTCCTTCCAGGTGTTTTTGGATTTCGACTTCCATCAACCTCAACCAGCTACAGATGCAGCACATTGGCTAGATATGTTGTACACAAAGATGTATATGATGTGATGTTTGCCTGGTGAGCATTGGGGTTTGAGGTCAGTCAAGAATGCCTTGCTGATTCTCACAGTCAAAGTTAGCTGAGAGGCGAGGGTGTAGGGCAGGGAGTCGGGTGAAGTCAGGCACAGGCTTGCAAGTAGGGAGCCAGGGCAGGTCAGGAGCTCAGGCAGGAAAGCAGGACAGGGTTCAGGCAGGAACTAGCAACCAACAATGTTGCTCCCGCAACCTGGTACTGGGCTGCCCGGCTTTTATCTGCCCCAAGGCATAGGGCGGCCCTGATCCTCTAGTGACTCACCTCTCCTGGCCTGGAGGCAAGCACTCCTCCTGCAGGAACTTAGTTTCCTCCGCCTCTCTGACCTGAGCCTCTGCAGCTCAGGAGAGGCTGGAGGGTTACCGGACCCAGAGGCAACCTCAGCTTCCCCTGACGGGGCTGAGAGTGGGGCACCTGCAGGCAATGGGTCCTCCACCCCCTCCACCCCCTCCGGAGCCCGAGCAGACTCAGCTGGTGCCTGCACCTGAGGATCCAGCACAGGTGAGGACCCTTCAGGCTCATGCCCCAGCCCCGGCTCAGCTGGTTCTGGAGGCAGGGAATCCTGTGCAGACTGGGATCCCTCAGGTTCAGCATCCAAGTCCGAATCCCAGGCCATCACATGTTGGATCTCCGGCCCATAACTCTGAGAAGCCAGATAAGGTTTCTCCTGGCAGATCGGGACAGAGATATTACTGCTTTAGTAGCTTCCTTTTTAGCCACAATTTTACCCGAAAGGGTTCCCAACGAACTATCCTTTCGGGAAATAGACAGGGCGTAGCAGAACATCCAAATGCACACGACCATAGCATGACCTTATAACCCTTGATAGCTTCACCCTTGTCTTTTTAATTATTCCAGTTACTTGAAATGTTTTATACTGTGATGCCAATAAAGGTATTTGATTGATTGAATAATAATAATAATAATAATAATAATAATAATAATAGGAGCACACACTGGAAAAATATACAATCAAATATTTATCATAAATTAAAATAAATGTATATTCCAAGATTAATTCCTAACACAAGACTGATAGCATCTCTATGCAATTCACTCTCTGTGTGTGTCTGTTTATGAATGCTTTTGCTGTGCATCTGATTGCAGCAGCTTTTAGCAAGCAATTTATAGATCTGAAGTTCCTGCTGTGGACCGCAAAGAGATTAGAGCAATGTGCTGTCCCCATGGGCAAATTCCTCCCCAGCAATATGTCTAAGCATTAAACATGCTGCTGCGTGTCTACGGAGGGCTTTGTGAAATGACCGTGGCAGCTCTTGTTAAAGTGTGACAAGATGAGCACCCCCACAAAGCATCTCTTTCTAAATGTTTCTGTCCAGCAGGCAGGCCTTTTTGTGAAAGAGTGGTGCTGACACAGGAAGGAGCAACAACAAAAATGAGGAAAATAACAGCCACTTGACGCAAATAAAACTAAATAAGGGATTGAATCCCCTCCCCCCCCCCACTATTATTAAGCAATTTTTGTGAGATAGCATTGGGTGGGATTTTTACCTCAAGATGAACTGAGTTCATTCAACGCTTCCCTCCCTCAGCAGTCTGTGAGAACAAAGACTTGCCATTAATAGTGAAGACAAAGGAGTGTTTTATAGCCAAATAAATTGTATCAGGGGAAATTTGAATTTATCCACCCTCCCACCCAAGTATCAAATAGATTTTAAGAAATGCAATGCAAAATATTGCTAAGATTTAACAGGACAACAATAACAATCTCCTTCGCTTTTGTAAGGCTCAGATACACAGAGGAACAGTACTTCCAATCTGTGGGCAAGGTCTTACAAATTGGTATTAATCAATGAGTTCTCTTGCCTTTTTCGTTTTGGCTTCAGTGGTCATAGATGGATTTCATTTTGCAGTAAATTGTTTGCTGCCCTTGAAGCTGTTTGCAAAAAGGTCTGGCAACAATCTCCTGCTGCCACATAAAATACAGACACCTTTAAATTTGTTCATATAAGTTAAACAGAGCATGGCAAACACCTATTGAAATTCAGAACATTAAGCAGCAGAAGAGAAGCACCAGCCTGAATGTTTATTCTGAAGACACATTACTTTCCCTCTTGGACATTGGTGGCGCTGAGCCCCTTGGGCCTGCTGATTGGAAGGTTGGCGGTTCGAATCCCCACGATGGGGTGAGCTCTCGTTGCTGTGTCCCAGCTCCTGCCAACCTAACAGTTTGAAAGCACGCCAGTGCAAGTAGATAAATAGGTACTGCTGCAACGGGAAGGTAAACAGCATTTCTGTGCTCTCTGGCTTCTGTCATGGTGTCCCATTGCACCAGAAGCGGCTTAGTCATGGTGGCCACATGACACAGAAAGCTGTCTGTGGACAAACGCTGGCTCCCTCAGCCTGAAAGCAAGATGAGCACCACACCCCCATGGTCGCCCTTGACTGGACTTAATCATCCAGTGGTCCTTTTCCTTTTTACCTTTTTTAACTTTCCCTCTTGCTCAACTCCAACAAAATCTCTCTCTTAACTTGAGCCATGTAGATTTCTCCATTTCTGAGAACAGAACTATTTATGACAGTTAAGGGCTGCAACTTCAAATGTAGCTTGCCAATGAACAGCTAAGAACCAGAGCAGCGCACGGAAATGCTTTTACCTTTCTGCGGGAGTGGTACCTATTTATCTACTTGTACTGGCATGCTTTCAAACCGCTAGGTTGGCAGGAGCTGGGACAGAGCAACAGGAGCTCATCCCATCATGGGGATTCAAACTGCTGACCTTCTGATCGGCAAGCCCAAGAAGCTCAGTGGTTTAGACCACAGCGCCACCCATGTCCCAAATAAACAAGCACACAACCACTGATCGGTCCACCCGCCATTGTGAGGCTCAAAGCAATGAAGATGATGCCTCCTCAGCTGTTGCCATTGGCTGTGAGTTTCTTGTGATGTCACAAAAGCACCTATTTATCTACTTGCTCTGGTGTGCTTTCAAACTGCTAGGTTGGTAGGAGCTGGGACAGAGCAACGGGAGCTCACCCCATTGTGGGGATATGAACCGCCAACCTTCTGATCGGCAAGCCCAAGAGACTCAGTGGTTCAGACCACAGCGCTACCCGCATCCCTACCAGATGTACACATTGGTTTTGAGGAAGTATGGGGCAGGAAGAGTTTAAGTATGGACACTGAGGAACTGGATTTGGGGGGCTGCTGCTTTTAGACACTATTATTCTTTCCCAAGACACTTCTCGTAGGGAATGTAGCTTCACCAGTTTTAGTTTATTGTTGAAAAAAAGCCAAAAACACCAAGCTAAATATTCAGCAAAGCTGATTCACTGAGAAACAAAAGGTGGGTGCATTCTCTTGGTCCAGGAAGCAATTATAACCTCCTCCATTTCCTCTAGTTGTTTTTCTCTCTCAGCTGATTTTGCGTCAGTCTTATCCAGGCTAAGCAGCAGCCAAATAGGCTGGAAACCAACTTTACCTCAGACAGACCCTGGGAAAAGTATGGAAAAGGAAATTGCTGAGGGGGAGCGGGACAGACAAGGAAAGGGACTGCCTGTACACTGAATGCATATAGAAAACTTAGTCACACTTGCAAAAAGGAATATATATGTGAGGTTGTACCTTTAGAAAACAGGGAGCAGAGATCACTCTTAAACCTTTTTTAGTGAGGAGATCCTCGGCGCGTCTCCTCTAGAGGTGCAGGGAGCACCAGAAAGTAAATACCGTATTTTTCGCTCTATAGGACGCACCAGACCATAGGAGGGGGAGAACAGGAAAAAAAATATTCCCCCCTTCTCTGCGCAGTGCCCCTTCAGCGAAGCGGCAGGAGAAATGGAGCCCCTTCCATTTCTCCTCCCGCTTCACTGGAGGGGCGCTGCACAGAGAGGGAAAACTGTGCAGCGCCTCTCCAGCGAAGCGAAGCTTGGAGAGCAAGAGGGGTCAGTGTTCACCGACCCCTCTCACTCTCCAGGCTTCAGGCGGCTATCTGCAAGCCTCTGGAGTGCAGCAGGAACTCCTGCTGCGCTCCGAAGGCTTGTGGATAGCTGCCTGAAGCCCCCGGAGCACAGCGGGAGTTCCCGCTGTGCTCCAGGGGCTTCAGTGAAAGCAACGCGAAGCCTCCGGAGCGCGGGGGGAGCTCTCCCTCTGCGCTTTGGAGGCTTCACGTTGCTATTGCTGAAGCCAAGGAGCCTGCATTCGCTCCATAGGACGCACACACATTTCCCCTTAATTTTTGGAGGGGGAAAAGTGCATCCTATAGAGCGAAAAATACGGTATGTAAGGATGTTTTCCTGAAGCGGGAGCTCCTGGGATTATGGCACATCAGGCAGTCTCCTAGGCCTATAGGTTAATAGTGAACTAGTTCTGTCAGTGCGGATCCTTACGTAGCCAATAGCACAGTCGGAATCTCAAGAGGGAAACAGAAGCAGGCTTGGAGGCTTCTTTTAAAAAAGTAAGTTTGTAGAAGTACAATTTTTAAAAAGACTCCCCCCTCTAAAATGGAGGGTCATTAAATATTGACTATCAGAAAAATGGGCAAAGAACTCTGATGGATTATGCTGGATGAGGGTGGGCTTGGCTGGAGCGCCAACCAGGAGAGCTCATTGTTCCAACATTTTGTTGCAGGTCTCACTTGTTTGCTTCTGTGGCTAGGAAATGCTCTGCTGTCGCTCTTCAGAATATTGAAAGAAATCATTTCCACCTCTCTCACTTCTACTTATTAAAGAGGCCAACTACAAAAAACTTTCAGGATAAATATGGGGAGTGTTGGAAGATTACCCAACGTTTCTAGCAGATAGGAAAGGTTCAAACGACTTGGTGGCTCCTGCCAAGATCAGTCTCTGAAGTGTGGTGCACATTTTAAGAATGTGCAGTGCAAATTTGCTGATGGTTTTCGAATACCACAGTAATATCTGGAGGCATGTGCTACATAATTGTGAATCCCTTACCCCGGTGCTTCCAAACTTACATATTGTGCACCTATTTTGAGAGCTTAGTCTAGGACAAAGATTATTTGGGGGTAGTTTTAATAATAATACTTTTTCTTTGAATTGTTTTCTGCAGCTAAAAAAAATCACGATTAAAAAATATGCCACGCACCCTTTGAAATGTGTAATACTTTGGGGAAAATTACTTTACCCTATTACTACTTGGTAGTGCTATCGCTGCCTGACCATCCATGAAAGGGAGTACTTGTGTGGCAAAACACACTTGCAACCCTTAGATCATTATCTGAAAAACGGAGTAGTCCCTGGAAACACATGCTGATTTATGTTGCAAACTGTAGAGATCTCCAGGGAGTAACAGGAGAACCATTTTCGCTGCAATCCAGTTTGTAAAATGCTACCTAATGCTGCCTAAAATGCTACCAATAAAGTGAAATTACTTTATTGCGGCATCCTGCTCCCCCAGATGCATGAAGTCGCCTAAGAATGTATTATTATTATTATTATTATTATTATTATTATTATTATTATTATTTTATAACCCACCCATCTGGCTGGGTTTCCCCTGCCACTCTGGGCAGCTCCCAACAGAATATTAATAATAAATTTTTAAAAAGCGACAAGACGTCAAACACTAAAAACTTCCCTAAACAGGGCTGCCTTCAGATGTCTTCTAAAAGTCAGATAGTGTTTATTTCCTTGACATCTGATGGGAGGGCATTCCACAGGGTGGGCACCACTACCAAGAAGGCCCTCTGTCTGGTTCCCTGTAATCTCACTTCTCGCCGTGAGGGAAATGCCAGAAGGCCCTCAGAGCTGGACCTCAGGGCTGAACGACGGGGGTGGAGACGCTCCTTCAGGTATACTGGACCGAGGCCGTTTAGGGTTTTAAAGGTCAGCATGAACACTTTGAATTGTGCTCAGAAATGTACTGGGAGCCAATGTAGGTCTTTCAGGACCACTGTTATATGGTCTCGGTGGCCACTCCCAGTCACCAGTCTAGCTGCCGCATTCTGGATTAGTTGTAAGATGCATGTATACACACCTAAGTGTGCATATTTTATACACACTGGAGTATATGCCCTGTTAACTGGGTGTGAAGTAGAGATAACTGGAATACAGAATACTCCCAGACTGAATTTATCATGAGTATAGTCTGTAAGCAAATGGGAAACCATTAATGTTTTGTAACGAGACCCACCCATACTCACTGTCTAATACTTGATAAATATAATCACATTTGCTTATCAACTCCCAACTCTGTGGGTCCTTACTTACCAATAGTGTTTGATATTTATCTGCTTCTTTTATAAAGGTAAAGGAACCCCTGACCATTAGATCCAGTCGTGGCCGACTCTGGTGTTGCGGCGCTCATCTTGCTTTATTGGCTGAGGGAGCCGGTGTACAGCTTCCGGGTCATGTGGCAAGCATGACTAAGCCGCTTCTGGCGAACCAGAGCAGCGCACGGAAACACCGTTTACCTTCCCGCTGGAGCGGTACCTATTTATCCACTTGCACTTTGACGTGCTTTCGAACTGCTAGTTTGGCAGGAGCAGGGACCAAGCAACGGGAGCTCACCCCGTCAGGGGGATTCGAACCGCCGACCTTCTGATTGGCAAGTCCTAGGCTCTGTGGTTTAACCCACAGCGCCACCCATGTCGCAATCTGCTTCTTTTAAGAACCATTAAATCAGAATCTGAACAATTATTATTTTTTTACCAGCTTTTGATCGCCAGTTGGCAGGCAATTCTAAATAAAAATTCTTTATCATTATCGGGCCAGGAAGGCATGCATTTATCACTTGCTGAAGGCGATAAAAGTACTATCCAGGAGTCAATCTTATGATTTGTTGCAGTGCTATCAAATATTGCTTAAATGACTCAGGAAGGAACTTGCTCCTAGCTGTGTGATTTTGAAGCTCGTCAGAGACTACAGATGAACATTCATCACTTAATGGTCTACTAAAGGGTAAAAGCACATAAGTCATCTTTATTCTGATTTTTGTCTTGCTGCATCATGTAGCCTCCAAAATCCTTTCCATTTCCCCTCTTAGCTAATGAAGTAGTTTGAGTTCAGCCATTTAGTGCTACCAACAATAAACATTTTTATAGCAGCGTGAACAAGGTACTTGAGAGAATGTGGATATTGGATATTTGTAGCTCTGCTTAGCCATAGCAAAGCCATTAACTATTGTAACCACAGCATCTCTTTGACCTCTCTCATGCGAATTACAATGGCTGTTTTCTGGATCAAAACCTCAAGACTAAACCTATTCAACATTGTTTGTAACCAATGACCCATTTACTCCTTTTTTTATCCTGGTCCTGGTAGCTACATTGCTCCTGATAAGATACACTGGACATTCTAGTTTAGCTTATGCAAAGTCTATTATCCTTTCTTGGGAAGGGTCCCAGACCTTATTCTAAGATAGATTCCCAGACTTTTGGTACCCAAAGAACAGTCCCCCGGACCTCAAATCAAAGGTGGAAGGAAACCTCACATTTACAAGATACAAGCAGTCCTCTTCTTTCCAGCTGTGGGGCCACTTGTTAATTAATAGTACAGTGGTACCTCGGGTTACAGACGCTTCAGGTTACAGACACTTCAGGTTACAGACTCCGCTAACCCAGAAATAGTACCTCGGGTTAAGAACTTTGCTTCTGGATGAGAACAGAAAACGTGCTCCGACGGCGGTTTGATGGCGGTTGGTGGTTCAAATCCGCGTGATGGGGTGAGCTCCCATTGCTCTGTCCCAGTTCTTGCCAACCTAGCAGTTTGAAAGCATGCCATTGCAAGGAGATAAAAAGGTACTGCTGCAGTGGGAAGGTAAACTGCATTTCCGTGTGCTCTGCCTTCCATCATGGTGTCCCGTTTTGCTGGAAGCGGTTTAGTCCTGCTGGCCACATGACCCATAAAGCTGTATGCCAACAAACACCGGCTACCTTGGCCTGAAGCAAGATGAGCACCGCAACCCCATAGTCACCTTTGACTAGACTAAACCATCCAGGGGGTCCTTTATTCTTTTTTATTTTTACCCCAGGAAGTGGTATTCACATTTAACCATCATGAGTAGCTGCTATCCTAGTATCCATTTTGGTAACCCCCATTTCAAGAGTCAGGAACTCAAGACCCTGTCTTCTGCTATCTCATACCAATGGTTCATCTAGCTCAGAATTGTCTATAGTGAATAGCAGGGGCATGGCAGGATTTCAGAGAAGGCTTTGGTAGGGATTGAACCTGCAAAACAGATGCTCTATCACTGAGATTTGGCATATTTCAGGTCTCTTGGGGCATATTAATATGCCATGGGCCACAGTTTGGAATTGCTGCTCTTGAGATTCCATCCTTTAGGGCCTATGAGTCATCTACCATCTCTGGATTCCCCGCTGTTACAAGTACAGGGACACATAACAAAGAAAACACCCCAATAAACTACTCTTGACACCAAAAAGGAAAATAAGAGGATGATTTTCAGCCTCAACTTCCACAGAATCCACTTTCCACACTGTTAGGAAGGAAAGAGATGAGGCAGCCTCTGAAAATAAAAGTAGCACGATGACAATGCTTTATTTTGTGTTCTTTGGTCTGTTCTTGTTTTCCTGTTCTCCGAATGTTAATGTCCTCATCCTCATTCATGTTCTCATTTGTTTTGCATTACTGTTCATGCCACAGCTCTGTTTTCTTTGGTGAACTGCCTGTTTTGAAGGAATGACTACCATTCTCTTTTCAACAGGAGATTGCTACAGACTTGTACTGGACCGTAGCGCTGGTTTCTGAAGCACACCTCTTCCCATCTCCAAAATCAAGACTGAAATAATCACGAAGAACCGTAGAGAAGACTCCATACTGGAACTAAAGGCTTGACTATTTATGCCAATAAAAAGGAAACCATTGCAACTTTCCTTTCCAGATGCACAGTAAAACTATTTTTCTTCTCCCAATATTAATCTTTATCAGGACATAACTTTGTCATTGTTTTCAGTCAAATGACAGGTCAGTTGGAAGGAGCAAGGGGAAGCTACATCCTGATGACTTTTTTGGTTTGTCTCAGGCCTCCTCTGAAATGCAGAAAGATGCTCCTCCTCCTCTTTCTCACCCTCCCTAATGCATTGAATTTCATGCACTGCATCGGAACCACAAGAATTGACCTCAGGCTTCATATGGGCCCGAGACACCATGTAGGCAATAACATAGGAACCATCCATGTAGACAGCAATCAAACAATCACACCAGCTGTGCTGTCTTGTTAGAAGATACACCAGTTAAAAAGCAATTGATCTCTCTCTTTTTGGTGTTAAAAACTGCAGTCTCGCTTAAGAATGTCTTCTTTGGTTATAGTGTATATTCTAGCACCCTGTTATTATGCCTGCTAAAATGAATAAAAACCTCTTACCTGCTAATGCAGGTTATGTAGATGAAGGATCCATAAGAGAAGGTTGATAAGCCACTCAAGAAAGGCTACTTTTGAGGGCCATCTTCCACTCTATTCAGGAAGTCTTTCTATTCATGGTACAGCCATATTTACTTACAGCTCCTTCCTGGCAAAGTTCAATGTTCTATTTCCCAACTTAGGGTTTGAAAAAGCATTTAGGGAAACAGAAAACAGTTGCAGATGAATGGCTTTGTATTATCAGATCATATGTGATCAGTGGTGCCTATTACCTGCTTGCACTGGCGTGCTTTCAAACTGCTAGGTTGGCAAGAGCCGGGAGAGAGAATTGGGAGCTCGCCCCATCGCTGGGATTCGAACCACCAACCTTCTGATCGGCAAGCCCAAGAGGCTCAGTGGTTTAGATCACAGCACCACCCATGTCCCAAATAAACAAGCACACAACCACTGATAGGTCCACCCGCCATTGTGAGGCTCAAAGCAATGAAGATGATGCCTCCCCAGCTGTTGCCATTGGCTGTGGGTTTCTTGTGATGTCACAAAAGCACTTGGCAACTGAGTGGATATAAAGGCAGGCCAAGGGGAAAGCCCTTTTCTGTTTCCAGCAGGACACACCTGGCAATGGATGTGACATTCAGCACTGCCCAGGTTTCTTCCACTTGGAGGAGGCAAAGTGGTGAATGGAAGGAGGCCATCCTCTGGCAGTGGGATGCTAGGGAGCGATAATAAGGCAAGTTTGCTTGCTTGAAGGCTGCTGGTATCTGTGGTTGGAAGCTGGCGGACATCTGATGATGCACCTGAGAGAAGCTGGCAGATGTTGATAGATGGAAGCCAGTGGTTATGGATTTGGAATTTGTGGAGGCTACAAGGCTAAAGCAGACTGATGTTTGTGGATGTTGGCCGATGGAAGTTCACCTTTGGAAGACAGTCAACAGAAGCCAGTGGATATTTGTGGACTGAAGCCAGGGCAGGAACGTGAATGGATGTTGGCTGGTATATGTTTGTGTGAGTACATGGGAGGTTTCAAATGTGGTTGAGGCAGAATGGTGTTTGCATGTGCATGAATGTGATGTGTGGAAGGTAGATATTCATAAACAGATGGAACCCATGGGAGGGGGGGGGATATTGGTTTCATGGAATCAGAGAATCAGGGAATTGTGTTTGGGAGGGATCATGAGGGTCATCTAGCCCAACGCCATACAATGCAGGAATCTTTTGCCAAATGTGGGGCTCAAACCCACTGGCATGCTTTTGAACTGCTAGCTTGGCAGGAGCCGGGACAGAGCAACGGGAGCTCACTCCGTCACAGGGATTCGAACCGCCAACCTTCTGACTGGCAAGCCCAAGAGGCTCCGTGGTTTAGACCACAGCACCACCCACTCCCTGGATAAGTGAACAAGAGAGGCCTGACTTGCAGGGAAAATCTCAGGAGCTTTGAAATACAAAGCTTAAACTGGCTATTTTTTCAAGCAGGGCCTACAGTGATCCTTTACATAGGACTGCATTTGCCGCCTTAGATGCTTTTACTGAATAATGTGGCGGTGGAAATAAACCTGAAAACAGTGACGTTTCCCTGTTCTGTTCCAAATGAGTGTTAGAAATTGAACAAGTGTACTCCATATAGAGGAATGAAGTGGATGAAAAATGGAACATAACAACAACAACAACAATTTATACATACCCCGCCCATCTGGCTGGGTTTCCCCAGCCACTCTGGGCGGCTCCCAAAGAATATTAAAAACAATAAAACATCAAACATTAAAAATTAAAAATTTCCCTAAATAGGGCTGCCTTCAGATGTCTTCTAAAAGTCAGATAGTTGCTTATTTCCTTGACAACTGATGGGAGGGCGTTCCACAGGGCGGGCGCCACTACCAAGAAGGCCCTCTGCCTAGTTCCCTCTAACCTTTCTTCTCGCAGTGAGGGAACCGCCAGAAGGCCCTCAGAGCTGGACCTCAGTGTTCGGGCTGAATGATGGGGGTACAGATGCTCCTTCAAGTATACAGGGCCAAGGCCGTTTAGGGATTTAAAGGTCATCACCAACACTTTGAATTGTGCTTGGAAACGTACTGGGAACCAATGTAGGTCTTTCAGGACCGGTGTTATGTGGTCTCGGCGGCCGCTCCCAGTCACCAGTCTAGCTGCTGCATTCTGGATTAGTTGTAGTTTCCGGGTCACCTTCAAAGGTAGCCCCACGTAGAGCGCATTGCCGTAATCCAAGCGAGAGATAACTAGAGCATGCACCACTCTGGCAAGACAGTCTGCGGGCAGGTATGGTCTCAGCCTGCGTACCAGATGGAGCTGGTAGACATATTTCACAATGGAGCCAAGCAGGCAATATTCAATACCTGGATGATACAGAAATGTCTGAACCCATAGATGTAATTAAGTGTTGAACCTAATGCATTCTCAGCTGTCATGTCTAGATTGTGACAATGTGGCATGCCCTTCCTAAAAAAGATTTGATTGGCTCTCCTGAGCTTGTCAAGCTGCAAAGAGTCCCATTGCAGAAAAGGGTGGATATCATTGGATGTCGCCCATTAATTTCCGTTTATCAGCAATAAGGTTACACAGATGCGTAATTGCATTCATGACTCTGCATTTCCCATTCATCATAACAGAGTGAATTGCTTTTATGCTAAGAAATAGGAAATCTTTCGGAAAGAGTCATCCCATGTAGTGAAAGATAAAAGTTTCTGCTCTTCCTGCAAAGGTTGATTGGCCTTAGTTTTAGTTGTCCAGTGCCAATATCTTCCCCCTATTTACAAAGGAAGTGTAAGGAACTGCCAGTACTAGAAATTAAATTGCCTTATTTACAACTCTAATACAATGCAAACCATTGCACTTTGGCTTCATACGGTTGACAGCAATCCAGCATTTTTCAGAGGGGGAAAAATTGCAGGATTGAAAGCTCATGCATATTGAAGTGATATTTTAAAAGGTGCTGTGGTATTTGTCCTCAGAGCCAAGACCAAGGGAAGCTGAATTAAATTGTTCATTAAATCAGTACTAGGTAACTCATGGTTTATAGTTTTATTAAAATTTAAAAAAAACCTTGTGAATTTTCATTGGTCTCTCAGTAGACACGCCAAGAGCAAGAACACTATGTATTTTTGTCAGTTGCTATTAAAAGATAAAACTGCTCAAATTTGATTGAAAAATAAGCAAGAGCATAGATTGTTCTAACCAATCATTTAATGAGTGCATCGAAAAAAATGATGCTATTAACTAGTCTCTTCCAATGACTGAATTGCTCTCTGCTCCTTTCCTAGACAACACTGGTGATTTTATATGGATAGATATAGGCTGTGCTATATATAGATATAGGCTGTGCTATATAGAGAACTATAATATACAAACAATCTATAATATACTATAATATACTATAATATAATCTATAATATACAAACAAACTATAATATACAAACTATAATATACAAACAATCAAGCAAGACCAAAGTCAGAAAACCTAAAAAGGTGCATTGTGTGTCAGATCCATGGGAATAATAATAATAATAATAATAATAATAATAATGCAGTTTCGCCTCCCAGCTAGAAGAGCAAACTGTATACCATGAAATTGAAGTTCTAATTAACATGATTAGAGGAGCCCAATAAGATTCACTGATAAGGATGGCACACTTTTAATAACTTAGAATCCAGCATTTTATGTGTGTTTTAAATTGGATTTTATGACACTTCCATTTTTACTTCAAAAACTTGACTTTGGCTGAAATGTGACACATCTCCTTAAAAGCGGAAATTCTTCAGAGAGGGAGTTTGATAAAATTTCATACTTGATCTTTGGGGTGAAAATATAGATTTATGAGGTAGAATTCTGAAAGAGGATGGTCTAATAGCCAAATATGGTATCTTTAAAGTCTGGGGATCAGGTTTATAAGCATATGCAACAATGGCTGTCCCTGTTGCCCCAGGGCAAAGCTAAAAACAATGTCTGGGGTTAATACAAGTTGACTGAAGAATGCGCACGATGGCCTGTTATTGTGCACATTCACCAGAAAGGAAGAATAATGAGCACGTATACGAAGCAAAAATAGGGAATTGGACACATCAACATGCATAACTTCCAATTAATATTGAAAAGACGTGAGTGTTTCACACCTCAGTAAGTAAAGGTATACATTGCCCAAGAAAATAATAGACTGAATGATCAAGCAATGTATGAAATGCCCCACATGAAATACCCAACATTTTAAGCTTGGCTAATATGGGAAATCAAAATTTATGCTGTTCTTTTGTGCACATTCTCCAGTCCAATGATTCAGCACAATGGTTGGTTTTATGCACATTCTTCAAGGCAAATCACATTAACCACAAGTGAGTGTGTGTGTGTTTGTGTGTGTAGCAAGCACATATCGACATATCAGCCTTTTTTCTTTTTTGCCTCCACAGGGCTATGAAATTATACACCGTTTTTAAGAAGATGAGATGATGACAGAATAGTAGATGTTAAATGCAGTAAGAAAGCCACAGGCTAAAATATCTTAATCTTATTTTCGATTAGTCCACTGCAAGCTCCTGCACAGAGCTCTTCTCCTATAGCACATATTTCAGCAAACTGAATTGCTGACAGGTGTCAGTACAAAAAACCCACACAAGAAACCCAGATATAAAAGATACTTATGGAAATTTCGGCCTTGACATATGAAAAATATGGAACATAATGAATTTCTATGCTGAAGCTTCCTTGGGATATTTTCTCTCCTTATAGCTATGAAGTATCTTCCAAATTACGTTATCATACCCAAGGCTAGGGGTGAGGAACCTCCAGCCCAAGGACCAAATTTGGCTTCCCAGGCCTCCCCATTGTGCCCATGAGTTGTTTCGGGGGAGCCATGACCATCTCTGGGCCATGGAAAAGTGGGGCTTGGCTCAAAGGAGTTGCGTAGGGACTGCAAAACCTCTTGCACACAGCTTCCCAAATGGCCAACAATCAGCTAGTTGTTGGGCATTTGAGAAGCACTGGGCAAAAAGGCTGAGCAAGTCAACCCACGTTATATATTCTATATAGGGTTGAGGAAAAGAGAGTGTATGTTGCTGGGATCCTTCAAAATTAAGCATGGAGAACCTGTGGCCCTCTGGGATGTTGCTGGACTAGAACTCCCACCATTCCTGGCCATTGGTCATGATGGCTGGGACTGCAACTTCTGGAGAGCCACAGGTTCCCCATTGAGGGGGACAGAATCCTCTATCACTTTCCCAGCAAATACTTCTCAATGCTCAAAGACACATGCGACAAAAATAATAGTCTATGGGGCTTCAATTACGCTGTTAAGTATAGATAGAGATTAAAGAGCTAAAAACAAAAAGGGCACAATGTGCCTGCAAAGGAATGAAGAGGGCTTAAAAGTAATTTGATAACTTGTGTGTCCTTGTTTCTCAATTTGATCCTTTCACATGGTTTTGTATGTTCTGTGATATTTTGTGCCGTTGTTTTTACTGATGACAGTTTAGTAACTCTTTATTGTAACTGATAACTGTAAACAGTTCAAATATTTTTTGCTGATAGTTGATTTTACTGTTTACTATTATATTCTAATGAATTACTGAATATTGCTTTATTTGATATAAGTTGTTTATTTTAAAGTTACTGCGACTTTTTTGCATTGGATCAGATTGTCGTTATGTGTTTGACCTTGGCTGTTTATTTTGTTGTTTCTTCAGCTTGCAAACTGCCTCGTGTCTACAAATTAAAAGTGAAATGAAATGAAATTTAAGCCTGCAATCTTATTTACCCTTTCTTGGAAGTAAGCTTCCGTGAACACAGACGGACCAGCTCATTTAATAAAATATTCCCAAACTCACCTTTTGAATTAAAGGCAGCTACTTACTACTAGGTGTAAATATGCAGAGGAAGCAGTTCTGAATTCATTTCACAATTCATTCCCTGAAGATAAATATGGAAGAGCACCACCTGCTGTAGACACTGAGAAGATTTTAGAACAAGTCTTTCTCAACCATCTGTTCACACAGATACTAGAAATTAAATTGAAATGTCATTTGGAGGGGGTACAGAGTTAGGGAGGGTTCTTTGTAAGCCCCTTCAGTGATTGGCTGGCTGCACAGTTCCCCTGCATAGAGAACCTTAGCTGGCTTGTTCTCACAGCCAATCACGAGAGAGCAAGCCTCTCCTGCCAGTTTTGTCACCTCTGCCTCTCACCTGATGTCACAGATGATGTCACCTATGGGGACACATGCTGGACCTGATTAGGCCCACGGGCTGAAGGTTCCCCAGGAAAGATATCTCAATATGCAAGGAAAGAAGTCACACTGCAGTTAATAATGACCAAAAAACCTTTATTCTCCCCAATTCATGACTTTTGCTTCGGTGTGTTGCTAAAAGGCACGTTGTCCAGCAGCAGTTCTTTTCTTGGTACAAGCACTAGAAGAGAAAAGGGTTACTTGTAAGAGTTCGTATGATCTTTACAAAGATCGAACTGTTTGTTGAACTATAGCAACTTTCTTTTTCTTAATGGCATTTTGCAGAGTGGATATATACCTATATCTTGTGCGTTAGAAGCATCCATACGTTTGTGCCACAGCAATAAGTATAATTAGTAAGGACTTGACCAACTTGTTACTCTGGTAGCATGCCAATTAACTGTGGCCGAAGAAAAACAGATTTTAGCATTACTGAACAAGTGCCTTGCATTTAAATCAGGCATAGGCGAACTCTGGCCCTCCAGATGTTTGGGACTACAATTCCCATCATCCCTAGCTAACAGGACCAGTGGTCAGGGATGATAGGAATTGTAGTCCCAAACATCTGGAGGGCCAGAGTTCGCCTATGCCTGATTTAAATCAAGTGCTCTATTATATAGGGAGGTTTGCTGCCAACTTATCTGCAGCTTTCTTAAGGGGGGGGGGCAGGAAGAGGGCAAGAGAGAAAGGCAGCCAGTTTACTTTGCTTGACTGCATTGTCCTTTATCTGCCCTTGTCTCTACTGTAGTTCTGACCATCTGGCACCTTAAGCACCCACTCAAGAGCTGGTCTCTAGGCTATTTAACCTAATCTGACAAAGGCTGCTACCCTAATATACACCTCTTTTGTACCAGCATTTAGTCTAAGGGTAGCATGCACAAATCAAAAGGCCCAGATATCCCTGTTAGGACCAAGGGAATAGGGAAGGGGCTACAGTTCAGTAGCAAAGTCCACCATTGGCACACACAAGACCCCAGCTTTGTTTTTTGGAATCACCAGCAAAAGGAAAGGGTCTGTTATCAGGTGATGGGAGAAGCCTGCCTGAAACCCTGGCGAGCTGCTGTCTGTCAGTACACTGATCCACCTCGATCAGTATTGTCTACTCTAGGGGTTGCCAACTTTTTTGAACCTGTGGGCACACTTGCAAACTGAAGAAACTGTTCTAGATGCCCACACACCCTGCAACCAAGCACACAATATAGTCTATTACGTTAACTGCAGTACAGTATAGTGCTTCTTTCAAACCTAATTTCAACAGGAAAGGCCTATGTGGGTGCATGTGGACCTATGTGGACCATGCCAATAGCTCCTGGAGTAAAAAAAGGTAAAGGACCCCTGGACAGTCAAGTCCAGTCAAAGGCAACTATGGGGTTGCGGTGCTTTCAGGCTGAGGGAGCCAGCGTTTGTCCACAGACAGCTTTCTGGGTCATGTGTCTAGCATGACTAAACCACTTCTGGTGCAACGGGACACCATGATGGAAACCAGAGCACACAGATACACGGTTTACTTTCCTGCTGCAGCGGTACCTATTTATCTACTTGTGTTGGTATGCTTCCAAACTCCTAGGTTGGCAGGAGCTAGGACAGAGCAATGGGAGCTTACCCCATCACAGGGATTCGAACCGCCAACCTTCCGATCGACGAGCCCAAGAGGCTCCATAGTTTAGACCACAGCACCACCTGCATCCTAATAGCTCCTGGAGTAGAAAACTATGAGACTAGGTGGACCTGACTCTGCCGAAGATACTTTATGAAGTTTTGTGGGCCATGACAGACAGACATCCATAGCTAGACTGGTCACGATGGATTCCCGCTTTTGTAGGAACGCAAGAGCCCTTTCTGAAGTCCAGCTTACATGGAGGAGAGAACATGTTCAGAAAGGAAACTGCATGCAGCCAAATGGTGAATCAGATGGATTTCAGGATACTTAATCGTTTCAGCATTGGGGGTATTGTAATCCAGCACCACCACTGTATATTCGGTCGCCCAAACAGGGCCATCGGCAAGAACACTTTTAAAGGTATAGATGTCACGATACGAGAAGGAAGATTTGCTATGGTTGTGGGCCTAGAGGTGCATCATTGCTTTTTTACGCAACGAACAAATGTATCCCATATGTGGAAACAGGAGGCATAAGGCTATGCTCTGCTATTAAAGATTCTGGTTCTATATGGAAGACTCTTTGCGTTCTTGCAGCGTGGCATGACCCGTTTGTCGAGCTGAGTTGCAACCTCCCTGCATCTTCAGTCCAGGTTTTGTCTCGCTTTTTAAAGGGATGTGGGGGAAGCCCAAGATGGACAAGAGGAATAATGGGTCGCAGCGATCCTTATATGGGAGTAGGCAGTTGGGAGGGGTGTAGAAATGAAGCGAACGTCGCCGGTTGCCAAGGAGATGGGAGAGAAGGCAGGGAAGAGGGAAAAATGTCAGAGCAGGCAGCTGAGAAAGGCGGGTGGGAAGCAATGAGAGGTTTGGAGAAATGGGAACTATTATGTGACTTCTTCGAGTGATTTTTGCTTACTCTTGTTATATGGGGCTCTTTTCTTCACCCCCTTGCTGATCCAAAATACTCTGATCCCATTTTCAGCTAAGGAAATCCTATTCCTGCTTTTGAGAAAAGGCCAGTTTGCATACTGTTTTTTTTTTTTAGGGCGTTTGTTGATCTGAATCCCACTCTCTCTTCCAGGATCTCAGAACACTGTTTTATCCTTGCCACTGCCCAGTGAGGTAAGCTCAGGTTATGTTCAGCGGCAGAGGCTTCTAAAACCTTTCAGGGAGTTTCAGGACTGAACAGAGACCTGGACTTAGGTTTCTCCGTACAGTGGTACCTTGGTTCTCAATCTTAATCTGTTCCAGAAGTCCGTTCCAAAAACAAAGCATTCCAAAACCAAGGCACGCTTTCCCATAGAAAGTAATGCAAAATGGATTAATCCGTTTAAAAACAACCCCTAAAGCAGGAATTTAACATGAATTTTACTATCTAACGAGACCATAGATCCATAAAATGAAAGCAATAAATAATGTACTGCAGTCACACAATCAATCAATCAGTAGCTGAGCTGGGTTCCACACAGTCACAAAAACAAAACAAAAAGAGCCGCAAAAACAAAAACACAAAATAGCAAAAACAGCAAAACAGCAAAAAGACAGACCTCAGCATAACACTCAAAACGGAAGCGTAACACTCAAAAAAGAAGTGTGGCACTCAAAACGGTAGTGTGGCACTCAAATTGGAAGCTTAACACTCAAAATGGAGCACGTTAGGTTTCCAAAAAAAGTTTCCAACTGGAACACTTACTTCTGGGTTTGCCATGTTTGGGTTCCAAGTTGTTTGAGTACCAAGGCATTTGAGAACCAAGGTACCACTGTATTTACGGTATGTCCAATATACTAAATGGCTGCTGAATGACACATCCATTTAGTTGATATTGTGAAGAACTGGGCAAGTAGGGCCACTTAGAAAGCCACAATCAAAAACCAAGAGACAAAAAGCTCGCTAGCAGAGTATCGTGAGTGTTAATTTATTTCATACATTTATATCCATGACAAACTTCAAGACTGGATGAGCAGTCTCCCATCCCCAACACAGATCAGCCTCAGTCCACTGATCTTCTGTGAGGCTGCCATGCTGCCATGCACAGCATACATGTCCCTACACATATGTGCAATCTATTTCTCGGTGGTCAGGGAATAAACCCTTTTGAAACATAAATGTCTTAGGGGTGAGGAATTTAGCTTAAAAGTGCCTGGTGGGAAACTCTTCTTCACTATCATTCTGGTTCTAAGAGGATAGGGATGATGGTCAAAGCAGAAAGGGGCTTGAAACTAGCACATTTCCCCAAATACAGAAAAGCATGACTAATTTTGAGTTAATCTGGATAGCAGCATGCCCTAGGGCAACACAAATTGATAATGTATAATTTCTCTTTCTCGCTCCCAAACCAGAGCACTGCAGTCTAAACCACTGAGCCTCTTGGGCTTGCTGATCAGAAGGTAGGCGGTTCGAATCCCCGCAACGGGGTGAGCTCCCGTCGCTCTGTCCCACCTCCTGCCAACCTAGCAGTTCGAAAGCACGCCAGTGCAAGTAGATAAATAGGCACCACTGCGGCGAGAAGGTAAACAATGTTTCCTTGCACCCTGGTTTCCATCACGGTGTCCCATTGCTCCAGAAGCGGTTTAGTCATGCTGTCCACATGACCCAGAAAGCTGTCTCTGGACAAATGCCAACTCCCTTGGCCTGAAGCGAGATGAGTGCCGCAACCTCATAGTTGCCTTCGACTGGACTTAACCATCCAGGGGTCCTTTCCCTTTTATCTTTATACTGGTGCGACAATGAACTGACTTGCATCTACTCAGTAAGACTTGCAATTACAAAGTGGGAATTTGAAGCATGATGAGAGGCTCAGTTTTGCTCTCTTGGCCTCTATTAGTTTGAAACGCTATTACCTGCCGGTGCAAAGGTGTTGTTGAAAGTCTGCAGGTAAAGAACTACAAACCGAATTTGTTTCGATTTGGCTTTAAGTTGATAGGGCTGTTTCCTTGTAAACATGATAATTTCTGTTTTAAAATGCAATGTGTATTTATATATCTCACGTTCCCTGTAAAGCAGAGGCTGGAAAGCTACAGCAAATACATGCATTCTTCTTTCATATACCAGTTTTTGATATGTCTTTCAAATGAATGCAACATATTGGGTAACATCCTATGATGTCCACCCACTTGTGCAATCGGAACACCAGCTTTTCTTCATCCCCGAGTGCCCTGTACACTCCTCAGATCTGTTCCAGAGGGTCTCCCAATCGTCTAGAGCAGATTTTGGAGTGAAATAGGGCAAGGAGGACAAACCTTGTTGTGTGAGTGAACACCTGCTTGAGCTACCAAGGATCTGATCCACTGTTAGATTAAGATATTAGTGGGAAAAGTATAACAGCTGTCAATATCAAGAAAAGCAGCAATGCCCTACCCCAGATAACAAAATAGATAAATTGAAAAATACATTTATACAGTGGTACCTTGGTTCTCAAATGCCTTGGTACTCAAACAACTTGGAACCCAAACACTGCCAACCCAGAAGTAAGTGTTCCAGTTTGTGAACTTTTTTCAGAAGTCGAAAGTGCTCCGTTTTGAGTGCCACACTTCTGTTTTGAGTGTTACGCTGAGGTCTGTCTGTTTTTGCTATTTATTTTGAGATCTGTTTTTGTTTTTGCAGTTCATTGTTTTTGTTTTATGACTGTGTGGAACCCAGTTCAGCTACTGATTGATTGATTGATTGATTGTGTGACTGCAGTACATTATTTACTGCTTTCATTTTATGGATCAATGGTCTCGTTAGATAATAAAATTCATGTTCAATTGTTGTTTTAGGGTTGTTTTTAAAAGTCTGGAATGGATTAATCCATTTTGCATTACTTTCTATGGGAAAGTGCACCTTGATTTTAGAACGCTTTGGTTTTGGAACGGACTTCCAAAACGGATTAAGTTTGAGAACCAAGTTACCACTGTACAAACTACGTAAAGAAGAACAATTACAGACGGAACCAAGAAAACCCAAGCACTCTTCCTGTGGAAATAGAAGATAAGTTCAAAGTTACTTTGGTAGTTCTCCCAAGATCTACTGCTTCTTTTAAACGTTATTCAGAAACTCACTAAATTTCATAACCAGCATTGTTTTTCTGAGCAATTAATGGTACTGCGTGCTCATTCCAAACAAACCTGGCACAAATGCTGAAGATAATCTTATAACGAAAGTAAACAACAGTTAAACCTGAAACCTGGTTTCATCATTTGAAAGGTTAGCAAAATTCTGAATGCATTTAATGCTATGTACCCTTAAGGAAGCAGCAGTGTTCGGTGTTAAAGCAGACATGAAGCATTTACAACTTTCCAACTTCAAAGATTATTTACTTACATACTTGGTTGGAATCCACATGAACACCTTGAAGGACAGATGTTCTGAGTATAAATTCTACATCTGAACCTATTTTCACAAGCTGTTCATAAAAGGGGAGGGAAAAAAGAGAATTGTTTGAACACCTTAGCATTATTTTTGGAAGACATCATCTATGCTTGTTGAGAACAAAGTACTAAATCACTTATAATTCTACAGCACCTTTCATCTCTTAAGATTTCAAAAGAGGACTAACGAAAGGACTATTGTTAGATTTCAAATGTCAATAAAAGGAATACTGATTTTCCAGAATTGGCAACAGACTTTCAGCTCCACATTTGGGAACAATAAATCATAACATCCATTTCAGATTAGACAAAAAGGCCCACTCCCAATTAATGCCCTTCATAATCTGCTAGGATTTCCACATTTTTTAAAAAATAGCGGTCATGCAATATATAATACACACAGAGGCATTCTTTTAAAGAGTGCACATAACTTAAATTTTATCAAGTTATCCGTGTACAGGAACTTGTAAAGCAGTAGTGGTACCTCCGGTTGCCGACGGGATCCGTTCTGGAGGTCCGGTCGGATCCTGAGGTTTCCGCAACCTGAGGAACACTGTGCACGCACAGCGAAACCCAGTAAAATACTTCCGGATTTGCTGCGCGCACATCCCGAAGTTTACGTAACCAGAGGGTTACATAAACGGAGGTACAACTTACTAATAGAAAAACAAGCCAACCACATCACACTGTGTGTAAGATGAAGTTACAAAGCAACCCCCCCTACTCCTAGGCAAAAAACCCCTTACATTTGTGGGCGACATGATCAACTCTGACGCCTGCAGGTGAATTATACTGTTTAATATCTGGGCACAAAAATTAGCTTACTTTACTTCCAAGCAGCCAGAATTGTAATTTTATCAGGCTCATGAAAATTATACTGGTGTGGTAGACATGTTGTGCTTCAAATCCAAGGAGCTATCTGCAAATACGGAGCTGGGGTGGGAGGTTGCAGAACAAGATGAAAATTAAGATTTGGATCATCATAAAAGATGGGGGAGAAAATGATTAATAATAGGACCCACAAAGGGGAGGGTGGAAGTCCAAAAGATTCCTTGGAATTTTGTTTTTATGATTTTTGTTTGATATATCTCTGTAAAACTCTAATTTGAAAAATCAAATAGATAATTTTATTAAAAAGAAAAGAAAGAAAATTAAGTGGGTCCCTAGTAAGGTAAAGGGACCCCTGACCATTAGGTCCAGTCATGACTGACTCTGGGGCTTCACGCTCATCTCGCTTTATTGGCCGAGGGAGCTGGCGTACAGCTTCCGGGTCATGTGGCCAGCATGACTAAGCCGCTTCTGGCGAACCAGAGCAGTGCACAGAAACACCATTTACCTTCCCGCCAGAGCGGTACCTATTTATCTACTTGCACTTTGACGTGCTTTCAAACTGCTAGGTTGGCAGGAGCGGGGACTGAGCAACAGGAGCTCACCCCGTCGCAGGAATTCAAACCACCGACCTTCTGATCGGCAAGTCCTAGGCTCTGTGGTTTAACCCACAGCACCACCCGCATCCCTTAAGTGGGTCCCTAAAAGCACCCTTATATATTGACTGAAAGAATCGCGCTAGAAAATCCAAGCACGGGTTCTCCTTGCTCTTCTGCTCCCAATCTTAACATTTTAGTGATCACCCCACCCCAAAAAAACCCCTGATATGGTCTCAACGTTATCAGATGAAAAAATACAAAACCTTGGGATTTAAAGACTAACAAATGCATCCTCAAGGGCTGGTTTTGAGCTGCCTTGGTCACCTCTGATTAGGAAGCACAAACATCTATGATGAATTGGTTCAAACACAGCTGTTACTGGGTGGGGAGGGGAACTTACAAAAAGTGATCTCTTCCATTGCTCCAGATTCTGCAAGTGGACTCATGAACATTTGTTCAGTGCAAGGTATCATCTTATGTTTGTATGAGAGTACCTGTCCTAGTTTTGCATGCAAATTACTATAGAGGCTGATTTAGGTTTATTTTACCACCCCCCAAAAAAAGAACCTTCAGGAATGCCACTCTTAAGAGCTCTTCTTTCCGAATTCCCATAATTGGTGTACATTTATAAATGGAAGCCTTTGTAAAGAAATAATTCAGTGAATGGAAAAACTTTCCTGAAAGGGAACCACAAAGACATTCACTCGCCCTCTGCAGGTGGCAAAACAAAGCACCTATGGTTAATGTTTCAATATAATTCAGCTCAAAATTGAAGTAGTAAGTTATTTAGAAATGTGTTTTGTGACCCAAAGAAGAGTTTGTAAGTGATTTAGCTTTGTTTTTTGGTTCAACTGTCCCTTGCTCCTGTAGCAAGGAGCAAGACACACAGGCATCAACCGTGGCAGGGGAAAAAAAGGAAGAGTTCCAACATACTAGTGTATCCCCTAGTGGTGGCAAAAATAAAGTTTTATGAAGTCGCTGAGAATCATCTGCTAGAAATCCCCCAAATTATAATTTGTGCATTAAAGAGCTTGGAAATGGAGAGGTGGTCAAAAAGGGGTGCCTGTGACAGTTAAGGATTTCTATTAAAGTACCTCAGCTATTTTTTCAGAAGAAGTCTCATCTTTATTATTTTTGAATTCTTCGTTTATCTTAAGTCTTGCAGCTGGATAAAGGGGAAAAAAAGAGAAATGTTAATTTTTCTACGTTTTGTCCTTTACAGATTCTACTTTTATCTGCTAATAATATGCAAACCTGTAACATACCATTGCAGCCGCAGACTTGATTCCACAAAAACGTCATGCAAAAATCCATAATTCTGTTACCAGAGTCATATTTGCATGCAGTAGGATTGGGGTAAAAATCTAGTTCATTTCCCCAACAGACTAATGATAATACAGGATACAATGATGTGTTTCAGGAAAGACAGAGGACCTTCTCGGTAGTGGTGCCCGCCCTGTGGAATGCCCTCCCATCAGATGTCAAGGAAATAAGCAACTATCTGACTTGAAGACATCTGAAGGCAGCCCTGTTTAGGGAAGTTTTTAATGTTTGATGTATTTATTGTGTTTTTAATTTTCTATTGGGAGCCACCCAGAGTGGCTGGGGAAACCCAGCCTGATGGGCGGGGTATATATTATTATTATTATTATTAATCAAGAAAGGTGCCCGAGAATGGAAGCCCCCTCCTCCAGCCTCTAACAAGCTATTATAAATTTTGACAGGACAATGACTTTTGCAGGGTTATTTACAAATCTATTAGTCTGGCAAACACCCCAAGAAAGCAAACTTCTAGAGAGTAGTCATGTAGTAAACCCTGCAAAAGCATATACCACAGTGAAGTCAATAAGGTGCCCAAAGACAGCTCTTAGTGCCAAGACAACAAAGATTTTATTTACCTTCTAGGGCTCTAGTATCATTTTTGAAAACGTGTTGTCTCGTTCTGTGCAAAGTTTTGAAAAGCTTCAAGACCTGAAAATGCAACAGAACATTGTGGGTTTTTTGTTTGCTTTTGCATTGTCATCAGCAGGATACTATTCACTTTACATTGCTAAATAAGCACCATATACCTTTGTCAAGTATGGAGACAGGTATGTGTGTGTGTTTGCAGGAGGTAGGTAGCTAAAGAAGAAAAATAACAACTTCCACTTTTTTCAAACATTCAAGATCAGTGATGGTGCTGTTTCTTGCCATTCTTCCTCATAGTAACAACATGGACACCTAACAGTGCAGTACAATATGCGCTACTTGGTTGCTAAATGCACACAGGCAGCACGATACTTCTGCACAGTAAAAATGCATTTCCATCTAAGAGACCATCAGCAGAAAGTACCGTATTTTTTGCACCATAGGATGCACCGAACAATAGGACGCACCTTGTTTTAGAGGGGGGAGAAAAAGAAAAAAAATTTCTCCCCCTCTCTGCCCAGCGCCCCTTCAGCGAAGCGGCAGGAGGCGCTGTGCAGAGAGGGGGAGAATTTCCCCCCTCTTGTTTTCCCGCTCTAAAACAAGGTGCCGTTTAAGGTGCGTTCAGGCGGCTACCTTGGAAGCCTGGAGAGCGAGAGGGGTCGGTGTGCACCCTCTCAGGTTCCTTTCGACCTGCTCTTTGGTGCTGGTGGGGGGAAGCCCACCACCAGCCCCAAAGAGCAGGTCAGGGAGCAGCGGAAAGGCGCAGCGGAGAGGCTCCTGCCATAGCTGCGCGTCACCTCTCCAGCTGGGAGAGGGTCACGGGGCTATGGCTTCTTTAGCCCCACGCGCGCTCTCCCGGCTGGAGAGGTGACGCGTGGCTATAGAGGCTCCTGCCATAGCCGCGCGTCACCTCTCCAGCCGGGAGAGGGTCGCGGGGCTATGGCGTCTTCGCTCCATAGGACGCACACACATTTCCCCTTCATTTTTGAAGGGGAAAAAGTGCGTCCTATAGAGCGAAAAATACGGTACACTTCAGAGCACAATTCAAAGTGTTGGTGCTGACCTTTAAAGCCCTAAATGGCCTTGGTCCTGTATACCTGAAGGAGTGTCTCCACACCCATCATTCAGCCCAGACACTGAGGTCCAGCACCAAGGGCCTTCTAGTGGTTCCCTCGCTGCGAGAAGTGAGATTACAGGGAACCAGGCAGAGGGCCTTCTCGGTAGTGGCAACTGCCCTTTGGAACACCCTCCCAGGAGATGTCAAGGCAATAAACAACTATTTTACTTTCAAAAGACAATTGAAGGCGGCCCTCTTTAGGGAAGTTTTTAATGTCTGATGCTGTATTGTTTTTAATATTCAGTTGGAAGCCGCCCAGAGTGGAAACCTGTAAGCAAAAAAGCTGAATGCAGCATCGCTCTTCCCACCCACGATTCTCACTTGTAGGGTTGCCACCTTTATTTTGGCAAAATACAGGACAGGATGGGGCGGGGTGGTTGGGAGCGATTTCCACCCCCCCCCCCCCAATCTGGTGCGGAAGTAACTTCAAAGCAATCCATTACAATCTATTACAGTGTAACCCTCCAGAACTTGTCACACATACATGTGCATGCACACACATACCCACGAAATTGTAAATCTGTCTGTGCTTGGGTACTCAGAGCTTAAATACATGACCTTTCACACACCCTTTCAAACACATGTGTTTGGGGGGGATCCCTAACTTGGCAGAGAGAGAGGAGAGAGAGAGAGAAGATCTGAAATACAGGACAACCTGTATCAATACAGGATGTAACATTTTACACTGAAATACAGGACAATCCTGTATTATACAGGACAGGTAGCAACCCTAGTTACTTGGCTGACACATGCTCACAGATGGCAGGATGGTGTGTATGTCTCCACTTTTTGCACATTAAAATTGCTTTCCCAAAGGGCAGCAAAAGCACCCCACCTGCGATTCCCAGCAACTGACATCCCTGGCCATGCGGTGGGGTGCCCTCCCCCAATCAAGAAAATAAAATACAAATTCTTAACTAACAGTAGAAATTGTGGAAAGATTTTGACAGATTTTTCTGAGCACTTGGGGTCAAAAGAAAGTAATTATTTTTTTATATACTTTTCAAGTTCATACATTTCACTAATTTTCAAGTTTATACATTTCACTAACTTTACAATCATTTTGACATTTCAAAGCTTGACTTCCTTCTCCCTCTTTCTGCAGTTCAAAGCTGCAGGTTATTACAATAATAAAAAAAGAAAGTAATTTAAAACCACCGGTCGTTGAGACATTTCATTCCGAATCTGCAGGACAGAGGCAGATAGAGGTGGGGGTCCCCAACATAAATCCTGGTTACACCCATGTCCATTGCTAGGGATGCCAACTTGAATAAAAAAAACATTTTTTTGGGGGGGTAGGTAAGCCCCGCTCCACATAATCAATCACATGGCACACCCTTTGGGAATTCCCATCAACTATTTTTTTTGGGGGGTAGGCCCCGCAAATATATATATATATATATATATATATATATATATATATATAGGGGGTGGAGAGACCTTTGCCCCCCAGCTCCCCAATGGGACCCCCACTCCCAAGCCCAGCTCTGCAAGGCTCTCAAACCAGCCCCCCACCTCACTCTGGGTAATGCAATTGGGTGAGTGGGGTACCCAGTTGGGGAGGGGTCATGTGACAGGTCACGTGATTGCAGGGGGGCATATTTACCTCCCGGCTTCTCATCGCAAGAGCAGCAGCAAACAGGCGCAGCAGCCAACGCTTTAAAGGCAGAGGCGAAGCCACGCCCACTCACGCACGCTGCCGCTTCCCCGCGAGCCAATAGGAAGCGCCTCCCCTTGAGGACGGCCCCCCCATCGATCCTCTTCCAAGTGGCGGCGCGGGAGCCATAGAGCTAGAAAATTAGACTGACCGGCGCTGCCTCGAATTGCGGGGATCCCTAAAGACTTAGGGTGGGGTTGGTTTGATTTTTTTTTTTTTAAAACCGCGTTTGGTTGATGTACTGTACAAGGTAGAAGTTGTTGCCAGCGGACTTGTGGTGCTTAGGAGGATCAGACCTCCGGAAACAACAGCATGGCTCCAGGTCCTGCTTTCCAGAGGACATCGGTCCTCTGTTTTAAGGCGACTTCTATTTGCAGAGCTTTCCGACAGTAGCCTAAGTTAAAGAACCGTCAGAAGGGAGAGCAGGGGCCTCGGAGTTGCCGGTCAGCACAGGGACAGCAGCCCGATAGCGACTCACACGGTCACCCAAAAGAGATGTGTTGCATTTAAAAATAATAATTATTTCTAATACGTGCTAGCATAGGCTGACTTTACTTGTCTTCCTTTTTTGCGATGCTCACCCCAAGGGAAACGCAGCCTGCAACCAAAGATAAGCCCGGTCTTTAGCTAACTGCTTCTGGCTTGTGCACACATTATTGGCTTTAAAATGCAGCCAGGAGGAGCTCGTTCTTTTTTTCCAACTTGCCTTGAAGCTGATTTGAATGAAGCAGAAAGCAGTGGGGTCCCTTTCCCCTTGATAAGCATTACTCCCTATTGGAGGAATAGTCAGGCCCCTTTCCCCAGTCCCAAAATCTGATGTTTCATGGGGACCACGACGGACATTTGACTCCCCATTAGCTGTCGTCTCCGTTTCGACTGAGGCGCCTTTGCAAAGTGGCAACATGTATTTAGCAACAGTCCTACTTGGAAAGCGAAGGGTTAAAGCCATAGAGCTGCGCGCTAGAAGGGGGGAAGAACGAACCACGGAGAAGAAAAGGACTACTAGAGCGACCAATGCTGACGGCTCGTTGCTCCCTTATCCCCGCCCCTTTCCCGCGAGCACGCGTCCTGATTGACGCGTAGTTAGAAAACGGCGGGAAAGGCGGGGAGAAAGTTGACGGGCGGGAGGTTGAGCCAATAAGACCCCGGCGTCACTCTTGGCGATTGGTCGGCTAGCCTCGTGAAGGTCTATCATTGGTTGGATGGAACCGGAGGGGATGGGGCCGAGGTGCGGAAGGCGGGGCGAGCGAGCGAGAGGGTCGCGTGAGGCGGCGGTTCGCGATGGCTGACGAGATCAGCAAAGCGCAGGTGGCGCAGCCGGGAGGGGACACCATCTTCGGGAAGATCATCCGCAAAGAGATCCCGGCGAAGATCATCTTCGAGGACGAGAAGGTGAGGAGGAGGGCGGCGGGCTGAGCGGAGACCCCGGCGGGGCCTGGCAGCACCGCGAACGGCCAGCGGCTGAGGGAGACCAAAGGCCCGCCCTCGAAGCTGGGGGACGGCGGCACCCGCCGCAGGGGACGAAACTCAGCTATATAAGCAGGGCGCCAAAAGGCTCCTTCAACCAAGGTCTCAGGTTTAATGGAATGGTTAGCAGAAAAATGAGGTGGTACAGTGGTACCTCAGGTTACATACACTTCAGGTTACAGACTCTGCTAACCCAGAAATATTACCTCAGGTTAAGAACTTTGCTTCAGGATGAGAACAGAAATCGTGCTCCGGCGGCGCAGCAGCAGCGGGAGGCCCCATTAGCTAAAGTGGTGCTTCAGGTTAAGAACAGTTTCATGTCAAGAACGGACCTCTGGAACGAATTAAGTACTTAACCCAAGGTACCGCTGTATTAAAATGTGCAATTAAGAAAGTTTTCCTGTTCTTCCCCCAGCCTTAAAATAATAGAAAGGAATGCAATACATTTTAAAAAACTAGGCTTGTTCACTAGTAAAGGTAAAGGGACCCCTGGCCATTAGGTCCAGTCCTGACTCTGGGGTTTCACGCTCATCTCGCTTTATTGGCCGAGGGAGCCGGCGTACAGCTTCCGGGTCATGTGGCCAGCATGACTAAGCCGCTTCTGGCGAACCAGAGCAGTGCACAGAAACGCCATTTACCTTCCCGCTGGAGCGGTACCTATTTATCTACTTGCACTTTGACGTGCTTTCGAACTGCTAGGTTGGCAGGAGCAGGGATTGAGCAACGGGAGCTCACCCCGTCGCAGGGATTCGAGCCGCTGACCTTTGATCAGCAAGTCCTAGGCTCTGTGGTTTAACCCACAGCGCCACCCATGTTCCTTTATGTTTTTATATATGCTGGGGAGGGACACGGGTGGCGCTGTGGGTTAAACCACGGAGCCTAGGACTTGCTGTTCAGAAGGTCGGCGGTTCGAATCCCCGTGACGGGTTGAGCTCCCGTTGTTCGGTCCCTTCTCCTGCCAACCGAAAGCACATCAAGCACAAGTAGATAAATAGGTACTGTTCTGGCGGGAAGGTAAACGGCGTTTCCGTGCGCTGCTCTGGTTCGCCAGAAGTGGCTCAGTCATGCTGTCCACATGACCCGGAAGCTGTCTGCGGACAAACGCCAGCTCCCTCCGCCTATAGAGCGAGATGAGCGTGCAACCCCAGAGTTGGTCACGACTGGACCTAATGGTCAGGGGTCCCTTTACCTTTGTTTATATCCCACCCATCTGGCTGGGCTTCCCCAGCCACTCTGGGCAGCTTCCAACAAAATATTAAACTACACTAATGCATCAAACATCGAAAGCTTCCCTAAACAGGGCTGCCTTCAGATGTCTTCTAAAAAGTCTGGTAGTTCTCTTTGACATCTGGTGTGAGGGCGTTCCACAGGGCAGGTGCCACTACTGAGAAGGTCCTCTGCCTGGTTCCCTGTAACTTGGCTTCTCACAGTGAGGGAACCGCTATGTGGTAATTTATGGACCTAATAGTTATCTAAAGCTATTTGCACATAACAAAATAGAATGCCACACAACACAAAACACTGTTACTTTATGTAGGTTTTATTTCTTTTTTATCATATTTTTAAATGTACATCCAGGTTTTTTTCTTTTAAATTTTTTTGGGGGTCCCAAGAGAGTGGGGCCCTAAGCTATAGCTTGTTTAGCTTATACGTAAATCTGGCACTGAATAAACCACAGCAACAATAATAATTGCAAGCCAGAAAAGAGGAGAGTTAAATGAAACTCACTTTCATCTGCTGAAATGTGAGAACTAATCTCTGCAACCTGAGTTGTGAATCTTAAAATTGATGCAGTTGACCCAGAGTGGCTGGAGCAGCCCAGTCGGATGAGCGATGTACAAATGAACAACAACAATAATAATTGCTTGCAGGAAGAGAGGAGAGTTAAATAAAACTCTCTTTCAACAACAACAGCAATAATAATTGCAAGCCAGAAAAGGAGTGTTACATAAAATTCTCTTTCATCTGCTGAGATGGGACAATTCATCTCTGCAATCTGAGTCATGTTACAATTGATGCAGTTGTCATAGCTACCCTAAATTGATTTGAAATGATTAATAGTGAGATGGTATTAAAATGTGTATTATGTGGCTCAGAATGGTGGACTGCATGATGTTTTATTACCCTTGTGCAAAGTTAACATGGGATGGGGGATGAATACGTTGATATTAAAATCTCCCTGGCAATGGCGTGAAAGGTTTGGACAACTACTGCCAACATTCCAGCAAGAATAATAAAATAGGGAAACGGGTACCAGCGCTTAGGTTAACATTTTGAAGGATATTCTCCTCTTTGACTCTTTTGCATCATAAACTAACAGCAAATAATGTGATACTTCAAAAGGGAAAATAAGTGTTGATGTAACTGTTTTTGAATCCACAGTATCTTAAATTATTAGTTTGACTAGGAGGACACATGGCAGTTACATAGCTACCCTGAAATCTTTGAAAACGCAACTAGATGAGTCTGAAAAAATCTGCCCCGGAAATGTGTGTCAGCCTTGGGCAGATATTGCCCAGCCCTCGCTGATACTCACCATGAAGTTGTTACAGTAAGTGCCACACTTTTAACAATTGGAAAAAGTGCCAATTCTGAGTACCCTTGGGTACCCCCAGAGAAAGCACTGAGAGTTAGGATCTCCATCCTTGCCAGCTGTAATAGTAATAAATAATGGTGTGAAACTAGAAACCAGAGCTACATTTAGCCTACAGTATTTCTGGAGATCAACTGCTTATGTCATCATTTAAGATGCTAAGTCTGTTCTGCTGCCTTGCAAAGAGACTCCAGTCCCATATACAGTGGTACCTTGGTTTACAACCATAATCTGTTCCGGAGGTCCGTTTGTAAACCAAAAGAGGTTGTAACCCAAGGCGGGCTTTTGCCAATGGGGCCTCCCAAAAAAAATTGTTCATAATCCAAAAAAATGGGTTGCAATCCAAAAAAAGATTGCAAACTGGGACATGCACTTCCGGGTTTGACGTGTTTGTAATCCAAAACGTATGGAAACCAAGATGTAGGCAAACCAAGGTACCACTGTAATGAGCTCTAGAGACTCCGTAAAAATGTCTTCTAGTAAAAAATTAGTTTCTAGTTATGGGAAGAATTAAAATTGCTTGAAAAAAATTCTTGCATCCTAAAATTGTTTGAAAAAAATTCTTGCATCCTTGGCTTTTAAAAGAATGGTGTCTAAAAAAATTGATTCTCTCTCTTTCTTTTCCCTCTCCCCTGCAGTGCCTTGCATTCCATGACGTTTCCCCACAAGCCCCAACCCATTTCCTAGTAGTTCCGAAGAAGCCTATTGCTCAGATATCTCAAGCGCAAGATTCTGATGAAGCTGTAAGTATTGCACAAAGGCTTTTAAGTGGTGTTCTGCTTTTTGACTTTTCAGTAAAGCTAAGAATAAATGCTACTCTTATCTTGCTTCCCATTACAAGCTTTCCAAATAAATCCTAAAACCATTCTGTTGCATGCCTCAAACCTTTTTTGCTCTTGTGTTGCGTATAAGAACCACAACAGAGGTTGCGTCTTCCTGGTGCTCTGTGGACTATGGTTTGCTCTATATTTTTATTTGCTTGCATTTCTATCCTGCAATGCTTCCATTGCAGAAATTAGGTAGTGGATTAATTTCTGATGTTACCATCAGAATTACCATATATGTTTGCTCATGGGACAACTTTATTGCATCAGAAATTATCCTCGGATGTATCTTGAAATTCCTGAAATTAGGAATAGATAGATATGGAGCCTGTGCCCCTTGAAATGTTGGACTTACACCTCCCATCATTCCTGACAATTGTCCATGCTGAAAGAAGTTCCCTGTCTCTGCCTTGAACCCATTCTGAGGAAGTGTAGTGTAGTGCTTGGGGGTGTCTGGGTTCAAATCTTCATTCAGACATGAAGCTCACTAGGCCAGTCGCCAATTCTCGGCCTAACCTACTTCACAGCCTGTTGTGAGGATATTATGGTGGAAGAAGGCATGTGTATGCCATCTTGAGCTTCATGAAGGAAAGATGGAATATAAATGCAAAAATAAATGCAAGAAATAAAATCTTACTGTCTGTTTTGAGTTATATAATTATGAATTTTTTAAAAAATCTGATTATGTCCTCGTGGTCAAGCTTAAAAGTGCACAATCCATTTATATTGGACAAGCTTGCACCACTACTTTAATAAACAAAAGTCAGGAGACATGAAATGTCAGTTGCTCTGATATGAGGCACTATAATGTAAATGGTTTTCCCATTTTCCAAATATAGTTGGTTGGCACTATACAACTATTCAGTGCATGCCAGGAAAGAGGAGAGTTAAATAAAATTCAATTTCGTATGCTGAAATGTGAGAACTCATCTCTGCAACCCGAGTCATGAATTGATGCAGTTGTGAAATTGATTTGAAATGGTTAATAGAAAACAAAATTGTATTAAAATGTGTATTATGTGGCTCAGAATGGTGGAATGCACAGTGTTTTATTACCCTTTTGCAAAGTTAACATGGGATGGGAAATGAATAGGTTGATATTAAAATCTCCCTGGCAATGACATGAAAGGTTTGGACAACTAATGCCAACATTGCAGCAACAATAATAAAATAAGGAAACAGGTACTACACATTTCTTCAGTGCTTAGATTAACAGTTTGAAGCACATTCTCCTCTCTGGCTCCTTTGTATCATAAACTAAGAATGTGATACTTGAAAAAGAAAAAGAAGTGTTGCTGTAACTTTGCTTTTGCATCCACAGTATCTTAGATTATTAGCTTGACTAGGAGGACACATGGCAGTTAGATAGCTACCCTTAAATCTTTGAAAACTCAACTAGATGTCTCTGAAATATTTGCTCCTGGAATGTGTATTTATTGATATATGTATACACACAGTCTTGGCTCAAGTTCTTTTTTCATTATTTTGAACAATGAATGAACCCCAGGAGTGATTCAGGAACTCCTCAAGAATGGTGTGTAAAAACACAAAACATTAGTGACTGTTAGATCAACCTGTGTGTGAACTTTAAAGATTATTTCTAGCTAGAGGCAAGATCTGTGAGTCCCACTTTAGGCAGTGGTTGAAAAGGAATGAATTGACGTCCATCTGAGGGATGTTGAATATCTGAAACTCCTGGTGTCAGTGTATATGTGCACTTTTCCAACTGAACTCTTTTACTTTAGCTGCTCCATAAAATCTGAATGTATTATTGGTGTGTTTTTCCTTTCCTTTTCCCAGCTTCTTGGACACTTAATGATTGTGGGCAAGAAATGTGCAGCTGAATTAGGCTTGACGAGGGGATACCGAATGGTGGTGAACGAAGGGCCGGATGGTGGTCAGTCTGTCTACCATGTGCATCTCCATGTCCTCGGTGGCCGTCAGATGGGTTGGCCTCCGGGTTAAGAAGGTGGGAAGAAAGGATCTTGCCCCCCAACAATCTCTTGAACACCCTCCACAAATATTCTCAAAATCCAACTGTGATCAATACCTTCAGCCACTTAATCTTTCCTATGGAGTACAGTAGAAGTTTGCGCAATCATTGTTCAATAAAGTTATAAGCATGTCGGCTCATCTTTTTTGTGTTCTTCCACATTGTCTTTTTTAATTTTTTTTTACCAACAACCAAAACACAAACATTGAAAACAAACAGTGAAACCCCCCAGGCGGCTGATACATTGGGTATACATAACCAATAATAACATATTCAAATCAACCATATGTACAATTCTATATACCTTAACACTCCTCCCTCCACAAGGTTTATTTAACTTTTAACATTTTAATTGCCCCAAATTGTTCAAACCTGCCTAAATAATTCAATATCTTCTCAAACCAATCCTCCTCCTCACTGACCTTAAACCCTTTCATTTTATGTATCTTCACAGTTAGATATTCTAAGATTATAATATTTTTCAAATTTTCTCTCCATTGGTTCATCCCTAGCTCTTCTGCATTTTTCCAATTACTCACTATAACCTGTCTGGCTGCAATTACCATCAATTTTACCCATTTACATTCCTCTTTTGTTTCTAACTCGGTGCTACATTGTCTAACACAGGCTTCCCCAACTTGGTGACCTCCAACAGTTTTGAACCATTGGCCATGCTCCCTGAGGCTGATGGGAGTTGTAGTCCAAACCATCACCTGAAAGGCATGACATATCGTGAAGGCTGCTCTGATGATTCTATCCCTTCAGTACCTTAATGTTCTCCCATAGAAGTCAAGGTGGTATAAGGGGATTCCTGGATCATCTCCCATCTAGGTACTGATTATGCTTTTAGTATAGCATTACTGCAGCTGAAGCCCTTAGCCTTTCCACCTTTACCATGTGCTGCAATGTCTTTCCTCGCAGCAACCTTCTGTAATGAGTTGTTGCTATTTTACAAACGAGTTATGAAATCTCGGGGGTAGTGCCTTGCTCCAGGTCATTCCCTAAATGCAATGGTCAGGGATTTGAACTCTGCCCCTGAACTGAAGCTGTAGGCTTTCCTGAAACCTTTGGAGTATCATTAAGAAGAAAAAACATGTGCAAGCTAGGTACTCATTGAGTATAAGGTTATTGTTTTCCCTGATAAAGGAAAAAATTCTACTTGCCCACATCCAGAGAAAAAAAGCGACTGAATATTACTTTGTTAATGGTTGGAGTGTTGTGGAGTTCATATATATATATATATATATACACACACACACACACACACACACACACACACACATATATATCCCATATCACCTAAAGGCCTTTGCGTAATCTGCCAAGCAGGTGGAAAAGTATTTTATATAATGTATTTATATGCCCCCTTCATTGATGCTTTTGAATTATGGTGCTGGAGGAGACTCTTGAGAGTCCCATGGACTGCAAGAAGATCAAACCTATCCATTCTGAAGGAAATCAGCCCTGAGTGCTCACTGGAAGGACAGATCGTGAAGCTGAGGCTCCAATACTTTGGCCACCTCATGAGAAGAAAAGACCCTGATGTTGGGAAAGATGGAGGGCACAAGGAGAAGGGGACGACAGAGGACGAAATGGTTGGATAGTGTTCTCGAAGCTACCAGCATGAGTTTGACCAAACTGCGGGAGGTAGTGGAAGACAGAAGGGCCTGGCGTGCTCCGGTCCATGGGGTCACAAAGAGTCGGACACGACTAAACGACTTAACAACATTTATATGCCACCTTTCCTCCAAACGGAGATTCAGGGAAGCCAATAAGAGTTTGAAGATTGTGATGCTAACAGCCTTAAACAAAGTGTGTTCATGGGCATCATGGGTAGGGTGGGAGTTGGGCCATTCATTATATGACAAAGGTTGGAAGGGAGTATGGAGATTGTCCAGAAGTTGATTGAATGTTCTGCGCCAGTGCAGAAAATGCTGGATCAATAATGACGCCTGAACTGCTTTCTTCAGAAGGAGGTGAAGTTCTGGGGTTAATTAACAAATGAAAAATGCACTTGGTGTCCAAAGATCACACACCTGAGTTCTTAATGTTCTAATGAAAATATGCATTTACAAAAATAGCTTACTGGATAACTGCAAACCAGCCAGTGTAATAATTTGCCCGCGTGCGGAAAAGAACCCAGAGATATGACTTGGTAGGTAAATTACCTCAGTACAAATCATAAAGTTGATATTATTAAGCATATCAAAACTTGTTAAATAAGAATCTACTTAGCTTCTGCAAAGGTAAATGATTATTTATTAAATTTATCAGTTGCTTTATCTTGCATCCAGGGCATCCCAAAGCAACTTGCAACCAAACAAATAGACACACCTAAACCACATAGATGCATTAAAATCAAGACTTGCCATGGCAGTGGGGAATTTTCAAGAAGGGCTAGGCCCCCTCAAAATTCCCCTGGCAAGTTAACCAGATAGTGGAGCAATGTTTCAGCTGTAGCCAATCCTATAAAATTTATATACTGCTTGATAGTTGTTGTTTCTAAATGCAGTTTGACTTTTTAATACTGATGCAAACTCCCTTACTAGTCTGTTGTACCGGCGAACTCTGATAATCCTTAGCGCTTACCTAACTTTTGGCCTTGCCAGACATACTGTTTTTAGCACTTATTTCAGTGTTTTTATTTATTTATTTATTATTCTATATGTTTCCACAAGATGCTGTTATCATTCCATTGCTATGCCTGAATATCACAGTCATGAAACCACCTGGCATTTTTGAAAGGTCTGGACTGGTTTTGCGATATTTTCAAGGCATGAAAGGTGTTTTGCACAAAACTATGCATTTTGTGTGGTATTCAGAGTGTGGGCCTTGAGTAACTTCCATTTCACGACACCCCTCCACCAGCTTTTCTTTGAGAGGAGGTTAGTCATAGCCAGTGTTAGAAACTGACATGAAAGCTAGGAGCTAAATGACACCTTAAATCTAGGTTATGGGCGCAACAACGGAATGTCTAGGCACACTTTTTTTTAATAACAAGAATACAAAGCAAAATGAATGAACTGCAGCTAAAATATTGTGTTCATTTTTCACATGGTCTTGTCCTTCCATTGTTCACTCCCCTAATATTCTTTGATAATACTTCTTATTAATTTTCAATTACCATCCAATAGTAGCCTCATTATAACAATACCAAATTATAATACAGTTACTAATGCCAATCATTCAAATACCAAATTATATAATTTAGGTGCCCCCCCCCGCATGTTAGAATTGATGATTTGATGATTTCCTTTATTTCTGCGTTCCAAAATCTTATTAATCTCAATTACATTCCAGTCAAAATAATAATCACTTATACAACAACTGCAATATTAATAACTTCTATTTGTGTTGACACATTAAAAGATTTTTAGAACTACAAGTGAGGCACTCAAATTATATCCTTGTTCTTCCTGTGAGTGGCAATTATTAGTCACCCCCCCTAATACTCTTAAGAGGGTCTCTTCTCCTGCCTTCAGAGAGTAGCTAGAAGTGGGGAGGCAGAAAAAGCTCTTACTTTCTTTCCACTCTGCAGTTTTAATCTGAAATTTTAGGTGCAGTACTGCTCCCAGAAACCGCTCTCGCTGATGAAATTCCCAGTCACAAAACGTGCCTAGAACAATGGGAGCTAGTCATAGCTTTGCTCAAAAAAGTCAATGTCCTGCTTTCTAATTTCTGTCACAAACAGAATTTCAGGATAGCAGCTAGTTAAATACCAAACAACAAGAAGAGCAACTAGCAACCCTGTGAAAGGACTGTTGGTACCCGGTGCACAGGCTCATAACACTGGCATTTGCTGGTTAGAGGAAGCAGGGATTGGAACCAAGTGTTATGACAACCACAGAACTTTTCTCAGTCTGAACACATCATTGCTGTGGACACAGGAAACTGCAATGATACTCTAAAGAACAGAAACATACAGTATAGTGGTACCTCTGGTTAAGTACTTAATTCATTCCGGAGGTCCATTCTTAACCTGAAACTGTTCTTAACCTGAAGCACCACTTTAGCTAATGGGGCCTCCTGCTGCCGCCGCGCCACCAGAGCACAATTTCTGTTCTTATCCTGAAGCAAAGTTCTTAACCCGAGGTACTATTTCTGGGTTAGTAGAGTCTGTAACCTGAAGCATATGTAACCTGAAGCTTATATAACCTGAGGTACCACTGTAGTATAGATGACCCACTCCAAGATTTGCGACAGAAAACATTAGGGCAAACAGCAGCTAAGGTAAATGGACCTCTGACTGTTAAGTCCAGTCACGGACGACTCGGGGGTTGCGGCGCACATCTCGCTTTACTGGCTGAGGGAGCCGGCGTTTGTCCGCAGACAGCTTCTGGGTCATGTGGCCAGCATGACTAAGCCGCTTCTGGCGAACCAGAGCAGTGCACGGAAACGTCGTTTACCTTCCCGCCGGAGCGGTACCTATTTATCTACTTGCACTTTGACGTGCTTTCGAACTGCTAGGTCGGCAGGAGCAGGGACCGAGCACCGGGAGCTCACCCTGTCGCAGGGATTCGAACCACCAACCTTCTGATCGGCAAGCCCAAGGCTCTGTGGTTTAGACCACAGCACCACACTACTACAGTGCGACAAATGGTATACAGTGGTACCATTGTTTAAGAACAGCTTAGTTTATGAACAACTTGGATTAAGAATGCTGCAAACCCGGAAGTAGGTGTTTTGGTTTGTGGACTTTGCCTTGGAAGCAGAACATGTTCCGCGTCCTGTTGAGTGTGTTCCATTTGTAAATTGAGTCCCCCGCTGCTATGGGAAAGCACGCCTTGGTTTAAGAACACTTTGGTTTAAGAACGGATTAAGTTCGTAAACCAATGTACCACTGTATTAGAAAACGACCCTTATATTTCATTTCTATACAAGCTAAAGTTTAGCTTTTGCCTTATCACTGGCTTGCCCTAATTTATTTGGATGTGTTATTACAGACTTGTTATGTGATTGTTGCATTTGTTGAATTGACCACACGAGGGCAGAGCAAGACTATTGCTAGTAACTCTTGGATAGTTTGGATTTCCTTGCCTCTCAAAAGCAGCATGGAAATATTCACCTGACTGGCGGGAGGCTTGAAAATGGATTATAACGAAAGGTGGGGCAGGAATAAGTCTTCTCACTGAAGGAAACAGGGCACGTTACAGGAAAAGACAGATCACTGTGTCTTCTCTGGGAGCACATCCATATGAGCAGTGCCAGTCACCCCAAATTCATGTCTGAACCAAGTATGAAATGTGAACAGGAACTTGTGCTAGCTCTGTAAAGGGCATCCCAAAGATCTCATTGCTATAGAAAATACCAAGTCAAAAGCACGGCAAGTTAAAAGCAATTTATACCACTTGGTTGGCTTCTTTGGAAAAGCAAGCAGATCTTGGTTACACAAATCCCAACAAATATAATTATCTATGTGAGGCTTTTGGTTATGCCACTTTAATGGGCATCAATTCTTCCCCACTGTTTTAATGGCTTAACAGCAGCTTCTGAGCCGTGGCTGAAAAACTCATGGGAAGAGACCTTGAATGAATGAATTTACTTTATTCGGACACAGACCAGCATAAGCAAAACACCTAAATAAATAACAGTATGAATCTAAGCGAATAATTATTAAATAAATGGGAGCAAAAACCAACCGTAGATTAAAACATTTACATAGAATACTTGATTAAGCATAAATAATGGGTAAATAAAAACTAATAATAAGAATTTAAAAAGATCACTTAAAACAGCTATATGAGGTGGGGCTTCACTGATACAGATCTAACAATATGGGCCTTTATTTTAGGACTGATTTGTAGCATAGACCATCCTTTGACGAGTATCTGTCATGGCAGTTCAGAATCTGGCGACTGAATATGTGACCTCTGGGCTGTTGTCCTGTAGTAATAGGGAGATGTTGTGTTGTTCTGAACGCCCTGGAAATTTATATAGGATGGGCTGGATAAACCTGGCTCAAATGTCTATTTAATACTGGCAGTGAAGAAGGGCATGCTCTGTTGTTTCCTGCTGCCCAGAGCCTCATGGGCATTTCCTCTCCTCGTATGGTATGGAAGAGACCTTACAATCCAGCCTCCAAAGGTTCAGCCAGTCCAGACCACATACCAGGACCCTCCCTCCTCAGTTTCTGTGACTTCCACATTGCAAAAAGCATGCACTTGTGGGAATCACTGTTTACAATATCCATATCACTTGGTTAGCATGATATTTGCCCATGTCAGCATGCAACCAGGGATTTCCTGCATTTAAGATGTGTTTTGTGAATTGCTTCATAATTTGCTTGCTGGGACTTTCTAAGTTAGTGCCCAGTAATCTCAAGATCTGCTGTAGCTTTCTAGAGGACCTTCTCCTGTCCTTGAGGGATCTGGCATGAAACCCTTCCAAATGCATTTATTTAATTGGATCATTCAGAAGGACTTTTCCCACCAACCATCAGTTTGATGTTGATACTACTGGGTGAAGGCCAGTACACAATTTAGTGTCTTTAGTGGCATATACACGTAGATTCAGTATAGGGGGCTAAATAGGACTGTAGTAAAGGGGGGAGAGTTAACTGGATGCTACATGACCCCAGCTAGAACTTTACTGGGCTTCTAATATATACAGTGGTACCTCGGGTTACATACGCTTCAGGTTACATACGCTTCAGGTTACAGACTCCGCTAACCCAGAAATAGTACCTCAGGTTAAAAACTTTGCTTCAGGAGGAGAACAGAAATCGTGCTCCTGCAGCGCGGCGGCAGCAGGAGGCCCCATTAGCTAAAGTGGTGCTTCAGGTTAAGAACAGTTTCAGGTTAAGAACGGACCTTTGGAACGAATTAAGTACTTAACCCAAGGTACCTCGGTTTATGAACTTAATTCGTTCCGGAAGTCCGTTCTTAAACCAAAGCATTCTTAAACCGAGGCGCGCTTTCCCTTCTGAGGCCTCCAGTCACCAGTGCCCTTCCACCATTCGTCCTCCGAGGCAAAGTTCGCTAACCAGAACACCTACTTCCGGTTTTGTGGAGTTCGTACACCGAATAGTTCGTTAACAGGGCTGTTCATAGACCGAGGTACCACTGTATAGAAAACATAATTAAACATTAAAAAACTTTCCTATACAGGGCTGCCTTCAGATAGCTTGGGGGTCGGATAACTCCATACCCTCCAAAATTCCTCCAATGAAAATAGAGATGTCCTACCATTCCCTCCAACATTTTTCTGATGGAAACAGGGGCATCCTCTTTTTAACAACCACAATAATAATATTTGTATTCTGCCCATCTGACTGGGCTGCACCAGCCACACTGGCCGGCTTCCAACATATATGAACACATACTAAAACAAACTTCCTTATCCAGTTATCTCCTTGGCTCAGGGGTTGCCTAACACCATACCTTCCAGCATTTCTCCAGTGAAAATAGGGATGTCCTAAGGCAAAATGGGACATTCTGGGATCAAACCAGAAACCAAAACAGCTTCTGTAAATCCGAGGCTGTCCCTGGAAAATGTCCTGTGCACATCAGGGCCCTTTTCATGCATTCAGCTAGAGGTATGTCGGTCAGTTTCCCAGCAGTGATGTATGGAAGTGAGAGCTGAACCATAAAGAAGGTTGATCACCGAAGAATTGATGCTTTTGAATTATGGTGCTGGAGGAGACTCTTGAGAGTCCCATGGACTGCAAGAAGATCAAACCTATCCATTCTTAAGGAAATCAGCCCTGAGTGCTCACTGGAAGGACAGATCCTGAAGCTGAGGCTCCTATACTTTGGCCACCTCATGTGAAGAGAAGACTCCCTGGAAAAGCCCCTGATGTTGGGAAAGATGGAGGGCACAAGGAGACGGGGACGACGGAGGACAAGATGGTTGGACAGTGTTCTCGAAGGTAGCAGCATGAATTTGACCAAACTGTGGGAGGCAGTGGAAGACAGGAGTGCCTGTCGTGCTCTGGTCCATGGGGTCACGAAGAGTCGGACACGACTAAATGACTAAACAACAACAACAACATGTCAGTCAGAGGTATGGCCAGGAATAGAGTCCTGCCCCCTGCCTCAAACTCTAACATGTTCAGTGAACATGTGAGGAAATGCCTGAACAGGACTAAGAACTCATCTTTGGGATCATTCGGCAGCAATGCGTTCTGATTCTTCTCAATTCAGGTTTTATCTTCTTTCTCGTCACGTTTACATCCTTTGTTCTAGTACAAAAGAAGCAAAGACTGCTGAGTTTTAAAGACAGATCCAGGGGGGCAATGATTGCTAGCTTCTTTTGCTTTTCTTTTTTTGCGTACAGGTTCAAGGTGGTTAAATGATGCCGGGAAGAGAATTCAGTTATCTTGTGTAACGCGCCATTGACATCTTCATCAGGGTTCAGTTCTTGACTCTCATTGTTTTTGTGCATGATGTGCATAGAGACCGTTAATCTAGCGAATAAGAATGTATGGATGGTGTCGGTATTATTTGAAGCACTCCACAGTTTAAGATCAGGTGTGAGAAAATAGAGCTCTTTTTAATAACTGGAAGTGACTAGAACTTTACTGTCAGTGCTTTTTTCCCTGACAGTGAAATGAACAGAAAGAAACACCTTCTGAGATCCAGAAAGGAGACAGGTAATTATCTCGGAGTTAGATGTCTCTGCACTGTTTCTAAAGTAGGAGTTAAAGCACTCGCTGTAAAGAGCATTGTTGAAAGGCTACCATCACTTTTAGTTCTACAGTTTTTGTTGCATACTCCAAGAAAATATCAGGTTGATGTTGCAAATGAGTCTCTTTTGTTCAGATGCAAAGCGGAGAGTTTTACACATGAAGGCTACATTCCTTCGTCTGCCTACTCCGTAGTAGTCAGGCTACAGTAAATGGGACAATTTGTGAGGAAAGGGGTTGGAGATTTTGCCACATTTCTGCACATTGTGATCTTCTCGCAATATATCACCAGCTAAACATTGTGATACACTGATATATCACAAGGTCTGAAATAAGGTGTGGATCTAGACACAGGAAAAACCCGCTATTAATAAATCAGTAATTAGATCGTTATAACAAAAGGGGGAAAAATCTCTATGGAAAATCGTGTTTTAAAATTTCCTGCTCTTTGGCACCATCTGGTGTTGCATGTTTATACTGCATTCAAATCGCTGTTTCTTTACTAATGTAGCTAGGTCCAAAGATGGAGCTATGTAGAGGCATTGGCTGGCTTCACGGTTTTTCTCTCATTGTTATTTTTGAATAGCTCTCTTTCTCTCACACACCACGATTTGCAATACATTGCCAGGTCAAAATTATGAAACCAATATCACGATATGGACTCGAAACCAGTTTTGAACAATATATCACACAGCCTTAGCAAGCATCATGATTCATGATACATTGCCAGGTCAAAAACTACAAAACTGGTATCATGATGTAGACTTCAACCTAGTTTGGGACAATATATTGCCCAGCCCTAATCATTACTAACATAATGGGGAGTCTGGAATCTGTTAGCCTCCTTCCAAAATGCTGAACAAGGTTGCAGACAAGTGATCTGACTTTGGAAGTGTGCGCTCTGCAATTTCAGTGTGCACATATTCTCCAACCGGATTTGATTTGCATAGCACTGATTACCTGGCCCTTATCTCAGTTATAAAGAACCTCTTGCCATTTCTTGGAACAGGCATTGCACAGTACTAATTGGCTGGCCGTTGTGTCAGTCAGGAAACAATCTCCCCAGTGAGACACAATTCGGCAGTGGAGCTTCTGCTGACAGATTTTGAGTATAAGGTTGTGCTCTGAACGATATGCCCCTGCACTGAGAATTTGTGCTAGGCCTGCATGCCAAATCCCTTTCCTCAAGAAAAGGTGATCATTTAACTTGTGTTGGTCGCATTGCTATAGTTACTGTGTGATATAAAAAGAGTAAGCATAGCAAATGCTCTTAAAATACACCCATTTCCCTCCCTCCGCCCCTCCCAATTTACTCTTCAGTACAGCAAAGAGCAGATGTAGAAATGTTGCTGGGAATCTTACTCCATAAACCCTGAAATCTGAAATGGAGTGTTTGCCTTTCAGGAGGTGGATTAAATTCAGAAGAGCACCAAGGATGCTAATCCTGGAGGACTACCTGCTCTTTGGGGAACCCATAATTATGCCTTAATGATAGATAGTTGGGATTTTAGTGTGGAAGGCGTCTGTGTGAAATTCTACTTCCTTCACATGCCTGTCTGTGGGTTCTGCCTCCTTCACCTTTGAAAAAGCACCTGGCAACTAACTAAATAAATAAAGCCCTAGATGCTTTTTTGAAGAACCGCTGTCAGTTCTTTTCTCTTATCCTATCATTGCTCCCTTTTGAAAAACAGTTGACAAATACTGCTTTAATGTTGTCTTATTTTATCTTTCCCTTCCTATCTGACACAAGCTGAACTTGCCTCTGCTACACAGCCGACATTAAAGGCACAGGGACTCACCTTCCTTTGCCGGTTTCTCCAACTAGCACAGTGAAAGGTGGAGCCCGTTCCATATTGAAATATAGTTTCTCCTCAAGTGCATTCAGATGAGGCTGAACACTTAAATCTTCAGGATGCAGAAGAGCAATCTAATTGGATGAAAAACAGAATCCGAGGTGGATTTGGCCAAGCATGGTTTCAGAGAGTATTGCATTTACAGGACATCAGTAAATCAAGGCCGCACTGAAAACTTGTATTGATTCTTACACAACCCCCCCCCCCCAAATCAGAGCTATCATATACTGTAAATAGTAGAAATGTTTGCCTCAGAGCGTTAATGAAACAGTTTGTTTATAGCTTCTGTGCATGCTGGGCAAAATATCAGGCCAGGAAAAATCTTTGGAACAAGTTTCTCATTGGTTTTTTTATCATTATTTTTATTTATTTAGACAAAGTAATAGCACTGTTATGAGTGCTCTTCCCAATCCAGCGAAGGGTACGTGTGCAGATAGGGCTCTAACTTGATCAGCTTGCTTCTTCTTCTTCTTCTTCTTCTTCTTCTTCTTCTTCTTCTTCTTCTTCTTCATCTGTGATTACTCTTAGCCGAGTAAGATTGTTTTCCATGAACATGGTTTTAACACTGTAAGTGACTGTGGAGGCCAGTTCTGGATCCACACATCCTTCCACAGTGGGGACATAGGTGTCCAGGCAGGAGTTGATCATGGGGAAGGTTTGCCAAGCGTGCCTTCCTCTTAGTACGTTTCTCCCTTTCGTCCTGAGTTTGAGCGTCTTCAAAGTCCATGACACTTTTGGTCAAGGCTGTTCTCCAATTGGAGCGCTCGCAGGCCAGTGTTTCCGGGTTGTCAGTGTTCATACTACATTTTTTAAAGATTTGCCTTTAGAGACTCTTTGAACCTCTTTTGTTGACCACCAGCATTATGCTTTCCATTTTTAAGTTTGGAATAGAGGAGTTGCTTTGGAAGACGATAACCAGGCATCCGAACAACATGAACAGTCCAACAAAGTTAATGTTGACGAATTGTCGCTTTGACACTGGTGATTTTTGCTTCTTCCAGTACACTTGCATTAGTTTGCCTGTCTTCCCAGGTGCTGTGTAAAATTTTTGGAGACACCATTGATGGAATCTTTTGAGGAGTTGGAGATGGCGTTTATAAGTGGTCCACGTTTCACAAGCATACAGTAAGGTTGGTAGTACACCCATGAGGAAGTAGGTCCAACTGAAATATGAGGATTATTTCTACTTCTTGGGCTCCTTGATCACTGCAGATGGTGACAGCAGCCACGAAATTAAAAGATGCCTACTTCTTGTGAGAAAAGCAATGACAAACCTAGACAGCATCTTAAAAAGCAGAGACATCACCTTGCCGACAAAGGTCTGTATAGTTAAAGCTATGGTTTTCCCAGCAGTGATGTATGGAAGTGGGAGCTGGACCATAAAGAAGGCTGATCGCTGGAGAATTGATGCTTTTGAATTATGGTGCTGGAGGAGACTCTTGAGAGTCCCATGGACTGCAAGAAGATCAAACCTATCCATTCTTAAGGAAATCAGCCCTGAGTGCTCACTGGAAGGACAGATCGTGAAGCTGAGGCTCCTATACTTTGGCCACCTCATGAGAAGAGAAGACTCCCTGGAAAAGACCCTGATGTTGGGAAAGATGGAGGGTACAAGGAGAAGGGGACGAGAGGACGAGATGGTTGGACAGTATTCTTGAAGCTACTAACATGAGTTTGACCAAGCTGTGGGAGGCAGTGGAAGACAGGAGTGCCTGGCATGCTCTGGTCCATGGGGTCATGAAGAGTCGGACACGACTAAACGACTATACAACAACAAAAAGAGCACAACAGATCAGACAGCACATCAGGTTTTAATCCATGCACTTGAAATTAGATGGATCTTGTTAGGGTTTGTTTTTGAGACCTCGCCTCCCCACCCCAACACACACATATTTAGACAACTATCAATTTCAGTGCTGGTGCATGAGAAGCTGCCTCCACATCAGTTGTGCAGTCTGGGTAGCTAAGAAATTCAGATTCCTGTACTGAGCTACTATTGATTATGGGAAGATTGATGTTGGAGTTGTGCATGCCTCTCAAAACACAGCTATTAAAAAGGAAATATCTGACACCTCAGAATTTGCAAAAGTAATATGGTATACCTAACATAATAACACTGAGCTACCAATATCTCAATATTTAGAAAATGCAGGTTGCTGGTGGTCTGACATAGTGAAAAGCAACACATTTTTATTAGGGTAAGTGAGCGCCATCTTGCCAAGGTAATAAATCATCACAAGCAACACATTTTCATTTACCGTACAATAATCGCAGATTTTAAAACTCAGACCTCATTATTATTATTATTATTGCTCACTCGGTCTGCTTAGATCTTTTCTTTGTTTCAGCAAAGTCATGCTATTTCTTTCCTTGCTCTTTCTGGTACATAAAATGAAAGCCCCAGGTGCAATATTGGCATTGTATTATTGCTTTCAGAGCATTCAGTGACTGAACTTCTAAAATATTGATTTATTTTCTGTATAACAAGCCAGTTTTCGAATGGGAAGGAAAATTAAAATTCTCTATCAAACACAATAACAGCATCCTGGGGGAAATTTCTGTGAAGGATTTTCATCCAAAGGAAATTATTCGTATTTAATTATTGGCTTACCAGCCAATGCCAAGACTTGCTGTGCCAGCAAATAAAAGCTGGCACTGTGCTGTATTGATTTCTGAACCACTGCAATGCCCAGGCCAAATGCAAGCTCAAGCAATCCAAGGGTGAAGTTAGGTGTAGTATTTAAAGACTAATCCCAGCAGGCTTTTCATTGGTCTTTTAGGACTTCACATAATGTCACAATCCTTTACTTAAGGTCACAACACATTAATAGTGCATGGCTCCCCTCAAAGACTCCTGGTAACTGTAATCTGTTAAGGGTGCTAGGAACTGTAGCTCTGTGAAGCTCTCATGATTCTTTAGGGAAAACCACTTGCTTTCAATGTACAATGTGGATGCGTCCTAAAATGCTGTTTTGTGAGGATAACTAAGAGGTATCTGCTTTCCTGCTACAGAAAGCTACCTGGACCTGCAGCCCTGCAGTAAAAGGTAAAGGTAAAGGACCCCTGGATGGTTAAGTCCAGTCAAAGGCGACTATGGGAATGCGGCATTCATCTCGCTTTCAGACCAAGGGAGACAGAGTTTGTCCACAGACAGCTTTCTGGGTCATGTGGCCAGCAGGACTAATCTGCTTCTGGCGCAACGGGACACCGTGATGGAAACCAGAGCGCACTGAAACACTGTTTACCTTCCCGCCGCAGTGGTATCTATCTACTTGCCCTGGTGTGCTTTCGAACTGCTAGGTTGGCAGGAGCTGGGACCTTTTAACCTTTAACATCAGCAGTAACATCTAGACCATGAGAGCGTTTCAGCCCTGTTCTTGAGTTTGTTTAAAATCTAAAACAGCCTATCTTGTATTCCTTTCTTTGAATTTGTGCCATTTAGGTTTTTTAAACATTTTTCTAAAGTCAATACTAGAGTTTTCACAGCTGAATCCCCAACTCTTTATTACTGTGCTTGGCTTTCTTTAAGTTTGGTTGTGTCTAAAACTTGCCATTTAGGATTCAAACCTTTTTTGTAAACTCAAGGGAGTGTTTCAGCCCTGCTCTTGAGTTTGTTTAAAATCTAAAACTGCTTATCTTGTATTCCTTTCTTTGAATTTGTGCCAACTAGGTTTTTTTAAACCTTTGTGTAAAGGCAATACTAGAACTTTCACAGCTGAGTCTCTTTATTACTGTGTTTGGCTTTCTTTAAGTTGGGCTGGATCTAAAACTTGCCATTTAGGTTTTCACACCTGTCAGGGAACTGATATCGGAGCCAGAGGTGGAGGCAAGGCTCCCAAGCGATGCTGGAGAAGGGCCCAGCAGGGAGAGAGGCAGCTCATCCGCTGGGGAAGGAAATCAGCGTAACACCAGGGATAAAGGGGGGCAGATGGGGGAATCGGCGAGGGGGCTCCAGGACTCCTCGCCGGAGACCAGCGGGGAGAGCACGGGTCCTCCGCTACCCACACCCACCCTGCGCAGAAGACTTCCGCGCAGGGAAAGTAGGCGTAGACTTGGCGTCAAAGAACTTCTTTGCAGGAAGAAGTTCAAGAAACGCCCACTGACGGATTCTGCTAGCGACTGAACAGCCACGAAGTGAATGGCTGTCCAGACAGAAAAGGTTTAACCAGGCAACCTAGCCCAGAGTGGCGGTAACTTACGCACGAGCAACCCCTAAAACCACTACAACACCTTTTTTGTAAACTTAGTATTAGAAACTGTACCTTTGAGTCTTCAATCGTTTATTACTGCGCTTTGCTTCACCTAGGTTGAGCTAGGATTATAATACTTCAGAATTTTTGGGAGTTTTGACCTCCTTTTTTGAATTTTGGTCATTTAAGGTTTATGATTTTTCTATTTCCTTCTGAGGAAACAGAATAGTTCAGTGAAACGAGGTTTGTAGCCGGCATCCCGTTAAGACTTTGTACAATTCTAGGTTTTTCTAATTCCCCCCCCTTAAACTTTTGATTTTTATTATTTAGTTTATTTCTGTAAGATAATATTTCTAGTTGATTACCTCTCATTTCAGGGATTTTCATGGTATTTCATTTGTTTTGTGTAATTTCTTGGTTCCGTGTCTTCTTTCTACTGGGACCTTTTAACCAGGCCTTATTGACATCCAACACCCTTTTAGAATGTGGTTCTTTTGGGGTTTTTAAAAATTGGGTTATTATTTTTGGTTTGATTTTATATGTTGCGGCCTTGTTTGTGAACCGCTCTGAGACCTCTGGGTATAGGGCAGTGTATAAATTGAGTAAATGATGATGATGATGATTGGATTTTTGTACTTGTGGGCTGGAGCATTGTTTAGGGGCTTTTGTCGGGGAGTGTAGTGTTGATTTGTGTGTATACATTAGTATTGTTGCTTGTTTTGCATGTTTTGCTTATCTTTCAATTGTTTTTATTCTGTATTTTGTGCTTTGATTGTCTTTAGGTTGTATTTTGTGCTTCGTATGTTGTAACTTGGTGTTGCGAACAGCCCTGAGACCTACGGGTATAGGGCAATATACAAATTTAATAAAAATAAATGAATGAATAACTGCAACCCTTTAGCTCAGGGAGGTGGCCCTCCAGATGCTGTTGAAAGCCAACTCTCAACAGTCCCAGCCAGCAGGGCAGATGGGAGTTGCAGACCAACAATACTGGGAGGCAATTGGCACATCTTCCGTCAAGTCAATGTAATAAAATTGATCTGTTCAATGTGCTGGTGGAACATGTTGCCTCTGTTGAGAGAAAAAAGGCAAACGAGCACAGCACATAGCTGTCAACCGTCCCTTATTTGGCGGGAAAGTCGCTTATCCCAACGCCGTGTCCCGCTGCTGTCCCTTATTGATGATGTCCCTTAAATTTCCCGGGTTTCAAAGGAAGCAGCTCCTCTCCCTCCCTCCCTGCAGGCCAGGGAAGAGGGAGGCTCCAACTGTGTTGCTTGGCTGCGTTGCTCATGCAATAAGGAGTCTAAGAATGACTGGGCGGTGGAGCTTGCATGCTTTGTGCTGATCAAATTGGCCGCGTTGCCTGGGGACTCGTCTTTGCTCAGCGCTTCCCAGCGGAGAGGTGACGGTGGTTTTCCTTGCTGCATCCCCTTTTCCGGGTTGCTGCACTGTGGGAACCACTTCTTGAGGCTTCGTTTGGCTGCTAGCTGGGCTTTCTGCCTTTGGCTTGGAGGGGCTCAGAAGTTGAACATACCTGTGCCCGGAAAATCCCTTATTTGGGCTGCTGATCCCTTATTTTTGAGGCTGCTGGTCCCTTATTTTCAAATCTGTAAGTTGACAGCTATGGCACAGCATAGTCCAATTATTATGCTCACCTGGCACAGAGGACAAAGGTACATTGAGCTGTGCTTGAATAAGGAAGTTGATACGTGTCTGATCAGTCAGATGGAGCAAGTAGAGGGGAGCAGAAAAATCACATTTGCTGGTTATCATTACATCCAACACACAAGACATTCCAGTGACGGAAGTATGGACTCAGCAACATTGGTCCAAAAACAGCGTTTTGAATGCATTATCAACATGCAATGGCAGATGGCGCTGGAGAGCAAAAATAAATCTTTGCGATTTTCCATTGCGGTTTTTTCCTTTTGTTATAATAATTTAATTTCTGACATTTACAGCATGTCCCCCCTCCCCCCGGTGTGTAGATCCACCCTGGGTATACTTTGGTGTAGGCAAGCACTAGAGCTACAGCACAGGACATGAAATTTCAGTCATTTTGGACTTAGAGAAAGCAAAATTGTTAACTGTGTGCATTCACTGGGTGTAATGTACCCTCGTTCTTTGCTAGGAAGGGGAAAAAGTCAACCTGGGACACATGGAACATATTTCCAGATGTTACAGATGCATTTGCGACGCTGGCAGAAGACCCAGCACATATCTCTTGAAATAGTATTAGGCTATTTGAAATGTTTCTCGTATTCTATATGATAGAACTGGTGAGTTGTGCAAAGCGAGTGAGGCAAGGCAACATCTGTTTTTAAAGTCATGGTCCTTGGAGAATGCTCCAAAAACACAGGTGACTTGCAAAGAGTACACAGTGTCTATCAGGAAAGACATTTATGGGGGAAGATATTTCAAAGAGATCCACAGTTGCCAAGACCTGCAGAATGGCTTTGGGATAGGAAAACTGGGTATCAGGGACAACCAAAGAGAACAGCTCTTCGCCAAGCTAATGAAAAGGTTTATGACCAGACACACTGTATCTGCAAGGAAGTATACATAAGAAGTCTATGCAAGTGCAAGGAAGTATACATAAGAAGTCTATGCAAGTCAGCCTATTTTAAAATAAAAATAAAAATATTTATACTTTTCAGATATAACTATTTCACTGATTTTACAATCATTTTGACATTTTAAAGCTTGACTTCCTTCCCCCTCTTTCTGCGGTTCCTTAAATTTATTTTTAATTCACTTAATTTACTCATTTATTTATCTTCTTTAAATATACAGTGGTACCTCGGGTTACATACGCCTCAGGTTACATACACTTCAGGTTACAGACTCTGCTAACCCAGAAATATTACCTCGGGTTAAGAACTTTGCTTTAGGATGAGAACAGAAATCGTGCAGCGGCAGCGCAGCGGCAGCAGGAGGCCCCATTAGCTAAAGTGGTGCTTCAGGTTAAGAACAGTTTCAGGTTAAGAACAGACCTCCAGAACGAATCAAGTTCTTAACCCAAGGTACCACTGTACTGTGGCCCTCCTGAGGGAGCACATTCTCCCTGGTACCACCTGTTTCACTTGTGTGTTTGTGTGTGCTATGCAAAAAAAATCACAATATGGGGAAAACCATGAAGCCAGCCAGTGCCTCTACATAGCTCCATCCTTATTTCAGACATATCTCAGTATATTGCAATGTTTAGCTGGTGATATATTGCAATGTTGAAAACCGGATATCACTCATCTCTAACATGAAGGACATTGCTTTCGGAAATAATTCAACTTGAATAACGGTAATCACAAAACATATGCGACAAATAGAAAAAATTTCTAGAGTCCCAGTTGATCAATAAATTAGGTACGTGTCAGATCATATTTATACCTTGATAATAAAGTATCAATTTGTACATGCAACCAAGACATCTGCAAGTTTATTTTCAGGCTATGAATGCTCAATGTTAATATTAGGCCGCTTAAAAATGTAACATTTTCCAAAGACTATTTTGCATTGCTTACCATTTTATAGTTAACGATTTTTGATGCATTTAGGTGATGTTACAGGATGCATACCATTTGTTTTATGTTTATTACTTGCGTACATACTTTTTCTATTTGTTATCTGAATCTACTGGGACCTTGCCTTCACCGTTGGGAATGTTGGCTCGACGCAGAGAATATTGGATGGTGTAGAAAGCATGATGGATCCATATCAGGAGATGTTTCTGAATGATGGGTTCATGTCCATGGTAAGTTTGACATTTTTAACCCAAACTGTATGTTTTGATTAAAAAACCCTAGGTTAACTGTTCAACACGGGTATCATTTCCTGTCAGTTCCCTTTTCTGCAACACAATTGACGCATTCTTGTCTTAGAGAGGAAACACTTGTTTTTCACCTACTGTACCCCTTAACCGTAAGAAATAGATGGCAATAATTGTCAGAGAGACCTGTATTCATAACCTTTTCCCTTGTGCATTCTTGTATACATTGAACCTTAAAATCCACATTTTTGTACACAGCTGAACCTGAAACATGCACACATTCTGGTATTTTTTGAGCTGGGTTGTAAAATGTGGAAACCTATAAAAATGGAAGGGTGACTTCTGTTCTGATCTATATCCTTTCAGCTCGGGAAGCGTGAATCAGACACTCTCATGTAAAAATGCAGGCTGAATAAAATCTGCACACTTCCGTGGTGTAGAATATTGGGGACTGAACAAATATTGCTTTCTGCTTCAGTTAGATTTCAATATCCCATCGTAAGAATCATTGCATGATTCATCCTGGCTGTGACCGTGTGTGATGGAGGGGGGGGGGGGGAGAGAGATGAACAGCCCCTTACCTGAAAACAGATGGAACAACAGTTCACCTATCAAACAAAGTGTTGCAGCTTTCCTTATTAAATAGCACAAGGAGGCTCTATGAATGATAATTATACTTAGTCCTCTTTCTCACTCTTCCTTGTTCTCCATAGCAACAGTAAAGAAAGCGTGACAACCTCAAAATCTGTGCCGAAAAGGGTACACACGATTATTCTCAAACCTTTGTGTAAAAGGAATATGCAATTAGCCGAAGGAAACAAAGAGAGAAGGGGGGAGAACTGTGTAGGGCTGTAAGCAAACAGGATGCTAGATTTCAGCTCACACTTTACCCTCGCTGCTAGGGATGAGCCTTTTCGAAGCCTCCTGTTGTGCAAGATGTCAGATGTTTGAAAATAACAATGCCTTCCCATTGATTGGCAAGCACTGAGCAAATTTCCTGCCAGGGCGCATAGACAACCTTGCATAACCCCTCGTAAATAAATTGGCAGAAGTTATCGGCAGCAGGGTGAACTTTCAGTAGCCGCGCTTCCGTGGACCACACAAGAGGGGTCATTTGACTGAAGGCCAGGGGTCACCAGGAATGGCCTCAGGCAGAAGGCAGCTTAGCAGTCACTCCTGTGCTACTCTTCCTAACTGTTGTTAGAAACATTACACCTCAAGAGTGTCCCTCATTGCTCCCCTGACAGCTTCAGCAAGCTTGGGCCTAAAGCAGCTGTCAGTCATGGCCCCTGGTCTCTCGACGCAGCCTCCTCCAGCCAGCGCCCCATGCAGTTCTGCCTTAATTTCCTTGTTCTTCCCAGAACACCTTGACTGAAAACCTCTGTGCACAACCTTTTTTCCTGTGTGATATCACTCCCACATTGCCCTGGCAACCTCCCCCTGGGTTACCGGTAGGGTTTTTGGCTTTTGCGATGGCCCATCATCTTCCTCTGCAGAAAAATAAGCTCTGGCTGTTAGTGTTACAAAAGTTGGGTGCCTCCCTTTCTCCCTGCCGAGCAGTGGCAAGAGCCCAGGGGGTTCCAGACATTCACCCAGGGTCTGTGGTTCTTTGAAGAGCTGACACACGGTGGAGATTGTCGTAGCTTTAAGAAATATGGTTTATTCACCTAGTTGCACCTTCAGCCTGCATGGAGGAAGTCCAGCATGGTCATTTCAAGAGGGGCTTGTACCCCGCATCAGCCAGCCTGCCCAAGATGGATCCCAGTCCATCTTCCTGCTGCTTCTTCCCAGCAAGAAGAAGAAGAAGAAGAAGAAGAGGAGGAGGAGGAGGAGGAGGAGGAGGAGGAGGAGTTTGGATTTGATATCCCGCTTTATCACTACCCGAAGGAGTCTCAAAGCGGCTAACATTCTCCTTTCCCTTCCTCCCCCACAAAAAACACTCTGTGAGGTGAGTGGGGCTGAGAGACTTCAGAGAAGTGTGACCAGCCCAAGGTCACCCAGCAGCTGCATGTGGAGGAGCAGAGACGCGAACCCGGTTCACCAGATTACGAGTCTACTGCTCTTAACCACTACACCATACTGGCTCTCTTGCTCAGGACACTCTTCCTATCACCTCACACCTTGGCAACCTTCCAAACCCCTGTTCACACCTCAGAGCAAGGGGGAAAGGCGGCTCTCTTGCCAATGGCCCTCAATATCCTTCTATTTTTTCTTAATAGCTCTAGTTTGGCCAGATTGTTCTGCACAGGCTAGCCCAGGAATTCCTCTGCAGCTTGTATTTCTCCCTTCACATCCCAAATAATCGAAAACCTACCATTTATTAATTTCTAGAGTCCCCCCCCCCCGCTGATTAAACCCCAATACCCAAGAATCTAGAGGAAGAAATCTGGCACTCAGGGGGATCCCTGCTCCCCCACTAACCCATAATACTGGAACTGATGCTGCTGATGCCCTGCTAAGCCACAAAGGGATCTTCCTTAGCCTGTTGTCTCCCAACCCTTCAGTGCAGCTGCCAGGCTCCCTTGCTTTTCCTGCCTAGGTCTTGTGGCCTCAAGAACCACAGCCACTGGCTCAACTTCTCCCACCCCTCGCAAGCCTTATGAGGGTATGGGGTTGTGTCCTCACTTTCAAGGCAACTGAGCAAGCATGTCTTACCATGCACTTCAGTCATGGATCTGCTGCCATTGTGCTTTCAGATGGCAGCTCAGCCAGCCCCATCATTCTGTCCTCTTCCTCTTTGGAAGAGCGATCTGAAGTTTACAGCATGCTATTCTTTGAAGGAGAATGTTATGTATTGAAGTTCTCACCCTGGCCACCAGGAGTATTGTGTATATACCATAGTTTTCACTCAGGTCCACGTCAGTTACTTTAGGCGGGAAACCCTGGGTTGTTGTTGTTACAATGTTGACAGCCGGCTGCCTATAAAAGCAGGCCGGCTGAGCTGTTTGCTGTTCAGTTCAGTTCCAGCTTACTATAAAGAACCACTTGGAGAAATCTCTGTGTCGTCTGCTTTGTCAACCCACTACTTAATAGAGAACTACTTGAAAATGATTTACGGATGGTATTTAACTCCAAGTAGGCTTGCTAAGAAGTATAAGACTGGGTCAGATAAGTGGTATTGGGAAATAATTCATAATGAATTGAAAAAAATGTTTAAAAGGACTTTCCCCCCAAAAAATCAGAGTCATTTTTGTTGGGGATAAATCAGATGGAAATTCCCAGGTGTCAAAAAAGATTATTTATGTATGCCATTATTGCGACTCGTGTTTTGTTAGCCCCAAAATGAAAAACGAGCCAGGTCCCAACCAAAGAAGAACGTCAACTTAAATTGACAGAATATGCACAACGTGTAGACTTAACATACAGAATTAAGAGAATAAGAAGAACATTCGTTTAAAGAAGATTGGAAATTGTTTATTGAATATATGGGAAATAATTGTGTACAGCTGAAAACACTGGCAGCATTAAGATAAATTCAACAGAGTAAACAAGTTTTGATGGAAATAATAATCAAATACTGAATGGTTTAGTTTATGTAAAATATGCAGGGATTTATGATATGTAAAATGAAAGATGGAAAGAAAAGAAGGGAAGTCGTCGACATTTTAAGGTTGTTTAAATGAAAGTTTTAAATTGTAAAACAGAAAATTTAATAATAATCTCTCTCTCTCTCTCTCTCTCTCTCTCTCTCTCACACACACACACACACACACACACACACACACACACACAAACACACACACACCACGCTGTCTTCTTGCTTTGCTGGAAGAAATAAATGCCTATCCCACATGTAGACTTGTTCTGTTTGTCCCAAGCATGCAGTGGCGTAGCGTGGGTTGTCAGCACCCGGGGCAAGGCAAGTAATTTGCGCCCCCTAACCCGTGGATTTGCGTCCCCTAACCCTAACCCCCAGATGTTGCACCCGGTGCAGCCGGCCCCCCTGCACCCCCCACGCTACGCCACTGCAAGCATGCGCCCATGTCTGTTTGGGGATGAGACCACTCTTTCTGCATGTATTTGCTGCCTATTTCAGGCTCTCTCTTTCTTCCTCCCAGGCTTACATATGTGTTGTTTGTGGGAAGGGAACAAACAAAATGGAATCTGATATTGAGACAGCTACGTATATGAAGTTGTGGACATTTGAGCTTTTTCAGTGCCAGTATTTTTGGTTGTGTTTTGGCACTGTGTCAGAACGTATAGGATCCTCGCTTATTCCAATGAGATGGCAAAAAAGTGTGGCTTGAAGTTAAACTCTGCTTACTAGGCATTTATTTCCCTACCCTGACTTTCAGACTATATGAGATTCCAAAGGAGCAGGAGAAAGACACATCTAAAGGAACAATGCTTGTTAAACATTATAGCTATATACTGTAGTGTTATAGCTAGTCCAAGCACAATAGGCGCCAGATGGGAAGTTATGGTGGCAAACTATTCTCCTGGAACAGAGCTATAAACCAAAGTTCATGAAAACAACTGTGTGAAGGAACCTGCAGCAGGAATATTGTCAAGTATGGACAGATTTTTTCCAGTACTTGGACTTCCACATGTCAAACTGACGGTGGGAAATTTTAAGTAAGGGCTACTAGTAATGAGTTAAGTTCTGCTGGCTGAACAAACCAGTCCCTGGCATCACCAGAAGGGGATGAGATACTCCAGAGAGCCAATGCCCGTCAATGAAGGCAACAATAGTCTAAATCAGTGTTTCCCAAACTTGGGCTTCCAGGTGTTTTGGACTACAAGTCCCATAATCCCTAGCTAGCAGGACCAGTGGTCAGGGATGATGGGAATTGTAGTCAGCTGGAGACCCAAGTTTGGGAAACCTTGGTCTAGACCAGTGATGGCCAAACTTGGCCCTCCAGCTGTTATGGGACTACAACTCCCATCATTCCTAGCTAACAGGACCAGCGGTCAGGGATTATGGGAATTGTAGTCCCAAAACAGCTGGAGGGCCGAGTTTGGCCATCACTGGTCTAGACAAACCAGTGGTCTGACTCCACAGAAGAGTAGTTCCTGGCGTTTGTAAGCAGTGGCGTAGCGTGGGTTGTCAGCACCCGGGGCAAGGCAAGTAATTTGCGCCCCCTAACCCGTGGATTTGTGCTCCCTAACCCGTGGATTTGCGCCCCCTAACCCTATCCCCCAGATGTTGCGCCCGGTGCGGCCGGCCCCCCCTGCACCCCCACGCTACGCCACTGTTTGTAAGTCTTTATTTTCTCAGGTGAGTCAATTATTCAAGCTAAAGCATATAATGAGAGCATTGCCTCAATAAAGAAAGACAAACATATGCCCATTTCCCCAAACCCCAGCAGAATTACTGCCCTGCTGCCATCAGCTCAAACTATATTAATTGCAAGACTGAAATGCCTGACACTTCATTCCCCACTGAGCAGCAGGAGGCTCTGTTTTAAATGGCTGCGCGGGACAATAAAAATCAGCAGCAAAATGACAGCAGGCTATAAATAGTGGTAGGATCCAATAGGTATTATAACTAAAAGGCGCAAATGCCAGATGCTGAGCCCAAACAACTAATAAATAAATGCTTGACACACAGAGCTGCATCAAATAGAACTGAGGGGAGCTCTATGAGGCACCACAACTCAGGCCACGTTCACCCCATACATTTAAAGCACTATGACATCACTTTGAACAGCCAGGCCTTTCCCCCAAGGAATTCTGGGATCTGCAGTTTGTTAGAGGTGCTGAGAGGTGTTTCAGACATCCTGTCAACTGTGTGAGTTTAGGTAGATAGCCTTTCTTCCCTATAATTTCATACCCTCCAACATTCTGATGAAAATAGGTACGTCCCATTCCATAATGGGGTGGCGCTGTGGGTTAAACCACAGAGCCTAGGACTTGCCGATTAGAAGGTCGGTGGTTTGAATCCCCACAACGAGGTGAGCTCCCATTGCTCAGTCCCTGCTCCTGCCAACCTAGCAGTTCAAAAGCACATCAAAGTGCAAGTAGATAAATAGGTACCGCTCTGGCGGGAAGGTAAACGGCATTTCCGTGTGCTGCTCTGGTTCGCCAGAAGTGGCTTCGTCATGCTGGCCACATGACCCGGAAGCTGTACGCCGGCTCCCTCGGCCAATAAAGCGAGATGAGCACCGCAACCCCAGAGTCGGCCACGACTGGACCTAATGGTCAGGGGTCCCTTTACCTTTATTCCATAATGATGATGATGATAATGATGATTTATTGAATTTATATACAGTGGTACTTCGGGTTACAGACACTTCAGGCTACAGACTCCACTAACCCAGAAATAGTACCTCGGGTTAAGAACTTCGCTTCAGGATGAGAACAGAAATCATGCTCCGGCGGCGCGGCGGCAGTGGGAGGCCCCATTAGCTAAAGTGGTACCTCAGGATAAGAACGGTTTCAGGTTAAGAACGAACCCCAGAACAAATTAAGTTCTTAACCCGATGTACCACTGTACCGCCCTATACCCGGAGGTCTCAGGGCAGTTCACAGAAAAGATTAACATAAAACCCACAATATATACAAAATAAAAACAACAACCCAATAGCACACCCGTCCAGAAACAAGAGACACATTTAAAAAAGGGCATAGGATGTTTTTACTATTTATACCCCACACATTTTGCTGGGATGCCCCAGCCACTCTGGGCATCTTCCAAGATATATAAAAACGTAATAAAACATTAAACTTTTTTTTTAAAAAAACCTTCACTATACAGGATTGCCTTCAGATGGGGGTCAGATAACTCCATACCCTCCAACATTTCTCCCCTGAAAACTGGGACCTACCTAAGGAAAAGTGGGATATTCCAGGATCAAATCAGAAACCAGGATGGCTTCTCTAAATCAGAGGCATCTCTGGAAAATAGGGATGCTTGGAGGGTCTGTAATTTGAGAACAGGTTGAGTACATGTTATGTTTCCGCCATCCCACATGCCCTAAGTACCACAAGAGCCCAGTTGTGCTTAATGCACTTAGCCTAGCCATTGACATGATGGAGAGGGAAGATGAGCCACTGACCACCTGGTATTGTCAATTTGGGCTCCATGAGCCAAAAGAAACATCACACCAGTCTTGCGGATGCACACAACAATGCATCATTTATCAGGTAAAAGGGTTTCCCTTCTCTGATTAATATGCTACCCTTTTTGCAGCTGCGGATACGCCACTGCTTTGCCATGTAGAGACCTGCCATTAATCAAGTTTTTAATGAGCTCTGAATGGGATGTAATTTGGTCAGGTACTATTGGCAAACAACCAGCTTGGACACCCCATCATTAGCAGGAGGTTATGCTACTGAACAGGTGCTTGTTTGTATCGTGGAACAGCTTTCGTCCTTCCCTTCTCCTTGTCTTTCCACACACAAAAACACACCTCCCACCTGATTATTCACTCTAATTTGCACATCACCGCTGTGTCTAGATATAAACAGGATGGATCCTTGACCTTCAGCGTCCCGTTTTCCCTCCACAGACTTCAGGTTGTTTGTTTCTGTGAAATTATCCCCGAACTTAGGGCGGTGCTTCTGGAAGAGTAATGTGGACTTTCCAACAATGGGGTGGACAATTAGTTTGACAGGCCAACCTCCTCCTTGATTTTCATACCCTGACTCTTTTCCAGCATATTTTGATGAGCCAGCAAATGTAGTTTTGGAGACTGGTTTAGAATTTCAAAACAACAGGATAGAATTTTTTACTTTTGAAAAGTACATAAAGCTCTACTTAACCTCCCGCATCAGTTTGAAAATGTGGAGGCCCATTGGATAATGTTGCAATTTGGAGTGTTTAACATGCCATGGACCAGCCTTGCCAGGAGTAAAAGGTAAAGGTAAAGGACACGGGTGGTGCTGTGGGTTAAACCACAGAGCCTAGGACTTGCTGATCAGAAGGTTGGCGGTTCGAATTCCCGCGATGGGGTGAGCTCCCGTTGCTCGGTCCCTGCTCCTGCCAACCTAGCAGTTCAAAAGCGCGTCAAAGTGCAAATAGATAAATAGGTACCGCTCTGGCAGGAAGATAAATGGTGTTTCTGTGCACCGCTCTGGTTCGCCAGAAGCAGCTTAGTCATGCTGGCCACATGCCCTGGAAGCTGTACGCCGGCTCCCTCGGCCAATAAAGCGAGATAAGCACTGCAACCCCAGAGTCGGCCACGACTGGACCTAATGGTCAGGGGCCCCTTTACCTTTACCTTTTAAAGGACCCCTGGACGGTTAACTCCAGTCAAAGGCGACTATGGGGTTGCAGCGCTCATCTTGCTTTCAGGCCAAAGAAGCTAGTGTTTGTCCACAGACAGCTTTCCAGGTGATGTGGCCAGCAGGACTAAACTGCTTCTGTCTCAATGGGACACCGTGACGAGTGCCAGAGCTCATGGAAACGCCATTTACCTTCCCACCATAGCAGTACCTATTTAACTACTTGTACTGGTATGCTTTTGAACTGTTAGGTTGGCAGGAGTGGGGACAGAGCAATGGGAGCTCACTCCGTAGCGGGGATTCGAGCCGCTGATCTTCTGATCAGCAGGCCTAAGAGGCTCAGTGGTTTAGACCACAGCACCACTCGTGTCATTGCCAGGAGTAATGCAGACTGGACAGACCACTCTGGACCTTGCTTTAAGCCTCATTTTCTGTACAGATGGACAAGGTTTAGCTTAATGCACACATGTATCTGCTTTGATAACCCTCCGATCACTTCCTTACCCAGCCCAAATCTATAAGAACTGTATTTACTCGCAACCTTGGCGGGTAGCTATGGCTGTGTACACCATACATTTAAAACACATCTTGGGTACTATAACTATAATTCCCAGTGCCCTTAACAATTTACGGTTCCCAGGATTCATAAGTAGTAGGAGGCGAGGGAATCTGCTTTACAAGTATGCTATGCAGACAGCACTTGGCTCTTCAAACCTCCTTGTTCTTTCACTGCTTATAGAGCTGTGAGATTTTCAAAGGACAGGGATAGGGATTTGCTTGTTCTGGAAATGGAAATAACATTTTGGTTTCATAACTGAAAGCTATTCCATGGACTCGCATTCAAATGAAATGATGAAATGTGATTTGGAATCCCAGTCCCGCTGCATGTATGGCAATCTCACTGGAATATAGCGGGTTCCAGAAGTGCTAGAATCTGCACTTGTACACATGCATTGGGCAGCAGAAATGGGTGGTAGTGGCAATTTTTTTAAAAAAGTGATTTTTATTTAATTTTACAAAATCAACCACACGATTAGCATTCTTAAAAAACATTGCAAATAAAACAAGATTCTTTCGAATCTCAAGACTCCCCTCCTCCCCTCCATGGATTCTTTAAATATCCATTTCACCTGCATATTATAATTCATCCAAATTTCAGTTCTCCATTGTTTCCAAAGTTTTTGTAACATTGCAGGAGTTATTGAAAGCCTGCCAAAGAGTTCAAGTGTTTACGGTGTTCTTGTAAATACACTATATATTTATCCCACTCAGTGCAGTCTTTAGAATATGTGCTGCTGGGGTGCAAAGATCCGCCCAGCGCCCCCAAATTACTTTAGCCCCCAAATTAACTTTTATTATGATGTAAGAGTTAATTTTGCGTGCACGGCGCCATTGAGAATGAAAAACACCGCTGCTGGTGCGGCGCGTCTTTGTTAAATGAGTGCACAAAGTCTAAAGTCCTTTAGTGAAACAGTAGGTATACATTTCGGTAATACCTAGTGTCAGAGCTGCCCAAGGTCCCAGCTCACAAAGGACCAACGCTGCTTCGTTGTTAAGTATAAAAGTCTTTATTGAAGTTCAGTTTCACTTCCAGAGCCGCAGCGCGCAGCCCCACGTCTAAAGTGTCAGACCGCTGATGCTCCGTCTGAGTCTCCTCCCCCTTGACACCAATTTAAGATTCTAGCCTTGCTCCACCTTCTCCGCTGCTCCTTCCTCCTCTGGGTCCGCCTGCCCGCCGGGGTTCCGCCCTTTCTAGCCTCTTCTCCCGCTGATTCCCCTGAGCCTTCTCCCTCCCTCCGGCGGGCTTTAGGAGCTGGTTCCCCATCCGGGTCTCCTGCTGTTCCGCGCACCTGCACATTTGAACTTGGCGCGCGCGCCCAGCCAGCAGCTTTCCTCCTGACCGTTCCACTGCTGCTGTCACTGCTTCCCCCTTCGGGGGGGCTAGCTGCAACTGACCTCCCCTCCGTTGGAGGCGTGGTCAGCCCTGACTCCCTCTCTGGAGGAGACACTGCCCCTGACACATGTGACTCTTCCCCCCCACTACGCTCTGGTGGGGAAACTGGTCCCGATCCTCCACTGCTGCTTTGGGGTTCCCCTCTGGCTCCTTGTTTCTGGTGCGTCCCCCCTGGGACCCCCCTTGCCCTGACCATCGGCGCCCCCTTCTGGGAATCTTCTGATTCGCTGGAGAAGCTCATGGAATCTCTCGGGCCACTGTCATACTCCCCTACGCTGCCCTCGGATTCTTCCCCTTCGCTCTCCCAATCCTCTCTCCCCAGTGCTCCTGCTCCTGATTCCCTGACACCTAGGTATATATGTAATTATTTATTATTTATAACAGGTAGATAGTTAAGAGCTTAGATGGCATAAGCAGTGGATGCCTGGCTCCCCCAGGAATTTGGCACCTGGGTGCCCCACGCCCCTTGCACCCCTGGGTAAAGACGGCCCTGATCCCACTCTTTATTAAAATTTTGGTCTTCTTGATTTCTGATTCTCCTGGGCAGTCTTGCCATCAGGTATACCGGCCTGTCAACTGACTCCCTTCAACTTTAGCCAGTAGCAGGAGACCAGACCTGTTCTTCTCTTCTTGCCATTTGCCACCAGTGGTAAATTTTGCCTCATTTCATATTGCATAAGAAAGCAGTCAATAGATACTGAATAACATGTGTGGGGTCTAATTAGAACTGACAGTGCCATCAATCTGAGAAATTGGGGAGGGCCTCATTTTGTCTTTCGGCGGGAGGTTTTCCAGCCCGATGGGCTCGAAAGATCCAATAAGCTAGGATGCTAGATAACTTTCAGAGCCCCCTCCCCTGTGGAAGTCCACCCATTTTGGTGGCAAGCCGAGCAGTGATGCCAGGCTGTCAGACAAGCGTGGCTATTACCCAGAATGGGTGGACTTACAGCTGTCACCCACAGTTGCTGCATGGAAGCTCCTGGTTCATTGTTATTCAGCTATGCTGCAAAAAGGGTTACAAGGCCATCGTTTTTTAGGCACAGGCTTAAAAAAACCCCAGACAGGATATGTGTTTAGTGTTGTGGTCAAGAGTATATGCCTCTGAGACAACGGATGAGATTTATGCTGCAGAGGAGGCTTTTGTTTTTGCTTCCCAGGTTCACACTGCACACCAGCCAGAAAAGAAAACCTGACATTATTTTGACACTGATTCTGAAGATACCCCAGTGCACAGTTCCAGTCTGGCACAGAACGGTCGCTCATGATGACTCCCTGCATGACTTTTTTGTGACCTCCTGATATGAAGCGGCGAAGCCATCTGGCGCTTTTGAACTTGCACTTTTGCTACGGCATGATAGCTTATAAGTGGGCAATGAAAGTGGTGTTTTGTCAGGAACAGCAAAATGCCATTTCGCTGCAGCCGCGCAGAAAAGGCAGGCCGGGTCTGCTTTGGTCTCGATTAACTGGGAACAGCTGCACTTAGCAGAAATGGTGCCTGAAACAAAAGTAGCTGAAATATACTGCTCAACAGTCCTGCTTGAAGCAGAACACCCCAGAATTACAGAAGCCATCCCAGCATCTGATTGGATCCTGGAATGTCCTGGTTTTTTTTGGTCCAGTGCTTTGGCATGAGTCAGCTGGCTCCTGGGAGAGCTCAGGACCAAAAACCTGGCCCTCCAGATGTTTTGAGACTACAACTCCCATGATCCCTAGCTAACAGGACCAGTGGTCATGGATGATGGGAATTGTAGTCCCAAAACAGCTGGAGGGCTGAGTTTGCCTACGCCTGACCTAGTCCAACCTTCTGCAATGCAGGAATTATGCCTTGGGTGGGCTCGTGTCATTGAAATTCTACTCAGTATTGATCCACAGCAGATTCCAGCGTATGGTTAGCAGAGTAAAAACTTAAACATGTTGCAGGGTTCCCAAAAAATAGACCAGAGGCAATTATATTTCACCCGGCAGAGCTTTACTGCTACTGAAGGCAAATGAGCATAATAGTCACAAATCCCATACATTCAAGATTGGCCCTGTCCATAAGAAATCCAGTTGCAGCAGACTTAACTTAAACTTACAATAACTTACAATAAGTCAAAAACCTTAACACTAAGCATACTATGCACAGAACACCACACCAGAAGGAAAATAGACTTTCAAAACGTTCGGATACCAAAGCACGGCTTCTGATTGGCTGCAGGAAGCTCCTGCAGCCAATCAGAAGCCACGGAAGCCCTGTCAGACATTTGGATTCCAAAGAACATACACAAATCGGAACACTCACTTACGGGTTTGTGGCGTTTGGGAGCCAAAACGTCCGAGTACCAAGGTGTTTGGGATCCAAGGTACAACTGTAATAAAAATAATAACACAATGAAAGAAAGGAATTACTTTTTACACATTTCCCTGTAACTTTTTACACATTTCCCCAGTTTTAATGGGAATTGTAATCTAGCCTGGAGGGCACCAGGTTGGGGAACGCTGCTAGAACTAATGCAATGGGTCCACCTCCTGTTGCAACAGTGAAGGTCATTTTCTCCAGCTAGGCCGGGGGCTGTACCTATGAATCACTTGTCTGGGAAGGCACTCTGCCTCCAAGACTGACTTGAAATCACCTTATTTCTATTAGAAAGTCCTGTCATGTCAGGCATATTCTGCTCTTCAGTTGGAAAATGGCTAAAAGCAGTATTAAAACACTGGGGCATCTCTGTGTGCAGGCGATACTAGATAGGAAGCAAGGGGAAATGTTTCCGTTATATCACCTAACGCTGAATTTCTTTTCTCCATTCCCGCGGCTATAGGGAGCCTGTAATATCTGACCGGCAAACCGTGCTAGGATTTTAGATTCGCTCATCACTCTCCTGCTTACTGAATGTGATGAGAGGTTCCCTCTGTAATTTTGAAGGAAAAAGGTTAAAAATAATCTCAACAGAGGCAAAGCCCAGGGTCTGATAAGCACAAATAAACATCATCCCTGGGTTGTATCCAGCAGTGCTGCTTAGCTGATGGTAAGGCTTCTGCAGGTGGAATATGTCGCATACTGGGCCCAGGAAATCCTCTTGGCATCCCTGCAAGGAACTGCCAGGGACTTGGGCTTGTTGACATGGTTGGACCTCGCATGTCACAGCACATGGCAAGAGGCGGTGGGATTGGCTATTTAAGAAAGCCTCACCTCTTCCAGCTAGGTCAGATTACTGCAATGCGCTATACATAGGGCTGCCTCTGAAGATGGTTTGGAAACTTCAGCTAGTGCAGAATTCAGTGGCCAGGTTGCTCACTCATAGAATCATAGAGTTGGAAGAGACCACAAGGGCCATCGAGTCCAACCCCCTGCCAAGCAGGAAACACCATCAGAGCACTCCTGACATATGGTTGTCAAGCCTCTGCTTAAAGACCTCCAAAGAAGGAGACTCCACCACACTCCTTGGCAGCAAATTCCACTGTCGAACAGCTCTTACTGTCAGGAAGTTCTTCCTAATGTTTAGGTGGAATCTTCTTTCTTGTAGTTTGGATCCATTGCTCCGTGTCCGCTTCTCTGGAGCAGCAGAAAACAACCTTTCTCCCTCCTCTATGTGACATCCTTTTATATATTTGAACATGGCTATCATATCACCCCTTAACCTCCTCTTCTCCAGGCTAAACATGCCCAGCTCCCTTAGCCGTTCCTCATAAGGCATCGTTTCCAGGCCTTTGACCATTTTGGTTGCCCTCCTCTGGTCACGTTCCAGTTTGTCAGTGTCCTTCTTGAACTGTGGTGCCCAGAACTGGACACAGTACTCCAGGTGAGGTCTGACCAGAGCAGAATACAGTGGCACTATTACTTCCCTTGATCTAGATGCTATACTCCTATTGATGCAGCCCAGAATTGCATTGGCTTTCTTAGCTGCCGCGTCACACTGTTGGCTCATGTCAAGTTTGTGGTCAACCAAGACTCCTAGATCCTTTTCACATGTAGTGCTCTCAAGCCAGGTGTCACCCATCTTGTATCCCTCCATTATTACACTGGAGCAAGATGGTTTGAGCACGGATCCTGGTCCGATTGCACTGGCTACCGATTAGTTTCCGGGCCTGATTCAAAGTGCTGGCTTTGACCTATAAAGCCTTAAATGGCTCAGGACCGCAGTACCTCAAGAACCGCCTCTTTCCTTATGAACCTACCTGGACCCTGAGATCACCTTCTGAGACTCTTCTTCGTGTGCCTCCTCCTTGAGAGGTCCGGAGGGTGGCAACACGAGAACGGGGCCTTCTCTGCAGTGGCTCCCTGTCTGTGGAATGCTCTCCCCAGGGAAGTCTGCCTGACGCCTTCATTATACACCTTTAAGGCACCAGGCAAAAACGTTCCTTTTAAACCAGGCCTTTGGTTAATCTGATTGACATCCTATGCCCTTTTAAAATGTGGCTCTTTTTTGAGGGGGGATGTTATTGGGCTGCTTTTATTTTTTATTATATATATATAGTGGTTTCTATTTTGATCTTTTCTGTGAACCACCCTGAGACCTCTGGGTATAGGGCAATATATAAATTCAATTAATAATAATAATAATAATAATAAGCCATGTGTCCTACTTTACAGAGGGCAATCCTTTGAAGATAAAGAGCCATAAGCATGGAGACCACAAGCACAAGACCACTGACCGCAGTGGTCTTGTAGTAAGGTTAAAGCTTACTGGGAAATGATATATAATGAATAGAAAAAAAGATGTTTAAAATGACATTTGTAAAAAACCCAGAAGTTTTCCTTTTGAGAATCATAGGGACAGAATTCCTCAAACTGTATAGAAATTTATTCATGTACGTGGCTACAGACTGCATTCACCCTGATGCTAACGTACATGCATGCAGCACCCAGCAATGATGGACATTTCTGATCCCCAGGACTCATCTTCTGGCACATACTGCTACAGTGGTACCTCGGGTTACATATGCTTCAGGTTACAGACACTTCAAGTTACAGACTCCGTTAACCCAGAAATATTGCCTCGGGTTAAGAACTTTGCTTCAGGATGAGAACAGAAATCGTGCAGCAGCGGCGCGGTGGCAGCGGGAGGCCCCATTAGCTAAAGTGGTGCCTCAGGTTAAGAACACTTTCAGGTTAAGAACAGACCTCTGGAACGAATTAAGTTCTTAACCCGAGGTACCACTGTAAAAAGGACCCCTGGATGGTTAAGTTCAGTCAAAGGAGATTATGGGGTTGCGGCGCTCATCTTTCTTTCAGGCCAAGGGAGCCGGCGTTTGTCCACAGGCAGCTTTCTGGGTCATGTGGTCAGCAGGACTAAACCACTTCTGTCACAACAGGACACCATGACAGACGCCAGAGCACACGGAAACGCCGTTTACCTTCCCATTTATCTACTTGCACTGGCGTGCTTTCACACTGCTACGTTGGCAGGAGCTGGGACAGAGCAACAGGAACTCACCCCGTCGTGAGGATTCAAACCGCTGACCTTCTGATCAGCAAGCCCAAGAGGCTCAGTGGTTTAGACCACAGCTCCACCCATGTCCCGAATAAACAAGCACACAATCACTGATAGGTCCACCCGCCATTGTGAGGCTCAAAGCAATGAAGATGATGCCTCCCCAGCTGTTGCCATTGGCTGTGGGTTTCTTGTGATGTCACAAAAGCACTTGGCAACTGAGTGGATATAAAGGCAGGCCAAGGGGAAAGCCCTTTTTTATTTCCAGCAGGACACACCTGGCGATGGATGTGACCTTCAGCACTGCCCAGGTTTCTTCCACTTGGAGGAGGCAAACTGATGAATGAAAGGAGGCAATCCTCTGGCAGTGGGATGCTAGGGAGCGATAATAAGGCAAGTTTGCTTGCTTGAAGGCTGCTGGTATCTGAGGTTGGAAGCTGGTGGACGTCTCATGATGGACCTAACAGTAACTTCTGGCACAATGGGACACCATGACAGAAGCCAGAGTGCACAGAAATGCTGTTTACCTTTCCAAAACAGCGGTACCTATTTATCTACTTGCACTGGCGTGCTTTCGAACTGCTAGGTTGGCAGGAGCTGGGACATAGCCAAGGGAGCTCACCCCGCCATGCAGATTCGAACTGCCAACCTTCTGATCGGCAAGCCCAAGAGCAGGCACCCCCAACCATTGGCCCTCCAGATGTTTTGGACTACAATTCCCATCATCCCTGACCACTGGTCCTGTTAGTTAGGGATCATGGGAGTTATAGGCGAAAACATCTGGAGGGCCGCATGTTGCGGATGTCTGCCCAAAAGGCTCGGTAGTTTAGACCACAGCACCACCCACATCCATCTGAATGGGACATTTCTGTGGGCAGCCTGAGGAAGCACCTGGGGTCTGCCCATAAAAACCAAGTCTTAAGTGAGAGACAAGAGTGATGCCCTCTGCTACCAGAAACTCTTCTCGTTGCAAGACTTTTCTGGGTGAGCTGAGAGTTTGTTCAGAGCCTGCGCAAGAAGCCGGTGACTGAGAGAAAGGGTGTGTCAGAAGGAAAATGAATTGATACCAATATATATGTGTGTGTGTGTGTGTGTGTGTGTGCCTTAGTGGGAAATGATATACAATGAATTGAAAAGGATGTTCGAAACAACTTTTATTTTAAAAAAGCACAACCAGAAGCTTTTCTTTTAGGAATTATAGGGACAAAACTACCCAAATCATATAGAAATTTATTTATGTATGCTACTACAGCAGCAAGATTGTTACTTGCCCAAAAATGGAAAGAAGAAGAAGTCCTAGCAAAAAAAGAATGGACATGAAAACTTATGGAATGTGCAGAAATGGCGAAACTCACTGGAAAAATAAGAAATCAAGGTAACATTTTTTTAATAAAATAATGGAAATGGTTTGCTGAGTATTTACAAACAAAGTGTAAACAGATAAGAACATTGACAGGATTATTGTAAGAACCTGCAGTTTTAGAAGAGTATATATTTAAAGTACAGTGGTACCATGGTTTAAGAACTTAATTTGTTCTGAAGGTCCGTTAACCTGAAACTGTTCTTAACCTGAGGTACCACTTTAGCTAATGGGGCCTCCCGCTGTCGCCATGCAATTTCTGTTCTCATCCTGAAGCAAAGTTCTTAACCTGAGGTACTATGTCTGGGTTAGTGGAGTCTGTAACCTGAAGCGTCTGTAACCTGAAGTGTCTGTAACCTGAAGCGCCTGTAATCCAAGTTATCACTGTAGATGAATAAATGAGCAAATGGACTCTCTCTTTGCAGACTGAAGGTGTAAATAGGTGAATAAACCATCTTTCTTAAAGCTATGACAGTCTCAGTTCTCCAAAGGAACCTGGAACCCCATGGGCTCTTGTCACTGCAAGGCAGAGCAAGGAGGGGGCATCCAACTTTTGGAACAGAATATGCAATGGTGACAGGCAATGACTTTCCAGGGCTTCAGACTGGGAGTCTCTCCCAAATTTACCTGGACACTGCAGCAATTGAACCGGGGACCTTTAGTATGCAAAACAGATGCTCCACCACTAAGCTGTGGCCCGTCCTTTTGTCTGCTGAAATGTCAACTTACGCACAATTTCTCTTTCTCTTCCATCCTCCCTGTGTGCAGCAAGGTTTCGCCACCACCACTGTAATACAATACAGCATGACAAAGACTAATCAGTCCAAAGCTTTCACATTTTTTCCTCATACTGTGGAAAACAAAGTTAACCCTTAGGTGGCGCCAGATATCAAGAGACACCCTGAAGGTCTGTAGCTCTTCTTTCATATCAAATACTATGATGGTTTGCTGTGGTACCTTGTTCACTTCAAAGCCTGATGAGAAAATATGCAGGTGAAAGGCTCATCTCGTGGCATCAACCACCACAGTTTAAAGTAGCTTTCATAAATCCACTCTGATTTTGTACATTTGCCTGCCGCAGAGCTGGCACACTCCAAAATTTGGTATCTCTAGGAATTGATAAGATATCGTCAGGGGTTGTACACGTTCATGTAACTGTTTGTTTACAGGTAGCTGCTGCCATGTGGCACGGTTGTGTCGAAGGACAAAACTTGTATTTAAATTGCAAATCCAATAGGTAAAAGTAAAGGAAAAGGACCCCTGGATGGTTAAGTCCACTCAAAGGTGACTATGGTGTTGCAGCGCTCATCTTGCTTTCAGGCCGAGGGAGCCGGCATTTGTCCAGAGGCAGCTTTCTGAGCCGTGTGGCCAGCATGACTTAACCACTTCTGGTGCAACGGGACACCGTGACGGAAACCAGAGCGCATGAAAACGACGTTTACCTTCCTGCCGCAGCGGTACCTATTTATCTACCTGCAATAGTGTGCTTTCGAACTGCTAGGTTGGCAAGAGGCTCGGTGATTTAGACCACAGCGCCATCTGTTTTTACCTTTTACCAATCCAATGGAAGCATCCTACATGCACACTGAATTTAAGGGTTTCTGGCCCCAACAGACCTGAAAAAGCAATAATGTCTGTTAAGCTGTGGAGAGATTTTGGCTTCTTTTAGACAAATTCATGGACGGCAAGACTGTCAACAGCAGCAAAGTCACAACAATGGTGTTCTACTTCTCCTGTCCGAGGCACCATATCCGTTGCTGGGAATCGCAGCTGGGGAGAGTGCCTTTGCCCTCATGTCCTGACGGCAACCATCCCATAGGCTTCTGGTCAGCCTCTGTGAGAACAGGATGCCAGCCTAGATGGGCCAGTGGTTTGATCCTGCGGGCTTGTCTTAAGTCTTGTGTTCTTTCCTGGGAAGGAAGGGGAGTTAGCAAAAGCACCGCAGAGGCTAGTCCCTTCTGTGCTGCTGCAGGGGTCCCGCGTGCATGGAAAAGTTGCACACATGCATGTTGATTTATTTAATTGATTCATTGTGTTTATACCCTGACTTTTTTCTTCAAGGAGCTCAAGGTGGCATACTTGGTTCTCCTATTCCCCATTTGACCCTCGTCAGAGCTGTCTTAAGCATATGCAGGGCTGGGGTGCAAAGATCCGCCCGGTGCCCCCCCCAGTTTGCCCAGTCCCAGGCGCGCAGGAGGGCAGAGCTGGTCGGCCGCCTCAGCGTCTCGCTGGCTCAGTCACCCCCAAACTTGTGGCACAGAGCCGTCCACAGAAGAAGAGCCTGACACGGCACTCCGACTGATGGGTGGGCTCTTCCCCAGACTCAACTCTTGGGTCCTGGACTCTCGGCCTGGTGTCCCTAAGAGCCCAGCGCCCGGGTGCCCTGCACCCCTAGTGCCTATGAGTAAGTCGGCCCTGGCCCTCGTAATCAACCTGTGAGGTGGGTGATGCTGAGAGGCAGTGACTGGCCCAAGGTTACCCAGTGAGTTTCATGGTCAACGGGATTCCCCTCTGAACCCTTGTCTCCCAGGTCCAAGTCCAGGCATAGGCAAACTTGGCCCTCCAGATGTTTTGGGACTACAACTCCCATGATCCCTAGCTAACAGGACAAGTCAGGGATGCTGGGAATTGTAGTCCCAAAACATCTGGAGGACCGAGTTTGCCTATGCCTGTCCTAGTCTGACAATCTATACCACACTGGCTCTGGTGCATAGGAAACAACTCCTAGGGGCTGAGGGGGCCCCCAGTAAAATATTTGAGGGGGCTGCCCCCCCTAAAAAAAGTTGATGGGCATTGCTGTTCAAATGGTGCGTGTGTCCCACATCATGTAATCAATTATGCTGGGCGGGGCTTACCTGCCCCCCAATATTTTATTCAAGTTGGCACCCCTGTTCCGGTGCACGTTGTTACATGCATACATCTTGTCACAGCTGGTGTCTGTAGGCCCCGCTGCTATGACACACCAACACCAGCTTTTAACATGCAGAGGGATGAATGGTTATTGTTTTTATAGCTGGGAGCAAACATTTGTGAGTGTATATATATATATATATATATATATATATATATATATATGGGACGTGGGTGCTGCTGTGGGTTAAACCACTGAGCCTAGGGCTTGCCGAACAGAAGGTTGGTAGTTCGAATCCCCGCGATGGGGTGAGCTCCCGTTGCTCGGTCCCTGCTCCTGCCAACCTAGCAGTTCAAAAGCACACCAGTGCAAGTAGATAAATAGGTACTGTATTCGGTGGGAAGGTAAACGGCGTTTCCGTGTGCTGCTCTGGTTTCGCCAGAAGCGGCTTAGTCCTGCTGGCCACATGACCCGGAAGCTGTACGCTGGCTCCCTTGGCCAGTAAAGCGAGATGAGCGCCGCAACCCCAGAGTCGTTCGCGATTGGACCTGACGGTCAGGGGTCCCTTTACACACACACACACACACACACACACACACACACACACACGAGATTACAATTACTACTCACACTCTTTCAAACAGCCTAACATCTGTTTAATATCATGCATGTTAATAACTCTAGGGTTTCCACCTAGTTGAGGGGTTTTTAAAAAACTGCAGGTGTGAAATTTGGCACAACGTAGGTCCACCCAAATTTTAAAGGATCCACCTTGAGGAGACCACACAAGCACTATAACATAACATTCCATACCAGAGTTGGGTACATTCAAAGTGGGGAAAGGGTGGCCGCAAGGAACAGGAAATCTATTCAGAGTTAATTATCACTGTATTAGATGAACAGCGTTCCAGGTGTTGCCGATGAGGAAAGCGAAGGAAAGCAGTAAATCAGCAGTCTGGACACTGTTTGTTCTGTTCAAACTAATGATGCTGATTTATTGCCCTCGTTGAGAGTGATACAGTACCTTTGTGGCCTGTTCAGCCTTCCAGAATTATTGCTTGCTGGCCGGGCCTATTGGACCTTTCGGATGACGAGCCTACAGTCTTCCAGATGTTGGGCTCCAATTCCCATCAGCCCCAGCTTGCATGGTCAATGGTCAAAACAATGTTTGCTGTAGCTCAACCATATCTGGAGGGCAACAGGTCCCCCCCTGTGTCCTTTATTGATTTTGTGGGTCTTCATACCATGGGATTTGCAAGGCTTTACTGTCTGAATCCCTCGTATTTCTGCCCTTTGTTAGGGGAGGAAAATGTGCCATCACACGCCGGGCTGTCTGATGCTGCAACGCCATTTTATTGGAACAACAATAACAAGCAGCACAAAAAGGTGAGACGAGAAAACAGGAAACACCACGTGTAGATGGAATGACAAAGCTCTCATCTGAGACGCTCCATAAAATGCGTGTGAAAGAAGGATGGCAATTGCAGACATTGTGGAAGCAACTTTGGTGAAAACATCTCTGCTTCTGCTACTTGCCTGAATAGAAATGTCAAATGCCAGTGGCGAAAGAGCTTGGTTTCTTTGAGTCTAATCTGCTCACAGGCCATGTGGCTCCCTGCTAAAACACAAAGTAATGCAGAGGAACGATTGCCTGGCTGCGGTGTTTCATTAAGCGCTGGGCGATTTTAACTCTCCTCTTTAATCACTCAAGTCTCATTTCCATATATCCATTCCCCTCTTTCTTATACTTTTCCCTTTCTGTTCTTTCATTTGCCCGCAGAGGTTCCCACTGGTGCAGCTATTATTAAGGGTTAGCTATTAGCTATTCTGATTAAGGGAACCTTAATGTGCTCATTATGGATATTGTTTTGGAGGCATTCGAGCTTATTTGCTTACAGCTCAGCGCTGGCCCTTTTGTGTCTTTCTTTTAAAAAAAAACACATTGCAATTTGCAACTCTTCTTTAGATTGCACACATAAGTTTGCTCCATTGCATAATGGCACAGAGAAGCAACTGAAATAAAATAAAATAGCTGATGATAATCTACAGATCAAGCAGAAGAAACTTAAAAGGTAGTGTTGGTGGGACAATTTGAGAAAGATAATAAGTAAGGCAAGTTTTCTGAGCTTTAGCCCACTTTGTTGTTGTTGTTTAGTCGTTTAGTCGTGTCCGACTCTTCGTGACCCCATGGACCAGAGCACGCCAGGCACTCCCGTCTTCCACTGCCTCCCGCAGTTTGGTCAAACTCATGTTCGTAGCTTCGAGAACACTGTCCAACCATCTCATCCTCTGATGTCCCCTTCTCCTTGTGCCCTCCATCTTTCCCAACATCAGGGTCTTTTCCAAGGAGTCTTCTCTTCTCATGAGGTGGCTAAAATATTGGAGCCTAAGCTTCAGGCTCTGTCCTTCCAGTGAGCACTCAGGGCTGATTTCCTTTAGAATGGAGAGGTTTGATCTTCTTGCAGTCCATGGGACTCTCAAGAGTCTCCTCCAGCACCATAATTCAAAAGCATCAATTCTTTGGCGATCAGCCTTCTTTATGGTCCAGCTTTCACTTCCATACATCACTACAAGACCACCTTTCTGAAAACAGGCACTGGATATGATCTAACAGTGAAATCCTTTACGTGTCTACTCAGAAGGAAGCCACACAGAGTTCAATGAGACTTAAGTATGCAAATAGCAGTCGTCCTCTACCTGGTGCCCTACAGATGTTTTGGACTGCAACTTCCATCAGCCCAAGCCAACATGGTCATCAGTGGCCTGGGATGATGGGAGTTGTAGTCCAAAACATTTAGAGGGCACCATGTAGGGGAAGGTTGGGGTACAAAATTGCAGCCTAAAGCATTTTGAGTGCTGTCAATTTAAATGGAAAAGACTAACCTAAGGCATGTGCTTAAGGGTCTTAAACTTGGAGCATCATGCCTCATGTTGTTTAGTCATTTAGTCGTGTCCGACTCTTCGTGACCCCATGGACCAGAGCACGCCAGGCACTCATGTCTTCCACTGCCTCCCGCAATTTGGTCAAACTCATGCTGGTAGCTTCAAGAACACTGTCCAACCATCTCGTCCTCTGTCTTCCCCTTCTCCTTGTGCCCTCCATCTTTCCCAACAACAGGGTCTTTTCCAGGGAGTCTTCTCTTCTCATGAGGTGGCCAAAGTATTGGAGCTTCAGCTTCAGGATTTGTTCTTCCAGTGAGCATTCAGGGCTGATTTCCTTCAGAATGGATAGGTTTGATCTTCTTGCAGTCCATGGGACTCTCAAGAGTCTCCTCCAGCACCATAATTCAAAGGCATCAATTCTTTGGTAATCAGCCTATTTTATGGTCCAGCTCTCTCACTCTCTGTTTTCTTTATTGCCTAATACTAATTGCAAATCAGCAAATGAGAGATATGACATTCCTATTACTCTTTTCAAAGGGAGATAGTGCTACTAAATTTGGATCCCACAGCAGTAGTGTGTTTGGCCTCTAGAGCAGGTGTTGGGTAGCTTTGGGCCTTCAGATGTTGCTCAGGCACAAGTTCTTACCATCCCATACCCTCCAACATTTCTCTGATGAAAACAGGGACATCTCATTCCATAATGATAATTTTAATATTTATACCCCACACATCTTACTGGGTTGCCCCAACCATTCTGAGCAGCTTCCAACATATATAAAAACATAATTAAACATTTAACATTAAAAAAACCACTTCCCTGTACAGGATTGCCTTCAGACGGCTCGGGGGTCAGAGTTTCTACCATACCTTCCAACATTTCTCCAATGAAAATAGGGACATCCTAAGGAAAAGTGGGACATTCCAGCATCAAATCAGAAACCAGGATGGCTTCTCTAAATCAGGGACGTCCCTAGAAAATAGAGACACTTTGAGGGTCTGCCATCCCTGACCGTTGGCCATGTTTGCCAGGGCAGATGAGAAAACCAAAGGTTCCCCAAACCTGCACTAGAGTTCCTATAATATCTCCAGATAATGTGGCCACTTTTGCCACTCATCCATAATGATATTTTGTTCATTGTCCAATAGATGACTACAACGTGCTTGCGATGACATTCCACACTATGTTCTTTATGGAAAACAGTATTTTCTCCAGCAGAAAAAATATCACGCTCTGAGCACTAGCAATATGTGTTTCCACCCCCATAAGAGCGTGGAACCAGTAAATGACAACAGCCTATTTATTGTGCCAGCGAGGTCTGAGACAAATGTTCTGAATCAAATCAATGGGAGTTCTGATACAGGCACAAAGCTTACAAGGCTGCCATCTCCCCAAACCTCAGGACAATTATGCACACTTACGGCCTTTTGCCCTTGTGTGCTTTGGATTTCCTTGTGCACAATGGAGTTTAAAAAATACCAATGCACACAAAGGGGGCTTATAGAGAAAAACGTGGTTCAAGGCAATAGAGAGAAGCCTCAGAATCTGCAGTGTGTAACCTGATTTAAGATGGGTTGGAGGAGCAGACCTAATCAGGACAGGCAATACTAGGTGCAAAACAGATTCCAGGCTGTCCTGAGTAATAATGGGGTAGAGCTACAATGGTCAGTCTCTCTCTATCTAAAAATATAAAATTAGGGGTAATTTGAGCTTAGCTGTAGTGCTCATTGGAGCACATGGTCCCCTGTAAGGTGCAGAATAGAAGGGGGGAAAGTACAACAATTGTTACATTAGTAAAGATGGAGATAGCTTTTAGGTGGTGCAGTAGGTAAAGAATTAATGGAAGTCAAATAGGGTTGTATTATTTGTGTAGGGATAGGGAACCTTTGGCCTGCAGGCCCAATGTGGACCACCAGGTATTTGGCGTACATTTTAGCCAAGTTGCACCCACCACGTAGGTAAGGGTGGGCTTGGCTGAAACTGGCGTTGAAGGCACTGCCCTTTATGGTTCCCAAGCACTTGGCAACCAGTTGTTTGTTGGGCACTGGGAACTGCTGCACAAAGCACTTTGCAAGCCCTGTGATCAGTGCTTGAGAAGCACCGAGCACAGGGATCTAGATCTAGATCTGTAGATCGAGAACCCTTTGCAGAGAACTTCCAATCAGTTGGTTGCCTGGTGCTTGGGAACTCTCTCCTCTGTGTTCATCTGACTCACACAAACTTGAATGCCTTGCTATCCTTGCATTCAATTTCCCAATCATGGAGGCCCTGTTAATATGGGCAGATGACATCATTGGTCCTGCTTTGGAAAAAATCTTGGAACTGTGTCGCCTTGTGTCCTCCCTTCACTGGTGACACAGTGCAACATAGCAGTTCTGACATGCTGCCTACCAACCTTTCTTTCCTCCATTTTCTTCTCAAGCAGTTGAAACGGAATGTAAAAGGAAGGATTTGCTTTTTAATTCAGTCTGATGAGATCATTGCTCTTTATTACTGTTTTATTAGATTTCTGCCCCTTCCTTCCTCCTAAAGCAGGCTAGGGTGTCAAACAGGAAAATGGTAAAACGGCAGAATTGAAATGAAATAGGAACATATTTTAAATGTTCTAAAGCAATAAAAAAAATACAAGGAAAACATTAACACTATTTGATTTCTAAAAGTCAGTTCAGTGGCAAGTCTTAAGTAGCTCCAATGGGAGAAAAGCAATGACAAACCTAGACAGCATCTTAAAAAGCAGAGACATCACCTTGCCAACAAAGGTCCGTATAGTTAAAGCTATGGTTTTCCCAGTAGTGATGTATGGAAGTGAGAGCTGGACCATAAAGAACGCTAATCACCAAAGAATTGATGCCTTTGAATTATAGTGCTGGAGGAGACTCTTGAGAGTCCCATGGACTGCAAGAAGATCAAACCTATCCATTCTGAAGGAAATCAGCCCTGAGTGCTCACTGGAAAGACAGATTGTGAAGCTGAGGCTCCAATACTTTGGCCACCTCATGAGAAGAGAAGACTCCCTGGAAAAGACCCTGATGTTGGGAAAGATGGAGGGCACAAGGAGAAGGGGACGACAGAGGATGAGATGGTTGGACAGTGTTCTCGAAGCTACCAACATGAGTTTGACCAAACTGCAGGAGGCAGTGGAAGACAGGAGTGCCTGGCATGCTCTGGTCCATGGGGTAACGAAGGGTCGGACACGACTAAACGACTAAACAACAACAATTCTCGTTGACTCTAAGGCAATGACTCAAGGAATAGCTATTAAATGACTGCTGGTAAAGTCTCTCTACTCTTTAGCATTTAATCTGACAATCCAGAATCAAGCAGATGTGGTGATGTTCCTGTCTGCAGCACTGGTGAATTCAGGACCACTGATAGAGGGGTGCAGGGGGTGCTTGTGTACCAGGCCCCAAACCAGCAGGCACCCCATACTCTTAGCTTTCATTATCTGTGTTGCATCAAATCTTAGGCTGCAGCCATTCCATAGTAAGCTGGAGGCTATTATTAACAGTACTAGAGTAGAGAGCTTTTGCACAGTATTTCCTGCCAGTTGGGACGTTATAAATACAAGCTCCTCCTTTCCGTGGGAGTCTCCGTCAGTTCAATCAGAAATGTAAAAAAGCAGCTCCCCATCTGCTGATGACTACCTCCCATTGTTCTTTCACAACCAGAGGTGAATCACGATCAAATGTTGCTATCCTTTGACGCAGTCCCTTTGTTTGCCAGACTTTTCCAAAGCAAAAAGTCTAAAGTAAAAAAGACCTAGATGTAGAGGTGGTTCAGGGGTATATATTAAACTGCATGGGTTCAGCAACAAACAGTCATCAAATTTAAAACCTGGAGGAACAATAAACAACTGAACCAGCATGATCTTAAGAATACGTTGATGTTTGCATAATGTTAATAATATGCTATTTGAAGGTGAAAAAATAAAAGACTTCTCCACTACTCCAGATTTTTAGGTCTCTTGAGGAATTGCCTTTTATGTGCAGCAAGGAGTTAAGATTAAAATGTGAAGCAGAACATAAATGCCTATAGCAGTAAGAGATGAAAAAGCATGTCCAGAGAATGGAGAGACTTCAGCAATATAATTCCATATGAAAAAGATGTTGCTGAACAGTTTTGTTAAACACTTTCCACTTCCATCAGCTGTGGGAGGTTCCGGGGTTCAGTGAAAGGGATGTTAGAAAATTCCAACAGAAACGGGAGCAGAAACTGTCAATGTTTGCTTATTCATCCCATGTCCAGAATGGAAATCCACCCAGTGAATAGAATCAATGCACGCCGTTCTTGTTTTTAGCCTGCAAATGATAATAAAATGATACTGCGCCCCCTCCTCCCATTTGCACTGCAAATCATTATCCTGACCAATTTCCCTACCGTTGCAGTGCTGGGCTGAGCAAAGAAAGGAGAGGAAGATGCCCAGTGCTTATGCAAACTCTTCTTTCTCCCTCTTGTGTACTTCCATTGCTAGTAGGCTGGAGAGATCTGGGAACAGACAGATCAGAGCACTGCAGTCCACTTGGGTGTTTCCTGAGAGATGGCTCCAATGATTCCCAGGAGATATGCCTTGTTCAGCACCAATGCCACCACTCATTTTGCTGCCACCACTGATAATTTGGCTCTGGGGATTTTCAAGCCATAGCAAATGTGCCTGATTCAATCATTCGTAGGAACTTGGACATCCTTACCAAAATTATTAGTTTCCTTTGCTATTTATTGTCAGCTGTGGCCTTTATTGATAAGCTACTTCTTATAATAGTTTTAAAAGTAGTCGTTGTGAATTGTTGACAACCCTGAGAAGGCCATTTGCGTGATTTCAAAATTAAGGAAAGTTGAGCAGGAGCCGTGCAGGTGAAATGGTGCGGGAATGGTAGCTATAGATTCAGAATTATTATTATAATAATTATTATTAGTATTAGTATTAATTGAATTTATATACTGCCCTATACCCAGGGGTCTCAGAAGACCTTGCCTTCATGTAACATGTTAAGTTTCTTCGGCTATGTTTTCTATATACAAAGAGAGAGGGGTTTTGCTTTCTTTTCTTTGTTTCTTTCCGTTCTAAAGAGAAGAGTTTTGGAAGGGTGTTGAAAAAGCAGAAAGACAGCAATGCCCTGGAGGGGGATAGTTGAGATCAGATTGAAAGACGAAAGGCTGGGCAGCTGAGGAGGGTCAGAAAACTGAGGTGAATGCAAATGGAGATGGCTTGGAATATGCACTGGCTTGGCTTACAGTTGCTTTGCAATTTACTTTCGTGCTTTGATTACATATAATTACTGTTGTGCTGACTGTACAATTACATTTGCGTTGTGCTGACTGTTAAAATCCAGATTACTCTGTGTGCGCAGTGCAGCTTGGATTAGGCAGCACCAGTTCAATATTAAAAGCCAAGCATGAAGTCCAAAGCACCTTCTAAGCAATTTACAAGGGCAGAGTGGATAATGACCCAAGCAAGAGGGAACAATGAGATCCTTGCCTCCATTCCCTCAGCCAAAGGTTGTTATTACTAAAAGGGGGAACTGTATTATTTTCTGTTTCAAAGAATGAGAGTTTGGGGGGTGGGAATCCCTTCTCTCTTTTATGGGCCCAAATATCCCACTTGGCCCAATTAGTGCCATAACCACCTAGAACAATTAGATCTAACCACTAAGGTCAATTGGAGCCAAAGCTGATTTCACAAACCCGTGAGAGGTTTTAGAAATCTCAATTGTTTCAAACTCTGAACCTTACAAGATCCTTCAGTCACAGATATTCAGAGCACAAATACAAATAAGTCAGAGCCAATTCTTATCATGTCCAAACAGGTTGATGGGCACCTGGGTGGAAACTAGTCTAGCCTTACAAAATTACTGATAGAGAATAGCATTAAAACATCTTCCGAAATGGTATGTTTATAAAAGGATGACCCCCAAGAGTGGCATTTGGGCCCCACACAGTTGTAAAAGGTGGGACATGGCTCTCAGAGGACTTTATCTCCTAAGGAAGAAGAAGTGTTGGCCAAGAAAAAGATGAATAAGGAGAGCAAATACTGACAGCTTTCAAACATTAAAATCTCATAACTAGGGAAAATCTCCCTTCTTTCCATCTTTCCATATCTAAAGTAAAAGATGGACATGCTTCATAACATGCTATAAAAATTACATACATTATAGTTATGGTTTCAAGGTTTAACAGGCTTGAGATATAATAATTTTGAGTTTCCATCAATTTCAGACTGAGTATTATCAACTACATGATGGTGATGAGGGTGATATTTTAAAGTGGCTCAATCAATAACTTTAAAGAAATCAAATTAACTAACCGATTATGGTAAAATGTAAAATGTGCTTCTTAAATGGCCATTTTATTTTTCACCTCGTCACTAAGCATAATATAAAACATAGTATCATTTTAGCTTTAGCTCTACTGAACTATTATAACTGAGAGCTATTCATCCGAGACAGAGCAGCAACTATTTTGGACAACATCTCCTCAATGTCAAATTGCCTGAAAGCTTATTCAGTCTCAAGAAGATGGCTGAATGATTTGCCCTCAGGGAAATCAGCCTTCTCGGAAGTATCAGAAGCAAGAGACAAGGATCATGGAACAGCACAACAAAACGCCATGGTCATGCTGAACACTTAGCTAGGTCCAACTAATGGCAATTGTGAAGTGAGCCCATCATTATTGTGGCCTAAGTGGACAGCATATCTTCTCCAAGTAGTGACTACCTAGCTCTATTGCTTCTAACCCTTCCAATTCAACTATCAGAAGAAGCCAAGACAGTCAGGTTAAGTATAGAGCAATATGGAAACTAGGCAACAAGAAAATGTTATTAGCCCATGTGATGGCACAGCCTGTAACCTGCACCAAAAGGGCAAATCATAGCTCAGGTCTCAGGTTCAATGTGATACGATAATCTTTATTGTCATTGTCCCATACAGAACAACAAAATTGAAAAAAATCTACATCAGACATTCAAAAACCAACAAGCCTGCTATCCCAGTTATCCCAGCCTTGTTAACCACCTAGAAACTCTGATACCCCATAATTAAATACAATATACTCCCATAGAGACTACCTTACACTGTGTTTAAAACTGAAATCGCATTTGGATAGAAATTGTTTCTCACGCGGCTAGTCCTAGTCTTTATAACCCTGTACCTTCTTCCAGAAGGCAGAAGCTGAAAGAGATCATTTCCGGGGTGCGCACAATCCTGCACTATCTCTGCAGCTTTCTTGTGACACCTTGAAGCATAGATTTGATCCAAGGTGGGAAGAGTACACCCAATTATTCTCTCCTCAGTCTTTACAACCCTGGACAGCATTGTTTTTCCCCTGACCATGCAGCTCCCAAACCACACACACAGACCATAAGTTAATCCATGGCATCCTCAGGTAGGGCTGGAAATTGTCCCTTGCCTGAAACCCTAGAATGCAGCTGTCAGTCAGTGTAGACAAATCTGAGAAAGATGGACCAATGGCCTGACTTGGCAGCTTCCTATATTCCTGAGGAAATCAGCCTCCTTGTTTCCTTCAAGGCTGCCAAGAGCAGATATCATTGTTTTTCTCTGTCTCCACTAAGTATGCATCCACTGGGACGCGGGTGCTGCTGTGGTCTAAACCACTGAGCCTCTTGGGCTTGCCAGTCAGAAGGTTGACAGTTTGAATCCCCACAACGGGTGAGCTCCCATTGCTCTGTCCCAGCTCCTGCCAACCTAGCAGTTTGAAAGCATGCCAGTGGAAGTAGATAAATAGGTAACGTTGTGGTGGCAAGGTAAACAGCGTTTCCTTGCGCTCTGGCACTCGTCACGGTGTCCCATTGAGACAGAAGCGGTTTAGTCCTGCTAGCCACATGACCCAGAAAGCTGTCTGTGGACATATGCTGGCTCCCTCAGCCTGAAAGCGAGATGAACGCCACAACCACTTTGACTGGACTTAACCGTCCAGGGGGTGGCGCTGTGGGTTAAACCACAGAGCCTAGGACTTGCCAATCAGAAGGTCAGCGGTTCGAATCCCCGCGACGGGGTGAGCTCCTGTTGCTCAGTCTCTGCTCCTGCCAACCTAGCAGTTTGAAAGCACGTCAAAGTGCAAGTAGATAAATAGGTACCGCTCCCGCGGGAAGGTAAACGGCATTTCTGTGCGCTGCTCTGGTTTGCCAGAAGTGGCTTAGTCATGCTGGCCACATGACCTGGAAGCTGTACGCCGGCTCCCTCGGCCAATAAAGCAAGATGAGCGCTGCAACCCCAGTCGGTCACGACTGGACCTAATGGTCAGGGGTCCCTTTACCTTTACCTTTAACCGTCTAGGGGTCCTTTACCTTTTTTTTTTTTAAAAAAACCTTTTACACCTCAACCTTCTGGATTTTAACTGGCACAATCTACTCCTTAGAGTGGTAGGGGGTGATTGTCAAGTCTTCAAACTATTACACACACACACACACACACACACACACACAGCTAAAAAAAGAACCTGCTTTATTTAAAGTTTTAGTAAGGCAAATGATTTCTGAGAAAAAAATATTTTAAAGAAAAACAATTTAAGTAGTTACACATAGGAACCAAGAGAATATAAATGTCTTGCATCCCTCAGTTCAGATTCTGGGTTCCTTTGGGGTCTTCTCTTGGCTCCTTTCTGCTGCTTATCTGTGTCCTTATCTGTTCACAGACACTTTCCAGTGTTCCAGCTCCTTCCAGTTTTTGAGCCCCTTTCCCCATCACAGCCTCATTATGCTTTTTAGCTCCTCAAGTCTCTCACTCCATAGTGAACTTCCCTGTTTTCTAGCATGACTTATTTACAATATTTTTACTCCTCCTCCCAACCTTTTAATCAATCAAGAGGAAAGGAGCGCCCTGGTTAATTAATTGCCAGGTTCCTAGGATGAACTGTTAACCCTCCTTTGCAGAACATCTGAAACTTTTAACCTTCCTGTGCAAAATGTCCCATTGTACTTTTAACCTCCCTGAGAACTATTGACTCTCTGAGATGTGGGGGGAAAACAGTTTTACAATCCAAGTTCTACAACAACAAAACCCCACACAAAATGGCTGTAAGTCCTATTCCTTCACATTCCACAAAGGACAAGTCTTGATTTAATAAACAAAGTACGGAACTCAGTGGTATAGGAAATGTTGCAGCCATTGAAAAAAGAACCCCGTGTCTCCTCCTGGTCTCTCCCTTCCATTCATGCAAATAAATATAAAATGAATTGTGGAATGTTGCTGTGTGATGAGTTTTTCTGTCCCTGCAAGAGGCAGCCAATAATGTGACGTGGAGGCAGTGAAATTCTCAGATCAGTGGTTAGGAATAGGAATAGTTCTGGTCCAGTTCACATGTGTTCATATGTAAGTCCCATTTCTGAGTTAATCTTCAATTTTCTTTTTTTCAGAAAACAACACCACTATACAAATTGTATATTTAAATAAAAACAAATAAAATGATAATGATAATGATGATGATGATAATTCTATCTGACTTTTAGAAGATATCTGAAGGCAGCCCTGTATCGGGAGGTTTTTTAATGTTTGATGCTTTAGTATCTTCTGATATATGCTGTGAGCTGCCCAGAGTGCCTGGGGAAACCCAGTCAGATGGGTGGGTAATAATAATAATAATAATAATAATAATAATAATAATAATAATTTTGCCTTTCAAAATATGTATTTTTATTCATATTTGAATCAAAACATTTCATAAGTGCTGTGCTGGTCCCGGGGGGTTACCGTGCAGCGTGGTCTAAGTCCAGTCCTAGGTCGAGGGTAAGGAGGCTGTCTGTCAGGGGCGAAGCGAGGTCCAAAGCAAGGAGTCGGGCGTGGTCAGGAACTCAGGAGAGCAGGTCAGGGTGCCGGCAGGAACAGGTTTCCAACATCGTTGCTCCCGCAACCTGGGACTGGGCCTACTGGCCTTTATCTCCTCTGAGGCCTAGGGCGGTCCCGACCCACAGGTGACTCGCCTCTCCTGGCCTGGAGGCGAGCACTCCTCCTGAGAGAACTTAGTTCCCTCTGCCTCTCTGCCCTGAGCCTCTGCAGCTCAGAAGAGGCTGGAGGGTTACTGGACCCAGAGGCAACCTCACCTTCTCCTGACAGGGCTGCAGGCAATGGGTCCTCAATCACCTCCGGAGCCAGAGCGGATTCAGCTGGTGTCTGCTCCTGAGGATCCGGCACAGGTAAGGGCCCTTCAGATTCAAGCCCCTGCCCTGGCTCAGCCGGCCCTTGAGGCGGGGACTCCTGTGCAGGCTGGGATTCCTCCGGTTCAGCCTCTGAATCTGATTCCCAGGCCATCACAAGTGCAAAAGTTGTTTGGATAACAAAGCTTCTATCAATATGTTAGCCAGAGAGTCAAAAGATCTGTTGGGGTCCTACTGTAATTTGCAAAGATAGAATTTCACAAAGCAGTTCCCATCACACATTTTGCATTAAGTAGATCTTCTTTTCAGGAGAGTTAGGAGGCAGCTGCTGCGTTTGGTTGCCCTCATGTGTCTCCTACAATGGCTATTTATGACCTAAGTGCCACTTCTATGTAGTAATCTCTCCCTTAACATTTGGTAAAACAGCCATTTCTTGTTTGAGACCATTCAGTTAGACGTATCACTTTGGTGCTCTTGTTGCTCCTGTTTTATTCCTCCCCTTAGCATTTTAAAAACTTTCCCATCAATGCCCCGAAATATCAGTTTGAAAGAGGAACGTACCACCAGATGGCTCATCAACCTGTGATTGCAATTCTCAGAGTCCCAGCGGATTCTTCAGAGGGAATTTTCAAATACGGGTGGGCCTAGTTCTCTGCCTATTGCTGTATTACAAGACATTTTGCATAACTGGCTTTATCCGTGAGTGGTGATTCACTGTTCAGTGCGGTGGCTGAACAGTGTGAAAGAAATACATGAGACTGAAACTGACAGTGACCCAAAAATATTCAGGAAGAGATTGTTCAGTCATACTGCCTGGATGACACTGTGTGCAATGATGGGGAAATTCTTCAACGGTAAAAGCATTCAGCGATAAGCAGACTTCAAAGAGCTGGGCATCTATATTGTAAAAATCAGAGATGAAATCAACATGCAACGTGTCAGATTTCTTGCTTTGCCTCTGCTTCACATTTCTCTTCCCAGCATTTACACTGGTACCTCAGGTTAAGTCCTTAATTCGTTCCGGAGGTCCGTTCTTAACCTCAAACTGTTCTTAACCTGAGGTACCACTTTAGCTAATGGGGCCTCCTGCTGCTGCCGTGCTGCCGGAGCACGATTTCTGTTCTCATCCTGAAGCAAAGTTCTTAACCTGAGGTACTATTTCTGGGTTAGCGGAGTCTGTAACCTGAAGCGTATGTAACCCGAGGTACCACTGTACTCGGTTACAAACTCCCTCTTCATGGATTCTATAAATTATTATTTAGCCCCAATTCTAGCAAAAATGACTGCAGTTTCAAACTGACAATTTTAAATATTCTGATGATTGGTTTGACCTTGGTGCGCCCATGATACTAGAACAATTGCAAATACTTCTCGATAAGTTTTTTGAATATTAATATTTAACTCCCGCAAACCAAAGCAAGTCCATCAGGACAGTAATGCAACCCTGAAGGAAGTGCTGGTGTTAGCATTAGGTAGAGTTAAGCTGTTGTTCCAGGTGGCAGTGCTGGGAGCAGTGGCAAAGTGTTAGGCTGACCAGAACTATACACAATATCACAACTTTTAATAAGGACATTTCAGTACTGCGAAGGCTTGTTTTCTGTCCATTTATTAATTATCCATAGAATGGAATTTGTGCTTTTTCACCATGGCGACACATCATGTTGACTTTTTCACTGAACTATTCACCACGACTTTGAGGTCCCTTTCCTGATGAGCCATCGCCAGTTCACAGGAGCATATAGTAAAGTTAGAGAGCTGGGAGGATTCACCCCAGTGTCCATCACTTACACTTATTTATAGTTTTACCTTCTTTGTTTCATTTCTCATCCATCCTGAAGGAGCGTCTCCACCCACATCCTTCAGCCCGGACACTGAGGTCCAGCTCCAAGGGCCTTCTGGTGGTTCCCTCACAGTGAGAAGTGAGGTTACAGAGAACCAGATAGAGGGCCTTCTCGGTAGTGGCATCCACCCTGTGGAACGCCACCAGATGTCAAGGAATGTCAACCTCCCATCAGATGTCAAGGAAATAAACAACTACAGTCATACCTCATGTTGCGCCCGCTTCAGGTTACTTCCAGGTTTCGCCGCTCACACATGCGCAGAAGCACTAAATCGCACTGCACGCATGTGCAGATGTGGCACTTCTGGATGCAAATCCTTTGAGTTGCAGATGTGCGTCCGGGACGGATTACGTCCACAACTCGAGGTTCCACTGTATCTGACTTTTAGAAGACATCTGAAGGCAGCCCTTTTTAGCGAAGTTTTTAATGTTTGATCTGTTATCATGTTTTTAATTATCTGTTGGGATCTGCCCAGAATGGCTGGGAAAACCCAGCCAGATGGGCAGCATACAAATAAATTGTTGTTATTGTTATTGTTATTGTTGTTATTAAGCCTGGAAAAATCATTTTGGTGCTCGTTGAAGTCTGGCTTGATTTTCACTTTCCTGAATGATTTTACTGCTTACCGCTGATACCAGATCATATGTAAATATGCTAAATAAGCACTTGTTCCAGTATAGATTTTTGGACAACCCACTGTTTTTAATATTATATCTAAACCACTCTTTCTCCCATAGGAGCCCAAGATAGTTTACAGCATGGTAAAAATAAACATTACAAAATAATTTAAACATTTTAAACTCTCCCTCTCTCTTCTCTCCCCCACTCTCTGCTAAACATCCCTCTGTTGGAAAAGTGATCTTATATTCCTACCCTTTGCTTCCTGTCCTTCACTCAGCTTCTGTTGCAGAAGATAAGGTTGCCATATTTCAAAAAGTACATCCTGGACATCCAGGGTGAGTTGTTTTTGTTTTTATTAAAATAATTTTTATTAACAGGCCAATCACATCACATTATCCAAATCACATTAGTTCCAAATTATACAGCCAAATTTTTAAATTTTGTTGGGGGTACCCATACATCAAGCTCCGAACGGGTCCAAACATCACTTATATTGCTGCTTTAATTAAACAGTTCTATCCAGTTCAATCCAGATAGTCCTTTATTACTTTCTTCATCTTCTTGTTGTTATCATATATTCCTTTCTTTACGATCTCTTATAATCTTCTCAAGTGGATTAGAAACAGACATCCTCTGTGTGGGTTTTGCACTCTCCAAAGATCATATCATGGACAGCCGCCATTCCACGCTTCCTTAAATTTTTTATCTTCGGTCTGTCCTTTAATTTTCTCAGGCTTGCCAAGTATATCAGGAGGGCTCTGTCAGGTTAAGATCACATTCCAACCATCATTCACATTCCAATGGTCCTGATCCTCCCCCCCTGTCTTTCTTTCTTAGACAAGCCTGTCTTAGCGAGACGCCATTTAAAGCTGCGTCATAAAAATTTCCCTCCGTTCTCCGTTGTTTACCAATCATCTCTTTAACTATAATCCACTCCACACAGTTCTTGAATTCCTGCTTGTGATTAATAAAACGCAACAATCTTCTTTCTGGGGTGGAGGGTTATTAATATTCACATAAGGCAAAGAAAAGAAAAGTTTTTTCCTCCACCCCCCTTCTTTTTCACTCCAGACATACCAGTCTCTTAATGGTGGTTCATCACTTGATTTATTTGTCCCATCCGTTGCTCCGGTCCCAGAGATCCATTAATCAGCAGTCTTATCTCCCGGACTTTGCTTGATGTATGTGCTTTAGCTTCTTTCCAATTATATGTTTACAATTATATTTTCGAGCTAAAGTGAACCAGCACGCGCTGATTGGAACCGGCGTCAGGAAGAGCCGACCTCATCGAAGTCTCGTGCCAAGTGACCGGCACCCCCTTCTTTCGAATCCGGGGGTGCGTTATGGACACCGCTGGCAAGGCAGTCCCCCCCATCTCCTTGGGGGGGCAGGAAGACTGCATACTTCCCATAGCAGCCTCTTAATTACCTCGTATGGGTCGGAGAGATGTTATTGTCAGCCATCTTCCAATGCGCCACCTGGTGGCCCCCATCCAGGGTGAGTTGTTGAGCTTTTTTTTTTTTTAAGGAAGACCCCAAAACTGATGAGCCTTTTTAAAAGGAAGCCACCAAAATTCTTGAGCTTTTCAAAGGAAAATACCCCAAAATCATTGACAAAACCCCAGAGTTGTTTGATCTTTTAGATTGACTTTTCGATTGACTTGCCTAAGATCCAGGTAGCCCTACATAAGAGGATCTCACCTCACAACTCTTAAGTTAACTCAGGAATCTTTAGTATAGGGCTTTTGTCAAAATCTTTAAGGAAATCCAGGTATATAATAGGTAGTAGTCTGTATCATTCCTATATACATGCTTATTGATGCTCCATAAGAACCCCTAAAGGCCGGAGAAGAAGGACATTCCTCTGCAGAAGCCATGCTAATTCTTTCCCAGGAAAACTGGTTTCTTTTGTGTGTTTAGTAATGCCAGCTTTAATAATACGTTTCACCAAATTACCTGGGGTGCAAGTTAGGCAAGTAGGTTTGTAATTTCCTGTCTCCCCTCAGACCACTTTGGGTAAATCAACGTTACATGGATGGATCATCTTCTGGCCCATAAAGAGGCCAATTTTAGTAACAAGCTGAATAAGTGAACACTATGGAGGCCTGAGGAAGGTTTATCTGGAACCACAATTCTCTTTGAGAGTTCAGCTTGAGTTACCGTATTTTTCGCTCCATAAGACACACCTGACTATAAGATGCACCTAGTTTTCAGAGGAGGAAAACAGGAAAAAAATATTCTGAACAAAACAGTGGATGTATGATTTTTGTGGTTCATACTGTGGCCACAGACATGTGATTTGACAGTGAGTTTGGGGTAGCCCAATGCAAAAATCCTGAGGATCCATGTGTATCTGTGCTTTGTAATCACGTTTTTGCGCCATTGTGGCCCCAACAGTGGATGCGTGGCTTTTTTGGTGCAGGCTGTAGCCATGGACATGCTGTGTGATCTCATGGTGAATTTGAGGTGACCCAATGCAAAAATCCCGAGGATCCATGTGGCTTTGTTTCAACACCCACTTCCCTCTTTCAAAAAAAAAAAAAAAAAAAAAAGCATGATCTGCTTTTCGCCCCTGGGCAATTCGGCTCCAGGGACCATACATTCGCTCCATAAGACGCACAGACATTTTCCCTTACTTTTTAGGAAGAAAAAAGTGCATCTTATGGAGCAAAAAATATGGTAGCTTTTCTATATCTATATATCTATATATGCAAACAAGCAGACCCATACAATATATCTGTTTCTTTCTTTCTTTGTTTGTTTCTTTGTTTGTGTGTATGTGTGTGCTTTTTTATTTTGGGATGGTTTTCTTTCTGGAAGGCTGAAAACTAGTGTAACTGCAGTGGAGTTTCATTTTCCCTCTGGATTTAAAATTCTGGTGCTGTTTTTCTGAAGTCATTTCAATGGATTACATAAGATTGGAACCATATAGTTCTATCCGAGATCTTCTTTGACCTCTTCCAAAATGAGTTTGAAAAATGTCAATCAATGTAAACCAAATGGAAGAGAATTTCTAATTTCAGCCTGGGCCTGAAGAAAATACTGTTCTTGACCTATTCTGTTTCTGAGTTTCAGGCCACAATTCATACCTCCCTCCTTCCATTACAATGAAGCACAGGATAGAACATTTCTATCCTGAGTTTAAATCCTCTCTTTATTCTCCTCAGAGTTTAATACTCTGTCGAATTTATTTATCTGTTATTTTGGGATTGGCACAACTGTTGGAAACTGACAGAAAAATGTAAACATTTTGTTTATCTTTGGATATATAAATTCCCTCTGTGTGTGTCCTTCAGACAGTCCAAATATAGAGATAATCCAAATTTCCCTGGAAGTGAGAGTATTGCTAATGGAAAGGTGTTGTTTAATGATGCCAGTATTGTGATGGCTACTGTGGCTGCCATATCTATCAATATTTCCCCCGATGAAAATAGGAACGCCCAATGCTTTTTCCCTAAAAAAATGTTTAGGGGTACTCTCATTTTCCTACTTGTCAGGGAACTGGGAGCTCAGAGCGGAGGTAGGGCTCTCCGATGATGCAGGAGAAGGGACCAGCAGGGAGAGGGAGAATACTTCCATTGGGGAAGGAAATAAGCATGACACCAGGAAAGAAGGGGAGGAGGGAAGGTCTTCGGAGAGAGGGCTCCAAGACCCTTCCACAGGGTCCAGCGGGGAGAGCCCAGGACCTCCGCTGGCCATGCCCACTCTGCGCAGGAGACTTCCGCGCAGAGAGGCTAGGAGGAGACTTGGCGTCAAACAGCTTTTATGTTGGAAGAAGTTTAGGGAACGCCCACTGACGGATTCTGCCAGTGACTGAGACAGTCGCCTTGTAAGGGCTGTCAAATCAGGGAAAGGTTTAGCTACCCCAACAGCTGGGAGCAGTTTGGAATTTACGCACAAGCAACCCCAGTTCCCATTACAGCACTCATACTGAAATACTGCCCCTCAATGAGGCCAAACTTAGATTCACGAAATGTTTAGGGGTTTGTGTCTGCCTGCGTCCCCCCGGAAAAAAAGCACTGGGAACACCCCATTCCATAATGATAATTTTACTATTTAAGCCCCACGCATCTTACTGGGTTGCCCCAGCCACTCTGGGCATCTTACAACATATCAAAAAACTTAATAAAACATTAAATATTTAAAAAACTTCCCTATACAGGATTGCCTTCAGATGGCTCATAGGTCAGATAATTCCATACCCTCCAGCATTTCTCCATTGAAAATAGGGATGTCCTAAGGAAAAGTGGGACATTCCGGGATCAAATCAGAAAGCGGGACAGCCTCTCCAAATCAGGGACATCCCTGGAAAATAGGGGCACTTGGAGGATCTGGGCTGCGAAAGTGATACCTCAAGTGGTGATGTCACTAAGGCCTATCTCACTTTTGATGACAGACTATTTGAAAACTCTAACATATTAAGCGGCAACCAAGTGGCTCAGAATCTCCTGGTTCAGCCCAGTTCATATTTTCTGTGATGTACTCCTTGCTAAGTTTACTATGTCTGTTACCACCTCAGCTTTTCATCTGACAGATAGACATGGACGGATAAACAACTTCTCTCTCTCTGTTGGCAGATCAGGTGTAAAGGGATAATACAAAAATTATGGGATTCAAAGTAAAAAATGTGAACTCATGGTCTAGCATGGCAGATTTTCAAACATGGCAGCCTGACAGCCTCTGTATTCTTTCATTCACTGCAAAGACTGGATAATAACCAAAGGCCAAATTACACGTTGTGCTAATCACATGTCCCCATTAGTGGTTGTGTTTTAGGTTACATCTCTGAGACCCCAATCTTGATTTGGTCAACGTGCATAGATGTTAAGACTCCCACCACCATCATAGCCACAATGCAGCTATTTTCCCTGGGAGGGAAGCTACTATTGGTTTTCTGGGGGGCAGGCAGGGGGTTGCCTGGACTGAGATGGTGAGGGCAACTCCTCCTTCATTCATGCTCTGATCCCAGACCACACTGGGGCTCCGAAGGCTCTTGTTTATACAACAATGACAAGTGCATGCAAATGTCACTACAAATTTAAGTTAACGTATAACTAGGCTCCATAACACTGGATTCCTTTCAAGGTAGCAATCATAGATGCAGGATCTCAAGAAGGTATATTTCTTAGATTGGAGAACGTTACCATTGAGGGCCATGTTCCTAATGTTCGTGTAGTGCTTAAATGCTCTGCAAAACTGCTCTTCATATTGTTCAGCTGAGGCCTTGGCCTCAAAGGAAAATTTCATATCTCTCGTAATTGTATAGCCCGGAATCTGGCAGAGCTTTTCTGTGTAACATAAATTTCAAATTAGCTTTTTAAAAATAAATAAAAAGGAGTTTGTGATAATTCCTATGTTCTCAGGTACGTTTTTGCAAAAGCAACAGATCCCACCCCCCCATTCATTCTACTCTTTTCTAGTTTCTGGAATGTGGAATCAAATTTGTGCAAATTTGCCTAGTGCAAAGCATACAAATAAAGTGAATACAGAGCCAAGCAGCAACTGAAGAGATGAAGTATGGGTGTGTGTTTAAACCCCATTCCGTAAACTAGGAAACAAATCCACAAATGAACCCAAATCCAAAATGATGATTTTGTTGTGTACGCTGCCGTTATCCAAGCATTGAGAGATTCGGCAGACGCAACACTTATCGGGGTTTAGTTTCCTTCGGAAAGAGGTCCCTGGAGGCTTGCTGGCATTTTGTAACCTGTGTGTTTATTTACAAAAATGGTGGTAGAGAGCATGGGTGGAAGTACAGCTTAAGCACTCCCAACATCTGCAGTTCTGACATGAGATCTCTAGGGAGACAGTTGGCTCCCTAATACAACTGTCTGTGTTGGTCTTCAGTGTGCTTCAAATTGCAGCCTCTCTTCATAAAGGCATCCTGCACGTGCTGCTTTCTAAGCAGTATGGTGGGGCAGTGGCAGGTTTTGGGCTCTCAAATTTCAGCCATGCCCTAAATCCAGTGTTCTCACGCTCCCGTCTAGAGTATTGTTTGGGCACCCCCTGCAATGTGTCAGCCAGTGAGATCGGACCAGTCTAGCCATGCTAAAACTGCCTCTAGGTGGGAAGAGGGTAGACATGTCCCCTTCTCAATAATAATAATAATAATAATAATAATAATAATAATAATAATAATTTATTGTTTATACCCCGCCAATCTGGCTGGGTTTCCCTAGCCACTCTGGGCGGCTCCCAATAGAATATTTAAAACATGATAAATACATCAAACATTAAGAACTTCCCTAAATAGGGCTGCCTTCCCTAAATAGGGCTGCTTTCTAAAAGTCAGGTCGTTGTTTATTTCCTTGACATCTGCTGGAAATGATTGGGTATGCAGAATGAAAACTTGGAATGCTAGCCTACATAAATAGGAATACTGAGAGCATCATATTGCTTCCTAGAAGTGAAACACCTCTGTTACTATTGTTCTGCTCCACTGTGGGATATACAGATTATTCTCTTGAGATGCCATATTTATCACGAGCTAGCTGATTAAAGCTAGAATTGAGCCTTCTGACGTATGCCCAGATGCACTCCACTTATGATTCCAAAGGCTGCTCATCTTCTTATCCCAATGGAAAGGAGCTCTTCTCCTTTAAAGACGAATAAACAATATAACATAGCACTGGAAGAAAGTGCAGTTTCCATGCCAATCTCCTATACAAATCCATAAAACATCTTTTCCCTACCAAAATCCTCATTCACCTGGCACATCAATTTCCAACTTCACTTTAAAACCAGTAATAACGGATGAATCACCTACCTACCCTTGGGGAACTGCGTGCAGTCTCGAATCCTCGGCATACATTTCGTTAAAGAAGATTAGGAACCATTCATGGACCTGGGACAATGCAAAGGGAGTGTGGTGATTTTCAAAATATTCTTTCAGGCTTGCAGGCGAGAACTGTGGCAAATGGCCAGAGGCCTTTAAATAACGACGGCTTCTGATAGTTTTGAGATATTCTCCCCTTGGAACATTAAGCAGATGATTATAATGCTCCTTTTCTGTCAATACGGCAATGACATGCACAGACATTTACATGACTCATTTCGTTCCGAAGCCAAGTGAATTGTGGGGGCACTGCAGCACTACCGATTCTAGACCTTTTATTCTTTCAGATTCTGTCTTTATGCACATTTGCAACAGACGGATATAGAAATCACTTGCCTCCCTTTTTGTATCCCCTTTTTTCACAGAAGCCACATGCAAGAAAGTACCCTTTCATGAGGACAATACTGAGAAAGTTACATGGACTTCTTTTAGGAAATAGTTTATTATCAATCTGTAATCCTCATGGTTGAAGGGTTGTTTAAACACAGACTTCCCACAACCGAACCTTACATGTGCTAAACACTCCATGGGTGACACCCTAACCACTAAACCACCCTGTCTCTAAGGTCTAAGTCCACCCTGTGAACGCATGGTAGAGGCAAAATTCAAACCAGTGATTGCCTGAGTCAAAGCTCAGCCTCTTAGCTGTTATACTGCATCAGTTCTCTGTCTGTGGTCTCCAGAAAGAGCACTTTATGGACTTTTTTTTTAAAATAGCTGTGTTGAAACATTTATATTAACTGGTACGTACAGTATTCCATTGTGACATCTCTGCAGCTACAGGTACCAGATTCTTGCTCGGGGTGTTAACTTTTCAGGTCAGATTCCAAATTTAGCGCAGCTCAGCACGCTTGTGGAAATGTAGAGTGCCCACAGCTCTGATGAGAAAGGCACAAATTAAGGCTGCAGTCCTGAAAGTAAGTCCCATTGAATACAGTGGAATTTACCTCTGAGCAAATCGGCATAAGACTGGGCCGCACAAGCAGATTCAGTGCTGAAATCACAAATCTCTTCAGGGGCTTGTGTGAATCACCTGAAGATGTTGCTCTGGTTACCTGTGATTGGCTTGTGGCTAATAATAATAATAATAATAATAATAATAATAATAATTATAATTTACACCCCGCCCATCTGGCTGGGTTTCCCCAGCCACTCTGGGCTGCTTCCAACAAATATTTAAATAAAATATTCTATTAAACATTAAAAGCTTCCCTAAACAGGGCTGCCTTCAGATGTCCTCTAAAAGTCTGGTAGTTGTTTTTCTCTTTGATATCTGGCGGGAGGACATTCCACAGGGTGGGTGCCACCACCGAGAAGGCCCTCGGCGCTGGACCTCAGTGTCCGGGCAGAATGATGGGGGTGGGGACGTTCCTTCAGGTATACAGGACCGAGGCCATTTAAGGCTTTAAAGGTCAGCACCAACACTCGCTCAATCACTTTGCCCAAGAATGGAAGATTTGAGACTGGGCGATAGTCAGTCATATTGGCCGTATCTAAAGATGATTTTTTAATCTGAGCGACTTTATCTGCAAAAAAACTTTGCAAAATCATTGCAGGAGATCATGTGGCCCATACTGGGCCCCGATGGAGCAGGTGGTTCCGCTAAATTGCGAACCACCTGAAAGAGTCTCCTGCTGCTGTTTTCTGCAGATGCAATAGAGGTGGTGAAGAAAGTCTTCTTCACCATCACTACCGCTTCTTGGCAGGCTTGACATTGAGCTCTAACCCATGTCCAGTCAGCTTCAGAATGAGTTATCCACCACTGGCACTCTAGCCGTCTCAACGATTGTTTCACTGCCCTCAGATCCATGGAAAACCACAGGGCTGTCCAGGCTCCATGCAATCGGAGAGGGCACTTCGGAGGCAAACTATCAATAGCCCCTCTTAACTCCACATTCCAGTGGGCCACCAGAGAATCAGCTGAAAGGCCATCAGCATGGGATAATGCATCCCCTACTACTCTCTGGAAACCATTTGTATCCATTAAGTGGTGGGGGAGGACCATCCAAATCAGTCCCACCTCCCTGCAGAGGGGAAGGGTTGCGGAGAAGTCCAGTTGCACCAGGAAGTGATCTGACCATGGCACTTCTTTGGTTTTGTTTTTACTTAGCGTCAGATCACCAACATCCATAGAGGTGAACACCAGGTCCAAGGCATGTCCACGGCTATGAGTTTCACAGCTAAGGTCTGTGTTACGTATTTGGAAGGCTAGTGAATGGAAATACCTTCCTAGGACCAGACTGCAGCATGGCTCTTTCCAATTTCAGTCAGATTAAGGCTTCCTGAAATGGGAAGCCTTTTGTTTTCTACTTTAATCGCAGAAAGGTACTTTGGAGGCAGCAAGTCTTGCCCGTTGGTCTATCTTTTTTCAACAAGCTGTCAAGAACGCTGTTCTGCCTTGTTGGAGAACACATTCTGCAACAGCAGATTCTTTCCAAATGCACTTGGGTTTCCATTCATTCATCTTTCTGACAGGCTACTCACATGGCAAGCAAAACAGCTGAACTAGCAGAATGGAAGTCCCAGGTGGTGTAGATGGAGGGGAGGGGTGTGTGTTAAATATAACCAGGCCTAATGACAATGGTGAATAGGGACTATGCATTAGATGGAGAGAGCATGACTATATGCCTCTTTAAAACCCTTCTGTAAAACAAGCACATTGCTCACCTTTATAGAAAAATAGTAATAACAACAGAGGCACTGTGCCGATATTGAAGTCATTTGTTATTTCTGGGAACTGGTAAACACCTTAAATGTGAAGCTGCATGAGGGATATTTATTAAGAGTGGTGACATCTGGTCTATTTTTTTAAAATGTTTATGCTGTGATCTTAGATTCAGGGTGGCTCCTGAATAGGAAAATGAAATATTTTCCTATTATGTATGGAGATTAACAGCTAAGTTGTCTGGAATGCTAATATGTTGTACCTTAGCAGACAGCCTGAACAGCAACTGGTTGTCTGGTTGTTTTAAGATGCTGTCGTATTGAGAAAGATGACACTGTTCTCCAGCTTGTCCACATATCTGCCTGCCCTGTGTATGGAAAGCACCAGTCTGAGTGGCTTTCCGTTTGACCTATGCTTTCCAGCATACTTTAACAAGAAATAGGAACAAATGGCAATTCCCAGAAAACCCAATTGCCCTTTGTTCTGACTCAGCGCTAAACCACAGGCTTTCCCCAGGGTAAAGGGACAGGGGAAACATGTGGATGAAAGAATCTTCACCCACATTGTTCAGCCCGGTCACTGAGGTCCAGCTCCCAGAGTCTTCTGGCAGCTCCCTCACTGAGAGAAGTGAAATTACAGGGAACCAGGCAGAAGGCTTTTGGGGTAATCACACCTACCCTCCCAACAGATGTAAAAAATCTAAACAATTATATAACTTTATATAACTTTCTGTAGGCACCTGAAGGCAGTCCTTTTTCGGGAAGCTTTTAATGTTTCATCCTCCCACTTTCCCTCTGTATTTTTGTTGGAAGCTGCCCAGAGTGGCTAGGGCAACCCAGTGAGATGGGAGAGGTATAAATTATTATTATTATTATTATTATTATTATTATTATTATTATTATTACTATTCAGAGTAACCAAAGAAGATTAGGACAGAGATGGGGCTGAGGGAGTTACTAGGGCAGACACAGGGAAATTGCAGAGATGGTGCAGAATCAATTGTTAATTCTTGCAGCTTATGGAAGAGAATGAGAGATCTTCTGCATGATTCCTCTGACAACTTTTATTCAGTATGCCACTGAATCCAAGCATGAACATGGTTCTGATGGCACTGAGAATTGCCAGGTCTCAGACATTAGCCATGTTCTGAAGTTTGTTTTCACCATCTTTATCATAGGTTCAAAGCTCCTGTATGTCTAAATCTCACCAAGAAAAATTCATCCATGAAAAGAGACATCAGTCAATGAAGGTGCTGAATGGAATAAAATATTGGGAGGAGGGGCTTGGTAAGCCCCGCCCTGATATGTGGTGGTCTTGTAGTAAGGTTAAAGCTTACTGGGAAATGATATATAATAAATTGAAAAGGATGTTTAAAATGACTTTTAAACATTTAAAATGACTTTTAAAACAAAACAAAACAAAACCAGAAGCTTTTATTTTGGGAATTATAGGGACAGAACCACCTAGAGTATATAGAAATTTATTCATGTATGTGACTACAGCAGCAAGAATGTTACTCACCCCAAAATGGAAAGAAGCAGAAGTCCCAGCAAAGGAAGAATGGATACAAAAACTTATGGAATATGCAGAAATGGCGAAACTTACCAGAAGAATAAGAAATCAAGATAACAAACTTTTTTATATAAAGAAATGGAAATGGTATGTTGAATATTTACAGATAAATTGCAAACAGATAAAAACATTGGCAGGATTATTGTAATAACCTGCAGTTTCATAAGAGTATATATTTAAAGTAGATAATTAAATGAGCAAATAAAATGAATTTGCATATGCAGAAGATATTTAAAAATGAATTAAAGGAACCACAGAAAGAGGGGGAAGGAAGACAGACCTTTAAATGTTACAATGACTGTAAAATTAATGAAGTGTATTAAGCCCTGCATAATTGATCACAACACACACACCATTTGAATGGCAATGCCTATCAACTTGGGGGTTGGGGTGGCTGGCCCCTTCAAATATTTTATTGGGGCCCCCATAGAGAGCTTGCCCCCTAGGAGTTGGTGCCTATGTCAGTGAATGAACCTTCTTAGCTATACAGAGAAAAGGACTAAAATGCAGTCACTGTTAAATCAAAAGAATAGAAGCAAATCTCTCTGTTATGTACTAAGTTTGGATCCTAGAACAATAGGCAGGTAGGATCGTAGAATGCAAGGAGAAGACCAATCAGGCTCCAGGAGGAAGTTAATCAACCTATTAGGCTGGTAGGATCGTAGAATGCAACAACTGATTGGCCTACAGGAGAAGACCAATCAGGCTCCGGGGGGAAGCAGAATCAGCCAGTAAGACGGGACTCATTGTGTAAATAATGTACGGTATATAAAGGCCTGAGGTTTGGGGGAAAATTCAATAGCTGCAATAAAGAGCATGAAATCACTGCAGGACTCTGAGTATATTTCACTCTCCCACTAGAACTGTATGCCTATTATTCATGCAGGAGTGATGCCCACTTTTATGTATCAAAACAGTAAACAGGGAGAAAAACCTAAGTATGAGCTCAAGCTCTTAGTTCTAAGAAGGCCAAGCACCAATGCAAATCCCGTTCGTGGATCAAGGACTTCATAAAAGTCAAGCATGTTTCTCTGCTCTTCAGATGCACTCAGACACCTATCTCCCTGCACGCCATCTGGGAACTGTGGTGCTGCAGACACACATCTGCTCAGCACTTTGACTGATGGAGCGAGCTTTGAGGGAAAGCCACATCGCATCGTATTGTTAATCAAGCTGCGTTGGAATCTAATCATGGCCACACTCAAGACGCCAGGCTCATTTGTTAGAGAAAATGACATGAGAACGGCCGGAAGGCAAAGGACCTCTGGAATACACACACACACACACAGACACACACACACACACAGACACACACACACACACACACACACCCTCTGCTTAAAGATTGGCTCTTCTGTAACTCTCAGGACAGGTCAAGCTCCCAAACTGCTTTATATAAATATTGGAGGGGTTTTTTTTAAAAAAAATTAAGCAATTTCAACATAACAACTTAACAAACCGTATAATCACATACATTATTTTCCCCCTCCCCCCCCTTCCATCCCTCCCCCCCGGGACTTCCCTCAGCTCCTCTCTCTGATTTCTCTGTACATATTATTCTCTGCATGTTATAAAATTATACTTATCCTTGCCTTATCTATCTATCTATCTATCTATCTATCTATCTATCTATCATCTATCTATCTATCTATCATCTATTGATAACATATCAACCAATAAATTTGTGTATGTTTATTCAAAACCTGCCAAGGAGTCCAATTCATTTTGTTGTCTTTTTAGATAATTTGTAAAAAGTTCCCATTCTTCCTTAAAGTCACAATATTGGAGGGTTTTTAAAGCGGTTGGTAATAATAATATTTTTATTTATACCCCACCCTCCCCGGTCAGAGTTGGGTTCAGGGCAGCTAACACAAAATTACAATAAAACATAATACAGTGGTACCTCGGGTTAAGTACTTAATTCATTCCAGAGGTCCGTTCTTAACCTGAAACTGTTCTTAACCTGAAGCACCACTTTAGCTAATGGGGCCTCCTGCTGCCGCCGCACCGCAGGAGCACGATTTCTGTTCTCATCCTGAAGCAAAGTTCTTAACCTGAGGTAATATTTCTGGGTTAGCGGAGCCTGTAACCTGAAGCGTATGTAACCCGAGGTACCACTGTAGGGGGAGGGGGGGACAAACATACAAACAAACAAAACAGTTTATTAACATATGGGTTAAAATACAATTTAAAATGCAGCCTCATTTTAATAGTAGCCCATAAACCACACAGGAGCTGCTGAACAAAGATGGTCATTGGAGGGAGCGACAGCTGAAGCAGAACACTGCCTGCATTGATCTTCAGCATCTGCCTCTGCAGATGACTAGTTCTGGAGCATGGCAGAGCTATGTTAAAGATCAATCCCCACAGTGTTTCGCACATGCGGTCTACCTCTCCTTTGGGATAGTGGCTACCCCACCCAGGAGGACTGTGTATACAGGTGGTAAGTGAAATCTTTGTCACTAGACACACAAGTGGACTCAGTTGCTTGCAGCGCCTTGTTTCTGTTTAGGCTAATAATAATAATAATAATAATAATAATAATAATAATAATGTAATTTTATTATTTATACCCAGCCACTCTGGGCAGCTTCCAATACATATAAAAACACAATAAAATATCAAACCTCCAGATACAGGGCTGCCTTCAGATGTCTTCTAAAAGTTGTATACAGTGATACCTCGGGTTACAAAAGCTTCAGGTTACAAACACTTTGGGTTACAAACTCCACTAACCCGGAAGTAGTACCTCGGGTTGAGAATTTTGCCCCAGAATGAGAACGGAAATTGCGTGCCAGCAGCCTGGTGGCAGCGGGAGGCCCCATTAGCGAAAGCATGTCTCAGGTTAAGAACGGTTTCGGGTTAAGAACGGACCTCCGGAATGAATTAAGTTTGTAACTCAAGGTACCACTGTAGATATTTATCTCCTTGACATCTGATGGGAGGGCGTTCCACAGGGAGGGTGCCACTGCCAAGAAGGCCCTCTGCCTGGTTCCCTGTAGCTTCACTTCTCACAATGAGGGAACCACCAGAAGGCGGCGCTCGGTGCTGCATCTCAGTGTCCGGGCTGAACGATGTGGATGGAGACGCTCCTTGAGGTGGAGATGCTCCTTCAAGGCTGTTTAGGGCTTTAAAAGTAGGCACCAGCGCTTCGACTTGTGCTCAGAAATGTACCGGGAGCCAATGTAGATCCCAGTACAGTGGTACCTCGGGTTACAGATGTTTCAGGTTACAGACGCTTCAGGTTTCAGACTCCGCTAACCCAGAAATAGTACCTCAGGTTAAGAACTTTGCTTCAGGATGAGAACAGAAATCATGCTCTGGCAGCATGGTGGCAGCAGGAGGCCCCATTAGCTAAAGTGGTACCTCAGGTTAAGAACAGTTTGAGGTTAAGAACGGACCTATGGAACGAATTAAGTTCTTAACCTGAGGTACCACTGTACAGCAGTTTCTATCATACATGGATAAAGGTAAAGGTAAAGGTACCCCTGCCCGTACGGGCCAGTCTTGACAGACTCTAGGGTTGTGTGCTCATCTCACTCTAGAGGCCGGGAGCCAGCACTGTCCGCAGACACTTCCGGGTCATGTGGCCAGCGTGATGAAGCTGCTCCGGCGAACCGGCACCAGAGCAGCACACGGAACGCCGTTTACCTTCCTGCTAGAAAGCGGTACCTATTTATCTACTTGCACTTAAGGATGCTTTCGAACTGCTAGGTGGGCAGGAGCTGGGACTGAACAATGGAAGCTCACCCTGCCGCGGGGATTCAAACCGCCGACCATGCGATCGGCATGTCCTAGGCGCTGAGGTTTACCCACAGCACCACCCGCATCCCTATCATACATGGATGATCTTCAATGATCTCCATCCTTGTGACCTTCAGGGTAGTGGCAGTTTGTATATTACAGTTGCCATAAACGTTGTTGAGCTATTTTTTTACAACATTGTTGAGGTTTTTTTTTGGGGGGGGGGCAAAGTTGTTTTTAAGGAAATTTGCCAGAAAATCAACACTTCCTACACGGGTTGCCCAGGTTTTCCTGGTCATTTTTACTGATTTTCAAAAATTCCACCCAGACACTATTTCCAATGGATGAATCCCACATATGTCCAGGATATTCCGGATGTATGGGGGCCATATTGTACGTTAAGTTAAACAACCATGATTCAGTACGCCATCTGAATTGGGTCTATGCTTTGTCTTTCTAGAGTTTAGAGCACAAGGCAGGTGCAGTTACATTTTGATCCATCTCTGCTCAAATCTGGTACAGAATAATCAGCCGCTACTCTGTTCCCTGTCTATGGTATTTGCTAATCAAAGGGGGGTTTGAAATATTGTCCCTCGGTTATTGTGAATTTTATGGGGGAGCTTCTAATTTAGATGGTGCCTCCCTCTTCAATTTTATTATCTTTATGAAAGATCAAATGCTTTTGAATTGGAGAAAAGACTTTTTTTGTGTGGGAAATGTTTAATATATGTTCTTTCATTACTTCCAAAAGCCGAATGGAAAAGGGAACGGACATTTACCGAATGGCTTGGCTAGGATACTGCGGCTTCCTTTTCTCAAAGCTTGTTTTGAACTCTCTATTTGCCCTTGATTGTCATAAAGCTGTCTGGGTGTTGGAGAATGGCAAGACAAACACCTGCTGATTTGGAAGCTGTCATGTGACCAAGCCCCATTCTATGCACCAGCCACTAATGAATATGACCAGATGTGACCATACATTTGAAGAGGTCACTGCACTGTGTGAAATGAAAATATTCTAAAGAGACAACGGGGTCCGGACTTCAAACGCTTTCTGTTTGCAGGGCACATATGGGAAATTAAAAACATGATCCCAAGGGGGTAAAAAGTCTGTGAAACTAGAAAGGATATTAGCCTATTGATTTCCTGAGTGAGCAACTTTACTTCCATGCTGTTCTCCTTCAGGATATAAATCTAATGTGCTGTCAATAGCCTACTTGGAAGTTTGATCTTAAGCCTACCCTTTCATCTGTCTGCAGCTCTTTTTGGGCTTGCGAATAAGAGATTTCTTTTTTAATGGTCCCTGGTTCTTTGGGAGCACCAATGCCCTTAAAAACCCCCATTTTTTACAAAATTATAATAAATGAAGAGTGCGTGCTGTCTCTCTCACGCACACATGCATTCTCTTGAAATATGATTCTCAAATGCATCCATGATGCCTAACCAGAAATGGGTAAGTTACAAAGGTTCATTACCACTTAAAAAGTGATACTGCATTGATTCACATCAAAATGCTTCCCACCTTCCATGGAGATGAGAATTAATGAAGGAAATGGTTTGAAAATGAATTGACTGAGGGTGACACTCTTAATGTTCATGCTCCTTTGGGGCCATCCATAAAAGATGTAAGTTATCGAGGTGACAAACATGGGTCACTGGAGGGGTTTATACGATCTGAGGTGAAACTTTGGTAGGTCCTTCGAAGGCCTCCCCCCGCTTCTCAGTTTGATTCCCTGGTACCATATTTGTATAAATTATCTATCCCAAAATACAGACATGTCTTCACACTGGCCAGATTGGATGTGATGCCCTCTGCCCTACTTGAGGGCAGACACCAAAAGATTCCAACTGAGAAACGACTCTGCCCCTGTGGAGATGGCAATCTGGAAACAGTGGCTCATGTTCTCCTGTCCTGTCCCCTTTATAAAGATCTGAGGAATGAGATCATCCCCCCACTCTTACCATCCCAGGCCGCCCATCTGCGGCCACATTGTTCTTTCTTTTATCAGATCAAAATGATCAGACAACACCAAAGGTTGCTAGGCCTATCGAGGGTGCAATGAGATTAAGGGCCACTATCTGAACGATAATCTTGGTCGTTTGATTGTCCTTTTTACCCATTGTTGTCTTTTTAATTGTATATATTGCTTGTTTTATGTTGCTATGGCCGTTGGCTAATGCAAATAAAGTTTATCTATCTATCTGGAAGGGTTTAGATCTGGTTAAAATGGGTCAAAGCATGACAAGGGAGAAGAAATGAAACAAACACATGGCAAGTTTCTTAGTGACAAAGGAAAGGAAATTTCCTCACTTGGCTCTTTAGATGGAGTAGGTTTCTGGTAGGCATGGACCTCACTAATCAAAATACGTGGAGAGAGTTTTGACATCTCAGGGGACGTAGCACTTTTCTGAAAGCTTTTTATTTACTTAGGGAGCCCTTAATGCAGATGTTATTTAAAAATAAAGCCTCACAGAGGTTTAACCCCATGACACCTTATTATAAATTCAAGCTTAGCAGTACATACTGAACTAACTCACAAAAAGTGCTATCTTGACAAGCTTAAAAGTACTTTTGCATTGTTCTTTAAAACCTCTGGCTCTGTTCCAACGTAGTCCATTTTTTTAAAAGCTCTCCAGATCAAATGACAGGAATACTTCTTAAAAAGAATACCACTTCAGTTATAAAGACAAGTCTTACGACCTGAAACAACAGGCTATCTACACTGTACCTCTATGCCTGTTTTCCAATTAGTCATTTATATTCCAGATGGTAACAATCAGACTTCCCTCAGGCCCACTTCCGGGGGTTTTAAATTCAGCCCACGCCAGTCCCTGGCACACAGCTCTTCCTTGTCTGACCCACCCACCCAGCCACTCCTGTAATTTTGCTCATTGAATTGACCTTGCTGTGGTGGTCGCCATATTTTCGGGGCTGGGTAGGAATTTGTCTACCGGGCAAATTGGCTATGACCTGGAGGTTTTGCCTACCTCATAGCAATCATCACAACCTTGGCAGTCAATAAAGTTGTGGCCTGATTCGATCCCATTCAACTGTGTGGTCTTGTTTATCTGGTAGCTCATTTGAGCGGAGGAGGGGACAGCGTGAGGCCTGGGCTTGCAGTTTCTGAGCTGGACAGCTGGTGAAAGAGAAACCTCTGGGGAAATCAAATGCCTCTCCGCAAAGTGCAGTAGAAACTTCCAGATGCTTCCTCCAAGAAAGACAACAAGTTTCCCCTCACCTGTCTGAGTGGGGGCTTGAAACATGAACCATCTGACTGAGAATCTGATGCTCTACTTCTGCTGGGGAATACATTTTATTTGGCACAGTTTGCTGAAGTGCCGGGCTAACCATCACATACCCCCCAACATTTCTCCAATGAAAATAGAGACATCCTATGTAACAACAGGGGACGCGGGTGGCGCTGGGGTCTAAACCACAGAGCCTAGGGCTTGCCAATCAGAAGGTCGGCGGTTCTAATTCCCACGACGGGGTGAGCTCCCATTGCTCAGTCCCAGCTCCTGCCCACCTAGCAGTTTGAAAGGACGTCTAAGTGCAAGTAGATAAATAGGTACCACTCCGGCAGGAAGGTAAATGGCGTTTCCGTGCACTGCTCTGGTTCGCCCGAAGCGGCTTAGTCATGCTGGCCACATGAGCCGGAAGCTGTCTGTGGACAAATGCTGGCTCCCTCGGCCTATAGAGCGAGATGAGTGTGCAACCCCAGAGTCGTCTGCGACTGGACCTAACTTTCAGGGGTACCTTTACCTTTATGTAACAACAACAACAACAACTTTATTATTTATACGCCTCTAGTAATAGGTTACGTTCTACAACTAAAATGCCACTTTATAAACAACAAAACATTAAACATTAAAAAAAACCTTCCCTATACAGGGCTGCCTTCTTCTCCTTGTCTCCGGGGTCGCATAACTCCATACACTCCAACATTTCTCCAATGATAATAGGGATTTCCTAAGGAAAAGCAAGACATTCCAGGATCAAATCGGAAACTGGGACAGTTTCTGAAAATCCGGGACTCTCTCTGGAAATTAGGGACACTTGGAGAGTCTGCCATTACTGTGCTTGCCTACCAACATTCTTAACCCCCCAAAAAAACAAACAAACAAACCAGGAACACCATTTAGATTAAGGTTTTGAATGGAGCAGGGAAGCTCTTTCCACACACTTTAATATGTTCAGGTATGTATCTTTTCAGCCACCGGAAGATATTCCTGCAGGCACTTGGTTCACCAAATTCCATCCACAGAGAACTGAGCTGCTGGCTGCTGCTCTGTTTGATATGCAAGTAAAAGTTGGTCAGATGCACACTCCCTTAAAGAAGCTGAACTATAAGCAAGTACCTGCTTGCCATTCATGATGTCACAAACAATGAAGCATCTGGCGCAGGCCCAGGAATCCTCAGGCAGATTTCGAGGCCCTGGAGCGGCAGTAAAGAGACAATAAAGAAACATTGGTACACTAGTGCCAGAGATAGTTGTTGTCCATGTTTCAGGACCACGGACCTCTTTGAGCTGTCCTTTTGCATCAGCACCAGGACCCTTCAGACAGGAGATCCTATCTGCTAGTGCTTCAGCACAGAGAGTGGCTCAGAAGATCAGGCTGCCGATTTGCTTGCATATTAGCAATTTCCTCGCTCGGAAGGCTAGCTTAGGTAGCCTTATCACTCTGCACCTTGTTGGGGGGATTTTATATAAAAATAAGAACCGGGCTGTGGAGATGCAGGAAATTAATTCATCACAGAGTCCAGTTTTATTTCCCATCATGTATGCTGACAGCAGATGCTTTGTGGAATAATTTCCTTGTAATGCCCTGCCATCCATCCCATTAGCCCATATACATAATTCATACACATTAGCCTAACCTCACTCGGTTTAATTTATTCTGGCTCTTTTTCAGTCTGGGGTAAAATCTTCCATGACGATAGGAGCTTTCTCCCATAGGTGTATCCTCAGTTTAAGCTGCTGCTAAGCCAGGTAAGGGAGGGGGCCACCTCAGTGGAAATGGAGCAAACCGGAGAGAGAGAAAAATGAGATGTTGGGTGAGGTTAAGATTTCCCAGATCTTTGAATGCAAAGAAAATCATTCCTCCCATGTTCTTTTCACTGGCCTTTTTTAAAGATTTAGCAAGGTGCATAATGTCACAATAAAGCAATGGCAATATATGAAGAGTCCAAAGGTAACAAGTTTCACAATTTTCTGCACAAAACTGCATGTGCTTTTCACATCCTTTATAAAACCAGAGATTAAAAAGAGGGGGTGGGCCTCCTAACTGAGGATGGGGGAGGGAAATTTGATTCAGTTTTGCATGTAAAGGCAAATCTGTTTAATTTGCAGCCCCTGAAATCATCCGCTGTGAACTGAAACAAAGGGGCCCTCTGAAACTTAAAAGGTAAAGGTACCCCTGACTGTTAGGTCCAGTCACAGATGATTCTGAGGTTGTGTGCTCATCTCGCTCTATAGGCCAAGGGAGCCGGCATTTGTCCTCAGACAGCTTCTGGGTCATGTGGCCAGCATGACTAAGCCACTTCTGGCAAACCAGAGCAGCGCACGGAAATGCTGTTTATGTTCCTGCCGGAGCGGTACCTATTTATCTACTTGCACTTTGATGTGCTTTTGAACGTGGGCAGGAGGTGGGCAGGAGCTGGGACCGAACAACAGGAGCTCACCCCGTCGTGGGGATTTGAAGTGCCGACCTTCCGATCGACAAGCCCTAGGCTCTGTGGTTTAACCCACAGCGCCATCTGCATCACTTCCTCTGAAACTTCCTCTTCTCCAAATTTGGCAATGGAGTTTTTAATGGAAAAATGTACACAACAATGCATGTATTAGGGGCACATGTGCATAAATGCTCGTGTTAGTGAAAACAAAACAGAAAAATGCATTATACTAGAGGAAATCGCTTGCAGAAATATGTACATTAGGCAAAATTGCATACCAGAATGATGGCATTTGGAGAAAAATGCACTTAAATGTTGTTGAATTTCCAGGAGGACTTTTTTTTTTTAAAAAAAGTGCAAACTGATGAAGAAATGTGAAGAACTAAATACTGGAAAAAATGAGAAACTGTGAGAAACTGAAACAGACAGAATTACCTATCCCTAGTCCTAAACTCACCTTCTTTGGGGAGGCAAGCATGGCCAACTCACATTTTTGAGCACAATACAGTGGTACCTCGGGTTAAGTACTTAATTTGTTCTGGAGGTCCGTACTTAACCTGAAACTGTTCTTAACCTGAAGCACCACTTTAGCTAATGGGGCCTCCTGCTGCCACCGCACCGCCGGAGCACGATTTCTGTTCTCATCCTGAAGCAAAGTTCTTAACCTGAAGCACTATTTCTGAGTTAGTGGAGTCTGTAACCTGAAGCGTATGTAACCTGAAGCGTATGTAACCCGAGGTACGACTGTAGTGTATCTGGTCACACTTCCCCCAACACAGTTGGTATTTCATTCCATTTCTGGACAAAGAAGTAGAAGCACTCTCCCTGTTCTGTAGTCCTTTGGGTGAGAAAGGGGGATGGTGTAGGGGGAAGACAGCTTCCTATATTCTTGTACTGTAATAAATGCTAGAGAACCAACTAAAAAGAGAGTTATTTCGTATCTACCTATATGGGAAAGTGTAATCCATGCTTCAGAGGCTGGCACTAGTTTCTAGACAAAGTTTGTGCCTAAAACTTAAGATGTCAAGTGACCTTTCAATGTCGTTACGATTAGGATTTTTTGTGCTGCTGAGTTTCACCCTAAGTATTTATTTGCTGCTGCTGCAAGCCATAAAAAAAAAAATCCAGCACCTGAAACAAGTCTACATCATTTCAGGCAAAGACTGTACATTTAAATTATTGGAGATAGCTGTATTTACAGCTCCCTCCTTAACTATGGACCCTAAAATATATCTGAGCCTTGCCAACCTAAATTTGGAAGCCTCAGCACTTGTGGCTATAACATTCATCTGCAGCCCAAAAGTGCAGGAACATTTTCTCACTGCATATGTTAAGTTTGCATTGCCTTAATTGCATTCCATTCTGCCTTTTGAATTCTCAGAAATTAATTTCTAGCTGTTCTTGCCACTTCTGCCCTTTCAATAGATTTTTCACATCTCCAGCACTTTTGATATGCATACTTAAGGCCAAGCTGTAATTGTGGAACTGCAATTAATGTGCATTTTTTTGTTATGTAAATGGCAGGTGCCCCAGCCAGAGCACCATGGGGGGGGGGGGGAGGAGTGGGAAGGAATGTTTAACTCTTTTATTACCTGCCATTGTGTGTGTGTGCTCTTTTCCTTCCCTTCTCTTTCCTGTGAATTTAAACCATCTCCCAGTAAGGTAAAGGTAAAGGAACCCCTGACCATTAGGTCCAGTCGTGCCCTACTCTGGGGTTGCAGCGCTCATCTTGCTTTATTGGCCGAGGGAGCCAGTGTACAACTTCTGGGTCATGTGGCCAGCATGACTAAGCCGCTTCTGGCGAACCAGAGCAGCACGCGGAAACGCCATTTACCTTCCCGTGCCCTACTCTGGGGTTGCAGCGCTCATCTTGCTTTATTGGCCGAGGGAGCCAGTGTACAACTTCTGGGTCATGTGGCCAGCATGACTAAGCCACTTCTGGCGAACCAGAGCAGCACGCGGAAACGCCATTTACCTTCCCGCCGGAGCGGTACCTATTTATCTACTTGCACTTTGATGTGCTTTTGAACTGCTAGGTTGGCAGGAGCAGGGACTGAGCAACGGGAGCTCACCCCGTTGTGGGGATTCGAACTGCCGACCTTCTGATCGGCAAGCCTAGGCTCAGTGGTTTAACCCACAGTGCCACCCGCATCCCTTCACCACCCGCATGATTTCCCACACCAACACACACACACAGAGTTACTGGTTTAGTTTCAGCTCTAACAGTGCAATTGTAGGGTCCTTCCTGACTGACTTTTTGTGTGGGAAGTATTCTGCAACAGCTCAGTGATTCTATAATTGTGTGTTAGTGATAGTTTTATACTGGGCTGTCCACATATCATTGTTCTTCATTTGTTGTTCTGCAGTACTTCCCCAGTGCAGTGGCATAGCAGGATGGGGGCACAGGGGCAGTTGCCCCAGGTGCAAAATTTGTTAGGGGCATAAAAGTTTGACACCCAGTGAGTACAGCTATGTGCTTCCATCGCTGGGCTCTGTTGAAAATGGCTTCTCCATGCGAACCAGGAAGTGACCTCTCCAGACAACGGAACAACTCTTCTTTTCTTATCTCTGCAGCTGCAAGTCCTTAGGCAGTTGAATGCCCATGTGCATCCGTTTCGCTTCCTCCCACCCCACCTTCCACGTGGCCCTGGGTACTGGAAACCCACGCTAGGCCACTGCCCCAATATTACCAAATCTGGAGGGGCACTCTTGCACTATAGCACAACCAAAGCAGGACAACTTCCCTTCCAACAGCCAGAACTTTTGTGGTATGGTATAAAAAGTACACAGCCTAGGACTTGCCGATCAGAAGGTCGGCGGTTCGAATCCCGGCCACGGGGTGAGCTCCTGTTGCTCGGTACCTGCTCCTGCCAACCTAGCAGTTTGAAAGCACATCAAAGTGCAAGTAGTTAAATAGGTACCGCTCCAGCGGGAAGGTAAACGGTGTTTCCGTGTGCTGCTCTGGTTCGCCAGAAGTGGCTTAGTCATGCTGGCCACATGGCTCCCTCATGACCAATAAAGCGAGATGAGTGCCGCAACCCCAGAGTCGGTCACGACTGGACCTAACGGTCAGGGGCCCTTTTACCTTTACCTCATAAAAAGTACAGGATTTCAGCAGGAAGTTACTGCTCTGTAAAGGGCTTTTTAGAGTCAGCTTTTGCAAACTTGAAAATCCAGGCTTTTCATTCTTTAAACATGAGAGGAGAAAATTGCAACCTGATGTCCAATTTAAGTAACGCTTTGTGTTGCTGGTGATTCCTGTGTCTTCTACCAAAGGGAGTAATTTGTGTTACTGCGGCTACTTCTCAATAAGTTGTACTGACATTTCAGTAAATAAGCCAGTGTCCTTGGTACATAACACAATTGAACAAAATAAATGTAAATCCTGCTTTGCCTCTGGAAGAGGATTATGCTTTTGTTTGGCTCCAGAGGCTACCACATATACTGGATCTTATTTATCTTGAGCAAACAATCTCCCGGTTTGATAAATTTGTCCAGCCACTGGACATGCCTCCCAAATGTTTTCAGTGTGAAATGTGGATATTTCCCTCACTTCATCGGGATCCAATTTCCTTCTGGACTGCTGCCTGGAATATCAAGGCCCATTTTTTTCATTGACGATTTCTGAATCCCCGGACTATTTTCAAATGAAGCTTTTACCTTGTAAGGCAAACTTACACTGCAAACCTAAAAGGGCTCCTTTCACCTTCCCCAGCACAATATGACCATCGCAGTTTGCGGTGTGTGGCTGTCTCTCTAGGGATTTCCGGCAAAGAATTCTACAATTGCCAGAGTCCTACGGGGGAAGTTGTGGCATGGCAGTTAAATTGGTAGAAAAGTGAGGTAAATGTGTCCAAAAAACAATCTATATGTAGGCATCCCAGACACCATTTTGCTGCCTTTTGATTGGATACTTGCTCCCCTGCGATCAGTCATTGCCTCTCCTGGAACACACCACAAAACAGGGTAATCCAAATATTGTTTTTGTCTCTGTCTGCCCTGATGATAATTGCTTATTTGCTTGCTTCAGCCTCCACTGGAATTCCATTTGACTATCCATGTAAGCGAGGAGCAGCTTACCCGCCTCTGTCTAGATATCTCTAGTTATTTCTCATTTGGATTACTGCAATGCGCTCTGTGTGGGGCTACCTTTAAAGGTGACCCGGAAACTACAACTAATCCAGAATGTAGCAGCTATTTCCGTAATATATTTTTGTTTTTGTCTGTCCTTCGATGCAATGGCCTGCTGGCTATGCAAATAAAGTCTATTTCTTTCTTTCTTTCTAGACTGGTGACTGGGAGCAGCCGCCAAGACCACATAACACCGGTCTTAAAAGACCTACATTGGCTCCCATTACGTTTCTGAGCACAATTGAAAGTGTTGGCGCTGACCTTTAAAGCCCTAAATGGCCTCGGTCCAGTATACCTGAAGGAGCGTCTCCACCCCCGTCATTCTGCCCAGACACTGAGGTCCAGCGCCGAGGGCCTTCTGGCGGTTCCCTCACTGCGAGAAGCCAAGTTACAGGGAACCAGGCAGAGGGCCTTCTCGGTAGTGGCACCCGCCCTGTGGAACGCCCTCCCACCAGATGTCAAAGAGAAGAACAACTACCAGACATCTGAAGGCAGCCCTGTTTAGGGAAGCTTTTAATGTTTAACAGACCACTGTATTTTAATACTTTGTTGGAAGCCACCCAGAGTGGCTGGGGAAACCCAGCCAGATGGGCGGGGTATAAATAAATTATTATTATTATTATTATTATTATTATTATTATTATTATTATATCTAGATGTTGCTGCTCTCCAGGTTCCATTAGCTCCAGCCAACACAGTCAATGGTCAGACATGGTGAGAGTTGTAGTCCAGCAATTTCTGGTAGATGAGTGGTTAGCCAGCCCAAAGGATGCTGTCCTGTCTGCAAGTGGGAAACCTAGAAAATGTTCCATATAACGTCAGTTAGAAACTGTAGCTAATTGTATTTTTATGCAGTTCTGATTTCTCCTGCTACTTTAATAATAATAATAATAATAATAATAATAATAATAATAATAATAATAATTTATTATTTATACCCCGCCCATCTGGCTGGGCCTCCCCAGCCACTCTGGGCGGCTTCCATAGAAACCAAAAATACAGTAAAATATCACACGTTAAAAACTTCCCTGAACAGGGCTGCCTTCAGAATGTCAGGTAGTTGTTTATCGCTTTGACATCTGCTGGAAGGGTGTTCCACAGGGCGGGCGCCACTACCGAGAAGGCCCTCTGCCTGGTTCCCTGTAGCTTTGCTTCTCGCAATGAGGGAACCGCCAGAAGGCCCTCGGCGCTGGACCTCAGCATCCGGGCAGAATGATGGGGGTGGAGACGCTCCTTCAGGTATACTGGACCGAGGCAGGTATACTGGACTGAGGCTTTAACTTGATTTTGTTTTCCTTCCCAAAAAAAATGAGTTAGAAACCTGCAGGTGAGCAATGAACTTTGCTGATAATGGTCTTGCTCACACAGGCCAGCCAAGGAGTCTTCAGCCCCCTCAATATTTGTTTGAAGGGGGCCCAGCCCCCTCAATTTTGAGAGGACCCATTGTGTACAATGCATGGTGCATGTCACAGCTGCAGCACCCGGCTCTGCCAGAGCGCTTGGCCTCCTCCAGAGGATATGACATCGCACATTCATCACACAAACGTGACTCACACCAGACCCCCTCAACCTTGGGTGCAACCTGGCACCTCGGTGCTTGCACATCCATGTACCTGAAGTTGCCCATTTATTTAAAAGGACGTTGGAAGGCCTGTCTCCCCTCAAGAATGTCACTGATCTAGATCCCACATGTACAGATTTGGAATAACTAAAAATGTAGTGCTGTTTATTAAAGAGAGAAACGCCTCTCAGCCTGTTCTTCCCTGAAAGAAAGGTATTTCAGACTACCTGCATGCTGATCAACAAAAGAGGTTTAAAGACTCTTGTGGTGATCACACAGCGTCCCCGGACGTTCCACCATCTATTCATCCCTGTGCCACCACTTTATTTCTCGCCGCCACCACCCAGGCCCTACCTGGTACAATACTGAGTCCAGTCAGGGTTAAATTGGAACATAAACTTTTGTTTATTTATTGCAGTTTAACAAGCGTGTGGTTTCATAAATGGTATCAGTCAATTACATTCATGGGGTGTCTATCCAGACCTATAACTTCCGCTACCTGCTCTCACTCACTAAACCACCTCTCAGATATTTACTTGTCTTCCTAGCCCCTATTCCTGACTCAGCTTATTTCACTACACTAACTCAATCTCCCCACAGACTCTATCCCAATTCACTCCCACTCCAACCAACCACCCAGCTCCCAACGAACTCCCCAACGAACTCCTCCTTTTGCCCCTCCCAGAGCTGGTTTTATAGTGCCACTGACTCCACCCCCCTGGGTCCTGACTGGGCAACCTGTTTAACTATTTCACCCCCAGCACTCATATGTTAATGTCACAACTCTCTCAAGGCAAATCTAAAAAAATGTAGCATAAACATCTGGATCCACATGTCTTTCTACAGTGGGGACATAGGTTTCCAGGCGGGAGATGATGATGATGATGATGATGATGATGATTATCAACTCCCGCCCAGAAACCTATATCCCCACTGTAGATCTAGAATTGGCCTCCACAGTCACTTACGGACTCACTGTTAAAACCATGTTCATGGAAGGCAATCTTACGTGGCTAAGAGTGGTCACCGAAGAAGAAGAAGAAGAAGAAGAAGAAGAAGAAGAAGAAGAAGCAAGCTGATCAAGTTAGAGCCCTATCTGCACATGTACCCTTTGCTGGATTAGGAAGAGCACTCATAAAGTGCATGACGTCTCTGATTTCTTTTTTTATATATATATAAGATATTTATTAAAACAAAAATTTTTTTTTCCTTCCAGTAGCACCTTAAAGACCAACTAAGTTAGTTCTTGGTATGAGCTTTCGTGTGCATGCACACTTCTTCAGATACACATGTGCATGCACACGAAAGCTCATACCAAGAACTAACTTAGTTGGTCTTTAAGGTGCTACTGGAAGGAAAAAATTTTTTTTGTTTTGACTATGGCAGACCAACACGGCTACCTATCTATATTTATTAAAGTTTTTTTTAAAAAAAAGTACAAAAAGAAACATCAAAAAAATCCTTTTAAACAAGACAAGATGAAATACAAAAAAGAAAAAAGAAAAATCACAAAGAAAAAAAACAGAGAATTAACATCCATTAGACAAAAAGAAAAGTCAAGAAAAAAAAATACAGCAACTCTTCCCATTTGCTTTCTTTCATTAGCCTATTTCCTTGACCTCCTCACACCTCCCTTTTTTGTATTCTTGGTCACTTTTCCATTTCAGCAAATCCTTTCCCTCCTTTCAAATTTTTGTCCTGTAAATTTATCTTGATATTAATATAAATTTACTTTCCCTCCTTTCACCAATTAACAGTCTGTTTTTTCCTAAACCTTTATAACATTTCTGCTAAAGTCACATAAATTCATTCCAACATCATTCTAACATTCATTAATTTTGCAGTGTTTCTGTAAATAGTCTTTAAATTTCTTCCAAACTTCTTCCACCGACTCTTCTCCCTGGTCTCGGATTCTGCCAGTCATTTCCGCCAGTTCCATATAGTCCATCACCTTCATCTGCCATTCTTCCAGGGTGGGTAGATCTTGTGTCTTCCAATACTTTGCAATAAGTATTCTTGCTGCTGTTGTAGCATACATAAAGAAAGTTCTATCCTTCTTTGGCACCAATTGGCCGACCATGCCCAGGAGAAAGGCCTCTGGTTTCTTCGGAAAGGTATATTTAAATACCTTTTTCATTTCATTATAGATCGTCTCCCAGAAAGCCTTAATCCTTGGGCATGTCCACCAGAGGTGAAAGAATGTACCTTCAGTTTCTTTACATTTCCAACATTTATTATCGGGCAAATGATAAATTTTTGCAAGCTTGACTGGTGTCATGTACCACCTGTATGTCATTTTCATTATATTCTCTCTTAAGGCATTGCATGCCGTAAACTTCATACCTGTGATCCATAACTGTTCCCAGTTAGCCATCATGATATTGTGTCCAACATCTTGTGCCCATTTAATCATAGCAGATTTCACCGTTTCATGACGTCTCTGATTTCTTAGCACTGGACAATTGGATTTAACACAAAGGGTTCCACACAGAGTTCCGAGAAATGGAACAAGAAGCACATATTCAGCACTGCAGAGATAATTTGCCCCAACATTTGAAAGCACTGATTACATGTTTTCAGCATGTGGGTTGGGGCTGCCTCTGAAAATCAAGCAGGAACCTCTCAGGGAAATGGCGCTGAGATCCAGCAGTAACCGGTGATTGCAAGCGCCTTCTATGGCTAGGTACAAATTCCACCTTTAAAGTGTGTTAGAAGCAGTTTGCTATGGGTTGCCAGGAACTGTGACTCCTTGAGGGGTAAACTACGGTGAGGGAAAGAACGTGCTTTGAATGTGCTTTAAAGATATAGCATGTACACAGCCAGAGATGCCAACACAATCAATGTGCACATTTTTTTGTTCTGTAAATGGCAGCCACAGAGACGCCTAAGTAACATCAGGACCATGGGAGATGATCTTCTCTTCCAGCAGCTGACCCAAACTGATACTTCGTTTCAGGCAACACGTCCATTGGCAGCACTGATGAAGACTCTCCTTGTAATGTGTACAATTTTTTTATTGGAACTCTGGCAGGGAGAGAAAGAGCTAAGCTTGCACTTCCCACCCTCATTATTCCAGTGGAACTCGGTCTTCTTATTTACTCAACAAAAATGTGCATATTAATGGCATTCATGCAATTAACTGTCATGTCTACTTTGACCCTCAGGTTAGCTTTTGATTGCTGAATATTCCAGTTCCAGTGACTGACTGCCCCTCCTCTTTGAAATTATCTGTTGGCTCTTATTGTTTATTTATTGATTTTATTATTGATATTTGAAATGCTTTACTCTGGCAATACTTCATTGAAAAGTTGGATTTATTTCTAAAGATTAAAGAAGTAAGAGAGCTCGGCTGAACCAGGTAATTACAAATTCTGGCACCATCGCTTAACCTCCATGACATTTGTAAACCAAGCAAAAGTAGAAGCAGAATATGGCAGTTCTTCTCCCAAGATTTCTGCAGAGCTGAATATCACCCCGAAGAAGAATGAGCAGCTTTGAGCATTGTTTAAATAAGAAGCAGAGATTATTCAAATGAGGATACATATATTAACTTCATCAGTATTACATGAACCAAATATTATTTAAAAGTGATTCCAGAATTTGCAAAAGGAGGGATTAGACACAGAGCATTAGTACATGATTTGCGTCTTACATTTTAATGCTAGTTTTCTTTCCTTTCTCTTAACCAGATCTTTATGATGAGATGCCCACAATGCCTACTAGCAATTAAAAACATTGCAAGAAAGGCAAGGGAAATTGAGAATGCATATTTTATTGGATCACCTGGTCTTTCAGACACTTAAAGTATGTCTTTGAACTCCCTGATCCTAATAATGCTTACATTGTCAACTGAGAAAAGGAAAAAAGGGGGAGATTTTAATGTTGTGCTAGCCAAGCAATCCTATATATGTGTGTGTGTGTGTGTGTGTGTGTGTGTGTGTGTGTGTGTGTGTGTGTATGTGTGACTGGGGACAGAAATAGGCTGCCAACTTGCCCATACAATGGCCACCAAATCCTATTCTTACCATACTAGGACAGGAGAGGGACAACACAATGTTCATTGCAACAACAGTGAGACCCACACTTCAGTGTCTATAGAACCACTGCCAGTGCATCGCCAATCACAGATCATGTTGGTCCTGGAGGAAACCAATGGACTGACGGCAATGAAAGCATGCTACCAGAACAGTTGCCTCCCCTATTCTACATTTGAGGGGACAGGGTACTGACTGGCTTTGTCTGTATGCTGCGATTAAAGGTAAAGGTAAAGGGACCCCTGACCATTAGGTCCAGTCGTGACCGACTCTGGGGTTGCGGCGCTCATCTCGCTTTATTGGCCAAGGGAGCCGGTGTACAGCTTCCGGGTCATGTGGCCAGCATGACTAAGCCACTTCTGGCAAACCAGAGCAGCGCACGGAAATGCAGTTTACCTTCCCTCTGGAGCGGTACCTATTTATCTACTTGCACTTTGATGTGCTTTCAAACTGCTAGGTTGGCAGGAGCAGGGACTGAGCAACGGGAGCTCACCCCGTCGCGGGGATTCGAACCGCTGACCTTCTGATCAGCAAGTCCTAGGCTCTGTGGTTTAACCCACAGTGCCACCCGCATCCCTATGCTGCTTTACAATACATTTATTTTATTTTATTTTTTTAAAAACCAAAATATTATGCACCTCGGAGTTGTTGCGCAATTGGATCTTCAACCTTAGGGCTATCCTGCACTGTTATGCATATTTTGATGTCACCCAAGATTCGTTTGTCATGCTGGAAATAGCACTAGGATGCGTTCCAGGGATTATCTCTTCTCAAGCTAGAACAGTTGTTCGTTTTTCAGTCGCCTCACTTGAAACAATGGTGTCTTTATACCCTGGTTGAGTTACAGTATGCCTCTGAGCCCCAGTTGCCAGGATTCACAGGTGTGGCAGAGTACTGTTGTACCCATGTACGTCTGTCAGTCTTCCCAGAGGCACCAGGCTGTGAGAACAGAATACTGGACCCTTGGAGTGATCCAGCAAGAATCTTCTTGTTTTCTTCTCTTTGGGCTCCGTAATTTTATCCTTCCTTTCATGTTAGCCTGCAGACCTCCCTTGCAGAACCTATGTATGTATTTAATTTATTAATTGCATTTCCTCTCTCTTATGGCTGTCTGATAACATATGTTCTCTGGGCAGCTCAAAAAGATGAATGCAAAAGCAATTCCCTAGAGCAGCAGTAATAAGCTCATCCAAAACAGTAATAATAATATATGATTAGGTGTTTCTCAGAGATGAAATGAAATGTGCCTGCAATTCTGCACGAATTCATGGGCTCCAATTCTTCACACGCTTACCTGGGAGTCAGTTCCATAGAATTCCTTGAGGCTTACTTCTGAGTAGACATGTATAGAAATGTGCTGCCCCCACCAGTTTAACAGCATGCAGGATCATGGTTCATATTTTTTGTCTCCATCTGGCTTTTTAAAGACAGTTGTTAGTATGCAGCTGAAAAGATGCTGCTGTATCAGTAATACATTTTGACACCTGAGATACCTGGTTTTTTTGGCCCACCTTCCTTTTGTGATTATAAGTTGTTTTAAACTGTTTTAAACATTGTGTTTAAATGTTGTAACCTGCACTGGGACCTTAGGGTGATGTACGGCCAAGAAATTAAAATAATGCTAATGCTACAGAACATTTAACTAGGCATTCAGAGTACTATAGGAACCTTAATGCATTTTCTTGACAGCTTGCCTGCCAAGTAGAAATTACATTCTCTTTTAATTTGTGAGGGGGTGGGAGCCATCTCCAGGCAATCTTACAACTGTTCCACGTGAGTGAACTGCATTTTCATAGAGTGATGGCCACAATGCTAGATTGTACATACCGTTTTCAGAATCAGTGTACAGACAGGCTGCATTCTGGAAAAAAATCTTTCTTAAGAGATTAGGCTCCCTTGTGGAGTGTCAAACTAGGACCTCTTTAAATCCCCACGGTCCATCTAGGAAGCTAAAATGCCCTAAACAAACAAGTCCAGAGCCCATACATTTTCGGACTATTTGATATTTCCAGATAAATTATTGATACTTGTCATTACATGTTTACATTTTCTAATAGGCAGCTATCTGAGAGAGGAGTAGTAGAAACCAAATCCATTCCGTTTGTTTTGCTAAATTGCCAAATTTGCATGATTCAGGCAGGAACGTTTGACATGCACTTACCTTTTCCTGGGCTCCAATTCACTTCTATTGTGATTTCAGACACCTTTGATGCTGCTTTACAGATGTTCAAGTGTATGGTGTTATACATGTATGGAAGAGTGAAAAGTGAGGTGACGGAAACAGTAGCTTAAGATACCATTACAGAAACATGGGAAGCAGGTCTTTAGACTACAGAATGAACCAAAGCAGCTTTGGGGGTTGATCATTCCCCTTTTTTGCCATCAACTGCCCCCTCTTACAAACTTCATGTGGGATTGAATGAAATGAGTAATGTTACCATTGAATCAATATTGCGTTTTTGGAGCTGTGAATCCACTAACTGAGTTCTCACCATCTTCCACATCCATCAAGTTCGTTACTATGGGAAAAGACTGATACTGATGAATTGGAAAAAGAAAAATGTGTCTCCCTTCTATGATTGGATTGAAGACCTATACAAACTCGCAACATATAAACAACTTGCATATAAACACAAACTTGCCATGGACAAATTCAATGATATTTGGAATCCATTCTTACAAACACTGCAATAGATGAAGATCTGGTGAAGTACAACAACAACTTTGTAAACTATACAGTTTTGAGTCCCCCCCCTTTATTTTCCCTTCTACACAGGTGCTGTTTCTCTTTTTCTTTCTCTCTCTTTTATTTACATCTCATCATGTTTTAGTGCATATATAATTATGTATTTTTGAACTTTCAATAAAGATGTCTGGAGGCGGGTGGAGTTTGTTACTATGGAAGATGGCGACTAGAACACAGAGCTCTGAAAACTCACCAGGGGAACAGACAGGGTGGAGATAAATGTACTGAGAAATGTGGGGAAATACACATTTTAGACACCTTTCAAGACAAAGATTCAAGAATATGCAGAGCATTGTCTTTGGCTGAAGGATGGCGTCTTCGTTATATGTTTGTACACTGCTAACACAATGAGCCTGGGGCAATTAGAAGGTGTCATAACTCACAAGCCAATTCAAGCTCTGTTTATAATGGAGGCATTGAATGTCATTTCTGTGAGTTGACAAAAGTAGCTTTAATGAAATCAGTGTTTTCAATTATTGTTCAGTTGCTTCTAACCACTTGGAAGCTGAATCATCCTGTCTAGAAGAGTCAGCCACAAAGAACAGACTTGTATACATAATGACTGTAATCCAGCTTCCCAATACAAAAGGAGGGGCTCCTGCAGCACAGAAAACTGCAGGTAATCAGTGGCACCCATTGTCAGTGTCTGGGAATGCTTCATGCAAGCCAAAAGGATGGAAGATAATTTGAATAGAGCTAGTTGGCCCTTGCAGATATAGAGGTGTACAGTTGAAGCTTATGGAGCTTTAGATCTTCTTGGCCAATATGCCCCTTATGCTACCATAACCAGTTACACCAGTGCACCACCAGAAGTGGAGGAGATCTTAAAGTGTGGCTTCAAGAGTTGGACTAATGGGAGCTTGGCCAACTGCTGCAGCAGTGGATTTTGGTTCTGATTCAGTGATGAAGTCCGAATCCACAAGTAGGCCTATCTTGTGGGCTGTGGTGCTCCATACGTTTGTTCCGCTCCATCTGCCCAGCTTGACAATTCAAATTCAAATAGCACTGTGACTGCCATTTTGACATGCCTGTTTGCAAAGTTGTCACCAGTATCTATGCATCACCATCTGTGCTCAGTTTACATGGACAGAATCCTTTGCTATGTTTGTTTTGTGAAGGACCGGAATAGTGAGGTTCAAGCCCTATAGCGATCAAGATTCCTGTGAGATGATACACAATCCAGGGTGACCATCCTATTCTTTTTGAGGGGGGCTATTTACATTTTTAAAATAATTGGATTACTGTGAGATTCTGCATGCAGGTGCAACTATGGACATCTTTATTGTGCACATACAGGTAAGGTAAAGGGACGCGGGTGGCGCTGTGGGTTAAACCACAGAGCCTAGGACTTGCTGATCAGAAGGTCAGTGGTTCGAATCCTCGCGACGGGGTGAGCTCCTGTTGCTTGGTCCCAGCTCCTAGCAGTTTGAAAGCATGTCAAAGTGCAAGTAGATAAATAGGTACTGCTCCGGCGGGAAGGTAAACGGCGTTTCCATGCGCTGCTCTGGTTCACCAGAAGTGGCTTAGTTATGCTGGCCACATGACCCGGAAGCTGTCTGCGGACAAACGCCGGCTCCCTCGGCCCGTAGAGCAAGATGAGCGCCACAACCCCAGAGTTGGTCATGACTGGACCTAATAGTCAGGGGTACCTTTACCTTTTACAGGTAAGGTAACAAAGTCATCTTCATAAATTAAAAGACCAGAACTGCCCTTCTCCCACCCATTTGTTCTATTTTCATGGGCTGACTCTCACGAGGACCATCTTTAAAGGATGCTATAAAAATATTATGCATTTTTAAAATATGCTAAAAGAAAACTGACTCTTTCAGGAATCAATATAAAATCTTTTAAGGGTTTCTATAAAAGATAAGCACCACCGAGAGTTTGCGTTGGCATTGGAATAGTTCCATTTCAACGCAAGTGTGACTGATGCTGAGAAATCTATTTCCTAATTTTCTGCACAAACGCCTCCTCAGACAAGTAAGTCCTGTTGAATTCAGTGGGTCTTACCCCTAGGTAAATGGGATTAGAATTGTAGCCTTGAGTGGCATGAAACATCTTTGAGACAAATAGCAATTGCAGATCTTCCCCACCCCCAAGGTATTTTTCTGACAGCATCTGACTTAATCACTCAGGAGTGGTTTCAGAAAGGGAAGAATGAATGGGCTTGATTTTAAAAGGCTCTAGAAAGTCTAATTGGAACCCTGATGCTGGTGGATTGCCTCTTTCCATCTCATTGATTTCACATTTGTGTCCTTTTAAATCCAAGGCTTTTACTGCTTCTTTATTTACTTTCAGACTCCCTCTGCCACCATCAAGACTCCAGGAGCCAAACTGAAGTTTTATCTGACCTGATTGCTTCTAAATAAGCAAAGTCAATTAGCAAAATGTAGATGGCAAAAGCAGGTCCCAGCTGAGCTGAGTCCCAAAGGATGAACTCAAAAATACACTGGTTCTTTTTAGTATCCCTATGTAATTATGTATTACTTTTACAATTAAACTGCCATCATCGTAAGGACAACAAAAATGCGGATGCATAGATAAGGAAAAGTGGTCTTCCTCTATCTTGGTCTCCCTCCCCCCCTTTTCACTTTGATCAGACCGAGTCAATCTATAGCAGGGGTGAGGAATATTTTCCACTTGAGGGCCAAATTCCCATGCTCCTTATGAAGGCCCTGTCATGGAATTCTACTCAATATTGTTCCAGAACAGAACTCCAATGTATAGTTAGCAGAGTAAAAACTTAAACACGTTGCAGGATTCCCAAACAATAGACCAGAGGCAATTGTATTTCATCCAGCAGAGCTTTACTGCTACTGAAGGCAAATGAGCATAATGGTCACAAATCCAATACATTCAGGATTGGCCCTGTCCATAAGAAATCCAGTTGCAGCAGACTTAACTTAAACTTCTGTTGCTCTTCTGCCATAGAAGAGCTGCCCAGGGGTCCTCCCTGGTGAGGATTTGTGGATGCCAAAGGACAGCATCTCTTAAGGACACAAGAATACGCTGAAAGGAGCTGAGCAGGTACTCCTGGTTGGTTGTGGTCTATCTTAAGGTTACCAGATTTTTTTTCAATGAATCTGGGGACACTTTTCAACTTCAATGGATTTTGTATGGGGACTGATGTGTAAATCTGGGGACTGTCCCTGGGAAACAGGGATGTCTGGTAACCTTACTCTATCTGGTTCTAATTTGAGTAGCCTACATTGCTTTAACTAATTCTATCCTCTTCTGGCAGAACTGAAAAAAGTGGTCATGGAATCACTGAGTTGGAAGGGACACCAAGGGTCATCTAGTCCAACCCACTGCAATGCAGGAATCTCAACTAAAAAGTGTCCATGACAGATGGCCATCCAACCTTTGCTTCAAAACCTCTGAGGAAGGAGAGTCTACCACATCCTAAGTGATATGTCTCTTGGTGAAACTGCCGATGTACCTAAGCGTATATTAATGAATGATAAGAGGACTTAATAATGTTTCTAATAATTCCTTAAAAATGTTTGGAGCAGGGCTCCGCTTGGGGCGCCACAGAAGATGGCTGACAATACCATCTCTCCAGCTCCCACAAGGTAATTTAGAGGCTGAGATGGGAGCAATCAGCATCCCAAATTCTTCCCGGTGGAAGGGAAGATGCAGTCTCATCCACCACGAACATCTGCTGTAAGGGGGTTGGCCATTGTGTGTGTGTGTAAGAGAGAGGGGGGAGTGGTGTGACTAACAAGTGCAATTCTGCTCCTTCCCGCACATGCAGAAAAGGGGCTATCCGAATCATGTCTTTTTACATGGAAAGTAAAGGTAAAGGGACCCCTGACCATTAGGTCCAGTCGTGACCGACTCTGGGGTTGCAGCGCTCATCTCACTTTATTGGCCGAGGGAGCTGGCGTACAGCTTCCAGGTCATGTGGCCAGCATGACTAAACCGCTTCTGGTGAACCAGAGCAGCGCACGGAAACGCCATTTACCTTCCCGCCAGAGCGGTACCTATTTATCTACTTGGACTTTGAGGTGCTTTTGAACTGCTAGGTTGGCAGGAGCAGGGACTGAGCAACGGGAGCTCACCCCGTTGTGGGGATTTAAACTGCCGACCTTCTGATCGGCAAGTCCTAGGCTCTGTGGTTTAGCCCACAGCGCCACCTGCGTCCACATGGAAAGCACCCCACCGTGTTTCCACAAGCAACCGGGAAAAGAATGACCTGGCGCTGCTTTTGAAAACATTTGGATCAGTTCAAGTGTCCAGTAAGTGCTGTTGCCCACCCAGTGGCGGATCTTCATGCTCCAGCACTGGGGGGCGGAGAGCAGGTGGGGGCAGGACTGGCGCGTGTCCTGGGGGCATGGCACACTGCCTGCAGGGGTGTGGCACCCAGAGCAGGTGGAGGCAGCTGCCATGGCACCCCACCGGGATCGCACTGCTGGGGGCGGGGCACTCCCCCCGCACCCCTCTTCCTCCTCCAGTGTGCCCTCCAGCCTGTCATAACTGGGAATAGAGCCCGAGCGATCCAACTCTCCTGTTGAAAAATGCAAGCCTCCATTTTTCGACAGCTAAGAGGGGCATGTGAGATTCCCCGGAGCACTGCTTCAATTTAATATACAGTGCCTTTTAACTGATATGACAGGTTTTCTCTGGTTGCGGCTTGATGCCAGGAAGGAGAGAACAGACAGGTTGCCCTTCACCTTGAAAAGCCATTAATTCAGGAGCACATCACTGATGCCAGATGAGAAGGGAAGTTTTAAAACATTGCATCAGTTATATGACCTAATGCAGAGAAGGACACGAAGACCTAGGATTGTCCCATTGGACATTCCACCTGGATTATCATGTAATATTGTATGAGTGCCTACAAACTGGCAAACTTTCCCATTCAGTTTTATGGATGAACTGAGCATAACTTTTTTGTACACAAAAAGCTGCATCTCCCATAAGAAAAAGCAGGGAAGCCCTTATCAGTGATGGAACCTCTTGGAGTGTCTTTGGGGAATTGGCTTTCTTCCCCCATGGCAGTAGATAAGAAGATCAAATGAAAGGAACCTCTTACCAGTTAGAATCTTTAATAATCACAGCGAGAGAACAAAGAACACATCTCCTAGAAATGGCAGTGCTCCCAATTAAGGGTCATCCACCCCATCCCTCTTAATCTACATCACTCCAACGTTTTGTAATCTGAGGTTATAGCCTCTGTGCTTTGTGTTCTGATGCTTTCTGAGCTCTCCGTGACTTTGGAGAAGGGGGGATGAATACTGTCCAGAGACTATGAATCTGATCACTCTCTCTCTTCCAATGTTTCTTCTCCTGGCTGTTCCCCACCCAGTATTTCCCAGCTTCTGCCTTCTGAACTATGCCCCTCTGCAAACCGCTGTTCAAAATCTATACTGTCCTCCTGCTCCTGGGAAGATTCAGGATCAGGGGGAGGGGGTGGCTCCCACCATTGCTCCTCAGTGCAGCCCTCCTCAGGATGGTCCCTGACATGGAGCCCCTTGCCTGGAAGGGCTTGTTGGACTCTGAAATATACTCGGAGTCAAGTGTGGATTTTATGCTCTTTATTCAGCTCATAGTAGTGAGGAATGCCAGTTCCCCTGAAATGTCTGCTTTATATACATTACTTACACAATGGGACCCACGTGATTGGCTAATTCTGGGATTTTCCTGTAGGCCAATCAGGTTGTGGATTCACTTCCACCTGGAGCTGGATTGGGTGGCTCCTGCGGACCAATCAGACTGCTGCATTCTGTATCCTATTGTTCTAGGACCAATCAGACTGCTGCATTTTGGATCCTATTCAACTCAGTACATAACAGACTCAGATCACTCATGCCACTGAGAGATGCTGTTGAAGCAGGGCTTTGTAGCTCGCTCTCATGGGATACAGGAAATTGTGACTTAAAACACTGGTGTCCTTCTGCTAACATCTGGGGAATGTTTCGCACATATCGTAGCATTTCTCCGCCAATATCTAGCATACAGTTATATGTATGCTAGTTTTACCACAGTATACTTTCTACCACATGGCTCTTAGATTTGTATGATAGACGGGTGTGGAAGTGGCATGGATTTGACAGAACAAGTTCTTATAACGAAAACTGACAATGGTGTCTCAGATAGGGATGAAATAATTTCCTTTTCTTCTTTCACTCACACCCTGCCCCGCATTCACTGTTGAGGCTTCTAGGTTTAAAAGCTCCTGGCAAGATTTGTGAGACTCGAGAGACCTGATGGATTCCCATTGTAGGAGCTACTCAGACTTCAAACTCCACGGAAAAATCCACTCCAGCTTAAGCTGGCAGGTCAGCTTATTTCATGGAATTTGTACTGAGCAAGTTCGCTCATCTCAAACTAATTCTTTCATACCATACCACTTTCATTCTGTTGATGTTTTAATCTCTGATGCAGTGCAACCGTGAGTGACTGGGTAAAAGCATGCAGCCTGCCTCCAGGTAAAATGAAGATTTCCTTTCTCCAGGTAAAAAGAATTAGATGAACAGTTGCACAGCTGAATCCGGTTTTCACAGAAATCAATGACAAAGGTTTAGGAAGCTGATTTAACCCCTTCCCTCCACCAGGCTTCTGCACGAGGTGAGGTACTCAAAATCTCATTTTGCACCATCAGTGTGATATTCAAGTTGTTCTTGAAGTCACATCTCCCAGGCGAATCAGTCTTAAAAGCCATAGCTTATACATATGGGGGAGGGGCGTGGGTGGCACTGTGGTCTAAACCACTGAGCTTCTTGGGCTTGCTGATCGGAAAATCGGCGGTTCGAATCCCCGCAATGGAGTGATCTCCCGTTGCTCTGTCCCAGCTCCTGCCGACCTAGCAGTTCGAAAGCACACCAGTGCAAGTAGATGAATAGGTGGGAAGGTAAACGCTGTGGTGGGAAGGTAAACGATATTTCCATGCGTTCTGGCTTCCACCACGGTGCCCCGTTGTACCAGAAGTGGTTATGTCATGCTGGATACATGACCCGGAAAGCTGCCTGTGAACAAATGACAGCTCCCTTGGCCTGAAAGCGAGATGAGCGCCACAACCCTATGATCTCCTTTGACTGGACTTAACCATCCAGGGGTCCTTTACCTTTTCCTATACCTATGGGGATAATTCCTTATAAGTGGATACTTCATCCATATGATTCCTCCAAAGCTCTAAATGTCTCTCCTCCACAAAGAAGAAATGTAGTTTCTCCAAATAATGTTTTAGGATCAATCCTGCAAGCATTACCCAATTGAATAGTGCTTGCTGGTGAAATTTACTCGCAGTGTGACTGTTTTCTGTCTTAGGGCACATGTAGAAACCAGGGCATAAGGAGCAAAAATATTTCAGTTGCTCGCAACTCTTATCCCCCCCCCCCGCGTTTTCAAACACACATAAAAACTGCACCATAATGTATCCAAAGCGCCCCTTTGAGTCATTTCCCCAAATCATTGGTCTCTTCATACCAGAGGAAATCAAAAATAGAAACTAGAATCACACAGAGGGATATTTTATGAACTGGAAATTAAAGTTTTAAATGTTCCCTCTTTCCTTCCCCCTTTAATGCTTCCCTTGCAGAATTTATTGTTAAAGAGTTCTCTGCAGAAGATGGGTTTTGTGTTAACTTATCTGGGAATGACAATTCACCCGCGATTTACAACAGGTTTTGCATGTCAGGAGGCCCAAACACACAGCAAATGCGTAATTAGAAGGGGCAAAAATGATTATTTCCATTTATAACGAGAAAAGGCAGCTCTGAGTTTAGGAACTTTGCTTCCCTCCTTTACTGGCTGTCCTTTAGCTTTTGAACTGATTTATAAATACCACAGCTAGACACTCTTTGGATTACAGATGTTTAGGCTGTGACACATTTTGAAGTTGCTGGAAAGGGTTCCTGCTGCAGTGTTGCAATTTACCATCAGCTCACCGAATATGGCATCTTATAAATTCCTTTTACGCTGATTCCACGCAGGCAGATGGAAACAGAGCCGAGGCTAAAAAGCTAACAGTAACTGGAGAGGAGGCGGCGGTGGCAGTGGTGGTGGAGGTCTGTGGGGAAGACTGAAGAATGACTCATAATTCCATGATCTACAGGGAAGTGAAGGAACTTGCTCACCCCAACCCAGTAAACATATTGCACCATTTATGGCAAGGATAACAACTCCAGCAGGATTCTACACTAGGCGATCTGAGCTTATATGTTTGTTCATAGGAGGGTTACCTCAGGTGTGGTGGAACCATTGCCAACTAGAGGGCCACATTTCATTGGGGGGGGGGGCTTTTTAGTGGTGGACAGGCCCAGATCCAAAAGTGGGCACAGCAACTAACTTTGTACAGCAGGTCTTTCTTTCTTTCTGTATTTATTTGGTTTTTCAGATTAAAATTTTACAGTCACATATCCAACGTACAACAATAAAACAAGATTCCAAGGAATCTCTTGGACTTCCCTCCTCCCCTTTGTGGGTCCTACTGTTAATCATTTCCTCCTAGATCTTTTATAATAATCCAAATCTTTTATCTCTCCATTGTATCCAAAATTCACCATTAAACTACAAGTGATATTCCAACCCCACTAATGGTTTTAACCGTTGACAATGGTCTTTAAGATAAGTTATAAAATTTCCCCCATTCCTTATTAAAATTTTGCTCTTTCTGATTCTTCCGGTCATTTTAGCCATTTCAGAAGACTAGTTTCTGTACACACTCATGCACCCTTCTCTGTCCTTGAGCCAGGCAATCAGGAAGCATTGTAAGGGTTCAGAGAGACTTTCCAGCCAACCAAAAACACCCAAGGGGCGTGCGAAACAAGTCTTGTGAGAGCCATAGCCTGGTGAGAGTCCTGAGGCACAGAAAGAAAGGTTTCCCACCTCTAGATTGCCTCTATTTATCCCCGTGTCCTACTTTAGGGACAACAGTTTTCTGTCTGAAGGACTACCGGATTCCAGGCTTTTATCTCAGGGGTGGCCAACTCCCAAGAGACTGCGATCTACTTACAGAATGAAAAACTGGCAGTGATCTGTCAGATCTTGCATACGACCGAGCTACTCCTCCTCGGACATTCTTTGGAATCTCCTCCGATGGTGATTAATGACTTAAGCCTTTGATGAGGCTCCAGGCACGTTCCCTCATTACACAGAGTATCCAAGCAGCAGAAGGACGAGAAAAATATGAGCTACATTGCTACGTTTATTTCTAACTACTCAGACAGAAAAGAATATACATCCTCTCTCTGTGAGAGTCAGTGAACCAACTGGGACAAAGAAACAGGAAACCAGTAACAACAACATCCGTCTCCAGTGAGACTTCCAACAGCCTGGAATGTAAACAGAGTCTTCTGACTCCAAGAACTGCACAGTGGCATATCAGAAATCTAACATGATCTACCCCCATTTTTTAGGGGTTAAGGTCAAAGTTGTTGACCTTTCAGGGAGGAGGAAAGACCCATTTTTAATGGGGGTTTTTTTGGGGGGGGGGAGAAGAATAGCCACTCACCAACAAATTTCTGGGGAAACAAACAACCTCACTGAGAAAACTCCATCTTCCATTCTGCAGATTGTGCAACAATGGAAGGCGGGGTGAGGGGGCGGGGCCAGATTTGATTTTACCAACGCTAAGTGAAGGGACCCAGTGATCGACTGCGATCTACCAAAACCTCCCAGGGATCTTTCAGTAGATCACGATTGAACTGTTGGACATCCTTGCTCTATCTGAAGGTGTCTTCACTTCAGTGGCGTAGCATCCTTTGTTTGCGCCCGGGACCAGCGGCTGAGTGCACAGGAGGAATAGCCCACTGTGGAAACCAAACCCTTGCCATCACTAGGCAGGCACGGGGCATGGAGGGTTCACGAGGGCTGCACTGCATCACCTACCTGCCCGCCCGTGGAGGTGGGAGCCCGGTTAGCTGATACGGCCCTTGGCAGGCACTTCCCTCCAACAATAGCTGGTCAGCCATTCAGTGAGGGGGCCAGGGGTGTGGCAGCAAGGTCAGGCTGGGCTCTGGGGCCCAGAGACCCCCCAGCGGCAGGCAGGGTGGGGATACCTGCATGGGGGTGCCTGGTTTGTGCCCCCTCAAAATCTTGTGCCCACGCTGCGGCCCTGCCTCAGATTGAAGGGCTGCATGGTCCATATCTGGTTTAAAGATAACAGAATTGTGAGAAGGAAAGGAGGGACTGGGAAGTTGCCCATCAGCCATTCAATTCTGGACAGTAGGCAGGTTATCTGGTCACAGTCTTCTCCTTTATGGTGATATATATATCAGTTGTGATCTGCAACAACAACAACAAAACTCTACACTTGCACTATATAAAATGCTACTCAACAGGAAGAAATATGATTTAGAATATGATAGACAAAAATGGAGTGAAGAGTTAGGGGTACAGATAACAAATGATATATGGGAGTCAAGTATAAAATCAACAAAAATAGCCTCTATGGATCCAAGACTAAGACTTATTCAACAGAAAATAATATTCAGAGTCTACTGGACTCCAGCAAAACCATACCAAAAGAAGATAACAAGTGCAGACAATTGCTGGAGATGTGGGAGTAAAAATGTGAACTTAGTACATACGTTGATTAACTGCCCGATGATAAGATCATTTTGGTGTGAAGTGAGGACATTTATAGCAAGAGTAATAAAAAGAAATCGTTATTTAGGGGAACTGAATTTAATTCTAAATTATATTCTGGAAATGTGGGAGATTTTGTCCATTAAACTTTAATTAGTTTAATGTTAAGTAAACGTCCAGTGCGCTTCCAACGCCATAAATCTTATCTCAGCAGAGAATTTCATGCAGCGGTTGAAGAAGGCAGGAGAGTCAGTACCTTTCAATGAAGAATCCTGGAGCAAGCACTTTGGAACTCAGGAAAAAATTTTATTTACAAAAGAAAAACCCTGGCGATAAAACACACATGCTTTTATCTCCGGCATAAAGAAAACTTTACTCTAAACTTAACTCATATCAGCAAACATGCCCATGGCCACAAACTGAGTGTGCGAGTCAGGTCAAGGGGGGAAAACACACGGGTGAACTGACTATTTATACAAACTAACTCACATTCTTGGATGCTTAATGACTTCCAGCTGCTCAGTGATTAGAGCGACTTGTTACCTCTTAACCCTTTAGTACCAACACCCCCTCTCGCTCGTAACACTGAGCTGTACCAACCTTAATTCAAATTTAAACCTGAACAGAAATATTTATGAGATTGCGGACGCAAAGCTTTTGTAAAACTGTCTGCGAGATTTTCTTTGCTTGGACAATACTTTAGTTCAATTAAACCTTGTTTTACACTTTGGCATACATTTTGATAACGGATATCCAAGTGTTTTGTGAGTGCCTTGAATTGACCTGATTTAGCTAGTTTAATACAAGGTTGATTGTCTTCCCACACTCTGATAGGTAGGGAACATTCTCCAAACAATTCTTGTACCAGTTGCTTATAAAATTCCAGTTCTCTACATACATCTGATAATGCATTGAACTCAGATTCAGTTGAACTTAAAGCTATAAGTTATTGCTTTCTTGATCTCCAACCAATTAGTGCATTTCCAAATTTTATTGCCATTCCTGACACTGATTTTCTATCTGGTCCAGCATCTGCCCAACTGCTGTCGGCCCAACATTCAAGTTGTGTGCTGCCCTCTGCTGATAGTTTTAAGCGAAACCTTTTGGTAGTTTGGAGATACCTTAAAACTCTTTTTACTCCTTGCCAAGCATGCATTGATGGCTTTTCAGCCTGTCTACACAGCATGTTGACAGCATATGTTATATCGGGCCGAGTCCACTGTGCAATGTGGAGTAGACTGCCTATCGCTGACTGGTAAACCCCGGGATTACTGAACTCTGCCTGTTGCTCGGCTTGAGCATCCTTTGTGTAACTTAACTCCATTGGGGTTTTAACACCAGCACAGTTGTCCATTTTAAACCTTTCCAGCAACTGCTGGATCTTAGCTTCTTGGCTGAGCCAATAGTTCCCATTTTCATCTTGCTGAATTTTAACTCCTAGATAAACAGATACAGTACCTAGTGATTTTACCTGAAACTTTTCTCCAAGCTTTGTGGCAAATTGTTGTGCAAGTTTATCGTCCTTTCCACTGTATAATAAATTGTCAACAAATATCAAAACTGCTTCTTGTTCACATCCCGAGCCTTTTAGATAAAGACAAGCATCTGCTGCGCTCTTTCTGAACCCCATGCTCTCTAGAGCATCGTTTAAGCAGGAATTCCAATTACGGGCGGACTGTTTCAACCCATAAATGGATTTGTGTAGGCGCCAGACCTGGTTTGGCTTGTCTCCTTCAAAACCTGGTGGTGGTGTCATATAGACTTCCTCTTGTAAGTCTGCATTTAAATAAGCCACATTGACATCAAAATGAAACAGCTTATTTCCCTTCTTAGCTGAAGAGGCTAGAAGCATTCTTAATGACTCCGATCTTGAAGTAGGGGCATAGATTTGAGAATAGTGAACACCTTTGCGCTGCAAAAATCGTTTTGCAACTAGTCGGGCTTTATATTGCAACTCCTCAGTAGTTGTGGGCTTTAAGCGATATACCCATCGACAACCTACAGCTTGTTGCCCTTTCGGAAGCTCTGTACTTGTAAACACACCGAGAGACTTCATTGAAGCCATCTCTTTTTCCATTGCTTCCTGCCACTTTACGGCTTCTGAGCTTGGAAGCTGTTGTACCTCTATATAGCTATCTGGCTCACACTGTGCCATATTTACGTATACACTTGTCACCTTAAACCGCTCTGGTGGTTTGCCCTTTGTGGCACATTTTGATCTGTGCAATTGTTCCTCTTGTGCCCCCTCTGACCGTTGGCTGTCAGAATCTGTCTCAGACTTTATATCTGGATGCGCCCCTAGGGATAAAGACCTCCGTTTAGATACCTCCCTTGGGCTTGGTGTTGCAGGCGACCTGCTTCGCTTTTGCTGTCTGCTAGGCCTACTGACTGGCGATGTTGGAACACTCCTAGATTCTGGCTTTTCTATCTTAGGAGAAGAACCTAGTGCCTGGTCAGAATCTGCATCTGAACCATGTGCACCATCCCCTTCTGGCTCACCACCCTCTGGACTTCCATTCTCAGCATAAATGCCTAAATCATCTCTCAAAATGTCAGGGTTAGCATGTAAGTGAGTCCATCCGGATTGCTCACAAAATTCAGCGCTCCTACTGATGACCACTCTTGTAGTATCCCCATCTGGGTTCACGAACCTCCAAGATTTGGCGTGTGGTTCGTACCCACAAAAGATGAGTTTCCTAGCCCTTGGACTTCCCTTTTTCCTTAACGCTTTTGGGATAAGTACATAGGCTTGAGATCCAAACACCCGAAAGTAATTAACTTTGGGCTTCTTCCCGTATAAAGCAAAATATGGCGTAGTATCAATTACCGAATTATATACTCGGTTCAAAATATGAGTAGCCGTCTGCCAGGCTTCCGCCCAGTAACTTTGAGGGAGTTTAGAATCAAACAACATAGAGTTTGCCAACTCTTGCAGAACCCTGTTTTTACGTTCGGCCACGCCTCCTTCTTGGGGGGAATAAGGTGTAGACAGACAATGCTTAATTCCCTTTTTCTTAAAGAAATTCTGTAACACAGACCCGGTAAATTCTGACCCTCTGTCTGTCTGAAAAGCCAGTACTCTAGTACCGAATTCAAGTTCTACTGCATGAACCCAATTTTTAACTGTTTCTGCAGTATCTGCTTTTGTTTTGAGAGGAAAAAACCATGTGACTTTTGTTTTGTCATCCGAGAGACACAGTGCATACCTCGAACCTCCCATGCTAGCAACAGGCATCGGGCCACATAGGTCCATATGCACAAGTTGGAATACTTTGTCAGATTTCCTATCTGAACTGGGATAGCTGCATCTATGAACCTTCACCCTTTTGCATGCAGTACAATCCAAATACTTAGTACATTTGTTCATTTTGCACCCTTCTGATAATTCAGGTTGCCTTTTAACATACTGAAAATTAATATGTCCCAAACGGCGGTGCCATAAATGAACACAAGAATTATGGGTAGGCGAGTTCACACAACCAGCATGAACCTGTTCAACTTCATCTGGACTTGTCTCAAAATAATATAACCCATTTCTGCATTCCACCTGTAAAAGAGATACGTTATTCTTTGAAATAGTGCAAATCCCATTTTCAAACACAGTTTTAAACCCATCTCTATCAAGTTCTGACACAGACAAAATACACCCCTTCATTCCCTTTAGCACATAGGCATCAATTTCTGTATGCAAACAATTCAAGAACACTGTGCCTACGGTCTCTAAGGAACGTATAGTTGAATCTGCCATTGTTACAACTTTAAGGGTTTGCAAATGCCTGCAATTCTGCAAACGGACACTAGATGGCGCCACCAGGTGGTGAGATGCACCACTGTCGATCAACCAGCATAGATTGCTGCCTTGGCCACGCCCTTGCATCAACGCCATTGCTGAAGCCATGTGCTGTGTGCTGTGGGAGTAGCCACGACCTCCTCCTCTTCTTCAATGTTCCCTGGAACTCCTTGTCTGGTAACTAGGGGTAACGGCCTTGGTGCTGTCTTGACCAGGTTCACGTGTACAGTTCCTGATTAAATGGGAAGAGGAACCACAGCGAAAACAGTGTCTAGCTGCAAAAGCATTTGCTGTGTTCTCAAACTCAGCATCCCCACTCTTAGGCACAGCACAACTCCCCTTTGAAGACAAACCTCTTTCTCTTTGCCTTTTATCCTGTTCATCTGCAAGCCGAGAAGAAATGTATTCAAGGGTTAATTCAGCTGAAGGCATAGCTTCCAAAGTTAAAGCTAGAGTCTCATAGCTTTTATCAAGAGAAGACAACAATATGTATGACTGCTGCTCCATAGAGAAAGGAATGCCCAGCTGTCTTAGTTGATTAAAGGCAGACACCATTTTGGCAATATGTTCTTTCACACACGCTCCCGGTTGGAGACGTAAATCAAACAAACATCTTGTAGCATGGATCTTGGCCCCCGCAGTGTTTCTGGAATTTAGCCGCTGCAGAACCGTCCAGACCTCATGCGTGTTCTTTAACTCAGAAACATAAGGCATTTGCTCTGGTCCCACTGCCAAAACTAATAGACCTTGGGCTTTCCTGTCGTGTTTCTGTGAAGCTGCTGCTGCTGCTTTGTCTTCTGCAGACGTGTCTGCAGCTGCCTGTAAAGGCGGTGCTTCAGTACAACTCCACAACTCTTTTGCTTGCAACCAAACCCTTACTCTAGCCTTCCAATCTTGCCAATTTTTCCCATTGAGTCGCGTAAATGGGACAGCAAAACTTTCCTGGGACTCTGCCATCCTCCCTGGGGCTTAGGAACGATACTCACACACCTGTAGACCGTCTCCCAGCTGCTGAGGTGGCTCCTTGAGGAATAAGACGTCTTCCAGTGAGTACAAACTGCGCAGTGCCTGTTTAAAACTTTTTCTAGGCACGTTGCAGGACTCAAGCTGCTTTGAAGGCTTTCGTTGTCGGCAACTGCTTCTGTCTTCGCTCCAGTCCTTTCATAAATCACTCTGAACTGCACTCCTTATCTCCTTCTTGACGTACAAACAGCCATAACCTGTCCATTAAACTTTAATTAGTTTAATGTTAAGTAAACGTCCAGTGCGCTTCCAACGCCATAAATCTTATCTCAGCAGAGAATTTCGTGCAGCGGTTGAAGAAGGCAGGAGAGTCAGTACCTTTCAATGAAGAATCCTGGAGCAAGCACTTTGGAACTCAGGAAAAAACTTTATTTACAAAAGAAAAACCCTGGCGATAAAGCACACATGCTTTTATCTCCGGCATAAAGAAAACTTTACTCTAAACTTAACTCATATCAGCAAACATGCCCATGGCCACAAACTGAGTCTGCGAGTCAGGTCAAGGGGGGAAAACACACGGGTGAACTGACTATTTATACAAACTAACTCACATTCTTGGATGCTTAATGACTTCCAGCTGCTCAGTGATTAGAGCGACTTGTTACCTCTTAACCCTTTAGTACCAACAGATTTCAAGGGGTCAAAAAAATTGGATGTACTGTGCTATATTAGAAGCAAAAAAACTTATTTTGATGACTTGGAAGAGCCGCAAAAAGATTCCATTGAGCACATGGATTGATAATATGGGCAGATTAGCTACATACGAACGAATAGCATGTCAACGCAAAATAAGAATGGATAAATACGAAGAAATCTAGAATGAATATTTAAGCGATGAGGTGGATAGTGGTGGGAAGTAGGGGGAGGAGAGAGAGGTGGGAAAATATTGTTTTAAAAACGGCGTAGTCATAGGTATATCAGTGCATTCAAATCTGAATTGTTAAATTGTGTTTTAATTATGGTTTTTGTTGTATGTGTCTTTTGTGGTTGATGTTTGTATCGAAAAAATGATTAAATAATATATATATATATATATATATATATATATATATATATATATTTAAAAAAGCAGTTGTGATAACTGACTTCTATTCCCACCTAATGTATTTCTGAGTGCCTTGAGATAGCTCTCAGACGCAGGAGGTGGCAGGAGCCCTGTTCTTTGCTTATGAGCCAGATTTACTCAGTTCAGTGCGCTGTGAAACACAGAGCAGCAGGAGAAAGCAAAGAGCAAGGCTAGACAGCTAGACAGCAAGGATTATCTGAATATTTAGAAGGCCTGCTGTAGCGGGAGCAGCAGCAGCCAACAGAATATTCAGTTCGTTTTACTGCCGGTTTGACTCTACGCAGCGTGAAGTTGAACTATGCAGACTTCAGGTCTGCCTTTCTATTTTTTTTTATTCTTTTAATAAGATTTATATACTACTCAATTGAAACCTCTAAGCAGTTTACATGAAATATGCATTACAATAACTTATTCAAACCAGATCCTAATGACAGTTAGCCTATTCCCCACCCCCTAAAACAGGCATCCCCAACCTGCAGCCCTCCAGATGCTTTGGCCTACAACTCCCATGATCCCTAGCTAACAGGACCAGTGGTCAGGGATGATGGGAATTGTAGTCCAAAACATCTGGAGGGCCGCAGGTTGGGGATGCCTGCCGTAAAATAAAACCAGCACTTAAAAAAAAATACACATTATAAAATAAAATGTCATATTAAAATTTGGATCAAATTGACATGGCTAGGTAGAAATAACAACAACAACAACAGTATCTGTATGTTGCTCATCTGATTGGGTTGCCCTAGCAAAAAATAGTAAAAGCACAATGCAACATAAAGCACTAAAAACTTCCCTGAACAGGGCTGCTTTCAGATATCTTTTACAAATTACACGACTGTTTATCTGTTTGACATCTGATGGGAGGGCATTCCACAGGGCGGGTGCCACTACCGAGAAGGCCCTCTGCCTGGTTCCCTGTAACTTGGCTTCTCGCAGTGAGGGAACCGCCAGAAGGCCCTCGGCGCTGGACCTTAGTGTCCGGGCAGAATGATGGGGGTGGAGATGCTCCTTCAGGTATACTGGACCAAGGCCATTTAGGGCTTTAAAGGTCAGCACCAACACTTTGAATTGTGCTCGGAAACATACTGGGAGCCAAAGTAGGTCTTGGTGGCCACTCCCAGTCTCCAGTCTAGCTGCCACATTCTGGATTAGTTGTAGTTTCCAGATCACCTTCAAAGGTAGCCCCACATAGAGCGCATTGCAGTAGTACAAGCGAGGGATAACCAGAGCATGCACCACTCTGGCGAGGCAGTCCGTGGGCAGATAGAGTCTCAGCCTGTGTACCAGATGGAGCTGGTAAACAGCTGCCCTGGACACAGAGTTGACCTGCGCCTCCATGGACAGCTGTGAGTCCAAAATGACTCCCAGGCTGGGCACCTGGTCCTTCAGGGGCACAGTTACCCCATTCAGGACCAGGGAATCCTCCACACCTGCCTGCCTCCTGTGCCTCCAAAACAGTACCTCAATCTGTTAGCCGCCATCCATCCTCCAACAGCCTCCAGACACTCACACAGGACCTTCACCGCCTTCACTGGTTTTGATTTGAAAGAGAGGTAGAGCTGGGTATCATCCACCTACTGATGAACACCCAGCCCAAACCCCCTGATGACCTCTCCCAGCAGCTTCATATAGATGTTTGGACTACAACCTGAGAGCCCCACATCCAAATTCCCACTTATACACAAAGCTCACCGCATGACCTTCCTGGAGTCATTCTCTAGCAGCCTAACCTACTTCTCAAAGGGCTGTTAGCAGGACAAATGACAGATGTTCCTGTTTTCTTCTCTGTGTTCCTTGGCGGAGGGCCATGGTAAACAAGTGAGATATACAAACTGCTAGTAGATTCAACTTGTGACACGTCAGGCAACACCTGAAGCAGCCCAGAATTTTTCTGACTCTACAGGCAACCCACGTCTATTCTTCAACTTATTTCTAGGAGGAAACACACACCTCAGTTGTCTACGCCCAAACAGTGGAGGATCGGGTCCCTTTCCCACCTGCCAGCCCTATGCTCCAGCCTTCTTAGTTGCAACCAATCAGGTGGTGGCTCTGCCTATCACTGGCTCCACCTCCATCTACTGTTCATTTACTTGCTCTCCACCCTGTCCATCACAATGGCCGCCAATCACCACTACACCCCAAATCATGAGACACCCCCTTGTTCTTTACCAGTTCCTCCTGCTGAATATAATTTACAGTATATCCTTCCTACTGCTGCAGTACAGCCAATAATGCTCTTAATAAAAAAAGAGTAATTATGTAGCACTTACTTTAAAAAGCAGAATTTTCACACTGAAGCTGCAACACAGCTGCCAATTATGACTAAGTAGAGTGTCTGAGTCTTTGATAGCTGTGTTCCAAGTTTAGCTTCACCTGTCATAGTGTTTGAATGACGAGAGATGAAGCCGCGTTCTCCAAATCTCTCCCTGTCAACCTGTCCTGCAAATTTTAAAGGCAGAGCGATACGTTTCAAGGCCCTAAATATATCAGAGAATGAATGCAAGATTTTTAAACCATTTCTCTTTACATGCTACTGCGACACCCACATTTTCTACATCTAACTAGAATTAACTATTCCCAGCACTGCAAATAGCCCCTTCACTTTGCTGGCCACCAAGAAATCATCCTATCTCGGGGAATGCTGTAACACATTTTAGCCTGAGTTGAAATCTACAATTAGTTAATTGAGCTGCTATTTAGTGGAACTGCAATGTATTTCAATTATCTCCATCTAATGATCAGCATTGAGATAAAGGGTTTGTGTTTAGCAAGATGTTCTGAAATGCCAACTGTTGTTACACGGAAGAGTCTATTGACTTTGGAATAAGCTTGCATAGCGATAGGTTTACTGGACCATTTCTTGACTGGTCTTAAGAGAAGCCTTGTTCTCTTATACAATAGATGTAATATTGCAAGAGAAAGGTATATTTTTAGTTTTCATTTTATTGTCTGCTTGCTTTTATTGCTATACTGGCCCTTTTTCTGTGCATTATTTGTTCATTTACTGCCACAGCCTTATCAGCAATCTCAGCCTTATCAGCAAACTCAGTATTTTCCTTTTCTCACATTCTTCCCACTCCAGCAAGAGTAGGAAATGGATGCTTGGCTAGGAAAGGGCTGATATATGTTTAAAGTTTAAAACTTAAATACTTGAAGAGTCTGTGTGGAGACAGGAGAAACACTTTGTTTCTCAGTTGTTGACCTTGTGGCGATCACACAGGGTCCCCGGACGTTTCACCGTCTATTGATCCCTGTGCCACCACTTTATTTCTCGCTGCCACCACCCAGGCCCTACCTGGTACAATACCGAGTCCAGTTAGGGTTAAATTGGAACATAAACTTCTGTTTGGTTTCATAAACGGTATCAGTCAATTACAATCATGGGGTGCCTATCCAGAGCTATAACTTCCGCTACCTGCTCTCACTCTCTAAACCACCTCTCAGATATTTAATTGTCTTCCTCGCTCCTAACTGTTCCTGACCCAGCTTATTTCGCTACACTAACTCAACTTACCCACAGACTCTATCCCAATTCACTCCCACTCCAACCAACCACCCAACTCCCAACGAACTCCTCCTTCACCCCTCCCAGAGCTGGTTTTATAGTCCCTCTGACTCCACCCCCAAGGTTCTGATTGGGTAACCTGTTTAACTATTTCACCTCCAGCACTCACATATGTTAAGGTCACAGACCTGCCTAAGACCTCACTTTAAACCAGGCATAGGCAAACTCCAGATGTTTGGGACTACAATTCCCATCATCCCTAGCTAACAGGACCAGTGGTCAGGGATGATGGGAATTGTAGTCCCAAGCATCTGGAGGGTCATTCTACGTTTTGTGAACAGGTGATGGGGATGGAGAAGAAATTTGGTTCAATTGGCATTTTAATTCAGTTCAGGGGTGCTGACTTGCCCCCCACATTGGGGGGGGCATATCATGTGACGTGTCAGGCAACGTCTTGTGGTGCGTCCCACCCACCACACAGTTAGCAACACTCCAATGAATCAGCTTAAATTAACCCACTCTATATCTCCTCCATACGGATCTCGCTGCTTCTGGGAGGTGGCACAACAAATTGAATCACTGTGGACCAAACTCCTGGCCCATTATTGTCAGTTCTGGCCGAAAAAAAGCTCTTAAAGTTCCCAATTTGCTTTCGCTGATTATCCTGCTAGAAATTATTTAACTGGAGAAACTAGGGTTTGAACCTGAGATTACTGTGCATACAAAACATGCACTGCTACTAAATTATAGGCCTTGGCCTTTGCTGCTGGTGCTGAAGCCTAGGTCGTTGGAGAAAAGGACCTCAAGAAAATTTCAGTTTTCTTAAACCATCTGGAACATGTATATATATGCAAAAAGCCAAATGAGAATATTTTCTGAACCATAAAATCATTTTCCATTCAGCAAAGCTAAACAATAACAGCCTCTAATTATTTAAAGCCAGTGCTTTGTGCCTTATCAAGATAGGTGTTGTTGTTTTTTAAAAATGGAAAGATAAAAACTTCAATATAATGATACCTTCTTAATTAAGTTTAATTGAATGAAATAGGAAATGTGCTTCAGCTACATAAATAACTCTGGAGATGAATTAAATCAAATCAGGACCCAAGACACAATTACGTTTAATTAGGTTACAGTGCATGTGACACAGATTGCTGCTATTGGAGCAATGCTCCATCGCTCCTTATCAGATCTGAGGGAAAATGGATGCAAACAAACGAAAGAAAAAGTCAGATGTCTCTTATGTGTTTATTCAGATATGTTTCAATACACTATAGTACTGCTAGCAAGTGATCTGGGAAAGATTCTTGGCAGCCCAGAGTACAGCCTTGGCTCAGATAAGGAATCATGCAACTTAGTTAAACCATAGAGATAGAAATATCCATGCGCTAAGACCAGGGGTAGGCAACTTAAGGCCCATGGGCGTCGTTTAATCGGCCCACAAGCCGCCCCCAAACTGAGCCGTGCGCTCGGCGAGTCCCCGCGCACTGCGCTAAACCGGCATGGCACAGTGTGGGGACTCACTTCCATGGTTCTGAAAATTGCGTCTGTGAAGACGCTGGAAATCACATCTGCACAGACGCCGGAAATTGCGTGCTCACACATGAGCACAATCCAGCCCACAAAGGGATTTCCGCTGGAGTGAACCAGCCCAGGCAAGGTAAACCTTGCCAACCCTGGCTAAGACCAATGACCATCTCTCTTGGCAAATCTCCCCTGGAAAGGCTAATGTTTGATGCAACCGGTCTGGGAAAATTAATGAGCAAATGCCTAGATTTGATTTCATTGGAACTGAGAGAAGATGGCGTCTGCCAGTGGTGAAATGACTTTTGGATTGATTCGGCATAAACACCAGCGTGTGAGGACATACTGTAAACAATAGGCTTACCAGCTGCAATAATAGGAGAGTCAAGCATACCAATTTCACACAGAAGCACATCATTGCTTACTTCAACTCGCTTGTGGAAACAACTCAGAGGCCATGAAAGAAGGAAGAGTAACAACAGGAAGATTTAAAGGAACTATTGGAAACTCAAGGCAGTAGAGATATAAGATGATCAGAGTCCCACCGAACTTGAAGCATGGGAAGTCCCAATAAAAATTTATAATTTGGCGGAATATTTGGACTATATGATATTTATTTATATAATTTGGAATATTTAATGTGATTTGATTGGATTGTTAAAATGGAAAATTTAATAAAAATTATTATTATTTTTTTTTAAAAAAGACCAATGACCATCTCTTTTCCACTATGAAGACCTAGGATACATTCTAGGGCTGCCATACATTTGGAAAATCCTGGGCATCGCTGAGATTTAGCACCCAAAAATGGCATTCAGGTAGAATTTTCAATTCCCATTGTAAATATCCGGGAAAACCCGAACGTAAGGCAACCCGTGTTGAAAGTGGGGTGTGTTGGGTTTTTTTGGCCTTTTTGGTTTTTTTTCGGGGAATCAACCAGCGGTGCCTCCATCTTGACAGCCTTTTCCCACTCTCTCAGAGAACCCATCTGCTTTGTACTGACTGGAAGGGCACATGCATGCCCTGTTGAGTCCTCCTCATATTGTGCTCTGCACAATGTCTCCCTGTGGAACCCTTCCTGGGTGCCATGAAAACACACTCCGCTGCTGCCCGTAATGAGTGTTTTTCAAACTAAGAACCAGAACTAGGGGCCAACAGGAGATGGCAGGCAGCCACTGATCTTCTTCTTCAAGTAAAGCAAGAACTGCCTGCAATTTTCCACAAGCTTATAGCTGGTCTTTTTACTAAGCACCAAGATTCGTATGTTGGCCATCATTTTCAAAGACACACACACACAAAAACAGCTCCTTTGCATCTCAGTACTAGGAATGTGGGGGCAATGTGATTCAGTGTGCATTTAAAAGCAAACTCGCCTAATACGTACTTTCTGAAACAATACATGAGTCAAAAGAGTGTCATCCTTTGAAATGCGTATTTCTCTGAATTTTGCAATGCGGTGGTCCCACCATGTACTGTGAATACAAATGCGTATATGACAGAATAAAATATACAAAGGTGCATTATATTAGGGGAAATTGCTTTGAAGAAGTTTGTATATTAAGGGAAATTGCTTATAAAAATGTTTGGAGAAATTTGCACAAAAATTCTGATGAATTTTCATGAGAACTTTTATATCTATTATCTATCTATCATCTCTCTATCTCTCTATCTATCATCTATCTGTCTGTCTGTCTATCTATCTATCTATCTATCTACCTATCATCTATCTATCTATCTATCTATCTATCTATCTATCTATCTACCTACCTATCATCTATCTATATCTATCTATCTATCTATCTATCTATCTATCTATCTATATCTATCATCTATCTATCATCTATCATCTATCATCTATATCTATCATCTATCTATCTATCTATCATCTATCTATCTATCTATCTATCTATCATCATCTATCTATCTATCTAATCTCCACAAACTGGTTTGGAAATGATAGAAAACTGAACTTAAAATTGGAAAAATGAGAAATTAAGCAAACTGAAATGGACAGTGCCATCCATTCCTATTTGCTCCCACAACCACCTCCAACGCTTATGCACAGTAGGAAAATATGGCATTTGGCACTCCCCCAGAAGCCATAACATCTTTTACAAGGAAGACATAAAAAGAGACCAGGGAGGAGGGATTTGAAGAGTAGACAGGAATAAGGAAAGAGATGATCAAAATGAATCATGCCTGCTTTTACACTATATGACTGGGCTTTTATTTTACCTGTGAGGCATTAAGCAAAGCTATGCTTATAATTTCTATAGTACTTTTCAGGCTACAAAGTATTCCACAAATTCTCTGAACATTCATCCTCCTAGCCAGCCTGTGATGCTGCTTAGGTAGGGAAGACAGTAACTTACCTAAGCAGGATGGCTAGCTAGGGACAGGATCCAGGGCTTTCCCCCAATATACAAACACAACACTGCATCACTGCATATATAAGACAGCATTGGGCAATGGCTGGCATAAAGGGGGGCAACTGAATCCTAATGACAGGACTCATTCGGTTCCAATTTCCAACCCTGCCAGCAGCTTTTCAGTGGTTTGTAGGATTAGGCCAGAAGTGAGCAACTTCGCCACAACATTGACAGGCTAGTCAACTACACACAATGATCCTGAACTTCTCTCAGAATGATCTCTTGCACTCTTTTCCCCCATAGTGGCTAATCCATCAGGAAAATGTGTTCTGCCTCGATTTCCATCCACAATATTCGCACTTAATAAAAACAAGAAAGGGTACGCTTCGCAGTTGTTTGAGATAATGACAAATTGTGTTAATAGCCTACAACACTTTTGTCTTTCTGACTGGATTCAGCCCATTAATGACTCAGTTGTCAATCGGAAGCAAATTTGCCACTACGCACTTTGAGTTGTGCATTTTGCTTATTTCACCTAGCATTTAATTTCTGTTCCTGCTGTCAGAGCTGGCGGTGCTGGTTGGAGGATGGTAATGGGATGAAAACAGGGTTCTCCTTTGTGCCAGCTTCTATTTATTGGGATTTGTTCATAGCTATAGCTTGTGTAATCAAGCATAATGGAAATGCCACATTCAGCGTACTCTCTTAAAAGTGTCTCTGCTGTCTGTTTGCACCAGAATAACAATGAGATTCGGCAAGAAGACGAGAGACTCCAGCATAGATATCTTGGAACAGTTTGTTCCAAGAAGAAGAATTGAGATAAATGGCTATATTTAGGGAGCAACGTCCAAGCAGATTCATGTTATACTCAGAGCACTGCTTCCAAATGGGTGTGTGTCTTTACACAGAGTCAGGTCATTGGTCTTTTCAATCCACTAGGTCTAAGAGCACCCAGTATTTTCCTAAACTAAGGATACTATTGTTATGGTGTAAAGATGACACATTTTAAGATTAAAGAGGTTTTATTTTTTGGTGGTGCAGGACTGGAATAACATGGGCAGATACAGTGGTAACTTGATTCTCAAACTTAATCCGTTCCGGAAATCCGTTCCAAAACCAAAATATTCCAAAACCAAAGCACACTTTCTCATAATGGACTACGCTGTTCCAATCTTTTAAAAACAACCCCTAAAACAGCAATTTAACATGAATTTTACTATCTAACGAGACCATTGATCAATAAAATGAAAGCAATAAACAATGTACTGCAGTCACACAATCAATCAATCTGTATCTGAACTGGGTTCCACACAGTCAACAAAAAAACCAAAAGAGCCACAAAAACAAAAACACTAAATAAATAGAAAAAACAGACAGACCTTAGCGTAACACTCAAAATGGAAGCGTGGCACTCAAAACAGAAGTGTGGCACTCAAAATGGAGCACATTCGGCTTCCAAAAAATGTACAAACTGGAACACTTACTTCCAGGTTTGCAGTGTTTGAGTTCCAAGTTGTTTGAGTGCCAGGGTGTTTGAGAACCAAGGTACCACTGTATGTATGACTGACAATAATTTTCGTATTGATTATATTTCAGGATAGTTGGTACCATAAACGTTCAGGGGAATTGCATCATCATGGGCAAGTGCATGCCTCTTAAGAACATCTCTCATATATTTTAATTTTAAGAATGGCATCTGTTTGTTTTTGGCCATTCATTAATGTTAAAAATTAAACACAAGCGTCATAGATATGCCCATCTGATGCACTTATTATTATATGTAGTATTCCAATTTATTTCTGCTTGCCCATAGACAGTGATGGGGTTGACTCCCATTAGTGCTGATGCAATCTGTTGCAAGGAGCTGCACTCTCTCAACTTTCCCACTGCGCTTCATTTTAGGTGTTCCTCTCATTCAGTGTTCTATATTTGGGCTTTCGCAAATTGAGGTGTGTGTCAAATACGAGACAAAGGAAGTATTTTTAACATTGACTTTGGCAAGCTCTCTTTCAGACAGGCTAATTTCTCCCGCTACAAAGAGCAGCCAGATGTACTGCTTATGGAACAGGAATGCTGAAAACAGTGAACAAATTTATTGCTGATTGAATTCAGTGGTCTGAAATGATGCAATGCAGACTTTTTTCCAGACTAGCCACACATTTCAAAAGGAGTATAGACTTTTTCTTTAAAAAAAAAAAAAATTAATAGGGTAAGACAACGTGGCTGATTTGCTAATGTTACTTTCAAGTTTGCTTGTGGATGGGATCTGGTGCATAGCAGAATAGTTTAGAAAAATCTCTCTGCAGTCCAGCTCTTATGGTGCAACAATTTCTGATTCAGATGCAGGGGCAGAGAGCAGAACAGCTCCCACTGGCCTCACAACTATATAAGCATTGGCTCCTTGAGAGCCAGTGTGGTGTAGTGGTTAAGAGGGGTAGACTCGTAATCTGGGGAACCGGGTTCGCGTCTCCGCTCCTCCACATGCAGCTGCTGGGTGACCTTGGGCTAGTCACACTTGTCTGAAGTCTCTCAGCCCCACTCACCTCACAGAGTGTTTGTTGTGGGGGAGGAAGGGAAAGGAGAATGTTAGCCGCTTTGAGACTCCTTCGGCTAGTGATAAAGCGGGATATCAAATCCAAACTCCTCCTCCTCCTTCTCTTCTTCTTCTTCTTCTTCTTCCTCTTCTTCCTCTTCTTCTTCTTGTGTATAGAATGGCTACTTACCTGGTCCAGAGGTGGGCAGTGGTTGTGGCCCAACCTGTCGGCCCCTCACACCGCTGGGGGGGGGGGAGCAAAATGACCTCAGCATGGTGGCTGGCCATTAGATTGCCTCCATCCTGGAGTTTGAAATTACCCTATCGGGAGCAGGCTGAGGGATAGAGCCTAGGTCCCTGCTTATTGGCCAGCCCTCCATCTGGAGGCTGATAATGGATATATACCCAATGCCTGATCAAAGCCTACTAACATCTGTAATCATCATCAACAACATCAACAATTTATTATTTGTTGGTTTCCCCAGCCACTCTGGGCAGCTCCCAACAGAATATTAAAAACACGATAAAACATCAAACATTAAAAACTTCCCTAAACCGGGCTGCCTTCAGATGTTTTCTAAAAGTTAGAGAGTTGTTTATTTCCTTGACATATGATGGGATGATGTTCCACAGGGCAGGCACCACTACTGAGAAGGCCCTCTGCCTGGTTCCCTGTAACCTCGCTTCTTGCAGGGAGGGAACCACCAGAAGGCTCTCAGAGCTGGACCTCAGTGTCCGGGCTGAACAATGGGGGTTCACTTTGAATGATGTGGAAACACTGAATTGTGCTCGGAAACGTATTGGGAGCCAATGTAACTCTTTCAGGACCAGTGTTATATGGTCTTGGTGGTCACTCCCAGTCACCATTCTAGCTGCTGCATTTGGATTAGTTGCAGTTTCCGGGTCACCTTCAAAGGTAGCCCCCCATAGAGCACATTCCAGTAGTCCAAGCGGGAGATAACCAGAGCATGCACCACTTCGGCGAGACAGTTGACGGGCAGGTAGAGTCATAGCCTGCGTACCAGATGGAGCTTGTAGACAGCTGCCCTGGACACAGAGCTGACCTGCCCTTCCATGGACAACTGTGAGTCCAAAATGACTCCCAGGCTGCACAGCTGGTGCTTCAGGGGCACAGTTACCCTATTCAGGACCAAGGAGCCCCCCACACCTGCCTGTTCCCTGTCCCCCCAAAATAGTACTTCTGTCTTGTCAGGATTCAACAATAAATGTTGTGGCCAACTTAAATCCCTGAACATTGTCCTGTCTGGTTTGTTTATACCTGTGGTTGCCTTGCTTTCTCCCTCTGTGAGTGGGGCACTCCGGGTGGATCTGCAACCAAGTTTATTTTCTTACCAGGTTAGGGTTCTTTTCACATCACAGCAAAGTTTTCTGGAGCTTTGTGTAAAAAACAACCACAACCCTGCGGGCCCCTCCAGACTGGTGTTTTATCTCCGATGTGTTTGTGTCACAATAATAGGGCATTAGCAGCGGATTTATTCTGCTTTCTTCATTGTTCTGGGATGCTTCCCCAGTGGTACTGCATTATTGCTGTCCCAAGGGGCTATTGTGCAACAAAAGCAGGGCAACGCCTCCTCCTGCAAGAACCTTTGAGATATGAAAAAAATGGGATTTCAGCAGAAGTTATGGGACATGCACTGATTGGAAATGGAGCAGCTTTGCCCATCCCAAACCTTTTGCAGGGACAAGTGGTATTGAGAGTTGGATTGCATACAACCACCCTGATAGTATAATGAGTGCAAATGATCATGGCAATGCAACAAAAAGGACGCCTGGTCCTATATTGGCTTTGATACAAAGCACATTTGCTTGGGAGTAACATCAGCTGAAATCAATGGCACTTAGGCAAGTTTGTTTTGTGCTGGGATGACAATTAAAATACCCCACTGTTAAGAAACACTGGTGATGGGGTGGAACAGATGGAGAGGTAATGCAGGACAAAGATGGATGCAAGTAATAGGTCTTGCCTTTGTAGCAACGGTCACATTTATTATACTGACAGTTGTTGAATCCCAAGCAACTTTCGTCTGGCTTCATGCCAAACTTGGTTCTGCTTGACACTGTCCAGGGTAGTTCCCTGAACATAAAGACAGGAGCTGGTTAACAGGCAACAATTCATGATATCCTGAACCATTTTGCAGAGCAGGCAGCAAAGACTTGACTTGGCCATTGAGTCAACAAAAAGAATTTTCCAACCTGAGCAAATATTGACCCGCTTCCTCCTTGGAATGGAATTTGTCGGCGTTGTCGCTTTCTGGAATCCAAAAATCACAGAAAGGAGGAGCAGTGGAAGCAATAAGTAGGTTAAAATGTGTAACATATGAAACCTCTTCTTTCCAATAGCTCCTCTTCATCCTAGCAGGAACTTTTTCAGGTGTCGACAATTGTCAAATGCTGACGCTCGTTGCTTGCTGGCATGGACATATAGCCAGATGTTAGAATTGTACGTCAATTGTCAAATAGTAAATGTTACCACTGCCTCAGCAACATTGCTCTGGGCTTGTAACCAACTTATCACAGCCTCTTATTTGCTAGGTAGGGCTTATACTAGTCGCAAAAGAAAAGGAAAAAAAACCACTAATTGTTGAGATAAACACATCCCATCATGTTACAGCTTGTCGGTTGTGTTCATCTGCTCCCCAGTTTTTGAAGTAAGTGTCTAGCTTTATAAAGGCATTATTCCTTTGGGATTAGAATCAGATGTTGGGAGAGCATGGATGCTCTAGTTAGCATTGCCTTCTTCATATCCCTGCTGCCAACCCCCTTCCTTCTCTATGTTGGAAGCAGGCATATCAAGTCTATGGGACTGAGAAGAAGAAGAGTTTGGATTTGATACCCCGCTTTATCACTACCCGAAGGAGTCTCAAAGCGGCTAACATTCTCCTTTCCCTTCCTCCCCCACAACAAACAGTCTATGAGGTGAGTGGGGCTGAGAGACTTCAGAGAAGTGTGACTAGCCCAAGGTCACCCAGCAGCTGCATGTGGAGGAGCAGAGACGCGAACCCGGTTCACCAGATTACGAGTCTACCGCTCTTAATCATTACACCACACTGAGGCTTCCACAACCCCTCAATGTCCACTGGGATGGGGCTTAGCCCAATCTTGAGGGGCAGAGGAGGCCTGATGGGATGCCACCCCAACATGGTACGGCCAGGCGGGATGTCGCCCAGGGCCACGCAGCATCTCTGGATGCTACATGGCCTGGCACGAAGTTCCTCTGAATCCTGTGGAGTCTTCAGACAAGAGCATCCTTCCATCTTGTGGATTCCAGCAACTGGTTTTCAGAACAGTTTTGCTGCCTCCAACTGTTGCTGCACCAAAATCCTAGATTTCCCATTGATTTCCATGGCAGTTCTTGTAACCCCTCTGACAAAATGGGCAGTGGGGACTCCTAATGAAACCAGAAACTGTGTATTTGTTTAACTATTATACGGGAAAGGATCTGCAATGTAGATTCACGCTGCTCTTCTTGCAGCTTGGATCCAGGTACTGGATGTATCCCATGTGGGTTTATACTTCCTCATCCCCCTCCACCCTAGATACTAAGTTAATTGGGGACATGGGTGGTGCTATGGTCTAAACCATTGAGCTTCTTGGACTTGCCAAACAGAAGGTCGGCAGTTCGAATCCCCGCGACAGGGTGAGCTCCTGTATAAAAATGGTTGATGGGCTCCATCTGTGTGCTTAAAGGCATTTCTTCAGCTATGCATAGCATGCATTATGCAGTTCAATCCTATGCATGTCTGCTTGGTGAGACTAAGACGCTTGCAGATGACCTGGTTATTGAGCATTCATTGTGATTTGTTTGTGGGGAGGTGGGATGGCATCACATCAAAGCAACCTTTATCACACAAATTTTGGCGCATTGTCCCATCAATTTCTTTATGACAAAAAGTCCAATCTTTGGGGAAGCGGGTTTGTTGTGCAGAACCTCCCCATTAGCTAGAATTGTAAAGCTTGAATTTGCCTGCATATTGTTGTTGTTGATGTTGTTTAGTCGTGTCTGACTCTTCATGACCCCATGGACCAGAGCACACTAGGCCCTCCTGTCTTCTACTGCCTCCCGCAGTTTGGTCAAACTCATGTTGGTAGCTTCAAGAACACTGTCCAACCATCTCGTCCTCTGTCGTCCCCTTGTCCTTGTGCCCTCAATCTTTCCCAGCATCAGGGTCTTTTCCAGGGAGTCTTCTCTTTTCATGAGGTGGCCTGTATATTACTGAATCCAAAATAATGACAGTTTGGAAGTGCCTTGACTCCAAGGCTGATGTGTGCATAGGAGTAAAAAGGTAAAGGTAAAGGGATCCCTGACCATTAGGTCCACTCGTGACCGACTCTGGGGTTGCGGCGCTCATCTCGCTTTATTGGTCAAGGGAGCCGGTGTATAGCTTCCGGGTCGTGTGGCCAGCACGGCTCCCTTGACCAAGCCACTTCTGGCGAAGCAGAGCAGCGCACGGAAATGCCGTTTACCTTCCTGCCGGAGCGGTACCTATTTATCTACTTGCACTTTGACATGCTTTCAAACTGCTAGGTTGGCAGGAGCAGGGACTGAGCAATGGGAGCTCACCCCGTCACGGGGATTCGAACCGCCGACCTTCTGATTGGCAAATCCTAGGCTCTGTGGTTTAACCCAGAAGCACCACCCATGTCCCATAGCAGTAAAGAGACTGCAGTCTTAAATCCCCTGGGTCTTAAATTTGCTCCCTAACTTTTCAGATGCCTGTTGGAAATGATGAGACATAGGAACTTAAGAAGAGACTGCTGGATCAGGCCAATGGTCAACCTAGTCCAGTATCCTGTTCACACAGTGGCCAACCAAAAGCCCTATGGGAAAACTAGTGACTGGAAGTGGCCACCGAGAGCATATAACACCGGCCCTGAAAGACCTACATTGGCTCCCAGTACGTTTCCGAGCACAAATCAAAGTGTTGGTTCAGAAGCATCCTGCCTCCCACCATGATATATAATTTAGCACAGTGCATGTCTCCCTGAACTTTTCCCCACTATTCCCTCTATGAAGAAACCTGCATTTCTACGGTGTATCCAGATTGCTTTGCATGTGTAACTTTCACTGCTAGGCTGCCTCAGCTGACACAAAGTTTACCCAGTAAATCCATTAAGCAGGGCATATTTTGCTATTATCCTAAGACACTCTCTAACTACCTTTGAAGGTGACCCGGAAACTGCAATTAATCCAGAATGTGGCAGCTAGACTGGTGACTGGGAGTGGCCGCCAAGACCACATAACACTGGTCCTGAAAGACCTACATTGGCTCCCAGTACATTTCCGAGTACAATTCAAAGTGTTAGTGTTGACCTTTAAAGCCCTAAACAGCCTTGGCCCAGTATACCTGAAGGTGCGTCTCCACCCCCACCATTCAGCCCCGATGCTGAGGTCCTCCTCTGAGGGCCTTCTGGCGGTTCCCTCACTGCAAGCAGTGAGGTTACAGGAAATCTAGCAGAGGGCCTTCTTGGTGGTGGCACCCTGTGGAATGCTCTCCCATCAGACGTCAAAGAAATATACAGCTATCTGACGTTTAGAAGACATCTGAAGGCATCCCTGTTTAGGGAAGCTTTTAATATTTGACGAATTATTGTATTTTAACATTTTGCTGGAAGCCGCCCAGAGTGGCTGGGGAAACCCAGCCAGATGGGCGGGGTATAAATAATAAATCATCATCATAATTATGATTAGCTTTATTCAGTTCAGAGATAAAATAGTTTTGCATGCCACCCCAATCTCCGAGTGGTGCAAGATTCCAGAGGTTCCAGGTATTTATCTGGGGTTTGTGTTTTCTTTTGGGAATGAGCCACAGCAGAGGCCGTGGGATCTTTAAGGTTTATTTACACTTATATACAACCTGAGTCTATCATGGAGGGATTCCCAGCATTAACATCCCCAAAGGGTCTTGTTTCTCCCATAGCTGCAACCTTGCATTCTAACATTGCTCTCTGATCCCCCTTCAGCTTGCTGCTTCACTTCTAGTTTATAGCACAGGGGCCCCTTCTCAATATCCGTGAGTTGAGGGAGGAGTCCTACCCATTTGTCATCTTTCCTTTTCCCCTCTCTTAATGGCCCATCGCCCAGGTGATTACCTCCTCAGGAAGCAAGCTTGGCTAATGTTTTAGCACTTGCTGAATCCAGTAGGTCAGGAAGCTAGCCTGGCTTGATTAGGTTTTAACACTTGCTAGATCCAGGGCTTTGAGGTGTCTGGCACCCACCAACTCATAACAATAGGGCTTAGGTCACATGCTGGACTTTCAGAGGGTTTTAGCGAATGGTTTCTCACGAGTGGCTACTGAAACATGGTTGGACTGAGCAGGCTTTTGGCTCAAGCTTCAGTGAATGTGTCACTTCTGATCACGTTTCTGCACTCAGCCAAGTTTAGCAGATTGTGTTAAGGGAAGGGATGTGCAACAATTTGACTGAACGACCAAAGGCTGGCCCTGCGGTAAGTGGAATGAGACCTAAGCCGATGTCATTTTGAATGCCATTAGAGGGCAGCAAATAGATTTGGATTTTTTTGGATCAGACACCAGTTGCATTGCACCCATCTTGCAGTTGGCTGACAGGAAGTTTGCTTATCTGTGGCTTGTTGGCACATTTAGCTAGGATAACACACCCCCTCCTCTCTTATCAACCTCTGGCCTGTCTGCACATTCATGGTGGAAGTGACAGGAAAAAGCATCAACAACTCCCGGCAATATTAGGAGTTCATGACTCCTGTTTCTTTCACCCTGAGAAAAGCAAAGAGGTAAACAATAGCTAAATGACTGTCTCTGACAACTGGAGCTCAGGGTTTCACAAATAGGACAAGATAGTCAGAAAGAGCATGTGGCTTTTTCGTTGTTTAATTGCTGCTTTTATATAGCTGTCAGATTTTTGAATTCCACTTCCCCAACTTTTAATGTTTTTCTCCTTTGGTATAAGAGCATTTGCTATTGGGTGTCCTACGTCTATAAATAAAATAAAATGCCATGTATTTTGCTGTTAATATTTTGCACAGTTACCTTAGGATCACAACAGGGGTTAACAGACTGATTAGTGGTGGCTGACATAAATTTGCTGGCTTAGAGAATGGATTACCTTAAAAAATACAGATCTGCTAGATTTAGAAGGCTTCGATTTAAGATTCGGTTGGCATGCTTATCTCTGGCAGAATAAGGAAAAAGTGCATAAAGGCTTCTCAAACCACATTATCAGAGGAACACTGTTAGAAGCGTGGGGAAAGAAGAGAAAATTATTGGGGAAAAATACCCCCTGGTGGCTATAGCCTATTGATATATTAACTATTAAAAAAACAAACATGGAAGGTGAGAGATTGACCTATGAAGATCTCCTGGAAAGATCGGAAAGAGGATGGAAAATTAGACCATACGAATAGTTAAAAAGCAAATTAACAGGTTGGTTGCAGTATCATCAAATTAACGCCTTATGGAAGGAAGACAAAAAGATTGGAATGAATGAGAAAAAAATCTAAGTTCCAGGTGGAGATAATAGAAAGTAAAATTAAACTGCTATCTAAAATGTATAATCAGCTATTAGATTGGGACACCAAGGACGAAGAGGTCAAGGAGGTTATGGTAAAATGGGCAATAGACATCAGATATAATTTGGATTTTGACAAATGGACGAGGTTGTGGACTAAAGGAATGAAATTTACAGCCTGTACTACCCTTAGAGAAAATATGGAAAAGATGATGTACCGTTGGTACATCACCCTTGTGAAATTGCAAAAAATGTATAAGATTGGTGATAAAAGGTGTTGGAAGTGTAAATCTAAAGAGGGAAGTTTCTACCACATGTGGTGGAAATGTGAAGAAGTTAAAAAATTTTGGGAATCCATATACAATGAACTGAAAAAAATACTTAAATACACTTTCGTTAAAAAGCCCGAAGCCTTCCTTCTGGGAATGATCGGAGATGAGATTAAGAAAGAAGATCATATAATGTTTCAATACGCAACTGTAGCTGCCAGGATTCTGTTAGCACAAAATTGGAAAACCCCAAATATCCCGACCGTTAAAGATTGGCAAATTAAATTATTTAAATATATGGATTTGGCAAAAATGACGCAGAACATCAGACAGCAAAAAGGTACAAAGTTTATTGACGATTGGACCAAATTCATAACATATATGGAAACAAATTCTAGAGATATAAAAATCACAGTAGGTTTAATATAACCCTTGCGATGTGTAGACGATATAAAATGAAAAACTGCAGAATGGATTTAATATTTACATAACCCAAAACCGAGATGGAGGGAAGTCAACCGTTATTTGTTGTTAATTAATGTTTGTCTTCTGGTTTGTTCATGTGTTTTGTTTTGGTTGATGTTTTCTTTTCTCTTTGGTGTGTGTTGTTTATTTTTGTTTTTCTTTTTTTGTGGTTTGGTTATAGAAAATGAATAAAAAGAAGTTAAAAAAAAAAGACAAAATTTGTCTGTGGTCAATAAAGATTTGGCCCAATTTCACACGATATCTGCATCCTTATTTCACCTCTTCTGCAGGACCTCCACTTGCACCTGCCTGGGTAATGTGTTCCCCAAAAACTGTAGACTTGGCACACAAGCTAAACCATCAAGGCATTGTTAGGCTTCCAAACAGATTGCCATAGTCAGATATTTGAGTACTTGGCAACTCCTTAGAGACCCAGGAACACAAATTTCAGTGAGCATCAATATAGCAATTCATAGGATTAAGGTTTGGGGACACTGCAAGCCCTTTGAAGCTGTAGTGGCTTATGCAAACTTGCCTATATTTTGTTAGTTATAATGGGGGGGGCAGTGCTGATGGCTTTCTTGACAAGGTGGCAGATGCAGGTAACTCTATACAGTGGACGCTCGGGTTGCGAATGTGATCCAGGCGGGATGCACGTTCACAACCTGCAGCATTTGCAATCTGCAGCGGCGCGTCTGCGCATGCGTGGGTTGCAATTCGGTGCTTCTCCGCATGCGCAAAGCATGATTTAGTGCTTCTGCACAGCCACAACCCCCCAAACCAGGAAGTAACCCGTTCCGGTACTTCCAGGTTTCGGCGGGTCCATAACCTGAAAAAACGCAACCTGAAGCATCTGTAACCCGAGGTATGACTGTACTCGCTTTGAACTCTGCTTGAAAACCTGTAACTGGTTCTGCTGTACAATAGCTTCATGGGTTCACATCACAGAGACACAACTTTGGTGCTTATTGAAAATGTGAGGAAAGGGTTGTGGGGGTGGGGGAAGAGATCATCCTTTAACCAGACCCCAACATTATCCAGCTCCTGCCAGTTATGTCCACACAATAGAGCCAAGAGGTGATGCCGTGATGGAGAGAGCTGTGGGGAGCTGGAACTCCTGAACAGGTCTTGTCTTTATAGGGTTTGAGAAACAGTGCTTCACCTGTCAATCCTTCAGTGTGGTGTAGTGGTTAAGAGCGGTAGACTCGTAATCTGGTGAACCAGGTTCGCATCTCTGCTCCTCCACATGCAGCTGCTGAGTGACCTTGGGCTAGTCATACTTCTTTGAAGTCTCTCAGCCCCACTCACCTCACAGAGTGTTTGTTGTGTGGGAGGAAGGGAGAGGAGAATGTTAGCCGCTTTGAGACTCCTTTGGGTAGTGATAAAATGGGATATCAAATCCAAACTCCTCTTCTTCTCTTTTTCCATCCAAATCTGAACCTTTGGCATGATAATCAACCATCAGGTACATCCAGTGCTTTCTTTTTCTTAAAAAAAATGTTTAGGGGTACTCTCATTTTCCTATTCATATTGAAATACTGCCCCTCAATGAGGCCAAACTTAGACTCACAAAATGTTTAGGGGTATGCGTCCCCCTGCGTCCCCCCTGGAAAAAAGCACTGGGTACATCTGAGATACTTCCTTGGCCTTGCCCCTGCAACAAGTAGGCATCTTTCCCAAAAGATTGCTGCTACTTCCTTTGTCAAGGTAGGGATTTTTTTTTTTGCCTACTTTTCAAGAGACATAAGACGCTGTGCTTTTTGTGGCAATGACTGCACACAGGTCTGATGGGTACCATTATTACTTATTTCCACTAGTTATATAGTTTGACAATCACTCCCAGGTATTTCACTTACAAGTGAAAAAGAAAATGATTTTGCTGCTTGGGCAGCAAAAGGAGGGCAGGCAGAAACTCCATAAGGCTTCAGGGAATGGTGCGTGTGGAGATTTATTTTTAGAGTTGGAATTGTCATGCTCGAATACCTACAGGAATGGGCATGTGGTGCCTATCAATGGAGACTTTTAGTCCAAGAGAAACTTTCAAAACACTTATAAGAATGAATAGAACTCTTTATATGTTGTTGAGGTAAAAACAAGACCAAAGCAGATATTATATTGTCCATTTAATTTCTGTGAGTGACTGTAAGAGAAATTCTGAAGAACGTTTCATAATGCAGTATAGAAAACACTCTTTGCATAGCTGTTTTTTAGTGCAAGAAATGTGCAATATGTTAGTGAGTTGTCGCACAAGACCCACAACCTCTGTTGCCGGATATTGCATGATCTCATTTGTTCTTGTTGGCATCCGTCTGTCTCAAGAGACAATGGAGTGTGCCCCGGGAGGTGAAGTCAAATCTCTGTGTTAGCAGCATCAGCCTCCCTGAGGCGCAAGCCGAAGCAGTTGCACACTGATGTCATCCAAAGGAAAGCAGAGCACCAGCTTGGCTGCAGAAGTTTCTGAAAGGAGGCATACAAGGCAACCATCTTAGGGAGTCCACTCCAGATTTGTGTAGGGTTTACTCCTTACAAGTCAGCAGAGGTTAATAATAATAATAATAATAATAATAATAATAATAATAATAATAATTTATTTATACCCTGCCCTCCCTGGCCAGAGCCGGACTCAGGGCGGCTAACACCAGTAACATTACAATAAAAACATAATAGTAGGGGGACATCCCCCCCTCAATTTATTAAAATACTGGTTAAAATACAATTTAAAATGCAGCCTCATTTTAATAGATCAAAACCATAAGGGGAGGGAAACATAAAGGTCAGACTGAGTCCAAACCAAAGGCCAGGCGGAACAGCTCTGTCTTGCAGGCCCTGTGGAAAGATGTCAGGTCCTGCAGGGCCCTAGTCTCTTGTGACAGAGTGTTCAACCAAGTCAGGGCCAGTACTGAAAAGGCCCTGGCCTTAGTTGAGACCAATCTCACCTCCTTGTGACTTGGGACCTCCAAAATGTTGTCATTTGTGGACCTTAACGTCCTCCATGGGGCATACCAGGAGAGGTGGTCCCGTAGGTATGAGGGTCCTAGGCCGTGAAGGGCTTTAAAGGTCAAAACCAGCACCTTAAACCTGACCCTGTCCTCCACCGGGAGCCAGTGCAGTTGATAAAGCACTGGATGAATGTAATCCCGTGGCAAGGACCCTGTAAGGGGTCAGAGTTTCCCTTCTTCTAGATTAGTTACCTTCCCAGGTTGATGAGCCCCATCTGTCCCTCAGTTCTCTCTATGGCACATACAGAAACCACTTTCTTGACCATTGGACCTGTTATGTACTGAAGTTCTCACCCTGGGCCAGCAGGGGGATACTGTAGATAGTTATGCAAATGAAGGATCGAAAGTGACGTTCAGTGATTGGATAGTTTGTATGCAAATGAAGGATCGAAAGTGACGTTCAGTGATTGGATAGTTTTAGAAAGTTGTTACAGTAAGCTCAGTTCAGTTCTGGCCTCAGAATAAAGAAGAGCTGTTTGAAGAATCGCTGTGTCGTCTGATATGTTCACCCACAACTTAACAGGACCAACTCTTAGTTGTATCTGTTCAATCTCCCAGAGCCTTTCTTTGCATGCAGGGGGAGCCACGATCTAATAGATGCATTATATTTTCCTCCAAAGAAAACCTGCAAGTCAGATTGCCTTGTGGACTGCCACAACCTTTGCAGACCCTCAACTGAATATTGTCTCTGTTCAAGCGTTACAGCCTTCGCATGAAGCCTTTGCTCAAGGCTTCTGCGTGGTGGTACTTCAGACAGTGACCAAACCCTACCACTCACCCCAGTGGCTGGGGAAGATGTCCCTGGCATCTCTAGGTACAGATGGACAGTCACCACCAATCAGTGGAGACAATAATGAGCTATATGGACCAATGGTCTGCTTCAATATAAGGCATCTTCCTATGTTCTGTGGAGAGGCCTTCCGTCTGATTTATTTTTTCAAGGATGTGCACAAAAGTCCCTATAATATCCAGATGGGTACGAGTTAAATCATACATGTATACCAAGGAGAAACTAATATAGGTAGCTGGGAACTAAAGAGAGAGGATGATTGTAATCTCTCACCCCAGGTGTACGATTTCAGAAAGCTTTGAAACTGTTCATCTGCACTGCTTTGAACAGTCTTCAGCTTATTCCATCAGACCTTCTTTTTTGAGAAGGTGAAATACATATAAAAATGCCAACATGAAAGAAGCTGCGAGCTGCATCTGTCACATTAAAGGGACAATGTTAAAATATTGGGTGAAAGAATCCATCAGGCGGATTTTCTGGATCTCTCTAGGAAAGAATTGCTTCCCTCTGCCTCAAGAGAAAATGATTAACAAGGCAATCTGCACGCAGAGGCCATGAGACTTCATTACTGCGTAGAACAAAATTCTTTGATATTGGATCTCCAGTTAAAAATGCCCACAAGATGCTACCTGGTTGTGTAGAAGATGCAGGAAATTAAATTTCTAAAGCTGGCTGCACAACATTTCCCTCCAATTAATATGCATTTAAAGCGAAACCTCTGTAAAATGCTGCTGAGGCCCAAAATGATTCTAGAACTATCACTGTCTGTAGCTGCACGCTGGCCATCGTCAATAATACACACCCTCAGGAAATTTTAGCTATTAATGACACCATCAGATAGCAATTCAATTAGTCCAGCAAGAGCATATATTCTTTTCTGTAATAATGATGGTTTAAAACATTAAGAAGCCTCCTCCACCTTTTCCATTATATGCTCCGCTAGTTGCAGGGCTGCTGCCTTGGCAGAGATGTAAGGCCAACTTTTCTTCAAAGAAGCTTTAACGTTTGTTAAAGGTCTAAGTCTGGAAAGCGTTCAAACATTTCCCTGCGACACACACACCTAGGTATAATGCAAAACAAACAGGTGAATTTGTGGTGAGTTTTATTACTGCACAGATTCAAAAAGGATTTTGTTATGTATTCAGTGGTCTGTGTTTGCCTAAGCTTGAGTCTGGACCATAGCTGTCAACTTTTCCCTTTTCTTGCGAGGAATCCTATTTGGAATAAGGGAATTTCCCTTTAAAAAAGGGAGACATTGACAGCTATGGTCTGGACTAAGGATTCTGAGCCCCTGTGTTCTGATTCGATACATAATATCCAATCACAGAACATTTCAGGGTTTCGGCCTCTGCCATTGGCCCTTAAAGTTTGAGTCATGATTCGCAGATGGGAAGTTTAGACAGCCAATCACGTTGGGAATGGGAGTGGCCGAGACCGTCAGAAATGTATATAAGCAGTTGCTTTGCACCTGTTATCCAGTTATGTAGTTCAATAAAGGTTTTTACTGTTATCACTATGTCTTACCTTGTTCTCGTTCTCTTAGTCTGTATGTTAGATCGGAAAACTGCGCATATTCCATTAGTTTATGTTGCCATTCTTCTTTAGTTGGGACTTCACTTGTTTTCTATTTAGGGGCTAACAAAACACAAGCTGCAGTTGTAGCATATATAAATAACCTTTTTTTGACACCTAGGAATTTACATGATTTTTCTGCCTGTTGTTTAGCAATTGTAATGCACTGTGTGTGTGTTTTTTTTAAAAAGAAATATATGCAATTCAAATTTTAATACAATAAAGTACCAGAAGAAATAAAAGAAGCAATAAAATACAATGGAAAAATCAATATGAATATGTGTTGGATGTGCCTAGCAATTCTCACTTGGAATCATTCCCCTTCTCTTGCATGCTGTCTCTCTTAGCCTCTTCCTTTTTTTTATGGCTTCCTTCATCCCCATGTATTGACTTTCCACTCCTTTGTTCCTGCTTGGGGCCTTCCTACCCATTGCTGCCAGCTATGGCTTCATTCCACTGAAAGAAGGGAGAGCTTCCCCCAGTTGTCTCATTCACATTTGAGGTGGACCATCAGGTTCCATGAATTAATGGGAAATGCTCCTGAGCCGACCGTTTTTCACACCCATGAAGCTCTGCTACTTCACTGAGTTGCTGGTGTGGACCACTTGCAAACCACATTTTGGGAACACCGGTTTAGACCTTTATTATCTAACTTGTCAGAGTGTGGTCCGCTATGCAAGTGGTGTTTGCAATCCTGTTATGTACTAAGCTTGGATCCTAGAGCAATAGACAAGTAGGATCCTAGAATGCAACAACTGATTGGCTTGCAGGAAAAGACCAATCAGGCTCCAGGAGGAAGTTAATCAGCCTATTAGGCTGGTAGGATCGTGGAATGCAACAACTGATTGGCCTGCAGGAAAAGACCAATCAGGCTCCAAGAAGGAAGCAGAATCAGCCAATCAGATGGGACTCATTGTGTAAATAATGTATATAAAAGCCTGAGGTTTAGGGGGAAATTCAGTCACTGTTTTACAAGCTGCAATAAAGAGCATGAAATTGCTACAGGACTCCGAGTATATTTCAAATCCCACAATGAGAACCACAGTCACAGCTTTCTGATTTTTAAAACAGCAGCAGCAGCAGCAGCAACAACAACCCCGATTTGCATGTGTGAGCCTGATTCCTTATGCGGAGCACCCTAACTGGATTTATGTGTATGCCTAGATTTTTTATCTTGCAGCCTTTGAGCATCATGGTACTTAAGGCTGCACAGTATGGCTTATACTGTGGTTAAAGGAAAACAGAAACAATTAGCGATGAATGATGGCTTCATGAAACAACATAAATTGAGTGTCACGCAGTGTATATTGGGTGCAGGAGGAGTTTCACGGAGCATATTTTACAAATGGCTGTCAGTGCTCCAAGAGCTCTGTGCAATGAGCTATCTTCACGGCGGAAGCTGCCACCTTGATAATCTTCCTCAGCGGGGGGCCAGTTTGAGGAACTGCAAAGCTAAACGAATCTATCTCGCTGCTTCAAAAACATCAATAGCGGGAATATTTCCAACTACCCATAAACATATTGTTGGCAAAACATGCAGTCATAATAAAAGAATGAAAGGGGTCCTGGGTTTTGTTTTCCTTTTAGAAATTGCTTTTAACAACAGTGTAGAAATACAGAGTGTTTTCTTTTCCTCCTGGGATATATATCCAAAACTAGTAATTGTCTAAGGTGAAAAGGCAATGTGCATTTCCTTCTCTTCTTGCTTAGTTTACAGAGGTGCTTTATCTTCATCACTAGCTATACTTTTCACATTAGGTTTTTGAGATATACACCCATGAAGCTTTCAGTGTGCACGCAGACCTGTAAAACTGTGCATGTAATATACAAGTGTGTGGAAATATTTAAATAACATTTTTTAAAAACTAAAACAATACCCAGAAGCTTTTCTTTTGGGAATTATAGGGACAGAACTACCTAAATTGTATAGAAATTTATTTATGTATGCTACTACAGCAGCAAGAATGCTACTCACCCCAAAATGGAAAGAAGGAGAAGTCCCAAAAAAGGAAGAATGGGTACAAAAACTTATGGAATATGGACTTCCGGGTTGGTGCCACTGTTTAATGGCGGATTCCCTCCGAGCTCCGGAGGGAATCGGCTCCGTAGTGTCTGGGTCTGGCCGCTGCGGCGAAGCGGGGACCCTTAAAATCACAGGCGCGGATGCCTGTGAACACAGAGACTCGGCGGGCACCATTTGCGCCCCCCCAATCCGCGACGGAGCCTTTTTAAAGGCTTCGGAACGGAGGCAGGGTAAGGCGTGGTGCTGAGAGTACTCCCTCGTCTACGGAGTGAAGCCGCAAGCCATTGACAGAGAGCGCCAACTTCTTCTAAGAGTGATTGGATCCTAAAACATCAACCCGTGAGTAATACGGAGATTGGAACTTTAAAAAATTTTCTTATTTTGGATTTGGAACGAGCGGGAAGGGGCTAAAAAGGAAGTCCACCCCCCCCTCTTTGTAAACAACTTAAAGCAAAGGACTGGGCAGCTAAGGTCGAGAGAATCTGTTTCTTGCTTTTTTTAACAAAAGATCCTGACCTCACGGTTTGGACATTATAAGAAGATATTCTGGAGGATAAAAAGAATTTTGGGAGCTGAAACTACACCCCCCCCTAGACCCGGGAACGTCCGATGAGAAAGCCTGTTGCATGGAAGATTTTGACAGCTGTCAAGTGAGCTGCTAGTCAGCTAGTTGTCAGCTGGAAAAAGAGAACATTGTTTCTGCTGTTTTTGCTGGTTTATTCGGGATAACTTGTTGAAAATAAGGTTGATACAAAATAACTGGACTTTTGGTTTTTGAGCTGAAAGGAAGATCAAGGAATTAAATCCCCCTAGAGGGGTAACAAGGATACTACATTACAAAAATGGCTGGAGTGTCTAAATTCCAAGCAGAATTGGACAGAGCACTGGTTCTCTTGGGAAACTTACAAGATGAGTACGATGCTTTGTCTACAGAGGTATCGCTATTACACTGGACAGTAAACAACAGCTTGGAGTCTGATAAGGATTTGAAACAGGAAGCCTATTCAACTGAACAAATAAATGAAACCGAAAGCGTAGACACGATGGAGCAATATGTTCTTTTTGAAGAAAACGAAGGAGGAGATGGAGGTTTGCAGGAGTCAAAGGAGAGCTACAATATGAGGCCTGACATGATGATAAAAAAGGACAATAAAAACTGGATGCGGAAAGCCTGGTTTGATTGGGAATTTGGAAAATGGAGAGATCCTCTTTTGAGGAGATCTGAAGACCTGAGGATTATAAATTTGTTGAAGGTGGAAGCTGGAGCTGTGGGGACATTTGGATTTGAAAGAAATTTGAAACAAGAGTTGGAATACCCCATAGGCTTTGCTTTTGCTTTTAAGTATGGAGGACAGGCTAGAAGCAACACCGATTCTGTTGGGCCGGAGCCCCTCCGAGACCTGGGGCTTAACATCAAGGTCTATCAAAGAGACCGGCAGAAAGGAACTGAGAGAGACATAAGGGCCTCGGACCTGAGATCTCCAGGCTAAATAAATAATATAAAGACTGATGGATATTGGTTGGGGACTGGAACCGGGAGAAGGGTGGGTGGAGGTTGGGAATCCAAAGGGTACATAAGGATAATTTGCATTGCTTTGTTTGTTTTATATTTTGTTAGTGGTAAGGAAATTGGGTAAACCGTGGAAGGGAAATTTTGGTCGACCTTAGGAAAAAGGTTTAAGAATAAATTAATGAGGTATAAGTATTGATGTGTAATTTTAATAAGGTGAAATTGGTTTTTTTTTCTTTTTTTTTTTAAATTAAGTGAAAATAAGGCTGTTAAAAATAAATGGAGGAAATGGAAAAAAGAAGTAAAGTAAAATAACAGTATGTTAGAATAAATGTTTAAGTTAAGGTGAAGAAATAAGTTAAGGACTTGCTGAATTGACAATTTAAATTGGAATACAAGAAGGGGAGGTGTGAGGAGGTCTGAGAAACAAGGTTGAGGAAAATAAGTATCAGAAATTGTATGTGTTTTTTCTATTTTTCTGTTTAGTTTTGAATATGCTTTTTTGTGCTGTTTTTATTTTGTTTATTTTTTTGTTTTTGTTTGTTGTGTGTTTTTTGAAAATACCAATAAATATTTAATAATAATAAAAAAAAAAAACAAAAACTTATGGAATATGCAGAAATGGCAAAACTTACCGGGAGAATAAGAAATCAAGATAACAAACTTTCTATAAAAGAATGGAAATGGTTTATTGAATATTGACAGATAAATTGCAAACAGATAAGAACATTGGCAGGATTATTGTAATAACTCGCAGTTTCGTAAGAGTTTATATTTAAAGTAGATACCGTATTTTTCGCTCTATAAGACACACTTTTTCCCTCCTAAAAAGTAAGGGGAAATGTGTGTGCGTCTTATGGAGCAAATGCAGGCTGCGCAGCTATCCCAGAAGCCAGAACAGCAAGAGGGATCGCTGCTTTTGCTGTGCAGCGATCCCTCTTGTTGTTCTGGCTTCTGGGATTCAGAATATATTTTTTCTTGTTTTCCTCCTCCAAAAACTGGGTGCGTCTTGTGGTCTGGTGTGTCTTATAGAGCGAAAAATACAGTAATTAAACGAGCAAGTTAAATGAATTCGGATATGCAGAAGATATTTTTAAATTTTAATTTAAGGAACCACAGAAAGACGGGGAAAGAAGTCAAACTTTGGAATGTTAAAACAATTGTAAAATTAATGAAATGTATACATTTGAAAGGTATAAATAAAACCTTTTTTAAAAAAGGAAATGCATATGCATGCACTTCCTGGCCACAGGCGCCAACTGGTGAGGGAGATTGGGAGGGCCGGTGTTGTGCATGGGGCGTTGCGCATGTGATGTGCCAACATTGCACCAGGGCAGTGGGAGGAGGCAGGGGGCGGACTTGAATGCGGCAGCAGCGTGGTGGCAGTGTGGTGGCAGTGTGGTGGCAGCGTGGCTTCAATTGCCTCAGCTCCTTCTCCTCCTGCCATTGTCACTGGCCAGGGGCTGCTTCCCCGCTCCTTCCTCTCCAAGGCATCAGGAGGGGAAGGGGCCGGCCGCTGAAGCCCCACACACTTGACTCTGTGCTTGGCACCCTCCTCTGCTTTGGGGAATGGGGGACCTCCCTCCTCAAAATATTGGGGGCCTGAAAAGTGCTCGGTCCCTAGAAGATGGTGCCTGGTAGCTCAAAATCCAAGTGCTTGAAAGAGCACCTTAAAGTTTAAAGTTTATTAGATTTGTGAGGTCCATGCCTTTACACAAAATACCATAAAACATTATTAAAAGATATACAATAAAATTATAAAAATAAGCTAAAATTCATGCCATGCTGTCCCAGCAAGGAAACTACCCAAAAAACCTCGCCATTCCGGAAAGAAGATACAGCAACAGGTTAGGAGAGCAATGGGAGGAACCTCACCATTTCCTCCAGGAACCATACCCTAGTTTTCATAGCCTTCACCACAAAGACCGCTACCACGTGAGAAATCCGTGGATCAGCGTCCACCAGTAAAAACTTTACTTGGTCCTCAGGGTTGGCTATTGATTTGGGAATAGTTTGTAACATCGCATCCCTGAAGGCTGAATAGATGGGACAATACAACATGTAATGTGTGAGATCCTCTTTGGTTCTCATATGACAAGGACATATACGCTGCTCTACTGGGATTTTTGCATATCTGCCTGACAAATAGGCCGTAGGAATGGTTTGAAAACGGGCCATGGTGAAAGCTCTCCGAAGGGTGGGGTTGGTGATATTCGCCAAATAATTGGCGCAGGTTTTGACTGATTTCAGTCGGGGAAACCAGTGGGAGGACCCTGGGTTCTGTATTTTTGTGATATCTAACAGAGCGTCTCTCTCCAGGATCCATTCCCGAACTTTGTCCGGGCTCCACAGTTTGAGAATATTAAACTCCGGTAGGGTGTATCTAACCAGGATCTCAGATAGGTTTTGACGCCAAGTGGTGTTCTTTTGAAGAGATACAAAGGCTTGTTTGGCCAATAAGGTGTTTGAAGTGTTTGCAAGGTTGATGTAAAATCGTAGGAATCTTAAATGGGCCCTGGCAGACACAGAGGGTAATCCAACTTCCACCCTCAAGAAAGCTGCTGGTGTTCCTTGAGGAAGGCCTAGAATCCTCTTGAGGTAATAATTTTGCAAAATTTCAAGCCGTTCCAACAGCCTCTGGTTCCACCCCCAGAGTTCTATCCCATAAAACATCTGGGGAATAGCTTTCCCAACAAAAGCTCTTAATGCCGGGATCACCAATTGTCCTCCCCGGGTATGGAAGAAACTAAGCAGGACACCAATTGTTGTTCGTGTTAGGATGGTTACAGCCTTAAAGTGGGCTAGCCAACTAGATGTAGCCTGAAATGTAACACCCAGATATTTAAAAAAGGGGCACTGTTCAATCACATGTTCATCTAAAGACCATCTAAAGGTGTGGCGAGCTCTAGTAAACACCACAATTTTTGTTTTGTCATAGTTTATCTTTAGTGAGTTATGAGAGCAGTAGGCTGCGATCCCCTCCAGCATGCTGCGTAAGCCTCTTCGGGTGAGTGCCATTAAAGCCATGTCATCGGCGTATAGCAATATATTCAAACGTTTACCTTCAATGGCTGGAGCCGATGACTTGTATTTTGCCATGTACTGAACAATGTCGTTTATATAAAAGTTAAAAAGAAATGGGGCTAGAAATGAAAGAGCACCTTCATATAAACCTTCTGACCTGAAATGTGTAATAATAATAATAATAATAATAATAATAATAATAATAATAATAAATAATTTATTTATACCCCGCCCATCTGGCTGGGCTTCCCCAGCCGCTCTGGGCGGCTTCCAACAAAATATTAAAATACAGTAATGCATCAAACATTGAAAGCTTACCTAAACAGGGGAATGTTGTCTTCTAAAAGTCTGTCTTCTAAAAGTCTTCTAAAAGATGTCTTCTAAAAGTCTGGTAGTTGTTGTTCTCTTTGACATCTGGTGGGAGGGCGTTCCACAGGGCCAGTGCTACCACCAAGAAGGCCCTCTGCCTGGTTACCTGTAACTTGGCTTCTCGCAGTGAGGGAACCGCCAGAAGGCCATCAGTGCTGGACCTCAGTGTCCGGGTTGAACGATAGGGGTGGAGACAGTCCTTCAGGTAAACTGGGCCGAGGCCGTTTAGGGCTTTAAAGGTCAGCACCAACACTTGGAATTGTGCTCGGAAACGTACTGGGAGCCAATGTAGGAAAGATGCCCTACTCATGGTCCCACCCTTAATAATAGTACTGTGTGAAGATTAGGGCATTCCGGGTGGTGCCACCTCAGCTATGGAACTGCTTTTCTCGCCAGGGCAATCAGGGCAGGGCAAATCTCATAAGCTGCAGGTGCCAGCATTGTTTTTTTGGTTTAGTTATTACTGAGCAGCAACTCTCAGTTGCCTTGTTGGAGAAAGAACTCCAAAGACAAAGCCACAAATCTGCACAAACACCTTTATTTTAATTTATGTGAATTGCATGGCATTCAACCAGATGTAGCGCAGAAAAAAATCTGTATGTGATTAACCCGATCAAGTCATTAATAAGCACTTATGTGATGAGTACTGTCTCCTCTGGGAAATTCCGGTAGGAAGAGAAGAACCAGAGAAGTATGCAAGGTAAGATAAGAATACTGAGCCATATGCAGATCAGTTGCACTGTTACATGTCTTGCTGAGCAATGGGCATTTATTATAAGACCTGTGACCGCCATAAACTTACCAACTATTAATGAGAATGTCATGTATTCCCACAGGAACATCAATGAAATTCAACGACAATTAATGTACCATTAAAGCAGAGTGTTTCTAAAAGGTTTCATTTCTTATGTGAGCCCTCCAAAACAATTATATACAGTGGTAACTCGGGTTACATATGCTTCAGGTTACATGCATTTCAGGTTACAGACTCTGCTAACCCAGAAATAGTACCTCGGGTTAAGAACTTTGCTTCAGGATGAGAACAGAAATTGTGTTCCGGCGGCGCGGCGGCAGTGGGAGGCCCCATTAGCTAAAGTGGTGCTTCAGGTTAAGAACAGTTTCAGGTTAAGAACGGACCTCCGGAATGAATTAAGTTCTTAACCCGAGGTACCACTGTAGTTTAATAGCTTCTTGCCCAATGAAATTCCACTGTAACCAAAAGACATGTTTCTAGATTTTTATTTCACCCCAATTTGCCGCTCCTCTTCAAAGAGTTCTCTTTGTATAGACATAGATAGCACAACGTTGCCTGATTAGTTGAAGGTCACAGAGAACATTGCAACATATTCTCATGCTTGAGACCTACTGACTTCGGGACCCTAGAAGTTAACCATTGAACCCAGGGCTAAAGAAGCTAAAAATTATATACATCTTTATAGACATTTCACCACAGTACAGTAGTACCTCGGGTTACATACGCTTCAGGTTACAGACTCTGCTAACCCAGAAATAGTACCTCGGGTTAAGAACTTTGCTTCAGGTTGAGAACAGAAATCATGCTCCAGCAGCGCAGCCGCAGCAGGAGGCCCCATTAGCTAAAGTGGTGCTTCATGTTAAGAACAGTTTCAGGTTAAGTACAGACCTCTGGAATGAATTAAGTACTTAACCCGAGGTACCACTGTACATGCATCTTTGTATATATTACTCAGCTGGAGAACTGCATTGCAAAATTTGGAAAGGTGCAAATTTCAAGGACTTTCCGTATATTGGTTCGCATTTTGTTTCAGAAAGGGTGAATTAGGTTAACCTGCAGCCCATAGGATCCTGGGTCTTGAGGCTGGTAGCTGTGGGAGGACAAATGGCCCATGGTGTCTCTGTTTCGTGTCTGTTGCTTTAGCCAAGTGAGTAGGAGGCTGTTCTGTAGTCTTGGGAGTTCCCTCCCTTGTCCCCCGACGTGACTCTTGCTGGGCTTAAGGTGGGCTGGGCTTACAGGATTGCTGGTTTCGTCATAACTATATTCAACCAGGAATGCAAGAAAATACACAACTCACATTGTAATTGTTGGGAAAGATGTTTCGTCTCTGCATTGCAGGCCATGAGACGGAAGACTATGTAAATTCCTGTCTCCTTGGATCTGCAGATTGCTGGGATGGAGGAGGACCAAGTTCCCAATAACAGAAAGGCTTCTGTTTTCAATCTGAGTCAAAATGTATTAGGCTCAGTGAGAACATTGCAGAACACGAAGAACAACAGCAGCAAATTAGTTGCTGGAAAGGAGTGGATAAAGCAATAACCAGCTTCTGTCAGTTATTTATCTGCCAAAGCAACTGTTAAGATTCTCCATGAGGAATCATTGTGAAATGACTTAAGACACAAGCAAAAGAGTAGGTCTGAGATCAACAGACAGTTATGTCTATTTAAATAACCACTGACATTTTTCATACACCCTCCCCGCAAATGAGCCCCTCAATGAAACACAGTCTTCTTTTATGTAAGTGAGTGGAAGGCCAAGGGGACCTGAGCGTGAGTGAACCATTGGGTGGTCTTCTTCTTTGGCCTGCATAGCTCGTGGGTGGGACGTCTGGCACTACTGCTAAGCAGGGTCAGCCCCGGACAGCGTTTGGATGGGAGACCAGAAAAGTGGCCCAGACATGGGTGTCATTTCCACGTAGCGTGCTTGGCCTTGCCACAGAGTACCTCACCAAAGACTCCTGAGTAAGGTTAGCCGTCAAGGAGTAAGAGGAATTCGCTAAGCAATAAATAAGTCGGTTCGCCGGAGAGCTGTAGATAGTGGAGTAAGCCTAAGGATCAGCAAGTGAAGCTTTTTCACATTTATTATCAGTTTCCTACTTTTGCCTATACATAGACTTTAGACAGCATCTTAAAAAGCAGAGACATCACCTTGCCAACAAAGGTCCGTATAGTTAAAGCTATGGTTTTCCCAGTAGTGACGTATGGAAGTGAGAGCTGGACCATAAAGAAGGCTGATCGCCGAAGAATTGATGCTTTTGAATTATGGTGCTGGAGGAGACTCTTGAGAGTCTCATGGACTGCAAGAAGATCAAACGTATCCATTCTTAAGGAAATCAGCCCTGAGTGCTCACTGGAAGGACAGATCCTGAAGCTGAGGCTCCAATACTTTGGCCACCTCATGAGAAGAGAAGACTCCCTGGAAAAGACCCTGATGTTGGGAAAGATGGAGGGCACAAGGAGAAGGGGACGGCAGAGGATGAGATGGTGGGACAGTGTTGTTGAAGCTACCAGCATGAGTCTGACCAAACTGTGGGAGGCAGTGGAAGACAGGAGTGCCTGGCGTGCTCTGGTCCATGGGGTCACGAAGAGTCAGACACGACTAAACGACTAAACAACAACAACAACAACAACAACAACAACAACAACAACAACAACAACAACAACAGACTTTAGTAATCCAGGAGAATTGTCAGGAAAGTCGGGGAGGCACTCTAGGGCCTTTGAATGCAAAAGTGTATACAGTGGTACCTTGGTTTTTGAGCGTCTCAGAAGTCTAATGATTCAGAACCCGGACTCCAAAAACCCGGAAGTGAAGCCTTCCGTTTTCGAATGCGCCTCAGAAGTAGAACGGCTTCTGAGGTGTGTTTCTCCATTTTCTCCAGTGAAATTGCCAATTGCGCCTCGGTTGTCAAACATTTCAGAAGTTGAACGGTCTTTCGGAATGGATTACATTCGACAAACAAGGTTCCACTGTAAATTCGTCATATAGTACATGCATTACACTGTGTTTCCATCTCCTTTCTCATTCCCTCAATTCATAAGGCAAAATAACCATATCCCTTTCGAATGCATTGTCCCTTTAAATGTATTGCAGCAGGGTTGCATTGTGGATTATTGGTTTATTTCTCTTCTTATTTTTATTATGTATTTTGTGTGTTTTTTTTATATTATCATTTTATGTTGTGAACCACCCTGAGATCTACGGGTATAGGGTGGCATGCAAATTTAATAATTTAATAAAATAACCTGAGTAAGTTCCCTCTCGTCCTTTCCCTTGGCAGTTATACAGGCAAATGAGGTATAACAACAACAATTTTATTATTTATACCCAGTCCATCTGGCTGGGTTTCCCCAGCCACCCTGGGTGGCTTACAGCACATTAGACATAAAAAATTTCCTGAGACAGGGCTGCCTTCAGATGTCAGATAGTTATTTCCTTGACATCTGATGGGAGGGCATTCCACAGGGTGGGCGCCACCACTGAGAAGGCCCTCTGCCTGGTTCCCTGTAACTTCACTTCTTGCAGTGAGGGAACCGCCAGAAGGCCCTCGGAGCTGGACCTCAGTGTCTGGACTGAACGATGGGGGTGGAGACGCTCCTTCAGTTAAAAGCTTTAGCGTTGCATTCCATCAGTGCAAAGGCTTAATACTGCAGTTTTGTCAGTTACTATTCCTTAGCCTCCTTTTTTTTTTTTAACCTTTCCAAAGGTTGGTATGCAACAAGATAGTTCCATCAGCACAAGGTTAGGCAACCAAAATTTCCCCTCCCTTTCTTCTCCCCATACCTGCTAAATCTGTTCTAGATATTTCCCCCTCCCTCTAATTTGGGGCAGGTTTTGGGAGTGTGCAGAAAGAGGAGAGGAAAATGGAAGTTCCACTGCGCAGTCAGAAGTCCTTGAGCTAACAGAATTACAGTGGACGCTCGGGTAGCAAACATGATCTGTGCGGGATGCACATTCGCAACCCGCAGTGTTCGCAACCCGCGTCTGCGCACGCACGGGTTGCGATTTGGTGCTTCTGCACATGTGCAAAGCGTGATTTAGCGCTTCTGCCCATGCGCGACCAGCAAAACCCGGAAGTACAGTGGTACCTCAGGTTACATACGCTTCAGGTTACAGACTCCGCTAACCCAGGAATAGGGCTTCAGGTTAAGAACTTTGCTTCAGGATGAGAACAGAAATCAGGCTCTGGCGGCGTGGCAGCAGCAGGAGGCTCCATTAGCTAAAGTGGTGCTTCAGGTTAAGAACAGTTTCAGGTTAAGTACACACCTCTGGAACGAATTAAGTACTTAACCTGAGGTACCACTGTAACCCGTTCCGGTACTTCCTGGTTTCGGTGGTCCGTAACCTGAAAAAACACACCCTGAAGCGTCTGTAACCCGAGCTATGACTGTATTTTATTGGCTACTGTCCCTTGGAGAGATTTCCAAACAGGTTGGACAAGGAGTTGCATTAAGTGTCAGAACTGCAGCATTAAACCCCAATCCTTCATTTGCTTTGTTTCACTAACAGCTCTTCTAAGGGATGGTTTGAGTAGGATGGGTTCTGCCTCAGCCCAGGAGGCTGGGTCGTATAATCCTTGTAATACTATTGATTTATTTCTGAGTGGAACGAAAAAGACTGGGGGGGGGGATCTAGTTTTACCATTTGCAGACGGATTTAGGGAACTAATTCTAGAATCCTCTCTTGGACTTTATGCTCCGTTATTTAAAAAACAAAACAGTTCATGCTTTCTTTCCTTGTGATACCATCAAATTGCAGCACTAAAGCAAATAGCAATTTCTGAGACTGGAGCTGGTGATTGCAGGGGGCGAGGCTCTCAAGAACTGCCGTAGACCTGTTTCTTTACATTCCAGTTACCCAGTGATTATATTTTTTGTTTGACTAATAATGAGTTTATTTTGTTGTTTAACTATTGAAATATACTCAGAGTCGAGAGTGGATTTCATGCTCTTTATTCAGCTCATAGTGGTGAGGAGGAATGAAAGTCCCCCCAGAGTATCTGCTTTATATATATTATTTACACAATGGGATGCACATGATTGGCTAATTCCGGAATTCTCCTGTAGGCCAATCAGGTTGTGGATTCACTTCCCTCTGGAGCTGGATTGGGTGGCTCCTGCAGACCAATCATACTGCTGCATTGTTCTAAGACCAATCAGACCGCTGCATTCTGAATCCCATTGTTCTAGGACCAATCAGACTGCTGCATTCTGAATCCTATTGTTTTAGGACCAACCAGTCTGCTGCATTTTGGATCCTATTCAACTCAGTACATAACAACTATATTTTGAGTGGCTTCATTGCTGCTGCTCCATTTGGATTGGCTCCCTTCGAATTGCTCCTAAGGATGAATGGTTATCATCAGGGAAAAAAGGCATTGCAGTGCTGCACTTGCTTCCCCTCTCGGATGGAGGATTTTATTGCAAGGAGGGCATTTGTCTGAGCTAAATGTGATTTCTGAGGGGTTTTAAGAACATTAAACTGTCCACGGGGGACAAGCACAAGCATTTCTGCTTGTAGTAAATGGTCAATGAAAAACTAGATATTGAATGTGTGTTTAATGAGGCTGATGGTGGAGATGAGCCAGATATCAAGCACCTACTCTAGTATTTATTTTTTTAAACTGTGGCTTCCAGAAAAATGTAAGAATGTTTGACTTCTTGTCCAACACTGATGTAGAAATTCACTGCTCTTACAGTGCAGTCCCAAACTATGTAAGACACACTGAGCTCAGTGGAGATTATCCCCAACCAAGTGTGCTTATTTTATTTATTTTATGGTTTTATGTCGGATTTTTCAACACTAAAATTCCGGAAATGAGGGGTGCTAAAAAGTTGCAACATGACTTGGGAATTCAAAAGATATTTTTGTTAAATTAATATGATCTAGGTTTTGCTTGGCAGGTAAAATGCATGTAAAATTGCATAGAAATCTTTAAGAATGATGGCCAAGTGCTTGCTATTTTATAATATTATTATATTATATTATATTATATTATTATTATTATTATTATTATTATTATTATTATTATTATTATTAATTAATTAATTATAGTTATTTAGCATTACCCAACATCTTCCGATGGTAATGTTAAAATTATTTGGTTTTCCTAAAGCAGTTTATGTGCTTCTTCATCAAACATAAATTTGCCAAGCTAAATGTTGCCCAGTCACAAAAATGTCAGGGACTGGGCAGAGGAGGAGTGGTGGATTGACCCTTCCAGGGAGGGGGAAGAGGAAGACACGATAGATTTACAACAGGGGTATGAGGGAGATCACAGTTCAGAGGCAGATGAGGTAGAAAGTTGGGAAATAATGGGAGAGGAGCAGCAGGCAGAGCCAGAGCAGCAGCCGGCTGACACGTTGTCATTAGAAAGATCTCCCAGAATCCGGCAAGCCTTAAAAGTAGGAGAGCAAAGAACTCAAAGGCAGAGGGGGTGGTGCTGTTGACGAATGAGGAAGTGGGAGAAAAGCGGGGTAGAGATTTATTCGGGACAGCACCATTATCCAAGAGCCTGGCGTCTATAGCCTCTCTCTGTAAAGATTGATATAATAATAATAATAATAATAATAATAATAATAATAATAATAATAAATAAATAATAATAATATTTTATTTATATCCCGTCCCCCCCCAGCCAAAGCCGGGCTCAGAGCGGCTAACAACAATAAAAGTAACACAACATTTTAAAATCAATTCAAAATCAAATTCATGGCAACCGTTGGGCTAGAGTTCTGTGAGGATTACCAAAGGAGAGGGTCAGACGGTGCCTTGGCCAAAGGCCTGGTGGAACAGCTTTGTCTTGCGGAAAGATGTCAAGTCCCACAGGACAATAATAAACTTCTCCTTATCTTTATGCTTTTCTGGGCAGCCAGCTAGAGGCTGCTGACAGCATCCTGACCAAAAATAACAGCAGATTCCTCACACCCAAAAGCATATTTTTAAGACCCACCATTGAATACATTTGCAAAAATTAAGTTTCGCTATCTAAAATGATACACCGAACCCTAACCCATTTATTAGTACAAAACACGTATGATTACCACTGACCCCCCCCCCCCCGGGGCACTCAAGTGTGTGCAATACAGTGGAACCTCTGCTTACGGATGTCATCAGCTTCGGAGGTCCGTCCGTAAGTCGATCCGGGTTGCTAGTAGAAGCGCCCTTGTGCGCCAGCGCATTCGGCGGCAGCGCGCTTCTGCGCATGTGCAAACGGCAGAAGCCGCTTCTGCACGTGCATAAGTCACGGCAAACGCAGTATTTACTTCCAGGTTTGCCTCTGTGATGGCCTGGGAATCTGATTCAGAGGCTGAACCTGAGGAATCCCAGCCTGCACAGGAGTCCCCGCCTCCAGGGCCGGCTGAGCCGGGGCAGGGGCTTGAACCTGAAGGGCCCTCACCTGTGCCGGATCCTCAGGAGTAGACACCAGCTGAATCCGCTCTGGCTCCGGAGGTGATCAAGGACCCATTGCCTGCAGGTGCTCCTCTCCCAGCCCTGTCAGGGGAAGGTGAGGTTGCCTCTGGGTCTGGTAACCCTCCAGCCTCTCCTGAGCTGCAGAGGCTCAGGGCAGAGAGGCGGAGGGAACTAAGTTCTCGCAGGAGGAGTGCTCGCCTCCAGGCCAGGAGAGGCGAGTCACCTGTGGACCGGGGCCGCCCTATGCCTCGGGGCAGATAAAAGCCAGCCAGCCCAGTCCCAGGTTGCAGGAGCAACATTGTTGGTTACCTGTTCCTGCTGGCACCCTGTCCTGCTTTCTGCCAGAGTTCCTGACCACCCCCGATGCCCTGCCTTGGACCCTGCTTCAGCCTTGGACCGGACACGGACCATGCTGCATGGTAAACCCCCCCCCCACCGGACCAGCACAGCCTCGGTCGCAATTTGGATCAGGCCCAAGTAGAGGCGGTCGTAAGTAGAGGTTCTACTGTACTGGCACCTCTCCCCAACCCCCAAGAAGAAAAGCACTGGTTTAAAATGTGTCACTTGCTGTAACAATTTGTGGTGAATACTGGCACTTTTTCCCTAGAAAAGAAAGCACTCATTACCACGGCCGCGATTAGGTTTCAATAGTTCCAGCTGTCCAATTCTATGCATACTTGCTCAGAAGTACTATGGCTTTTTTCCAAGGAAGTATGCAGCTTCAGATTCTCTCGTAACTATTGCCACATTACAAAAATATGTGACGTCAGCCAACTCTGTGTGGCTTCTCTATAGATGTGCTTTAAGAAGGCCCAGGGAGAAAAACAATAGCAAATTCCCACTCCACCCATATCTACGCATTCTGCAGCGTGTGGCAGGGTCCATTAGGCACCCAGGGTAGATTTTGATGGTGGTTCATCACTCTTCTCTGGTTTTGTGGGCCTCAGGACTGAATTGCTTAGAATTCAAATAGATCCGGAATCTATAAAACAGACAGGCTTCCTCTAAAATCCAGCAACAACTGTAAATTTTAGAGTCTGTTTTTTTAATAATAAAAAAATTTGCTGACAAACATAAAGCACCTTATTAATGCTCTATAAAGGATGCACAAAGTTATAGAAAGCTTTTCGTCAGCACTTTTTAAAGGTTGATGGAGGTAGATCAGGCTGCTTGACATATTGCACATTCAGACTTTCTATTGCTAAACTATCTGATCTTCTGGTTAAACTATCGTTTTTACAGTTTATACATGATGTGCTTTTGAAATAATGATGCTAAGTCAAGAAAAGAGACATTGCCCATAAAAGACTCTGGGAATACAAATCCAAAGTTTTCTGGGAACTCGTCAAAGAAACATAAGGCAGCTTTAAAATAAGTCTGTTCTCGTTAGAGCTGAAGCAAATCTCCTCCCCGAATGCTCACCCATGAATCCTGATGTTGCTTCCATCCTTCCTGAGAATGGCTGTGCATTTCAAAAATTTCCAAATATTCATCAGATAATTGCAATCTATTTATAATTGATTGCTACCTGACAGCTTCGCCCAAATTATGCTTTAAGGTCCTGACTAAACCTTGTTGTTGTTGTTGTTTAGTTGTTTAGTCATGTCCAGCTCTTTGTGACCCCATGGACCAGAGCACGCCAGCCGCTCCTGTCTTCCACTGCCTCCCGCAGTTTGGTCAAACTCACGTTCGTAGCTTTGAGAACACTGTCCAACCATCTCATCCTCTGATGTCCCCTTCTCCTTGTGCCCTCCATCTTTCCCAACATCAGGGTCTTTTCCAGGGAGTCTTCTCTTCTCTTGAGGTGGCCAAAGTATTAGAGCCTCAGCTTCACGATCTGTCCTTCCAGGGCTGATTTCCTTAAGAATGGATAGGTCTGATCTTCTTGCAGTCCATGGGACTCTCAAGAGTCTCCTCCAGCGCCATAATTCAAAATCATCAATTCTTTGGCCATCAGCCTTCTTGATGGTCCAGCTCTCACTTCCATACATCACTACTGGGAAAACCATAGCTTTAACTATACGGACCTTTGTTGGCAAGGTGATGTCTCTGCTTTTTAAGATGCTGTCTAGGTTTGTCATTGCTTTTCTCCCAAGAAGCAGGCGTCTTTTAATTTCGTGGCTGCTTTCACCATCTGCAGTGATCATGGAGCCCAAGAAAGTAAAATCTCTCACCCCTTCATGGATCACTGCCTTGCCGTGGCGAAGGGACTTGAATAACTCAGAGAAGCTATGAACTATGCCGAACAGGGCACCCAAGATGGACAGGTCATAGTGGAGAGTTTTGACCAAACATGATCCACCTGGAGCAGGAACCGGCAAGCCACTCCAGTATCCCAGCCAAGAGAACTCCATGGACAAAGACAACAGACATACAATGATATTTACTACCTATTGGAATTTTATGGGGAACATATCGGTATTTAGCAATCCATAGTTGACCGCTTTCATCTTTGGCAGTATCAAAACAATCCAGAGATCCACACAAGTCTAGGATTCTTAAGCATTTGAATTTGATTGGCAGAGAGGTTCATTTAAAATCCTGTTGAACTGGGGGCGTGGCTTGCTTCAGCAGTGATTTTCTGCAAGTGCCAGAGCTTTGTAGACTGGTCTGGATGACTGAAGTTGAAGCTCTACAACTAGGGTTGTCACTTTTGGTTGGGCAAAATACAGGACAGGTTGGGCGGGTGGGTATTGAGGGGCACATACACTCTCATGAGGCAAAATCCTTCCCCCCCCCTTGTGGAGAGGGGTTCCCTGCATGTGGTCTCTGACCTGGCCCCTAGCTTCGCTCTTCCTCTCGACTCATGTATAACAATAACAGCAGCAGCAGCAGCAACTTATTATTTATACCCCGCCCATCCAGCTGAGCAGCTTCCAACAAATTAAAAACAGAATAAAACATCAAACATTAAAAACTTCCCTAAACAGGGCTGCCTTCAGATGTCTTCTAAAAGTCAGATAGTTGTTTATTTCCTTGACATCTGATGGGAGGGCGTTCCACAGGGCGGGCGCCGCTACCGAGATGTAACCAGTGATGGTTCGTCAGGATTAAATTGGGGGTCAGAGATATGGGGCAGCATTTGAATGAGGTTGACATCAAAATGCTTCTGGAAGCAAACATGCACAAACAGCACCGAGTCCACAATAAACCGCCACATGGAAGCGCCCTCTCTGCCTACTGCATGGCTATAAAAAAGTGAAGAACAGTAATATTATCTTGGATCTAGGGTTAATTTTTAGTCCCTCAGAAACTGGCAAAGTGCTGCTGGGTCCTGCAGAGTGCAGTGGACTTGTCCCCCCTTTTAATTTCCTGAGCATTGTGTCCATGGCTCTATCTTCAGCTCTCATCAGCCCAAGGGCAGCAAGCATTCTTGATATCCATTCTTGGCAGCACTGCAAATCATCGTAATTTGGTTGCCTGGCTAGCTTTCGCTCCCTAAATAATAGATTCTTTTGATTCTCCTCGCGCCTGCCCTGCCATGCGGCCTGACAATCTGCCCACTTAGAATAATTGATTGTATAATATTAATTGCGCGGCCTTGAAAGATGTAGATTCAGTGTGCTAGGCATCCCAGCCAAAGTGCGGCACAAAAATGAATCCCATCAATACTATTGCAATTGTCTTTGGACTTCAGCATTGTAAAAAACGAGGAGGTTTCCCCCCCTCCTTTTCCTTTCAAACAAATCAATTCTGTCCTATATTTCCAAACCCATTTTCACGTCTTAGTGACTAGCAATCATCCAAAAGGATATCTAAGGCATTAATTAAACTGGGGATTAATAGCACACAATTAAATTAGTACTTAAGAATCCAGTAACAAGGGCATTAAAATGGGGTATTTCCAGGATGGAGCTCTAGAGCTTTAAGACTCAATTGGCAGAGGCTTGCATTTGCATTCAGACCTCGTCCCCGCTACTTTTTAATTATCAGTATTTCAAGATACCTCTCTCTCACGCACGCTGATCCTTTTCAGTGAATTAATTTGGCCGTCATCTTGGAACCAGATGAGAGCTGGGCTTCTGCAGCTATCTGCTGAAATGCCTACCATTGGTTGGGATGGCAGGGCATTGGAGAAACTGGGTGATGCCAGGAGACAGAGTTGGGCAACTGCCAACTGCCTAGCACTACCTCCTTGCCAGCGCTATTGCTCCTCCATCAGTGATGAAGACACTCTGCCAAATGAAAACAGTAGACTTGTACAGTGGTTACCTTGGGTTACATGCGCTTCAGGTTACATGCGCTTCAGGTTACAGACTCCGCTAACCACAGAAATAGTACCTCGGGTTAAGAACTTTGCTTCAGCATTTCAACATTTCAACATATACATTTATTAAGAAACCAGAAGCATTTTTACTTGGCATTGTAGGAGATGATATAAACAGAAAGGATTGTAAGTTGTTTTTATATGCAGTGATGGCAGCAAGAATATTATTGGCACAGAAATGGAAGCAAGAAGAATTACCAACAAAAGAAGAATGGAGGATGAAATTGATGGACTATGCAGAATTGGATAAACTAACCAGAGGAATTCGAAACCTGCGGGACCAGAGATTCACAGAAGACTGGTGTAAATTTACGGACTATTTGAAAAGCAATTGTGATGACCAGATTATGTTTGTAGGTTTGCAAGAAGTTTTGTGAGGTAAATTATTTGAATTATTGCAAAAATGCTTAAAGAGGTGGATTGTGAGTTAAGATAATTAAAGGCAATAGGAATTTAAGAAATGCAGAACAAATGATAAAAATGGTGGATCATCAGAGGTGCTGATGGAAGTCCAAAAAAAAAAAAAAGAGATTGTATAAGATGTGAAGTTCTGTGGAATGTATAATAATTGGTATGTTGAAATTAATAAAAATTATATATATATATATATATATATATATATATATATATATATATATATATATAAAATAAGAACTTTGCTTCAGGATGAGAACAGAAATCGTGCTCGCAGCGCAGTGGCAGCGGGAGGCCCCATTAGCTAAAATGGTGCTTCAGGTTAAGAACAGTTTCAGGTTAAGAACGGACCTCCGGAACAAATTAAGTACTTAACCCGAGGTACCACTGTATAACGTAGATCAGGGGTCAGCAAGTTTTACCTCACCTGGGCCGGTTCACTCCCGCAGAGATCACTCCATGGGCCGGATCGGGTCAGCGCGGACACAATTTTTGGCATCTGCGCAGACATGATTTCCTGCTCCGCGCTGCGCCGGTTTAGCAGGGACTTGCAGAGCGAGCGGCTTGGTTGGGGGCGGCTTGTGGGCCGTTTAAACAACCCCCATGGGCTACTTGTGGCCCATGGGCCTTAGGTTGCCTACCCCTGGCGTAGATGATGGGAAGGATGAGCAACTTAGCTGTGAGTCCTAGAAGACGTTCTCCCTGCCTTGCAGGCCTTTTCCCATCTGGCCTAGGTGGGCTCTGACTGACTCCAGCTACAAAAGCTGAGGCTGTTCAACAGACTCTGGTGCTGGAGTATTGTTTAGGGGGTTTGGGGTGGGTAGGTAGGTGGGAATTGCTGCTATTATTGATGTCATTTTTTGTAACTTGGTTTTGGATCTTCCCATGAATTATGTGGAAATTGTTCAATTTGGCTGTATGCCTTTTGATTCTCCATTTAATGCTTGTGACTACTTTTGTTATGTTTGTAATTAAGGAATTTTTTCATGTTGTAAGCCGGCTGGAGCACGGTTTTTGGCATGCATATAAAATGATTTATGTATGTACATATGAGAGAGGGAGCACCACGTTCTGCCCAACATTGGGGGGGGGGGGAAGACTCATTGCAGACCCTCCAAGTGTCCCTATTTTCCAGGGATGTTCCTAATTTAGAGAAGCCGTCCCAGTTTCTGATTTGATCCCGGAATATCCCACTTTTCCTCAGGATGCCCCTATTTTCATTGGAGTTATCTGACCCCCGAGCCGTCTGAAGGCAATCCAGCATAGGGAATTTTTTCTTTTTTGAAAATATATTTTTATTAAACAATTTTAACAGAACAAATTATCAATCAATATATCCAATTACATTTCCCCCCTTTTTATTCCCCCCCATCCCTCCCTCTCCCACCCACTGAGGACTTCCCTCAGCTCCCCTCTCTGATTTATTTGCACATATTATTCTCTGCATGTTATAAAATTGTACGTATCGTTGCCTTATCTATCATATATTCTACTAATAAATTTGTGGATGTTTATTCAAAACCTGCCAAGGAGTCCAAATCATTTTGTTGTCTTTTTAAATAACTTGGAAAAAGTTCCCATTCTTCCCTGAAGTCATGGTTGTCCTTCTCACATAGTTTATATGTCAACTTTGCCAACTCCGCATAGCTCATCAGTTTTTCTTGCCACTGTTCTTTCGTTGGGATTTCCTCATTCTTCCATCCTTGTGCTAACAAGACTCTTGCTGCTATTGTAGCATACATAAATAAGTTATTTATTTTTCTTGCCAGGTCTCATCCTAAAATCCCTAACAAGCATAGGGAAGTTTTTCTAATGTGCAATGTTTTATTATGCTTTTAAGTATGTGGGAAGCTGCCTAGAGTGGCTGGGGCAGCCCACTAAGATGTGGGGGGTATGAATAGTAAAATTATAATTATGGAATGGGACTTCTCTATTTTCACTGGAGAAATGTTGGAGGGTATGTCATTGCATGTGCATGAATGACCAGACACTCACACAGGACCTTCACTGCCCTCACTGGTTCTGATTTGAAGGAGAGGCAGAGCTGAGTATCATCTGCATACTGACGAACACCCAGCCCAAACCCCTGATGATCTCTCCCAGCGGCTTCATATAGATGTTAAAGAGCATGGGGGAGAGGACGGAGCCCTGAGGCACCCCACAAGTGAGAGCCCAGTGGCCCAAACACTTATCCCCCCCACGACTTTCTGGACACGGACCAGGAGGAAGTAGTGGAACCACTGTATAACATTCCCCGAGCTCCCAGATCATCTAGACCAGGCATAGGCAAACTCCAGCCCTCCAGATGTTTGGGACTACAATTCCTATCATCCATGACTACTGGTCCTGTTAGCTAGGGATGATGGGAATTGTAGTCCCAAACATCTGGAGGGCCAGAGTTTGCCTATGCCTGCTCTAGGCGGTCCAAATGTGATAAAGATGTTACTATTGAGGAGGGACTTGACAACCAGAGAGAGGAAAGCTATTAACACCAAGCAGCTTAATATTAGGCATGAGGTAGGAAGAAGAAAAGGATATCTATCCAGACATTTGTTTTCTTTTGCAGTAAGGGCTGGTTGTTAATCACTGATTAACAGCAAATACAGGTGTCTTTTCTCAAAGATAGCGCAATTATGGTGCACAATGTTGCTTGATAATCAAAGGCAGTTGTTGCTTAGTGCCTCTAGCTTCAGCAGAGATGCCATGAGTCCAAAAACAGTGTTCTGAATGTGTTATAAACATGCAACACCAGATGGCGCTGGAGAGCAAAAAAAATTCTTTGTGATTTTCCATAGCGGTCCCCCCCTTTGTTATAACCATTTAATTTCTGACTTATTTATAGCGGGGTTTTTCCTGTGTGTAGATCCACACTCAAGCTCTTTAGCGCTGCTGTGGTATCGCTGGAACTGTGAATAAAACGGAAATTCCATCCACCACTTAATATAGCATCATGTTATTCAACTAGGCTCTTTCCCATAGCTAAAGTCTACTCACAGGTTACCTCTGTTCAAAGTTCCATTTGGTAGCCATTAAAACTTTCCTCTTCACAATTTCTTCCTGTTTTATTGATTGCAGTTGGGGAACTAATGGTGAATAGCATCTTCATTTCTTTTGAATTGCCTGTTTATTGCTCCTTGAATTGCTCCAGTGTCAGATTCTGCTCCTGTTTGGGAGGGGAGAGGCAACTGGTTTCCTCGTCATTTTTTTTAAAGAGTGAAATTGTGCTATAATATTGGTAATCCTTCACTGCACAAGGATTACAGTGTCTCCACTTGTGTGCAATTAGATATGTATGCCAACCTTACTCCTTGAAAGATTCCATTAACGGTGTCTCCGAAAATTTTTACACATCACTTGGGAAGACAGGCAAACTAATGCCAGTGTACTGGAAGAAGCAAAGATCACCAGTGTCAAAGCAATGATTCTTCAACATCAACTTCGTTGGACTGATCATGTTGTGCGGATGCCTGATTATAGTCTCCCAAAGCAACTACTCTATTCCGAACTTAAATGGAAAGTGTAATGCTGGTGGTCAACGAAAGAGGTTCAAAGACTCTCTCAAGGCGAATCTTTAAAAAGTAGTATAAACGCCGACAACTGGGAAACACTGGCCTGCGAGCGCTCCAATTGGAGAACAGCCTTTACCAAAGGTGTCATGGGCTTTGAAGGCGCTCAAACTCAGGACGAAAGGGAGAAACGTGCTAAGAGGAAGGAATGCTTGGCAAATCCACACCGTGATCAGCTCCTGCCCGGAAACCTATGTCCCCACTGTGGAAGAACATGTGGATCCAGAATTGGCCTCCACAGTCACTTACGGACTCATTGTTAAAACCGTGTTTATGGAAGACAATCTTACTTGGCTACGAGTGATCGCCAAAGAAGAAGTATGCCTGGGCTGAGCGGAGAGTATAGCTGCAGTGCTGCCTCTGTTCTAGTAAGGTGCTACATTTGTATTCATACCTTCACAGATAAATTAAATTTTCAAATAACCCATTACTGCAATAAACCAGATGGAAACAATAATTTACATACATCAGGAAACTGGCACATAGGGAGCTTAGAGTCATGGGGGAAATAAGAGTGGAATGTTTTGCATAAATTATTGCATTTTAGTATGGAGTAGTTTGTGATTGTTTAATTGAATATATCTCCCTATTTATTGCTTTCAATTGCAAAATACTCAGAGCAAGCGCATTCATTTAAAAAATGATGCAAGAGTAATGCATTCACACAGAGAGCCTTAATGACAAAAAGTATCCAACTGTAATAACTTATTACAATTTAATTGGTGTGACCTATAAGCTATTAAAAAGAGAAATAATACTTGTGAATGTGGTTTTTTATTTTTTATTTTTAAAAAAAAAACATTGTAGGATTATGGATGTTGCTGCAGTTGTTCTTTCTATCTACCCAATTAGTAACTTGTCTAGTACAGAAGTGATTTGCAATTTAGAAATTTATGATGGTAACAGGAAATAAAGAAGGGAACCGGGGAGAAATAATAATGGTTACTAAAAAAGAATTATGCTCCAGTATTTCACCCACTGAATAGATTATCAAGAATTAAGGTACCCCAAAGTGCTGTCTAATTAAAAGTTTGGATAAAAAGAACAGTTGTTTGTATACAGGATTACAAGTCATAATGTGGTACTGCAAGTAGGAGACAGGAACAGGGATAACTAGATATTTCAGAGAATAAAGAGCCCCCCCCCCCCGAGCGCAAAAGTTTGACTCAATCAAAATCAATAGTAAAATCCTTACTGGCGCCAACTCAAAGTGGTCATAATTATCCTAATCTCAATGGTACCTATTGCAACAGCCAGAATAAAGGAATCCATGTTTAAGATAGACTGGATCTACACACAAGGGCGGGGGGAATGCTATAAATAAGTCATAAATTAGATCGTTATAATAAAAGAGGAAAAAAACCTTATGTAAAATTGCATAGACAAAGGTTTTTGCTCTGCAGCTCCATCTGGTGTCACAACGGAGTTACAACGATATAACTGACTGGGTGTAGCTGAGTAAAGTCGGTAAAGTTGCACTGCATTATTAAATCCTCGCTTGCCCTCCGATGGATGGGACGCAGCGTGAGAGGCACTAGCTTGTACATGTGGTAGGATTGTAATCTTGTGAAAAATTGGCATTGTGGGGAAATTTAATAAACCATATTACAGTCAAACCTTGGTTGTTGAATGCAACCCATTCCAGAAGCCCGTTCGACTCCCGAAACCGCTCGAAAACCGAGGCACAACTTCCAGTTGACTGCAGGAGCTTCCTGAACGCAAGCGGAAGCTGCGTCAGATGTTTGGCTTCCGAAAAAAAGTTCAAAAACTGGAACACTTACTTCTGGGTTTTCGGCGTTCAGGAGCCAAAACATTCCAAAATGGAGGCGTTTGGGAACTGAGGTTCGACTGTCTTATTATATTTAAGAATAGCTGGCAACACAAGGAGCGAGCAATATTTCTTCTGCAATAAAAGAGACAAATATAGAGGCTGCATACACACATTTAGAGCGCCCACCAAAGAATCCTGCGAACTGTAGTTTACCCCTCTCAGAGCTATAATTCCCAGCAGCCTTTAAAAACTACAGTTCCCAGGATTCGATGGTGCTTTAGATATATTGATTTATTATATATGGTGTGTATGCACCCCTCAAAAGCACCACTGCTGCTAACACAGTGAAGAAAGTGCCTCATCCCCCCTCGAACCAACCCCCCCTCAAAAAAAACGCTACTGAGAATATCCTCTCCAATTTGCCACCATGAATTGGGAAGGCAAACTGAGGAGGTCATTTTAGCTCATTCTATCCACATGGAGATGATTCACCTAAATTAAGAGGGGAACATCAGTAGCTCTGTTTATATGGCGCACTTGAATGAACAAACATTTTCATTTTCCCAGGACTTTAATAAGCAGATCAGGGACACAGCTGACTTATTCTAAAAGGCTGCTATCCAGCGCAGAATTAAGAATGCTTTAGCCTATGGAAATCAGCGGGTTTGACCACATAAACTCCAGGCTGGATTTGGGCCAAAGAATAAATAATATCCTTTTGGCTGAATCAGCTTGCTGCGTGTCTGCATGATTCCAGCAGAATCTTTTCCTAACCCAGCACATTCTCTTTTCTGTGCAAGACGCAACACTGCGGAACAATTTAAATAATGTTAAAAAGTAATCCCTCTGTGTATCTCCTTCAAGGGAAATTTGGTTCTTGTGTGTGGTGGGGGAATCATATTTAAGAAAGCCACCCCCTCCCTTATGAAAAACCCTAATCTTCTTGGTTTCACTATGACATTTGAATGTTCTGTCTACTCCACATCTCTCCCTTGGTGCCCACAGAACAGCAGGAAACAATTATCCCATGACTGCATTCTGCTCTGCTGACATTATCCCTTTTAAATAAAATGAAGACTGCTGGAAAACAATTGCCTAAGAAGCCGGGGACCTAGGGAGCATCAGGGTTATCCAGTGTTTGTGTGGGGGATGGGCCGGCTCTGGAGAACATATGTTCAAGCAGAGATAGCCGCCCCTGTTACGCCACCGCCGCAGGGGAGAGCAATGACGACCTTTCGGCGTATGGTCAAAGCCTCCCTTCAGAAACCCCTTTAACGGGGAACCCTGGTATCGCCGCTGCAAAGAGGAAGATGGACAAAAGGATTCCGCCCAAGGCCTGATACCGCCAAAGTTGTGACGTTTTGCTACGGGAAAGGCGAAACCTGCCAATGCAGGGAAATTCCTTTCCGGCCCTTTAACAGCGACCTTGACGTAGCAGCGCCCGCATACCTGTGAAGGAAAAGTTAACCTGCAAAACCTGTGAGGAAAAGTTAACCTGCAAAATAAGGCATTAACTGAGGGTGGGTAGGGTGGGAGAAGCTCTGGAGCCAAGTGAGGATTCCCAGGTAAGATCCTCCCTCTATTGTGTGGGCAGGTAATCCCTCCCCTACCTGGCCTGATCTCCTTGGCAACGCTTCCCCCAGGTGGGATTGGACAGCTGACTGTGGTAGGCGGAGACCTCCAGGTATCCCACCTGAGGGAAGGCAAAGCCAAGCCTATGCTGATGGAGCCGCTCCAGATTCAGGGGCTGCGCGCGTCCACGCAAAGGTCGCCCCCCGTTTTTCAATAACTTTGGGGGTTCCTTTTAAAAAGCTCAACAATTTTGGGGTGTTCCTAAAATAAAAAAAGCTCAGTGACTGTTGGGTTGTTCTTGTTTTTACTTTTTGAAATATGGCAACCCTACATTATGAACTCGTTAGATTCTATGTTCTGTTTGGATATTTTCAAGGCACTATCACAACTATTCACAGTAGGCTCCCAAGAATGCTGCCCTGTTTCGAATCTGCGTCATCATTTCCTGATGTTGTTGTACATAAGGACGTTACTTCAAGGACTGATGAAGTGCTGTTGTGGTGACAAGGTGATGCCATAACACAGCCAACCCTTTTGCAGCTCTGATAATTTTGTACTCTGCATATTGTCACAATACAGATGAGAAACGGTTCTAAGTGGGCCATTCACCCTTTACAATGAAAATAAATTATATGACTCAAAAACCTCTGTGAAAACGCATTGGCTTTGTATTATCATCAGTTCGCATGCTTGATATTTGAGTTTTTTAATAACCTGGCATTATTTTCTGGAAACAGCAGTACAGTAGCAGGAAGAGAGAGTGAAGCCCAATTCTTAATACTGAGGCAGGTGGGTTTTTTTTTCATGAGATAAGTGTTATCTTTGTTTAGTTTATTTTTATCCCACTTTTCAAGAGCACCTAGAGCTCGAAACACCTTACAGTAAATAGCAAAGTATACATTTTTTTTAAAGCACTGTTTTAAAAAAGCACCAAACCGATTCATAGGGTGAGATCTAATTGCGGCATCCCGCTTTTGCAAATGGGACTTATCCTTCTCCTCTACCCCATGCAGTCTCATGTGTGCCACCCCCCCCCAAAAAAAAAAATTTCCTGAAGCTTTGGGGGATCTTCTGGTGCAGTTTAGTCCACAGGAGAACAGGAAAAAGAGGACTTCTTCCGTGTCCCCTGGTGTGAAGACAAAACCAACAATGCTATAAACATCACATAAATTCAATATTGCAAAATCTGAAAATAATATCAAATAATCAAACTGGCTGTATCGCAAGTACAAGTGAAAACAGAAATTAGCAGGATACTGTAGAGCAACAAAAGACAGAGTTAAAGAGAGAGGGAAATCTCTAACTCAGTCCTTGTTCCTGTGGGAATGTTGGGGATAGTAGGAGAGGAGATATTGATTAAATATTATCCTTCCTCACTCATGCTAGTAAGCTAGTAGCAGAGCACATTCACTTGTAAATTGCAGAAAGCTAGTTGATAGATTCATTAGAACCATTTGAGATAAGCAATCAAGTCTAGCTTGTCCAGATTGGATTATTCCTGGTAAATCCCCTTTAAAGGTAAAGGTACCCCTGACCATTAGGTCCAGTCGTGGACAACTCTGGGGTTGTGGCGCTCATCTCGCTTTACTGGCCAAGGGAGCTGGTGTACAGCTTCTGGGTCATGTGGCCAGCATGACTAAGCCACTTCTGGTGAACCAGAGCAGCGCACGGAAACACTGTTTACCTTCCTGCCGGAGCGGTACCTATTTATCTACTTGCACTTCGACATGCTTTCGAACTGCTAGGTGGACAGGAGCTGTGACTGAACAACAGGAGCTCACCCTGTCATGGGGATTCAAACCACCGACCTTCTGATCGGCAAGCCCAAGGCTCAGTGGTTTAGACCACAGCGCCACCCACATCCCAATCCCCTTTAGTTCCCTCTTAAAAACAATAATGACACAACAGTCTTCTTCAAGAAAGTAATGATAAGGTTCACTTAAACTCAGTTCACAGTGTGATCCTGAAGGCGGGCTTTAGCTTGTAGCTACAGTTACAGAGAAAAGTGTGGGTTCATCCTCTTGTGAGGGATGAGCTCATGTGCTGCTGGCTGAGAGCCAGCAGACAGCAAAAGGATCAAGAGAAAAAGGGGAAATGGCTGCGTGACCAGCCCTTTTATGGGGTCTCCCAGCGTCACACCCATCTACCTGGTCACATGCAGGGAGAGGAAGCTCCAGACCAGGTATGACAGGAAGTCCTCCTGGCTGGAGCAACATTCCCCTGTGTGTCCACTCTGGGCAAACAGGAAATGTTCTATTTGACTGCTTCAGCGATGTTGCACTCCACAGTTGCTAATGCTAGTCTTATGGTATGCCAGGAGACCATCAGCAGCCTGGCTTCCATGCAGTTCTGAGTTCTTGGTGGTGGGGTCTTCTCAGCAGGCTAGATAGTTCACAGGTGTTTCCCTCATCTCTCCTTCCAAGAAGGCTGACAGCAGCAAGAGAGAAATGATGGCAAGGTCTTTTTCCCAGCCTCCCCAGTGCTTTTCCTGCACTTACTGGGAGTGATCTTTGCCCATATCATTTGTTGAGCCTAGTGAACTTGTTATATGTATTTAAATTCCATTTGTGAACCCCCTGTGTTGCCCGGGTACAAGGGAATAAAGGCCACAAGGGGGTTTGACCCAAAGTTCTTTCCCTTGGGGTCTTTCTCTGCATTTGACAGCTTCACGAAAAGAAGTTTCCTTCTCACAGCAGTTGTGGCAGCAGCAGCAGCTTATGACTTCTCTCCAGAAAGCCCTAGGAAGCGCAGAAATGATTTCTCGTGCCCGCAGCAATGATGAGGGGTGGCATAAAAGGTTTCAATAAATAAATAAAATTACAATCTCTCTGTGTCTCCTCTAGAGGGTCCCTACAGAAAGTAAAATACCCAGTTTAAATGATAAGGAACGGTTGCTTTAACTGGAAGCTCACGAGGGACCTTTAACTCAGAGGAAAAGAGCCCCCTTCCTCCCAAACACATCAACTTTGTATCCAGCCATAGCTATTAAATGTACAGCTGTCTCAATTCCCCTTTCACTTTCCTGTCACAACACAGAGTTTAGGCTGCCAGGCTGGCAACTGGAATAGGAGTGGCTTAGTTTTGCCTGCCCATTTTTTTCCCCTTTTAGCTTTTAAATTGTCTGGAACAGAAGTATTTTTATCCCTGAGTTTCTCTGAGCTTTAAAATGTCAGATATTAATGTTTCGGGGTTTTATTAAAGTCTGTAAGACTGCAAGAACAGAATGGGTTGTTGTTGTTTTTTTAAAAAAAGTATTTTGCATAGGAAGCTGCCTTTTATACAGAGTCTGCCATTGGTTCATCTAGCTTAGTATTGTCTACACGAACTGGCTGTTCCGGATTCCAGACAGGGGTCTTTCCCGGTCCCACAGAGAGATGGCTGTTAGATTGCATTTCTTAGTGCAGAAAATATTGATCTGATGTGTAGAGATCTTTCCTATTCTAATTAATTCAAGAGGGTTCTGGAAGCTTCTCTGTGTGAAAGAAACAAGCAGAAGGTTCATGGTATTTGGGTTATATACCTTCAGAGAAGCTGAGTACAACTGGTTTAAACTGGTTCTCTTCCCTTTTTCTGTCAAGGTCATGCTGACTAGAAAAGTAGGGCCAGAAGGAGTCTGGGTTTCTTTTTCTTTTTCTCCCTCTTTTCCTTCTGGTGTGGTGTTCTGTACATAGTATGCATAGTGTTAAAGTTTAGACTTCTTATAAGTTATTGTAAGTTTAAGTCTGCTGCAACTGGGTTTCTTATGGACAGGGCCAATCCTGAATGTATGGGATTTGTGGCCATTATGCTCATTTGCCTTCAGTAGCAGTGAAGCTCTGCTGGATGATTTACCAGTACTTCCCCCAGTTTTCCCCAGTCCTCAAATTGTATATTATGTCCTATATCTTGTGCCCATTTAATCATGACTGATTTGACCTCCTCATCTTTTGTTTCCCATTCTAGCAGAATACTATATGCTTTCTTCAGCAGCTTCCCTTCTTCTTCTGTAACTTCCTTTTGAAATCTGGAAGTTGTATAACTAAACATTTCTAAGCCTCTCTCTGTGAACATTGCATGAAAGACATTGGTAAGAGCTTCTTGTCTATCTATTGCTGGCAGCCTGCTGTGAGGGGGAGGGATCAGATTCCTTCAAGCCTGACATCATATCAAAAACCGGGACTGCTCTTGTAAATCCAGGGTTGTCTCTGGAAATAGGGAAACTAACTTATTAAATTTACACACGTAAAGGAATGTGCACCTAGACCAACATAGGGAAGGGCCATAACTCTGTGGTAGACCAACCATCTTGCAAGATGACCCCAGGTTCAATTCCTGGCACTTCCAGGTAGGGTTGGGGCAGACTTCTACCTGAAATCCTGGAGGGCTGCCACCATTTCATGTAGACAATACTGAGCTTGATGGATTGATGGTCTGATGAGGAATCTTCCTATGATCGTATGCATTATACATAGGGCAGCCTCTGAAGACAGTTCGGAAATTTCAGCTGGTGCAGAATTCAGCGGCCAGGTTGCTCCCCTGGAACAAGACTGTTTGAGCATATTACACACTGTTTGCACTTTTGCTGTGGACTCACTTGTGGAGATGAAGCCGATTGCTTCTTTTTCTTAGACATTTTCACAGAAATGCAGCCGCTCCACCAAGTTAGTGGCTAAATATCTCTATTTGTTTTTTTGTCGTCGAAATACACTGCAGACGTCTGATCTCCCTGGAGACCAAGAGATATGACGATAGACTGCTCTGCCTCCTTTCTTTTAGCAAATGTTTTGTGCCACTGGGGAAGTGGTAATTCTGTATTGATTTGTTTTTTATGTTGTATGTGATGCCAATGAAGGTTTTACGATATGATATTACACCGATCCTGGTCCAACTGCACTGCCTACCGATTAGTTTCCTGGCCTGATTCAAAGTGCTGGTTTTGACCTATAAAGCCTTAAATGGCATGGGACCACAATATCTCAAGGACCAATTATTTCCATATGAACCTACCCGGTCCCTGAGATCATCTTCTGAAGCCCTTCTTCATGTGCCTCCTCCTTGAGAGGTCTGGAGGGTGGCAACATGAGAACAGGGCCTTCTCTGCAGTGGCTCCCCAGCTGTGGAATGCTTTCCCCTGGGAAGTTCGCACGGCGCCTTCATTACACACCTTTAGGCGCCAGGCCTTTGGTTGATTTGATTGACTTCCTATGCCCTTTTAAAATGTTTTTTTGGGGGGACAGGAGGCTATTGGGTTGCTGTTTTTATTTTTATTGTGTATTTTGTGGTTTTATATCTTGATTTTATTCTGTGAACTGCCCTGAGACACCCAAGTACAGAGCAGTATATAAATTCAATAAATAATAATAATTTTCCCTTTGTTGAAACTAAGGCTCTTGAGAGAAGACCTTAAGATGTCTGGATTGATGTCTGGATTTTCTGACTGAAAATCAAACTAATCATGCCCAGGGTTGTTTCACACTTTAACTCATGCAGTCATTCATCATAGGAAATTACGAAGGGTAATCTTTCTAAGCGTCAGGCGAAAAAGCCAGCTCCTGTCACCAGAGAGGAGAGCCTTAATTTGCAGAAATGTGTATCTAAAAATGTTCCTCACCAAATCATCTGCTTAGTCTCTTTCATTTCTTGACTGTCATTTTGGCAGCTCTCTGGAGCACTCGGCCCGAATGAGTGGCATCGTCACATACAGCTACAGAAAATATGCTTTTTAAAAAATAGACTGTAAAGGCACTTAATTTTAAGAAAGTGGGGGACCATTTCCAGCATAATAGCTGAAGCAGAGATGTGTCAGTCATGTCATGTCATAATGACAGGCAACAGTGCACTGAAGGCACATCATTCTGACATTCTGGATAGGGAGAATATTTTAAAACCAGCTTTCTAAAAATGAGGCTGAAAAAGAACTAATTTTAATCGCTCTGGTTTTAAGGGCTTAACTTGATTCCCACTCTTCATTAAATGCTCTCTAGATTGCCAATAGCAATGACACAAATCCATATGCAATTCCAAAAAGTCGTAGAACCACTCAAATAGACATGTTTGTCTTCCCCTAGGGATTATGGAATTTATTTGACAATTTATTTACTTAAGAAATGCATATATGGCCCTTTGTCAAAAAGCCACAAGGCATTGACAAATTAGTGCTAAAGTTATAAGTTTAATGTACATAAAATGTGCGTTTAAATACATTGTGTTTGAAATGCTATAAAGAGAAGTTTGCATTATGTGAGAGGTTCCACTCTGGCAAAAGCGTCGGAAAAGGCTGGTGTTTTTCCATTCCAGCGGGGTTTAGGATACCTCATCTCAGGAAAACTGAGATGCAGCTCTCATAGCAAGAGAGGAAGACTGAGAAATCATAGATGGTTAGTAGCAGCAATAGCAGAGAAGCTCTGTGGTGATGAACAAGGTTAGGTTCTCTCTCTGGGACCAGAGAGAGGAAAGTTTACTGAACTGCATAAATAAAATAAAGGACTGAACCACATTACAGTACTTGACTGTAGTGTGTTGCTTTGTATTTTGTTCTTGCAACTTCTTAAACTAGATTTAAGACTGTTCTGCAGTAAAGTTTTGAAACTTATTCTTGGGGTGGTAAGCTCATTTATTTCTACACAAGGTACTGTTCAGTAATTCTGCTGAACAATTCTAAGAATGAGTTACACAATAAACAGCATGATAAATATATAAAACATAATGTCCATGAAATACAAGTTACAAAGGTCCATTATTTTAAGCAATACATAATGGTATGTAATAAATAGGCAGTACCTAATGAGCAGCAGTGTCAAATTATTCACAGCATTGAACCAGCAACAAACTCTAAAACACCCCTAGCAAAATACAGGTGTTCTAATAACATAGGATATTGTCTACTCATTTCAGATTCAACTATAAACAGCAGTAGCAGTGTAAAAAAATAAATAAGGGGTTGTAGGCAGTGTACTGCTAAGTTAAAGTTAAAGCATACTGCTAAATTAAAGAGAATAATGGGAGAAGCGAATTAAAAGGTAAAATTGAGGAAAAGGTTTATATATGTATCTCTTAGGTTGTCTTCATTTGGTTTATTTGGTCTTGGTTTTCAGCTTCTTTAGCTATTTTTCTACATCAGCATATACATCTGTTGGAGAGCCAGTGTGGTGTAGTGGTTAAGAGCGGTAGACTCGTAATCTGGTGAACCGGGTTCGCGCCTCCGTTCCTCCACATGCAGCTGCTGGGTGACCTTGGGCTAGTCACACTTCTTTGAAGTCTCTCAGCCCCACTCACCTCACAGAGTGTTTGTTGTGGGGGAGGAAGGGAAAGAAGAATCTTAGCCGCTTTGAGACTCCTTCGGGTAGTGGTAAAGCGGGATATCAAATCCAAACTCCTCTTCTTCTTCTTCTTCTTCTTCTTCTTCTTCTTCTTCTTCTTCTTCTTCTTCATCTATGCAAAACTATCTCTTAATACACACACACACACACACAATGGCAGAACCGCCCATCTCTCAGCTGGGAGTTTTCCTCCCATCTCCCAGGCTCTCTTAGTTGAGAGCTGTTCATTTATCCAAGTTCGCTGAATGTTTATTTTAGCAAAAGTCCCATACTTGTTCTCAGTGTGCGTATGAACTGTTCAACAGCAATCTCCTTGACATAGACAAATGAGTTATTATGCATAACTCCAGTCCAAATATTGTACTTTTGATGATAAAGCATTGGGCTTATATCTGCCACCTCTTTTGAAAAGCTGGTGTAAATCATAAGCTTGAGCTCCCTCCTTCAAGAGTTCAGTGCAGCTAAACACAATGGGTAGTCTTAAGCAAGCCATTATCTCCCAGCCTCTCTTCTATAATATGGAGAGATTGGTTCTGGACAGATTTACAAGGATTACAATAGAAAAATAAAGTGTGTGAAGAACTTTGGAAAAAGCTGTAGGGGAGAAAAAGAGCTTTTTTTAAAAAAAGAATTGATACTGTCCCTGGTTCGAAGCACAGTTTTAAGAGGCCAAAGACAGATTTGAATTATCACATCATGAGAGCTAATAATGTGCCAATTCTTTTACTTGTGTATTGAGATTCAAAACACATGTTAAAATGATCATCTGGTAATAGGTAGAAGGCAGGCAGGAAGTATCATTTTTAAAAGTTGTCCTTCCCAAGAACTGCATCGTAACTGTCATTTATCCATGTGCTGCCACCTGGAACAAAATCAATTCTTTGTCAATCAGACAAGGGCTAATTTGAACTCCTTGAAAGAACAGAATTCACACTCATTCTATAGATACCACGTATAAATATCCCCGTTGTGGGGATCCGAACTGCCAACCTTCTGATCGGCAAGCCCAAGAGGCTAAGTGGTTTAGACCACAGTGCCATCCACATCCTGAATAAACAAGCATACAGTAGGAGAACACTTCAATCTCCCAGGACATTCTATACAAGATCTCAAAGTAGCTGTATTACTACAAAGGAATTTCAGAAATAGACTGGAAAGAGAAGCTGCTGAATTGCAACTCATTACCAAACTTAAAACCATGGAGAGACCTGGTCTGAACAAAGACATTGGATTCTTATCTCATTATACATGACAAAGCCATTTTTCACCTTCTCATCCCTTGCTTTTTCCTGTAAGACCTATTGCAGTCGTTAAGAGTCGTCAACAGGCTCATCTCAGCTATCTGCCAACCACCCATTCCCACCACCCTTCTGAGTAATACCCCTCCCCACCTTCTCACTATATAGAAGGATCTGGCAACTTCTGTTTCAATGTATCTGAAGAAGTGTGCATGCACACAAAAGCTCATACCAAGAACTAACTTAGTTGGTCTTTAAGGTGCTACTGGAAGGAAATTTTTTTTTTTGTTTTGAACAAGCACACAGTCACTGATAGGTCCACCCGCCATTGTGAGGCTCAAAGCAATGAAGATGATGCCTTCCCAGCTGTTGCCATTGGCTGTGGGTTTCTTGTGATGTCACAAAAGCACTTGGCAACTGAGTGGATATAAAGGCAGGCCAAGGGGAAAGCCCTTTTCTATTTCCAGCAGGACGCACCTGGCAATGGATGTGACCTTCAGCACTGCCCAGGTTTCTTCCACTTGGAGGAGGCAAACTGGTGAATGGAAGGAGGCAATCCTCTGGCAGTGGGATGCTAGGGAGCAATAATAAGGCAAGCTTGCTTGCTTGACGGCTGCTGGTATCCGTGGTTGGAAACTGGTGGACGTCTCATGATGATCTTAACAGTAGCTTCTGGGACAACGGGACACCATGACGGAAACCAGAGCACATGAAAACGCCGTCCACCTTCCTGCCACAGCGATACCTATTTATCTACTTGCACTGGCCTGCTTTCGAACTGCTAGGTTGGCAGGAGCTGGGACAGAGCAACGGGAGCTCATCCCATCACAGGGATTCAAACCGCTGACCTTCCAATCAGCAAGCCCAACAGGCTCAGTGTGTCATATCAAGAAGTAGCACAAATGCATATTGCCACTTCCTATGGGTCAATTTACAACCCTAGGGCATCAGTGTTTAGCAGGGAATTTCATGAGGCTCCAAACCTGAGACCTGGGGTGGCGCATGGTGATGTCATGGGGGCGAGTCCTGGAGATGAAGGTTAATTGGGAGATGGGAGCAGAGGAGGGCAGACCACCTGTCAGCTGGAGGGCAAACCTGGAAACTTTGGGTCAGACTAAACACACTTACTAGGCAGTTACAGATAGGTAGCCGTGTTCGTCTGCCATAGTCAAAACAAAAAAAATTTTTTTTCTTCCAGTAGCACCTTAAAGACCAACTAAGTTAGTTCTTGGTATGAGCTTTCGTGTGCATGCACACTTCTTCAGATACACCTGTATCTGAAGAAGTGTGCATGCACACGAAAGCTCATACCAAGAACTAACTTAGTTGGTCTTTAAGGTGCTACTGGAAGAAAAAATTTTTTTTTCGTTTTGACTTACTAGGCAATAATTCTACTGATAAAGGTAAAGGTAAAGGACCCCTGACAGTTAACTCCAGTCACAGACGACTCTGGGGTTGCGGCTCTCATCTTGCTTTACAGGTTGAGGGAGCCGGTGTTTGTCCACAGACAGTTTTTCCGGGTTATGTGGCCAGCATGACTAAGCTGCTTCTGGCGCAATGGAGCACCAAAACCAGAGCAGCACACGGAAACACCGTTTACCTTCCCACCGGAGCAGTACCTATTTATCTACTTGCACTTTTTGGTGTGCTTCTGAACTGCTAGGTTGGCAGGAGCAGGGACAGAGCAACGGGAGCTCACACCATCGCAGGGATTCGAACCACCAACCTTCTGATCAGCAAGCCTAAGGCTCAGTGGTTTAGACCACAGCGCCACCCACATCCCATAATCCCACTGATAGGAGTGTGCTATTAGATAACCAAGAACTGGGTGGAGAGAAAAGTGTGTGTGTATGTCACGACTCCCAGTCTAGCTGCTGGTGAAATCAGATGCAGAGCAACTGCTAGTTCTTTTATGAAATTCAACAGAATACACAGAGAGACCATGAATTATGTTCCCCTCAGCCTCGATAGTTACGGATAGGTCCGTATAGTTAAAGCTATGGTTTTCCCAGTAGTGATGTATGGAAGTGAGAGCTGGACCATAAAGAAGGCTGATCGCCAAAGAATTGATGCTTTTGAATTATGGTTCTGGAGGAGACTCTTGAGAGTCCCATGGACTGCAAGAAGATCAAACCTATCCATTCTGAAGGAAATCAGCCCTGAGTGCTCACCGGAAGGACAGATCCTGAAGCTGAGGCTCCAATACTTTGGCCACCTCATGAGAAGAGAAGACTCCCTGGAAAAGACCCTGATGTTGGGAAAGATGGAGGGCACAAGGAGATGGGGACAACAGAGGATGAGATGGTTGGATAGTGTTCTCGAAGCTACCAGCATGAGTTTGACCAAACTGCGGGAGGCAGTGGAAGACAGGAGTGCTTGGCGTGCTGTGGTCCATGGGGTCATGAAGAGTCGGACATGACTAAACGACTAAACAACAACAGCCTCGATATGTAGCTCAGAGTGGCCACTCCACATCCCTTGCAGCACTTCCTAGCTTCCAAACCCCTCCTTATTGCCTACAGTGGCCGGCAATGGAATCTTTCTCTCTCTGTTTAGCCTTCTACTCTAAGATTCGAAGGGATCACCTGGTCCTTGGAAAAGGAGGGGGTTCCACCAGGATTTCAAGTGACGTGGTACCCACTGTCCGTTGTATTGTTTCTCCCACTTCTGAGTCCTGTCTCTGTTCAGGACTAGAGCATCTGCTAGCTTGCTCCGGTGCCTCATCCTCCATTATTTCCCAACTCTTTGCTTCTTCTTCTGGGGTGTGTCCTGTTTGCCACCACCATGGTCAAGATAGCACCAGCATTGTATATGGGCCCAGTTCAAGCTGCAACTTTGAGCTCAGATGGCTCGTTTGACTGTAGCTGAATATTTGACCTATGGTTTTATAAGCAGAATATCATGGTTGTGTTCAGCTTTATCCATTGAAAAATATTATAGGCTGCAAGCTTCTCTTGAAGAGTGCTGATGATTTTGCACAACCACACATCTGCCACGGAGGAAACCCCATTGCTAGCAAACTGTATGATATATATAAAAGCTCCCCATATTTTATCGCATGACTTCTGTGAAATGAGGCTAAAAGCAGAGGAGAAAGTCTTGCAGTTCATCTGCAATTTGGATAGGGTATTTTTTTCATATAAATCTAAAGCATGTGAATTTCAAAGAGGCCTTTTGATTATTCAGGAAGGGACACACAAAATACTCCCAGTTGAGTCTTCCTTCTTGCACCTCTGCGCTTTCTCTCATGTTTGTTTATGAGTGTCTGGGGAACGCAATGCTTTCTCTCTTATATTGGAAAAGTTCTGTTTTTAACTTTATGATTATTTTAAAAAGGTTTCCACTCATTTTAGACTTTATTTGAATTCTTTTTGCTGCAAAGTTCAAAACACATCAATGAACTTACAAAACATTAGTCGGGATCAGAAAATGCCTGAGAGATCCTCAAATGTCAAAAGCATAAAACTCTAAAAAACTGACTGCTGAAATGTAACCATGATCACAGAAACATACACTCTGAACTAAAGAGGGCTACTGCAGAGCAAGCTGAATTTAAACTATAACGTGAGAGAAGGGAGTTCCCCAAAGTAAATTTTAATTGGCCAGTTGAAAGTTCTGGAACAGAATGGCTAGAGTGCCTAGCCTAGGAGGTGGTCAAGATCAAATGCCCTGGTGTCAGATCACAGCACAGCTGGCTAAGATCCATCTCTAGCTCCTTGCAGGTGCACTTTCCTACTTGTTCCCTTTCTGCTAACGTTGATACATAACTGCCAGGTGCCAGAAGATCCCACCCCATGGCAGGTTGCCAGGAAAGGATAAGACAAGAAAAAGTTCTTACCAACTGCTTTTTGTTCAATATTCACAGAGAGAGGCTTGGAGATGCAGCTTCTTGGAATAATGGTGTTGCCCTGAGTGAGTCTCCACCCCCTTCCTCTCTCATGCGTCATAACTACGGGTGCTGAGAAGTGCCCTCTGCCTTTGAGCTCTTTGCTCCCCTACTTTCAATGCTTGCCGCATTCTGGGAGAGGGGGGTGTCTGGAATGCTTTCCACAGACACTGTGTCTGTCTGCTGTCACCCCTCTGGTGCTCCGTCATCATCTTCTTCTTCTTCTTCTTCTTCTTCTTCTTCCTCCTCCTCCTCCTCCTGCTCCCCTCCTCCCCCATTATTTCCCAGCTTTCCCCCTCATCTGCCTCTGAGCTGTGATCTCCCTCAAACCCCTGTTGTAATTCTGAACTGTCTTCCTCTTCCTCTTCCTCCTCCTCCTCCTCCTCCTCCTCCTCCTCCTCCTCCTCCTCCTCCTCTTCTTCTTCTCCTCTGGAAGAGTCAGGCTGGGGAGGCGGTCTCCACCATTCCTCCTCTGCCCAGTCCCTGACAATAACTATCTTTGATGGGGACAAGGAGGGCAAATCACAAATCCATCATTGTGCGAAAGAACCACTTGGCTTGTGAAGGTGGCTTGCAGGCCCCTACTGCATGCAAACACTTTGCTAGCCCAAGGAACAAAATAGGGTTGGCTACCAGGTCCAAAGAACAAACCTCCCATGGGCTTTCCCATCACTTTCACTTGTTATGCAAAGTACCCTTAACAAATTCCTCCAGTAGAAGAGTTTCTTTGAACAAATGAACCCCTAATTCCTATCTTGTCTGCTTTGGGGGTGAGGGTGGGGATCACTCAAGTGTATAACTTGTATCTGGCAGATTAATGACAAACGGAGGGAAATGCTATTGTCATCATCCTTTATGCAACATCAGATTTAAAAGGCTGTGACTGAAATTAATCTGTCCAGCAAAGGAAGCATAATGAAGCAGAACAATATCTTTTAACATTGTCCTGTTCTGTTATTGGTAGGCATTTAACAGTCTTTGCTAATCCATCCTTGGAGGCTCGGCTTTTGTGAGAGGCATTGAAAAGTGCTGTTGTGGCAGCTTGCTTTCAGTGGTGCAGAAAGAAATCCAGGCCAAATCACCTTGCGCCAATTTCCACCCTACCTGCAGCAGCTGAACGCCTTGAGAAATGAATCTACAAAGTCTTCTCGCATTGGTCTGCTTTGGCTTAATGTGTTCACCCCAGCAGTTCAAAAACTCTTCCCCATTTCCGAAGACATCGTAACAGTGGGCAGCAAAGATAGAAACTACCAGGTAAATCTCCTGAAAACTAAAGCAGGAAATGCAAGCAGATTGGAAGATTTCACGAGAGAGAAGCAATTTTAATTGCTTCTCCTGAAGATAACTTTCTTGTCGTGCAAAAAACCACTTCATGATCCCCATATCTTTACCAGCCACTTCTGTATCTCTGAGAATGGCTGAGGTGCGGAAACTTTTACCTCTTCCATCAATAACCCTGTTTGTAATTCTGGAAATACCTTATTTTGTTTTCTCAACTTAAAAAGGTAAAGGTAAAGGACCTCTGACAGTTAAGTCCAGTCGCAGACGACTCTGGGGTTGCGGCGCTCATCTCGCTTTACAGGCCGAAAGAGCCAGCATTTGTCCACAGACAGTTTTTCCAGGATATGTGGCCAACAGGACTGAGCCACTTCTGGTGAAACAAGAACAGTGCACGGAAGCGCCGTTTACCTTCCCGCCGGAGCAGTACCTACTTGCATTTTTGGCATGCTTTCGAACTGCTAGGTTGGCAGGAGCAACGGGAGCTCACCCCATCACAGGGATTCAAACCGCCGACCTTCTGATCGGTAAGCCCAAGAGGCTCAATGGTTTAGACCACAGCACCACCCATGTCCCAAATAAACACACAATCACTGATAGGTCCACCTGCCATTGTGAGGCTCAAAGCAATGAAGATGATGCCTCCCCAGCTGTTGCCATTGGCTGTGGGTTTCTTGTGATGTCACAAAAGCCCTTGGCAACTGAGTGGATATACAGGCAGGCCAAGGGGAAAGCCCTTTTTTATTTCCAACAGGACACACCTGGCAATGGATGTGACATTCAGCCCTGCCCAGGTTTCTTCCACTTGGAGGAGGCAAACTGGTGAATGGAAGGAGGCAATCCTCTGGCAGTGGGATGCTAGGGAGCGATAATAAGGCAAGTTTGCTTGCTTGAAGCCTGCTGGTATCCATGGTTGGAAGCTGTCAGATGTCTCATGATGGACCTAACAATGGGAACAATGGGACATCATGACATAAGCCAGAGTGCACAGAAATGCTGTTTACCTTCCCACCACAGCGGTACCTATTTATCTACTTGCACTGGTGTGCTTTCAAATTGCTAGGTTGGCAGAAGTTGGGAGAGAGCAACGAGAGCTCACCCCGTCACGGGGATTCGAACCGCTGACCTTCTCTTCGGCAAGCCCAAGAGGCTCAGTGGTTTAGACCACAGCGCCACTCGCGTCCCCTTTATCAACTTAGATGCCTTAAAAACTGATTTGGCAGATTCATGGAATGTACATCTATCAATGGCTTTTGGCAATGCCAGTTAAGAATGCAGTCTTCCTGTTCAGCGATAGTATACCCTGAGATTTAGGGACAGAACAAAATGGGTTGCTACCACCATTATGCAATTGAGTTTCCCAGACCCATCTTGCTGGGTTTTATATGAGGTAAAGAAGAGCTTTTGGCTGATCCAGCAATTAAATGTTTATGTTCCCTGCAGCTTTTGTCCCTATAGCATAGAATCATAGAATTGGAAGGTCATATAGTTTAACCCCCCACGGTTCAGGAATCATTTGCCCAATGCAGGACTTGATCCCACAAGCCTGAGATTAAGAGTCTCATGTTCTACCGACTAAACTATCCCAGGATTTGATGTGTGTCCCAGTCGGATTTTCTGAGCTCAGTTCCACACATCAGCATCACAACGATTCCTCCTTGCCTTCCCACACAATTTATTGGGAGAAGATTTGGAAATATGCAGAGTTGCAAAGGTATCATACCTTGCAGTGATATGTGGACTAAAATCTATGGACTTTCTCTTTAAAAAGTGTTTTCCTTTTGTGACAAAAATATTGCAAATGGACGGGGAGAGTCTTGGCCAATTTGTTTCCCTAATTCTATATTATTTGAAATGGAAATATAAAAAAATATGCCCAGATATAAATTTTGTAATACAAGAATGGGCAGATCTGAATCAGATAAATGAATCTCCTTAGAAGTAGTTGGCAACTGTATGCGCTGAATTGGATCTGACCATGCAAACATAACAAACTTTGATCTACATTAACCCTCCTTTGGCAAATGTAAAAAAATACAAGCGGCAAGATGGCACTTTCAAAGGACACACTGCTGATTTCTTTCTTTCTTTCTCTCTCTCTCACTCACACACCAGACAGTGAACTCCCAACTCAATGTGACTTCAGTTTTTGGCTCTCTTAGGAGTGGTATCCTGTAAACTTTGGGAAATGTAGTAACAAACAAGCCCTGGGAAGTATTGTGTCTTACTCGAGCTGCTGAGAAAAATATCAAGAAGGATCCACTCAAGCAGGAACATAGTGTTAAAACAACTAGCTCTGTGCCATATGAATTGGAACATATTTAAATCTTGGGCCTCCGCTCCTTTCAGAAATAGCAAACATTTGTTCATTTTCGGTGGGTATGTTCCACACTTCTCTAAGTAGCACCAAAATAAGTTTTGTTTGTAATTAATCCATTAATTAACCAACATTGAAATCTTTTATGTTTACATAAAAGTAAGTCCCACTGAGTTCAATGTGACTTACTCCCCAGGTAAGTGTGCAAAAAGTACACCCCCAGATGTTCTGCCATCTGTTTCCCAGTTGCCATTATTCAAGGCTGCCACTTAAATCTACTTCTTTCGTCTCTTTATTACTTGAAGCTGTTATTTATATCTGTGAGCCCCAGTCTCCCGTAAATAAAAAAAGTTGTTATATTCTGCTATGGGCTTCTCATTGGGGGCAACTTATATTTTCATATTCCTTTAATTTATGTTTATTGCACCACAGACTTATGTTTCACAGCTGCTTTCCTTTCCTTTTTCCCTATGCAGTTTTTAATTATGAGCTTCAGCTCACAAACCTGAAGTGCTTTCTCCAAATATTATGGGGCACATACAAAGAAACCATGCAGCATTATTTCCAAACCAGAAAAAAATAGCTTTGGCTTTGACGGGGTTGTGAATTTCATTGTGTAAAATTCCATGGTGGAATGGTTAGTACTTTGGACTCTGAGTCCAGGGATCTGAGTTCAAATCTCGGTGGAACCTACTGTGTGTGTGTGTGTGTGTGTGTGTGTGTGTGTGAAGGCAAGGGAGCTTTGCAAGCAGCTCATTGGCAGAACCCATGTTTTGCAGGTAGAATGGTCCCCTCATCTGCCTCTGAGCTGTGACCTCCAGCAAACCACTATTGCAAATCTGTACAGTGGTACCTCGGGTTACAGATGCTTCAGGTTATGCGATTTCGGGTCGCGCACCTCGCCAAACCCGAAAGTACCGGAATGGGTCACTTCCAGGTTTCAGCGCTTGTGCATGCGCAGAAGTACTAAATTGCACTTTGTGCATGCGCAGAAGCACTAAATCATGCTTTGAGCATGCGCAGAAGTGCCGAATTGCGACCCACGTGTGTGCAGATGTGGCACTGCAAGTTGCGAACGCTGCGGGTTGCGAACGTGCATTCCGCACGGATCACGTTCGCAACCTGAGGTTCCACTGTACTGTCTTCCTCTTCCTCCTCCCTGGAAGGGTCAGGCTGGGGAGGCAGTCTCCACCATTCCTCTTCTGCCCAGTCCCTGACAGATGATGTCACGACACTCAGATCAATCAGTAGTCAATCAGATGTTAAATTATTATAAAAACATCACGAAGTTGAGGATAAAGTCAATTAAGAGTGGTGGCTGATCTACCGAAATCAGCTAACACTCTGCAAGCATTCTGTGGAAAAGGGAACATTTCCTACAAAATACAGTTGAGTACTTTCAGATCAATTCTAAGAGCCTTTCAGATCTGCAAAAGCTAAAAATAGCAATCTATATTTGGCAAGTTCAGGGCATATGTCCTGGTATAAGTTCAACACAAGGAGAAAACTGATCCCGCTTTCTATATCACAGCAGAATGGAGGAGCAGGTGTCTGTCTTTATCACTTGTCTAACTTGAGCAGAACTACAGAGTAATCAAATGGGGGTGTCCCATTTTAACTTTCTGGAAGTATAATGTTAGCACTTTATTCCTTGGTCTGTATTGCTAAGCGGGTTGTGAACTTAATTTAGAAAATAGTAAACTGAAGAGGACACTTTTGAAAATGACAACTTAGTAATAAAAAAGTGTTTGAGCCCCATGGATAAAACATGAAAAGACAATGTTGAAGTGCTTGTGGCAAAGCCATTGTCAAATCATAGCAGGAGCCGAGGAAAGAATTAAATGCTATTTTCAAAAAATCCTCTGCAGCAAAACAATAAGAATGAATCTGACATAGTAAAAAATAATACTTGGATGTGTGGAATTATTTGGAATGCCTAGGGATAATTTCAACACATTATATGTTAAAGAGAGAAAATAAAACAAAACCAGGTGTTGTGAACCTTTTGTATTTTCAGTCATGAGAAGCCGATGAGATTTGTTGCTTACACAAATCACAAATGAGTCTCATGTTACATTTCATAAAGGATGTTGTGCCTTTTAAAGATACAAGTCCCTTTTAGATGCTTTTTCTGTTGCACTGAGGAGGGCATCATAATATGGCACTTGTTCAATGGCTCAGAGCCAACATTCGCTTCTTCTCCAATTAAGTGTGCCAGAGGGGTTCAGGTTCCCAGCCCGGAGATGATGAGAAAATATGACAATCACCTGCATTGCCAAGCCCTTAGTATTCAAAACAGAATAATCATCGTCATGCAGAAGTTGCGTTTTAAGTACAGAAGAGAAGAAGAAGAGTTTGGACTTGATATCCCGCCTTTCACTCCCCTTAAGGAGTCTCAAAACGGCTAACAATCTCCTTTACCCTTCCTCCCCCACAACAAACACTCAGTGAGGTGAGTGAGGCTGAGAGACTTCAGAGAAGTGTGACTAGCCCAAGGTCACCCAGCAGCTGCATGTGGAGGAGTGGGGAATCAAACCAAGTTCACCACATTACGAGTCCACCGCTCTTAACCACTACACCACGCTGGCAGTTAGACTTCTGGTTACGAACCATCCTCCTTACGCACACTTCGGGTTACGAGCTCCACTGGCCCGGAAGTAGGTCTCCTGGTTGTGGACTTTGCCCCAGGATGCGAGCAGAAATCATGGGCTGGGAGGACCCATTAGCAAAAGCGCACCTCAGGTTAAGAACGGTTTCGAGTTGAGAACGGACCTCCGGAACGAATTACGTTCGTAACCAGAGCTACCACTGTACACCCTTTTCTTCAAAAAGTGTGGCTGTGCCCAAGGCTTTGTTGGACGGAATTCTATGTATGAACTGGTTGTGCCAAGATTTCATGTGTATTCAGTAGTGCTATGCACAGGATAGATGTTCATATGGGACATGGGTAATGCTGTGGTCTAAACCACCGAGTCTCTTGGGCTTGCCGATCAGAAGGTCGGCAATTCAAATCTGCATGACGGGGTGAGCTCCCATTGCTCTGTCCCAGCTCCTGCCAACCTAGCAGTTCGAAAGCACGCCAGTGCAAGTAGGTACCACTGCGGTGGGAAGGTAAATGCCGTTTCCATGCGCTCTGGTTTCCATCACAGTGTCCTGTTGCACCAGAAGTGGTTTAGTCATGCTGGCCACATGACCCGGAAAGCTGTCTGTGGACAAACGCCAGCTCCCTTGGTGCCGAAACCCCAAGGTCACCTTTGACTGGACTTAACTGTACAGGGGTCCTTTACCTTTACCGTTTTTTTAGATGTTCATAGAACACACAACCTCTATATTGGCTGTTGCCATCTTGCTTTGCTAATCAGACCCAGGACATTCAGTGGGTGCATAAGGGGTTACAGTGGTACCTCGGGTTAAGAACTTAATTCGTTCTGGCGGTCTGTTCTTAACCTGAAACTGTTCTTAACCTGAAGCACCACTTTAGCTAATGGGGCTTCCTGCTGCCGCCGCGCCGCTGAAGCACAATTTCTGTTCTCATCCTGAAGCAAAGTTCTTAACCTGAGGTACTATTTCTGGGTTAGCGGAGTCTATAACCTGAAGCGTATGTAACCCAAGGTACCACTGTATAATGTTTATAGCTGCTTTAGAGAAGAGGAGATGTCCATGGTTGTCACTAGTCTGGGAGACAGAGCCTTCTGATTTCCAGGCCAAGGAGAGAACTAAACAGCACATTAGACTTTCCACCTCACATTGAAGGTAAGAGGGCATTGATACCTCAGGCGGTTAGTTCATTCATTTTGTTCATATTTCCCAAACAAACTGAGCGGTGATTTGCCATCCCTTTCAAAGGGCATGGGCAGGTAATTCATTAGTCAAGGACTCTTGGTCTAAGTGTTCATCCTGACCATTGTGATACCGCCTTGATACGTCCAATTAAGAGCTACTTACTTTTAGATGCCATTTTTTCTGAACAGCACTTTCTGACTGCCAATAAAACACGCACGTGCACAAAGGCACCAAAGGAACAAAATGGTGTTCAAGTACATGACCCTTGGCTCCCAGCTAAGAGGGTGACGCAGCGAAATGCAAATTAGGGTACAAATAAATGAAGCTTTAAAAATGTTTATTGTTCTGCTGTTTAGCAGTCTTCCCCAAAGTGTCGTTTTTATTTACGCATTTAAACTCGCTCTCCTAATCAATGCATAGATTCAGAAACAAGGAGCGCTCAGCAGGTTCCGCTGCTCAGAGTTCTCCTTCATCCCTAAAAGATTTCTCCAGAGTAGGGTCAGCAAACTTTTTCAGCAGGGGGCCGGTCCACTGTCCCTCAGACCTTGTGGGGGGCCAGACTATTTTTTTTGGGGGGGGAATAAACAAATTCCTATACCCCACAAATAACCCAGAAATGCATTTTAAACAAAAGCACACATTCTACTCATGTAAAAACAAGCTGATTCCCGGACCATCTGCGGGCTGGATTTAGAAGGTGATTGGGCCAGATCCGGCCCCCGGGAATTAGTTTGCCTACCCATGCTCCAGAGGCTGGATGTGGCACTTAGCTAACAGGACATGTTGAGAGTGAGAAACAAAAGCTCTGGGCAGGAGAACTTGTCAGCTCATAAATATAACAAGGACCCAAGCAGAAATCATCCCCAGGAAGTGATTCTGATCATTTGTACAGGTGGGTCTTCCGTTGCTTCGGCATTTGTTATTTTCTGTTTCCAATGAGAGTGATGAATGGGGGACTTCCGGGTTAGCGCGAACGGCTAATGGCGGATTCCCTCCGAGCTCCGGAGGGAATTGGCTCTTCAGGAGTTGGGTCTTGCCGCTGCGGCGACGTGGGGACCCTTAGAAATCACAGGCGCGGAAGCCTGTGAACTTGGTGACTCGGCGGGCACCATTTGCGCCCCCCCGACCTGTGAAGAAGCCTTTTTAAAGGCTTCGGGACGGGGGACGGGGTGAGCGGCGCGGTGCTGAGAGTCGACTGCTTCTCCTGGGGAGTGAAGCCGCGAGCCATGGTCGGAGGGCGCTGACTTTCTCCTGTGAACAATCGGACCCTAAAAGTAACAACCCGTGAGTAGTACGGAAATTGGACTTTTTAAGGAAATTTCTTTTGGAATTTGGCACGATCGGGGAAGGCGCAAACAGGAAGTCCGCCTCCCCTCCTTGTAAAAAAATCTAAAGCAAGGACTAGTCAACTAAGGTCGAGAGAATTGTTTCTTCGATAAAAGATATTAATTTCACGACTTGGCGATATAAGTATAAGTAATTGTGCTGGAGGATAAGAGTTAATTTTGAGAGTTGAAGTGCCACCCCCCCAGACCCGGGAGTGATTCGCGAGAGAGCCTGCTGAGGAAATATAGAGGAGTTTGACAGCTGTCAAAATTAGCTGTCAAAAAGGAAAAAGAGAACTTTGTTTCTGCTGTCTCTGCTGGATACAGTTGCTGCAACCTGGTTATATTTTGTTGAAAATAAGTAAGAACTGATACAATTAAACCTGACTTTTGGATTTTAACTGGAAAGAATACTAAGTTACCAAAATCCCTCTAGAGGGGATTTGGGACATTACAAGAATGGCTGGAAGAGGGAAAATTCAGGCTGGGCTGTACAGAGTATTTGTTCTCCTGGGAAAGTTACAAGGCCAAATTGATGTTTTGGCTACAAATGTAAAAACCTTGAGCTTAACAGTAAATAACATTACGGAATTTGATAAGGACATGACTCAGGAAGCCCATGCAGCTGGACAAAAAGAGAACTTTGAGAATCTTGAAAGTGTGGAGAAAGAGATATATGTTGTTTCTGAGGAGAAGGAAGGAGGAGCTGTAATTTTGCAAACGATAAAGGAGAGCCAGAGGCCTGATACCATGCTCACAAAGGGAAATAAGAAATCGAACCAAAGGCCTAACAGGATGACTACAAAGGAGAATAAGTATTGGATGATGAAATTCTGGTTTAAATTGGCGACTGAAGAATGGAGAGATCTTCTTGTGTGGAGACCTGAAGACCTATGGATTACAAATCTGATTAAAGTGAAAGTTGGAGTTTTTGGGACAATTGGACTTTTGGATCTTGCTTTTAAGTATGGAGGTCTGGCTGGAAGAAATATGGACTTTATTGGGACAGAGCTCCTCCGAGATTTGGAGTTTAATATTAAGGACTATCAAAAAAACCGGCAGAGAGGAACTGAGAGAGAATTAAGAGCCTCGGACGTGAGATCTCCAGGCTGATAGAAGATTAAGACTGTTGGATATTTGTTGGGGATCGAAACCGGGAAAGGGGGTGGTGGGGTTTGAGAATTCAAAGGGTGTATAATTATGATCTGTTTTACTTTTTTTTGTTTGGTTATTAATATGAAAATTGGGAAATTCGTGGAATGGAATTTGGGTCGACTTTAGAAAAAGGTTTGTGTATTGAGGTACAAATATTGATGTCTATAAGTTAAAATTGGTTTTTCTTTTTTAAAAAAAAAAGAATTAAATATAAAAAGGTTAAAAATTGGGGATAGGAACTTGTTGAACAAACAATTTGAATTGGAATACAAGAAGGGGAGGTGTGGGGAAGTCTGGGAAATATGGTAATGAAAATATGGAATTGTAAATTTCATGTGTTTTTAAATCTCTTTTCTTTTTTGCATTTTTTGTTCTTTTTGTTTTTTTTGTATTGAATTTGAAAAATCTTAATAAATATTTCATAAAAAAAGAGAGTGATGAATGGGAAGGGGGGGTGAATGCCACCCTGAGCTATCAGTTCAATACAGATGTCAAGCTGCTATGTGTCCATCATTTCCCAGCAAAATTCTGATGGTGATGGGGCTTATCCAAGCATTCTCAATCCAAGCCAGGATAACGTAGCATTTAATTGCCTGAAATGCAAATACATTAAAACAATTTATGATGATCATTAATAACTGCAAGCGGAAGTGTGGGTTGTGGCTTATTTTCATGCTCTTCCTAGCTGGGCTAATAAGGCAGAATTTGAGAAAGGGTAAATGTCCTCTTCCTGAAGAATCGGGTCTTCGCAAGCGTGGGACAAACATGATGTAACAGTGCCAGTTCTGCCGATTGAAGTGGTTGAATGGGCACATGTTTGGTTAAGGTTGTCTTTCAAATAAACTGGCCCCGAGCTGTTAACCTGTATACTATTAGTAACACCTTGAACTTGGCCAGGTAATAAATACGCTAACAATGACTCATGCCTTCAGCAATCATGCTGCAGTATTCTGCACAAACTGCAATTTCCAGGCTAAGTGTAAGGAAGGTACTACATAGAGGGTACTGCAGCAATTTAGTTTTGAAGTTACCAATGTAAGGGCTCCTATGGTCAAGTTATCCCAGTCCAGGAATGGCCACAGTTGTTGCACCAGGTGAAGCTATTGAAGGTACTCCAACCACTAAGGCTAACTAGGTCTCCAGTGACAAAGCTGGACCCAGAAGCACCTTTGGGGGGGCAGCAAGTCCATCTAGGGCAGGCAAATGGCCAGTTTCTTGCATTTGAGCCCTCCAATTTGCTGGGATTCAGGATCGATGTATAGATGGTATATCTCACCGGTGAAACTGGCCAAAATATATAAAAACGAACAGAGGGAATGTTGGAGGTGTAAAGAGGTTGAAGGGACTTTTGATCATATGTGGTGGGATTGCAAAAAGGTTAAGGTATACTGGGAAATGATTTACAATGAATTAAAAAAAAATGTTTAAAATAACATTTGTTAAACAACCAGAAAACTTCCTGCTGGGCATTTTAGGGCAAGATCTGCCAAAAGAGAAAAGGACACTATTTATTTATGCAACGGCGGCGGCAAGAATACTGCTATCACAGAACTGGAAGACTGGAGAAATTCCAACAAAAGAACAATGGCAAGAAAAACTGATGAGTTAAGCAGAGATGGTGAAGCTGACACACAGACATCAGGAAAAGGACAATAGGATTTTGAAAAAGAGTGGGAACCTTTTATACTATATTTGCAGAAACAAAGGAAGAACATTGATCTGATGGTAGGATTTAAATAAACATTCACAATTTTATGGATAAGGAAAAGGTAATGTAATAAAAGGAGAAAGTATTATATTTGTAGAAGATAGCAGAATATATAAGGAGGTAAATAAATCAGAAACAGAAGCCGAGGGAAGTCCAAAAGGGGGGAGGGAGAGATGTTTATGTAATCTGTATATTATAAGTATATTTGTAATGAGAGAAATGAAAAAATATTTTAAAAATATTTAAAAAGGATCGGCCTTTTTAAAAAACCGACAGGCTGTGTCATTAGGTGTTTTGACTGCAACCACTCAGTCAAGATCATTCTGAAGTTCAGTGACTTTAGACACAAAATGGGTAGCCAATTGGTCACAGCAAGTCCTCAAACGCTCCAGGAGTCCTTCTCCCACCATGGGAGTTGCCAACCATCTGATAGACCTTCTTCCAAAAAACAACAACCAAACAAACAAATGAAATGAAATGCATTACTAAAAAAGGGGGGGCATAAGACATTGCAGAATTTTACAAAATTTGCATATGCTAATTGATATGTATGAACCCACATGTTGATATAATTATTATAATTTTAATAGTACAATACACCATAATGGGCAAGAGTGTGAGTGGGTGGCCTGCATACCTGTTGAGTTTGCTGTTGATGTGCAACTTTGAAGCTCCTGCTCTCCTTTCTTCTCCTTCTCCTTCTCCTTCTCCAAAGTGGCCTTGGGCCAGGCAACCCTTCAGACAGAGCACTCCTTCAAATAGAGGACTGTCCTCTGCAATAAAGGACATGCATCACTCACCACATCCTGCAACGACACACAATCCTTTATTTTGGAATTCCATGCATACACCTACACTACACTTGTGAGCAAGCTCCACTGAAATTACATTCCAAGTAGATGTGCATAGGATCGACTGTATAGGTTTCTGGGTGGATGTGGGTTGGAATCATGTCTGTTACAGGAGCTTCATAATGCTGTTTTTATCAGAACCACAAAAGACAGCAAAATAAATGGCCAAATCCTGCTTTATAGATGGGAAGATAGGAGATATTCCCATTAACATTATATGAACAGCACTGTTACTAATGTGACAACTGTCCCATTCAGTGTTTAGTTTTTTTTTTAATGAACAACAATTTAGCATTTCAAAAGCCGTTTAATTGTTTTACTATGCATTCTTTTTTTTCTCAGTGAGCTAAGGGGAAAAGACGGATAAAGGCAATAAACTGTGATTTCCCAAGACTTCATTGAGATGAATTGCCCTTTTGCTTTTCATTTAGACTTCCTCATTATTTTCCATTGACTTATTTTGTTCCCCTTCTTCCTAATTTGAAGTTATTATTTTTGCTTCACGCTTAATGTGAAAATGTATAGCTGCTTCTTAAAAGAAATGTATTGAGCTGGGGCAAACAGAAATATGCAGCGACTCAAAGCCCTGCTGCTCAGCAGGCCTTTGAACAATAGAGTGGAAACTTTGGGATCTACATTATGCTGTTTCAATGCAGCCGGCATATATGTGAATGACCTTTGCAAGCCAATTTATTCTTCCTCCCCACAACTCCAGCTTGTTCCTGTGCATGTTTACTTGAAGTGTTCTGTTGAATCTAGTAATTGGATTGTTGCCTTCCAAAGTTTGTTTCTCCATTCTACTGTGCCTTCTGCATCCATTATAATTCACGGCACAACCCAGTAAAACTTGAACCACAGTTTTTATTATTATTATTATTATTATTATTATTATTATTATTATTGCAGTGCACAGGGTAAAAACAGGATAAAACACAGAAACACAAATGCTAAAACAATAAAAGCTAAAATCATCCATGCAAACTCTACAAAGAAATATTCCATCAAATATAAAACTGGTCTCCCGTAAATGACTGGGTTACACCGAACTCCCTTGAGGCATAGGGACAGTGCTTGGGCAAGGTATATGTAAGTTCTGTCCTGTCCCATTCCAGTAAATATATTGATAGAGAAATAAGGTGGCATTCAATTAACTTTTTGTGCTAGTGTAAGGATTAGCACTGGTGCAATTAGATTTTCCTGTCTCCTCGTCCTGTGCCCCATACTATCCCAAAATCTACTCTGGAGGGTTGGGGGACCCCCATAACAGATGGAGAGGGTACAGGAAGAGGATGGGAGAAGACGTTCTGATGTACAAGCAGAAATCACTGCATCGAGGGAGTAATTTTAGCACTATGTTGAATACCGCCCATAATATTTAAGGATTAGAGTTGGTAGACTTGCCATCACTGCCACCTGCTAACGAATATAATTAGCAGAGATGATGGGCCCCACTCACAGCTTTTCAACAACAATGATCTTTATCAATACTGTGAAAAACCAGGGAAGCTTCTGAATCTTTTTCTTCTTACTGGATTTCCTCTTGGCTAGATGTCTTTCTTCCCATTCTGTGATATCATAGGTCTACTGTTACCTCTGATCTAGCTACTGTTTGGGACCAGACTAACTCACATCATCATCATCTTCATCATTTTATTTGTATGCTGGTGGTGCTGTGGGTTAAACCACAGAGCCTAGGACTTGCTGATCTGAAGGTCGGCTGTTCGAATCCCCGCGACGGGGTGAGCTCCTGTTGCTCGGTCCCAGCTCCTGCCAACCTAGCAGTTCGAAAGCACGTCAAAGTGCAAGTAGATAAATAGGTACTGCTCCGGTGGGAAGGTAAACTGCGTTTCTGTGCGCTGCTCTGGTTCACCAGAAGCAGCTTAGTCATGCTGGCCACATGACCCGGAAGCTGTACGCCGGCTCCCTTGGCCAATAAAGCGAGATGAGTGCTGCAACCCCAGAGTTGGTCACGACTGGAGCTAATGGTCAGGGGTCCCTTTACTTTTACCAAGGTTGAAACTACAGGCTCAAGGTGGCATAACAGAAGTCATTAACAATAATAAAACACATCAAAAAGTACACAACCAAATGGAAACAATTTCCATGTAAATCATAAGATCTAAAACAAAAGATACAACAATAATATCAATAACAGCAACAGTTCTCTTAACCCCCAGTAAACAATACTCCAGCCCAAGAACCTGTTCAACAGCTTCAGCTTTTACAGCTGGAGTCAGTCAGCACTCCATTCTCCCAGGCCAGATGGGACTCTCCCTGCCTGGATGTATTTGATGTGGTAACTTTGTTCCATTTGGTTGATTTGCAGATCCTCTACTTTGTTGTATTTTAACCAATATGACCTGTTTACCCATAATACAGTTTGTCTTGAGTCTTCTTTCTGGTGTGAAGGCAATGTGCTTCTTCTGCAAAGGTCCTTACTTGCCAAGAGGACTAATGGTAGCTCAGCACAGATTGAGCAATCCTTTCAAAGTCCACTGAGCCCTCATATTAGAAAAGTGTGCTTGTGTCTTTAGCTATATCTGAGGAAATATAGAGCTGTTTTCTGGATTTCTAGAAAATCCCTGCAAGACTGAGACTCCAAATGTATGTACCCTTTGATATCAGCTCATTCAAATATTTTCCATTCCAGGGGTGCCAACTTGAATAAAATATTGGGAGGGAGGTAAGCCCCACCCCACATAATCCATCACATGATGTGGTGCACGCACACCATTTGAATGTCAGTGCCCATCAACTTGGGGGAAGGGTGGCATCCTCAAATATTTTATCTGGAGCACCGAAGAACCCTCAACCCCTAGGGGTTGGCTCCTATGTTCCCTTCTGAGGTATGAACCAAGCTAAAATGCAAACACTGTAGGTTAATAGGCTTTTGGACCAGGTTGACACTGAAACCAATAACCATTGCAAAGCATTACATGTCCCTGCAGCATTCTCGCAAGAGTAACAAGTCTAACGAGCAGAGAAAATAATTAAATATGAATAATTTATTACAAATTTCCTGTTTAGAATAAACAATTTAAACTCTACTTCTGTCTGTTTGTCCATTCTCGATTATCCCCTTGAGGATTTAAGCAAATAATTCCAAGCCAGGGGAATTTGCAGGCACGCAAGGGAAAGATGCGAAGAACAGTGGATCTGGTCCAAAGCATTTCAAGATACCAAAGTTAGCATCCTAAGCACACCACCTGGGGAGCGAGAAAAGCTGAGAAGAAAGTTAACAGTGAGGTTGAAGTACCCAATGTATCAGTGCCCCCGCCAAATAATTATGATCTAAGGAAACTCTAGATGCATGCAGATTAAATAAAAGTCAAAGTTAATATTTATAAATATTCAGATGAACACTGACAGGCTTTTTTTTAAAAGAAGCATTCATCCAACTACAGTATTAACCTTGTCAAGCTGGTCACACTCTAAGTCTGCATAATTATGTGCTGCCTACCTTGAGATTCTCCAGCAGTTCAATTAGAGAAGTTATTCACATTTACAATAATTCCGAAAGAGCGGTACTTCTTTGATATGAGGTATAATTATATCCTGCTTATTTTTAACATTAAGAACATGGTGTATATGGAAGATTCATGAAACAGCAGGCTATTTTTAAAGTATGTGATTGCAGGACTTTGGTGTGCCTTTTTTAAATCTCAGACTAGGGTTGACATATGTCTGGAATTTCCTGAACATAGATTTTGCATTCCGGACTTTTGTGTCCGGACTTTCACTTTTTGAAATATGGCAACCCTATCTCAGACCATAGAATGAAGATGATTAAAAAACCCATTTCTAAGTTCCAAATACTGCATCTGCCACTTTAATGCTCAACAAAAATGAGTACATTTTGTTTGGTGGCACATACAGAACATGCTCAAATCGCATATAGCGCTGGATCATAAAAAAAACACAGGTAGAGTTCTGCGTCTTAATGTCTCTGTGGCTCAATGGGTCAGGGTGCCAGGCTATTAGCCAGAAGGTTGGTGGTTCAAGTCTACCCAGGGACTACTGTGGATTGGATTCTGGCATTGCCGGGGGTTGGACTTGATGACCCTCAAGGTCTACAATTCTACGATTCTATTATTCTTACCCCTTCCAACCCATCAACCCCAAATAAAGTCTGTTCCTTAGAATTGGGAGCTCCTTGGATTGTCCAGCAATCTGTCACAGCATCTGCGACAGAAATTGACAGAAACTGGGGGTGTTTGGGGGCAACCATAGTGGACTTTCAGGCATCAAGACACGGGGACTAAATATGATGAAGGCCTGTTTTCCCACTCAAAACATCTGTAGGTTAAAAATCTAGAGGTGCCCTTACAAAGAAGCCAAACATCTTTTGAGGGATGTCCTTCTCCTGAAGTAAATAAATAAAAATTTAAAAAATTGTCCAGTAGCACCTTAGCGACCAACTAAATTCCCCATAAGCACGCCATGTTGTTTTTCTCCTTTTAATATATGCTGAAGGGTTAAAATAATATTTGGAAACAGACAGATGGGAAATGATTCTGCCGTTAGAGATTGCAAGTTTCTTCTTGTCTCCAACACTTACTCGGACCTCACAAAATGTGTCATCTACATATCTAAAAACAGTTTAATTTATTGAGTGCGAACCTAACAAAAAGTGTATTACAAAAGGCGCCCACCTGGGCTAAAAGCTTGTTCCACTTGTTAGCAGTTCTCCACCCCCCTCCCCTCCCCAGCCAACCACCAAAATTACTTTATCCAGAAGGAACTTCTCCTAGGGTTCCTTTAGGGCTGCCATACACCCAGTTTTCCTCAGATATTACTGGGATTTCAAGGGTGTAATTGACATCCGGGGGGGATTTCTGAAAGGTGGCGGTTTGTCCTTGATCTTAGGCAAGTATTTTTTGTGAAGAAGAAGAAGAAGAAGAAGCAGCTCAACAACTTTCAGGGTGTCCTGGTTTTTACTTTTTGAAATATGTCAACCCTAGTTCCTTTCCATCACAACTCACTCCGTTTGTAGACTCTGCTGAGAATGACATTAGCTTCTTCTTAAGAACAGAACTGCTGTGCTGCAGAAACAGAGTAGAAGAAAAAGCTGATTTCCTATATGCCACTGATAACGACTCGGCAGTAATGAAAGTAGAGGTCTACTGAAACTAAGGCTGGGTCGAAAAATCCTTCCACCTCGTTCCCACTTTTTGCAGGGCCGTTCATCTCCTGAGAAAGGGGGGAGGGGTTTCAGAGCCTTTCCAGGGAATGGGGGAACAAAATGAAGGTAGGCTTACCTGATAATATATGAGGCAATAGAGGATCATAGTTACTCTTTTGACTCTAAAAACAAGCTTTGCCATTTCAAATGGCAGCCAGCCAGCTGTGAGAAGCAGCAGCCCAATTTAAGGATGGGGAAGACATCCCATTTGGTTCACATTTTAAAGCAGCCTTAGAGAATCTACATTTTCCAGGTGTTCTTCCTTGTGAATGGGAGATAGAACTCTGCATCACAGGGTACCATTGGCCTTAGGGGCATTCTTTATCTTTATTTTTTATATATTTTAAATGGCTGCGAGTATACATCTTTCCTGTAGGAATAATTCACTGGATCAGAGCCTTGGAGGATTCAAAGCCGTGATCCCTCACATGAAGTAAAAACATGTTGGATTGCAGTTTCAGAGGTTATTTCCTTGCCTCCAGCAAAGGGCAGACAAGCTGTTTATTTTTGGATATAACACAGCTGAGGCCTAGAGTGTCTTATTGCCAAAATGCCAACAGCCATTTTAGCAATATTTATTATTATTATTATTATTATTATTATTATTATTATTATTATTACCTCACCCATCTGGCTGTGTTTCCCCAGCTATTCTGGGCAGCTTACAGAATATATAAAACATAATAAAGCATTAAACATTAAAAACTTCCTGATACAGGGTTGCCTTCAAATGTCTTCCATAAGTTATGTAGTTCTTAATCTCCTTGACATCTGCATTGAGGGCGTTCCACAGGGAGAGCGCTACTAAAACAAAAAGCTTCTTCTTAATTCTCCAGCTCTGGCAATAAATATGAACTCACTGTTTTCACATTCTGAACCACACAGCAGTGGCAAAACAGGCAGTGGCGGCAGGAACAGGTAGGTGGTGGTAGCAGCAGCGGCAAGGCAAGGTGCCTCTTCCCTGAGGTGTTCTCAAAGTAAGGAAGGATTGAACTCTGATTAATAAGAATACACACAGAGGCTTGAACCAGCAAGACTCTGGGAAGGGTGCGTATAATCGTGTCTCTCTGTGCTTGTTTGTGAGATCTCCACAGCCCCCGGCCCAGGCCGTTTTATTCACAAAAGAATTTTTTACAGAGTGTTTGTAAGAACCAATCAGATTTCCTCTGAGCATTTAAACAAACCCCAAGTGGGGACAACGTTAAACTATAAACACTAGTGAGGCATGCATACGTTGGAGTAAATGAATGAAAACAACAAAGGGGTGCATGCAGCAACCCCAGAGGTCATAAACAATCAGTACACATGATAAGAAGGATGGCCAGAAGGACAGTGACCATTATCACCTTAATATGAAACCTGTTTCCTGGCCCTAAGATTAACATCCAAAGATTAATATATAAGAAAGCTACTTCAAAGAAGCTTGCCCACTGCCTTTGATGACCCAGAACGCCTTCCTGTCTAAGCAACTGGGCTGTGTACGTGACTTAGAAATGGGCAGTAGAGGAAATGGCCAGAGATGCAGAGGGTTGTGGGATTTAATCAGAAATTATTGTCAATGAATCAAACCCAGTCAACACAATGCATTCATCGTGGACACAATGGCTTGATGCATATTTTATAATTCCTCATAGTAATCCCACCTGACCCCACACTCTGGATATTTGCACTCCTACACTTCCCATTTTGCTTCAAGTGGCGAAATGGGTCGTGCCATCCCTGCCCATCATGTCTGATCACTGGCAGGGCTGATTCACTCATGAGGCAGGCTGAGGTAGTCGCCTCAGGCAGTAGATCACAAAGAGGTGGTGCCTCAAATGGTGCCCGCCCCTCTCTACCACCGGCAGAGAAGCAGCTGTGGCTTCTATCAAGGTCTCATGTGCTCTATGAAATCTCACAAGATCTCACTGGAACTTCTTTCATATGTGGTGGACCTGTAAAAGGGTAAAAGAGTATTGGGAAATAATTTATAATGAATTGGGGGGAAAAGTTTCAAAGCACTTTTCAAAAAGAGAGAGAGAGTGTGTCCTTTTTGTTGGGGATAATTCAGATGGAAATTTCCAGGTGTCAAGAAAGATTATTTATGTATGCCACCACTGTGGACCATGTTTTGTTAGCCCAAAAATGGAAAACGATTGAGGTCCCAGCTAAAGAAGAATAGCAACTTAAACTGATGGAATATGACACAGGATGAAAACCACACCTTGGCTTACTCTTTCTTCAACATCAACGCCCTTTCTGTTCCCATTTTCATGGTCCTATTTCTTCAATTAAGCTTTCTTAAATTCAATCTCCACCCCCATCCTTCAGCCTGGACACTGAGGTCCAACTCCGAGGGCCTTCTGGTGGTTCCCTCACTAAGGGAAGTGAGGTTACAGGGAACAAGGCAGAGGGCCTTCTTGGTGGTGGTGCCTGCCCTGTGGAACAGCCGCCCATCAGATGTCAAGAAAATAAATAACTATCTGACTTTTAGAAGACTTCTGAAGGCAGCCCTGTTTAGGGAAGTTTTTGATGTTTGATGTTTTATCAAGTTTTTAATATTATGTTGGGAGTGGCTGGGGAAACCTAGCCAGATGAGCGGGGTATAAATAAGATGAAGAAGAAGAAGAAGAAGAAGAAGAAGAAGAAGAAGAAGAAGAAGAAGAAGAAGAAGAAGAATCCTTCCTTCCTGCCTGGGCAGGCCGGTCTTCCTGTTTTATATACCTGCTGGGATTGACAAGGCATATGACCCCCACCTGAATCTCATAGCTCTCCAGACAGGTGCTGTGGTCTGCAGCCGCAGTATTGAAATAAAGGAGGAGATAACAGGCCCACCAGATAACAGGCACTCTATTATTCTAATTAGGCCCCAGTGTTTTTCTTACAATCCCCTTGTCAATTAATTAATCAATTTTAATCTAGCATGTAAATTCTCAAAACTTTCTTATTTGTTAATTCAACTACTGCTCTCACTTCATTACAAACAGCATTTCTACCAAAACACACTTGAGCAAACCTGCTCCTCTTCCTTTCACAGATATTTTGTTTCCATTTGCAACTGTACCTGCCTCAGATGAGTTATCGTTTTACTCTTGGGGGGTGGGATTAGCATCAGACATCCTGTGCATGGAAGTTGCCAAATAAATTAACCAACTAGAAGGGTTACTGTTAATAGCACCAGTTTTCCTATAACTTGATATTGCTGGATAGTTCTGATGAACTGCAAAAGCATTTTTAGTTTGCTTTCTGTTGCCACCCTGGAGCTTTTCTTTATTAGTGCCACTTTGTTTTGTACAATTACTTGCAAATGAAGGAAAACAACTTTTCTGCTTGTAAATGTTGATAATATAATTTTGGTTACTGAGAACAAACAAGATTGTACAAAAACAAGATTGGGTCCTTCCTTCCTTCCTTCCTTCCTTCCTTCCTTCCTTCCTTCCTTCCTTCCTCTTTCTTTCTTTCTTTCTTTCTTTCTTTCTTTCTTGTTTTCTTTCTTTTGCACTGAAACATATTACAATGGGAATAAAACAAACACAATCCACACCACTGGGAAATAGAGGTGTTATATACTTCCTAGCTTTAAATCATCTTTCCTCTACAATAGTGTCTTGGTAAATTTTATCTCTGCATTTATCTGGAATAATGGTTAGGGGAGCAGAGTAAACATCTCCGGCTTCCATGAACCTGGCTGTAAACAGATTTTGATGTTGATCCAATTGATCTTAACTGTAATATTAATTCATATTACATGTAAAGTTTTTAATGATAATGCTAAGTGCGGATTTCTGTTTTTCCCATAAGATTTTATTAAAACTTTTTCATAATACAATAATATTAAATAAACTGATCTAAACTGAAACAGAAAAAGAGAAAGAAAGGGAAAGAGAAAAGAAAATGCAGAGTCCTCTCTCAAAGGCAGCTCTTAACCCTTGTCACCCACAGAAAGTGGTGGACCCTCCCAACTCTTACCTGGTAGCTTTCCTTCCTTCTCCCAGTCTCTCACCCTGGGAGATCTTCCATTTCCTACCTCTCACTCAGGGTCCAATCCACCACCTTCATGTGTGTGTAATCCTTTGACCTCAATAATGCTCAGCAAAGGAAGAGGACACCCAAAAAAAAAAGAAAAGAGAAAGAGAAGATAGAAAAACTTTAAAGGCTTGTTGGAAGAAGAAGGTCATAAGTTGCCCTCATACATTGACTAAATGGCCAATGTGGTACCCTTCACTTGCCATCGCTGATGGGACAGCTACAACCGTATAAAATATGTATAATTAATGTGGTTTAAGAGACCTTATTATCACTATTACAGTTATTCCTGTTTTGTTAAGAAGATTCTTTTTGTACTGTTGGAAACCTATTGTGGCATTCTCTGTTCAACTACAGATATTCTCTTGGCACGTCACATTTGATTGCTTATGACTTCAGGTGCTATCTATCTCACTGTGTGTAACTTATTTGCATAAAAAGAACAAAGCTGTCAGGGATCCAACAAAATAGACCTTCAGCAAGGATGGCATCTTAAATCCCACCGACCGCCCCATTTTAGACTGATATCAGTTAATTGTTTTCTCGTTGCTCCAACCGTGTCAAGGGCAGGGGAGTGATTTTCACAATCTCTTCACAGGTAATCAGCCACAAGTAGCTCAAACACATATAGGGAAATATACCCAGGTAGAGAAGTTTATTCTGGGGAAATAACTAAGGCTGGCTGGAACACCACTGTTTCCTAAATAATATTACCCCCTTGCAAAATTGGGTTCAACTTCCCACTGCTTTCTGGGAAGGAATGTCTCTGAAACTTTCAGAAGGGCATTGGTGCACATTTAACCAGCTCGAACTGGGATGGGTGGCCAGCAGGAAGTTCTTCTTCCCAGAATGCCTTGGCACATTACCAGGACATTCCAGGAAGTGATGTGGAGAGAGCTTTGCACTGCGATTGGTGTGGGGTTTTTACAAAAGCAAAGTGTGTTCTCCTTCATGGAGAGCATGTGTTGCGGTGGGGGCTAGCAAGACCCCCCACTGTTGCTGGGCGGGTAAAAAATTGTTGGCCACTGTTGCGATTGGGCTTCCCTTGTCATTGGGAAGATTTTGATATTGCCATTTGGTGAGTGACAGCCAGAAGTGTTAAATCCCCTGCGTGCAGCGTTGAGCTTCCTCTTTTCGCTGCATGCATTGGATTGCCCGCCTTCCCTCCCTATTTCATTAGGGTTGTTGGTGTTGACCTTGCTATGCCTGTCATGGGGTCGTCTGCTGTTGGGGCAGGGGCCCAGTAGGAATTTTGTCCAATTGGCTGATTGGCTGGAGCCATTTGGTTTATGCCTACTTCGTAGCAAATTGTCACAACTTGTAAGGATGCCGTTAGGCATTGGTTCTAGGATTTGGTTGGTGGAGGGGCATGGATTGGCTGTGCCTGCCCCTCTAACGCTGCTGCTGCAAGGGTATTCAGTTAAAGGAATCCAGGGGCTTGCCATGCTCTTGTCCGAACCCCTGGCAAAGGGCTAGGGCCACGCAAGAGCCCCTGGGAGCATTTGGGGGAGAGCTGACGGAAGGCCCCCTTCTCCATCTTCTTCTTCTAACAGAATTTTTAGATCCAAAAACAAAGATACTTTCAAGAATGTATAACTTGCTGTTAAAATGGAACACTCAGGATGAAACGGTTAAATCTGCTATGATTAAATGGGCACAAGACGTTGGACATAACATTATGTTTGCTGACTGGGAACAGTTGTGGACCACAGGTATGAAATTTACGGCATGTAATGCCCTAAGAGAGAATATTATGAAAATGATATACAGGTGGTACATGACACCAGTCAAGCTTGCAAAAATCTATCATTTGCCCGATAATAAATGTTGGAAATGTAAAGAAAATGAAGGTACATTCTTTCACCTTTGGTGGACGTGCCCAAAGATTAAGGCTTTCTGGGAGATGATATATAATGAAATGAAAAAGGTATTTAAATATACCTTCCTGAAGAAACCAGAGGCCTTCCTCCTGGGCATAGTTGGCCAATTGGTGCCAAAGAAGGATAGAACTTTTTTTATGTATGCTACAACAGCAGCAAGAATACTCACTGCAAAGTATTGGAAGACACAAGATTTACCCACCCTGGAAGAGTGGCAGATGAAGGTGATGGACTATATGGAACTGGCGGAAATGACTGGCAGAATCCGAGACCAGTGAGAAGAGTTGGTGGAAGAAGATTGGAAGAAATTTAAAGACTATTTGCAGAAACATTGTAAAATTAATGAATGTTAAAATGATGTTGGATTGAAATTAAGCGGCCTTAGCAACAAGGTTAATAAGATTGTGTAAAAATGGATTGACAACGGATGAAAATATATAGTTATAATATGTTGAGATATAGAGTTAAGATAAATGAAAGAGGGTAAGGATTTGCTGAACTAATTATGTGAAAGGGAATACAAAAAAGGGAGGTGTGAGGAGGTCAGGGAAATAAGCAAACGAAACACAAGATATGAAAAAATTGATTTGTTTTTAAATTTTTCTATTTACTTTTTCTGTATTTTGCATCTTTTTTTCTATGTATTTTTGTATCTTTTGTATTTTTTTTCTCTTGTTCTCTTTTTATTCTGTAATTTTCTGCTTTTTGTAAAACTTCAATAAATATTTTTTTATAAAAGAAATAAAACTGGGGGTGGGGGGCATTGTTGTTGTTAAAAAAAAAACAAAAAAACAGAAGCAGCACTGGTGTCGGTGCTGATTTCAGTCAAAATTGCACAAGAGCTTGCGGTTGCAAAAGATCTTGCACAATCTTGGTGAGATCTCACCCGAAATTGGAGCCAATGTTGGTGCCTCTTCTCTGCCAGCAGGGTGGGCAGAGAAATGGAACTGGCAGCAACAGGTGTGGCAGAGGGGGCAGGAGAGATAGAGAAGAAGAAGAAGAAGAAGAAGAAGAAGAAGAAGAAGAAGAAGAAGAAGAAGAAGAAGAAGAAGAAGAGTTTGGATTTGATATACCACCTTTCACTCCCTTTAAGGAGTCTCAAAGCGGCCAACAATCTCCTTTCCCTTCCTCCCCCACAACAAACACTCTGTGAGGTGAGTGGGGCTGAGAGACTTCAAAGAAGTGTGACTAGCCCAAGGTCACCCAGCAGCTGCATTTGGAGGAGTGGAGATGCGAACCCGGTTCCCCAGATTACGAGACTACCGCTCTTAACCACCACACCACACTGGCTCTCAAGCAGAGCAGGGCAAGGCAGCACTTCCTGTTTCACCTCAAGTGGCAAAATGGGGCACCCTGGGTATTCCTCCTTAGTCTCAAGCTGCCCATCCCTGGACTGTGCCAACTTGTCTCCAACTGAGCCTTCCTTATTTGCGGCTGGTTGTCTTTGAGAACTGTGGAAGAACAGCTCTGAAACCAGAAATATAACAGCTATAGTTATTTACTTCTGATGATTTCCAAAATCATTTAGGTCAAGATCCATCATATTAGAAGAATATCATTCTGGTCATGTTTGAGGCTATCCTGCTTATTAAAAAAATTCATGGGGCAGCTTACAAATGATAATGCAATTACGATTTAAACGACAATTTTAAAAAACATAAAGGCAAAATATTAACAATAAAAAAGGAGCATAGAATCATTCGGCAAAGATGAGGAATCAAGAAAAAATAAAAAGACCTGGAAAAATGAACAGGTCAAGGGAAGTGCAAGATGAGTCTGTCTGAGAACATTCCGTAGTTGGTCATCAGTAGTTCATTATGTAATATAGATATTCCTTTCCACATAGTATGAAATAATAAATTTGCTATGAGAAAATCATGTTGTTTCTTTTTCATAAAAATATTTTTATTACTATAGTAGATATACACAACAAACTTTTTTCTTTTTTGAAGAGCTGTGAAGTTCCTACAAAAATAAACATTCCTAAAATGTCAAAAACCCCAGGCTGCATTGTAAATTAAGTACAGAATATCTCATGGATGTACGATAAATATTTCATTTCTGCTTGCGGAACAACAAATCATCATGATTACAACTAGCAGTTATGATTGGAAAGACAAAACCCACCACTCAGCTTCTGATTTCAATATGGTTTTACTGCTAGATGGGATGGGTAGTTTAATGGTATGGAATTATTTTAAATATAGTGTGGGAGTCATATTTGTATGATGGGTTTGGAATCAGCTTTAAATTTGAAGAGAGACTTTAGCCGGATATTCTTCTTGAAACATGCACTGGTGAGGGCTCATCATCAAGCCTACTGTCAGGGAACTGTCATCTGAGACGAAGGAGGTGAAAGGGCTCATGGAGGGTGAGAGAGACCACTCAGCGGAGGAGGGGACCAGCAGGGGGAGAAGTGGAGTTCCAAGGGAAAGTGAGTCGGAGGGAGGGCTCAGAGACACTTCAAGCGAGAACAGTGGGGAGGTTTCAGGACCTCCCGTAGGGACACCCACTCCTCGGCGGAAACTGTCACGCCGAGAGTCCAGAAGACGCGTTTCCGTTAAGGAGCTTTTATGCTGGAAGAAGTTCCGTAAACGCCCACTGTCCGATTCAACGAGCGATTGATGGAGCCATGCTTAAGGAGCTCCATCACAGACAGAGGTTTGGGAACTTAGCCAAACTCTGAGGGATCAGGATTTTACGCACAAGCAGCTCACCATCCCATCACAGCAATCGGACAGTCCCTGAAAGCAGCTTGTGCAGAGAGGCATCATGAGCAACCCAGCCGGAGCCGGAGGAGCAGCAGGAGCTGGAGAAAGTCCAAGTCTGGAAGAAAGGTACAGAGTGTTGGAACTCCAGCTAGCAATGCAAACGGCGAGGCTAGAAGAAAGGAGGGCGCAGGATGCAGAAAAGGCAAAAGGCGCTACACTAGCAAGAAAGATGCCAGGAATGGTGCAGAAGTTTGGGGGGGACCCCAGGAACTACCAAGCCTTTAGGACAGAGATGCAGTATGCTCTCGAACTGCAGTTTAACGACTTTCCCGATGAGGCATCGCGAGTGGCGTTTGTGATTGGCCATCTCGAAGGAGGGGCGAGAGACTGGGTCAGGCCCCTGATGGCAGGGAATAGTGACATGCTGAAGGACGCGAGGAAGTTTTTTCGCGCCATGGATTTGATGTTTTCCAGCGAGATTGAACAGGGACTGGTGCGCAGACAATTGATGGCTTGCAAACAGGGGAGCCGATCGGTTCGTGAGTACTGGACTGAGTTTACAATGTTGATACATAAATTGGGGTGGGACCTATCGGCGGAACCCATTCAAATGCTCTTTGAAGAGGGGCTTTCTTCGGCGGTGAAAGACGAACTTTCCCGGGCGCCCAGGGCGGAGTCTATGGACCAGCTGACCAAATCAGCGCTGACCATTGGAGCGCGCCAGGAGGCAAGAGCCTTGGAGAAGCGGGAGGGGAAAGGAGAGCGTTGGAGGGATTTCCGCATTCCAGAGATTCCAGAACCAAGTTTCCCGCCCGGAGAGCCGATGGAAGTTGGAACAGCGCGCACGCGCGCAGTTTCAAATCCCAGTGAAGGGAGGAAGAAGGAGGGAAAGAGCGCCAAGAAATGTTATCTCTGCCAGCAGCCAGGTCACTTTGCCAGAGTCTGCCCGCAAAGAAAGGAATGGCAAGGGATGGCGGGAGCTGTTGGGGGGAAGGAGGAGGAAGTCCAGGAGCCAGTAAAAGCCAACGCCTGTCTGCCACTGTCAGGGCACTGCAGACAGGCCAAGGAGCAGTAAAAGTGCCCACTCCGGAACCTCCAAGACCAGCCCTAGTAATAGAGGTGTTGCTAGAGCTGGCAAACGGATACCCACTAAAGACCAAGGCGCTGTTGGACTCAGGCAGCTCCTGTAATTTTATGAGCAAGGAGTATGCAGCTGAACACCAGATACAGACACTCCCTTTAAGCAACCCCCTGCAGGTCACCACGATCGATGGGAGGGAGCTGTTGGGGGGAGAAGTTAGCCTACAGACCGTCCCAATGGTTATGAGGGTGGCAAGGCACACCGAAAGGATAGCGTTCAATGTAGCCACCCTGGGAGGGGCGCCAGTCATTTTGGGAATGAGCTGGCTAGCGTTGCATGACCCGCTAGTGGGCTGGCATCAGAGAGTGGTCTCCTTTGGGTCAGCACATTGCCTGGAACACTGCAAAGAGGGAAAGGTGCCAGAGGGGGCAAAAGCCTCCCTAGCAGGGACGGAAGTGGCGGACAAAGGGAAGGTGCCCAAACAATATGCTGACCTGAGCAAGGTCTTCAGCGAAAGGGAAGCAGATAAACTACCACCGCATAGAGACTTTGACTGCCAAATTAACCTGGTCCCTGGGGCCCAGCTCCCCGTGGGCAAGCTGTACGCCATGTCAGACAGGGAAATGCAGGAGTTGAGGGAGTTTATTGACAAAAACCTGAAGAGAGGTTTCATCAGAGAGTCCAGAGCGGTGGGGGGCAGCCCAGTGTTTTTTGTGGACAAAAAAAACACGGATAAACCGAGATTGGTCGTGGAGTACCGGCGGCTAAATGCCGTGTCAGAACCAGTGACTTTCCCCATGCCCAGGATTGATGACATTTTGACCAGGGTGAGGAAGGGAAAGATATTCACGAAACTGGACCTGAGAGGAGCATACAACCTGATACGAATAAAGAAGGGGGATGAATGGAAGACAACGATGTTCACCCCCCTGGGGGCTTTCGAATATCTCGTTATGCCCTTTGGATTACAAGCAGGCTCCGCCTGTTTTCAATCGCTCATGAACCATGTACTGGGACCTTTGCTCTACAAGAATTGCGTGGCCTTCCTCGATGACGTGCTGATATATTCAGAGAATGAGGAGCAGCATGTAAAGGATGTCAGGGAAGTGTTGAGCCAGCTGCAAGCAAACCAGTTGTGGGTGAAATTGGAGAAGTGTCAGTTCCACACCAAGGAGGTGGAATTCCTGGGGTACCGCTTATCAGACAAGGGATTAGCCATGGATCCAGGCAAGGTCCAGGCGGTGCTGGAATGGAAGACACCGAAAACGAAAAAAGATGTGCAAAGGTTCTTAGGGTTTGGGAACTTTTACCGTAAATTCATCAAGAACTTTGCCCACTTAACGGCTCCCATCACGGACTGTCTAAGCAGCAAGAAGAAATTCGTTTGGACGGCGGAGGCGGAGCACGCTTTTGAGGAATTGAAAAGGGCATTCGCTTCGGAAGAACAGCTCCTGCATGTGGATTTACAAAAACCCATGAGAGTGGAAACTGATGCCTCAGACCGGGCGGTGGGGGCGGTGCTGCTTCAGCCAGGGAGCAATAAGTCGGAATGGAGACCGTGTGCCTTCTTTTCGCGTAAGCTGAACAAATCCGAGAGGAACTACACGGTATATGACCGAGAACTACTCGCCATTCACGAAGCGTTCCGGAGATGGAGACACTTACTAATTGGCGCACAGCATAAGGTGCAAGTGTGTACGGACCACAAGAATTTGGAGTATTGGAGAACGGCACGAGTGCTCAACCAACGACAAGTGAGATGGGCCCAGGAGTTTTCCAAATTCCATTTTGAAATCTGCTATGTGCCAGGTCCAGAAAACATCAGAGCGGACGCTCTCTCTCGCAAACCCGAATATTTGGAGGGGGAGGGAGCGCCAGAAGAGAGACATATTATCCCAGAGGACCACTGGGTGTGTGGTGCGGCCTGGGTGGGGCAAAGAGAACTGGTAGAGGGAACGGTAAATGATGAGTACGCCCAGGATAAGCTCAGAGGTTTAAGGAGAGAGGGAGAAGACCCCGGAGGTTTTGAAGAAAGAAACGGGGCATTGTATTACAAAGGGGCGCTATATATACCCGAAGGGGAATTGAGGGGGAGAGTACTCAAACAGCTGCACGACAATCCCACAGTGGGGCATTTTGGGCAACACAAGACCATGTGGTTGGTGACCAGGGAGTTTTGGTGGCCCAAGGTGAGGGAGGATGTACGGGAGTATGTGAGAAGGTGTGACCGATGCCAGAGAGCCAAAGGAGAAAGGCGGGCACCAGCGGGGTTATTAGAACCGTTACCCACACCAGAATGACCGTGGGAGGCGGTGTCGATAGATTTTATGACTGATCTGCCCAAATCCCAGGGGGAAACCGCCATACTAGTCGTAGTAGACCTGTTAACTAAGATGGGTCACTTTGTAGCTTGCTCACATGCAGTCACGGCGGAAGAGACAGCGAAATTGTTTGTAGAACATATTTTTAGGCTGCATGGCGCCCCCTTGAGGGTGGTTTCCGACAGAGGGAAACAGTTCATGTCCAGATTCTGGAGGAAGCTTATGAGCTTGTTGCACGTAGAGGTCAACTTTTCGACTGCCAGGCACCCTGAGACCAATGGGCAGGCGGAGAGGGCAAACGGTATCCTTCAACAATACCTGAGGTGTTATGTCAATGACAGAGAAAACGATTGGGTCGAAAAGTTGGCACTAGCGGAATTTGCTTACAATAATGCAGAGAATGTGTCCACCGGGATGAGCCCCTTTTTGGCTAATTATGGGTGCCACCCCAGGGCGTTTCCAGGGGAAGGAGGAGAGAGATGGAGTGTTCCGGCCGCTGAACTTTTTGTAGAAGAAATGGAAGCGATCCATCGTCAACTCCAACACAACTTAGAAAGGGCCAAAGAAGAATATAAGAGGCAGGCAGACAAGAGCAGAAGGGAAGGTGAAACAATTAGGGTGGGGAGTCGGGTCTGGCTATCTACCCAAGGATTGCCGTTCAAGGGGGGTTGCAAGAAATTGAGACCCAAAAGATTGGGACCATTTGAGGTCATCCAACAGGTCAACCCAGTGGCTTTCAGACTCCGGTTACCGAACCACATGAAACTGCACCCAGTATTCCACAGGTCATTACTATCACCATACAGGGGGGAAGGTGAAGGGGTATCCACACGGGGGCCAGCCATAGAAGAAAGGGAAAGCCGCAACTATGTGGCGGAAATCATCGACTCCAGGTGGAAGGGTAATCAGGTGGAGTATTTGGTCGCGTGGGAAGGGGAACCGGAGTCGGAAAACACCTGGGTGAAGGCAGAGGAGGTCCATGACAAGATCTTGATCGAAACGTTCCACCAAAGGTTCCCCAGGAAACCTCAGCCAGTAGCGAGGTTCCAGAGGGAGTACTTTGGCACCACCGACGATGAGGAGGAACTGGAGGGATTCAGGGAATCGGAGTTGGAAGGAGGTACAGACTCCGAGGAGGAGGAGTACTTGGAAACCGGAAACAGCAAAAGGTGGAGGGAGGTGTTTGAAACTTCGGAAGATGAGGGAGGTTCCTTCAGGGGTTTTGCTCCCTCGCCTCCCGCAGAGGAGGGGAGGGAAGGGGGTGAAGGGGGCCCTGGAGGGGAGGTGGATGTCAGGGAACTGTCATCTGAGACGAAGGAGGTGAAAGGGTTCATGGAGGGTGAGAGAGACCACTCAGCGGAGGAGGGGACCAGCAGGGGGAGAAGTGGAGTTCCAAGGGAAAGTGAGTCGGAGGGAGGGCTCAGAGACACTTCAAGCGAGAACAGTGGGGAGATTTCAGGACCTCCCATAGGGACACCCACTCCTCGGCGGAAACTGTCACGCCGAGAGTCCAGAAGACGCGTTTCCGTTAAGGAGCTTTTATGCTGGAAGAAGTTCCGTAAACGCCCACTGTCCGATTCAACGAGCGATTGATGGAGCCATGCTTAAGGAGCTCCATCACAGACAGAGGTTTGGGAACTTAGCCAAACTCTGAGGGATCAGGATTTTACGCACAAGCAGCTCACCATCCCATCACACCTACCTAGTGGCAGTGAAGGCAGCAAAAAAGGCATACTTGGTTGCCTTCAAATTGCTTCTCCATTGTGCCGTCCGGCAGAGCTTTTCTGGGTAGTGGAGACCCTCTTACAGTCTGGCCTGAAGGAGGTGGTAGAACTGACAGCAGCTCGCTGTGACTTGTTTGCAAAATATTTTGTATAAAAAAAAATCACTTGCATCCACTGGGATCTTGACTCTGCTGTTACAGCAGATGAATCTCAAGGGGTGTCCAGAACACTGCCTAGTGCTTTTATGTTAGATGAGTTTCCGTTAGTAAGACTCAAGAATGTAGACAAGGGGCTTTGATTGGTCAAGACGACCACTGCGGTCTGGACCCTTGTCCCTCTTGGCTGATGAAAAATAGTACGACAGCTAGCTGGGCCAGGGAGGTCATTAAAGCTTTCTTGTGAGGAGTGGTCGTCCCTGCTTGCTTGAAGGAGGCTGTGGTAATTCCACTCTTCAAGAAACCCTCCCTGGATTTGGAAAATCCAAGTAACTATCGACCAGTTGCCAATCTCCCCTTCTGTTTTTTCTCTTTTTTTTGATTTTTTTTAAAAAACAATTTCAACATAACAAATTATCAATCCAAATAATCAATTACATTATTTTTTCCCCTTCTTTCACCCCCACCCCTCCCCTAGGACTTCCCTCAGCTCCCCTCTCTGGTTTCTTTGCACATATTGTTCTCTGCATATTATAAAATTGTACATATCTTTGCCTTGTCTATCATGTACAGTGGTACCTCAGGTTAAGTACTTAATTCGTTCTGGAGGTCCGTTCTTAACCTGAAACTGTTCTTAACCTGAAGCACCACTTTAGCTAATGGGGCCTCCTGCTGCTGCCACACCACTGGAGCACGATTTCTGTTCTTATTCTGAAGCAAAGTTCTTAACCTGAAGCACTATTTCTGGGTTAGCAGAGTCTGTAACCTGAAGCGTATGTAACCTGAAGCGTATGTAACCTGAGGTATCACCGTATTCACCTAATAAATTTGTGGATGTTTATTCAAAACCTACCAAGGAGTCCAAATCATTTTGTTGTCTTTTTAGGTAATTTGTAAAAAGTTCCCATTCTTCTGTGAAGTCACGATTGTCCTTATCACTCAGTTTGTATGTCAATTTGGCCAGTTCCGCATAGCTCATCAGTTTTTCTTGCCACTGTTCTTTCGTTGGGATTTCCTCATTCTTCCATCGTTGTGCTAACAAGACTCTTGCTGCTGTTGTAGCATACATAAATAAATTCTTTATTTTTCTTGGCAGGTCTTGTCCTACAATCCCTAACAAAAATGCTTCTGGTTTTTTTTACAAATGTCATTTTAAACATTTTTTTTCAATTCATTATATATCATTTCCCAAAAAAATTTAAGTTCTCTACATTCCCACCACATATGATAAAAAGTACCTTCTTTTTCTTTACATTTCCAGCATATGTTTGACCCGTTTCTGTGCATTTTTGCTATCTGTACTGGTGTGGTATACCATCTGTACATCATTTTCATATAGTTTTCTTTCAATAGAGAACAACCAATCTCCCCTTCTTGGGCAAGGTTCTTGAGTAGGTGGTCACAGACCAGATCCAGGCACTCTTGGAGGAAACTGTTTTTCTAGATCCATTTCAATCAGGATTTAGGCCCAGTTTTGGCACAGACACTGCTTTGGTTGCCCTGCATGATTGCCTCTGTCAGGAGAGAGATTGGGGGGGGGGATGGATGTGTCCAAGTTAATTTTCCTCAGTCTCTCAGTGGCTTTTGATACCATCAATGACAGTATCTTCTGGAGAGGCTGTTTGAGTTAGGAATGGGTGGCACTACTTTGCGATGGTTCCAGTCCTACTTGGATATAGTCATTCCCAGAGGGCGATGCTTGGGGAATGCCCTTTGGCCCCATGGAACCTTCAGTGTAGAATTTACCCAGTCCTAACTTCTGCTGCCAGCTCTGCAGCTCCCCCTCCCCTTTAGAAAGGACATTTGCTTCTACCATAAATTTCACTTTGCCTCTTGGTTGCATCAGATCAGGTTATGAAGGTAACGGAATGCAGTTTGATAGACTGATTTCTGAGTAAAGTTGCAGAGTGGGGGAAGTATGGAAAAAGGTTTGTGGGTGCAGCATTTCAGGTCAGATTTCAGGTTGGAAGAATAGTCCACTCCACACAACATCCTTGTGCAATTCATAGCCTTCAACCTGTCTAAAATGTAGAAGAAATGCAGATGTGAGAGTCCCTTATTGATCCAGTTCCTGCACTTCTGTAATAAGACTTTGACATTCTGGCTAGGAGAAAATGCATTTGAAACAGATCAGGTTTAATAATCTGAGTAGCATGGGATCCTTTCATTAAAGGCAAGTTGATGAACATCTCTTTCAGGGAGGCCTAAGACTGAGCTACATGTGACATTAATTATGTCATGTTCCCTTGCAAGAACAATTTTCTCACTCATTTTTGGTCCTTCCTTATATACTGTATATCATCTAGGAAGCTTCTCCCCCCCCCCCCTATATAGCTCATACAACAGTATCTTTTGACCTCCACTTTGAAAGACTTTGGTTTATACATTTTCTCACTTCCCTTCTGCTGTGTTCTTTGACCTGCTTACCCAAAGCTTAACAACATCTTGAAGTGTGGATAAGAAAGCTAGTGGAAATTCTCTTTTTAGCTAATGATGAGCAAATTTCCCTTGGCTTGCCTTGAAAACCATTCTCCCTCTCCCTCTCCCTCTCTCTCTCTCTGAAGTTCTGAAGCTCTGAAGTTCCGTCTCTCTCTCTCTCTCTCTCATGGAAAATGCTAACCCACACAAGATTTGTTCCTGGCTGTGGTTAGTGAGGAGAGCGATTAACCATGACACCCAGTTCAGATGACATACTAAGCTGAACTTTAATAATAATAATAATAATAATAATAATAATAATAATAATAATAATAATTTATTTATACCCCGCCCATCTGGCCGGGCTTCCCCAGCCACTCTGGGTGGCTTCCAAAAAAAATATTAAAATACTGTAATACATCAAACATTAAAAGCTTCTCTAAACAGGGAACTTTTGCTTAACTCAGTTCAGCAAGGTGGTAAAAAGAAACAGAAAGGAGCAAAATAGCTGTGAGCCCCTCTCTTGGAGCCTGCAAGCTCTTGTGGCATAAAGGTAAAGGGACCCCTGACCATTAGGTCCAGTCATGACCGACTCTGGGGTTGTGGCGCTCACCTTGCTTTATTGGCCGAGGGAGCCAGGGTACAGCTTCCGGGTCATGTGGCCAGCATGACTAAGCCGCTTCTGGCGAACCAGAGAAGCGCACGGAAACGCCTTTTACATTCCCGCCGTAGCGGTACCTATTTATCTACTGGCACTTTTGACGTGCTTTCGAACTGCTAGGTTGGCAGGAGCAGGGACTGAGCAATGGGAGCTCAACCCGTCGCGGGGATGTGAACCGCCAACCTTCTGATCGGCAAGTCCTAGGCTCTGTGGTTTAACCCACAGCGCCACCTGCATCCCTCTTGTGGTATAGATTTGACTTATTGTGTCATGCGACCCAGGTCACTATGTCTCAGCCTGACTTACAGGGCTGTTGTGAGACTCCTGTGAAGAGGGGGAGAACCATCTATGATGCCTTGAGGTCCATGGAGGAAAGGCAGGATAGAAATGAAGTAATAAAGTAAAACAAATAAATAAAACCTGGTGATGCTTAGGAGTGCCACATCCAGTTTACAAGAAGGTCAGAAGTCTTCTCCTGTCTCTAGGAAGTTATCTCTGGCATCAGTTGTAACCTTCTCTGTCTCTGTAGGTTTTTTTTCTTGCTTGGAAAGAAGGGTGCACTGCCAGAGAGACCTGGCTAGCAGTTGAGATGAGCTTGATTTTGAAATGGCCCTGAGTTAAGGGGGGGCTGGGCCTAGTTTTAACCAGGAAAAGGCATTTTTGGGTGGCAGGAATTGGCAGATTCACCCTGTCACTGGTAAAGGACAGGATGCTGTCCTTCACCACATGACACCATTGGTCCATCTAGCCTAGCATTACCTCCTTTGATTGACAACAACTAATCAGGATCTGAAGCAGAGCAGAGAGAGGGTCTTTGACAGTTCTGATCCCTGATCCTTTCAACTGCACATGGCAGGGATCACAACTGAACTTTGTTCCTGTAGAGCAGGTCTGTCCAACAGGTTGATCGTGATCTACCAGTCAATCATGGGCTGCCCCTGGTCGATCCTGGTCAAAAAAAAGCTCAACAACTTTGATGAAGCTTTCCCCAAACAAGCTCAACAACTCTGGTCAATCCAATGGGTAGATCACTGCCAATTTTTATATATAGTGGCTGTAGATCACAGTCTCTTGGAAGTTGGACAGCCCTGCTGTAGATCATGTCTCCTTTTCACAAGCAAAATGCCCAAGAATGGTCTCCCACGGGAGGTAATAATAATAATAATAATAATAATAATAATAATAATAATAATAATATATTTATATCTCGCCCATCTGGCTGGGTTTCCAGGTCAGTGCAAGTAGATAAATACCATAGGTATCGCTGTGGTGGGAAGGTAGACGGCGTTTCCATGTGCTCTGGTTTCCATCACAGTGTCCCGTTGTCCCAGAAGCTACTGTTAGGACCATCATGAGATGTCCACCAGCTTCCAACCATAGATACCAGCAGCCTTCAAGCAAGCAAACCTGCCTTATTATCGCTCCGTAGCACCCCACTGCCAGAGGATTGCCTCCTTCCTTTCACCAGTTTGCCTCCTGCAAGTGGAAGAAACCTGGGCAGTGCTGAAGGTCACATCCATTGCCAGGTGTGTCCTGCTGGAAATAGAAAAGGGCTTTCCCCTTGGCCTGCCTTTATATCCACTCAGTTGCCAAGTGCTTTTGTGACATCACAAGAAACCCACAGCCAATGGCAGCAGCTGGGGAGGCATCATCTTCATTGCTTTGAGCCTCACAATGGCGGGTGGACCTATCAGTGATTGTGTGCTTGTTTATTCAGGATGCGGATGGCACTGTGGTCTAAACCACTTAACCTCTTGGGCTTGCCAGTCAGAAGGTTGACAGTTTAGTTTTTTTTTAAATAGATATTTATTAGAATTTTACAACACATAAAAAACAGACAAATCCACACAAAAAACCAAAAAATACACACTTAATAAAAAAGAAAAAGAAAAAGAATCCACTTTTAAATTTCAAGGTTCTATAACCCTCTTTCCTGACCTCCTCACATCTCCCTTTTTTGTGTTCCTCTTTATTCCGTCGAATTCAGCAAATTCTAACCCTCTTTCATATCTCATTTATAATTGTGTACTCCCACTTGTTATATCTCTAATTTCCCCTCTTTTTTGAATCCTTTTTTTCATACCTCTTTTAACTATATCCCAAATGCCGTGTTACCTTTAGATCCCACATCATTTTAACATTCAAACAATTTACTATATTTCTGTAGATAATCTTTAAACTTTTTCCAGTCCTCTTCCATCAACTCTTCTCCCAGGTCTCGAATTCTGCCAGTCATTTCTGCCATCTCCATATAGTCTATCACTTGCATCTGCCATTCTTCCACGGTGGGCAAATCTTGTGTCTTCCAATATTTAGCGAGAAGTATTCTTGCTGCTGTTGTTGCGTACATAAAAAATGTTCTATCTTTCTTTGGCACCAATTGGCCGACTATGCCCAAAAGGAAGGCCTCTGGTTTCTTAGGAAAGGTAAATTTAAATACCTTCTTCAGTTCATTATAGATCATTTCCCAGTAAGCCTTAACCTTTGGGCACGTCCACCAAAGGTGAAAGAATGTTCCCTCAGCTTCTTTACATTTCCAACACTTATTGTCAGGCAGGTGATAAATTTTTGCAAGCTTGACTGGGGTCATGTACCACCTGTAAATCATTTTCATAATATTCTCCTTTAAGGCATTACATGCCGTAAACTTCATACCGGTGGTCCACAACTGTTCCCAGTCAGCAAACATAATATTATGACCTAGATCTTGCGCCCATTTGATCATAGCTGATTTGACCGTTTCATCCTGTGTATTCCATTTTAACAGCAAGTTATACATTCTTGACAAAATCTTAGTTTTCGGTTCTAGCAATTCTATTTCCAACTTTGATTTTTCCACCTGGAAGCCATTTTTTTTATCCAAATTATAGGCCTCTCTTATTTGATAGTAATGAAGCCAATCTCGCACTTTATCTTTTAGTTTCTCGAAACTCTGCAATTTCAATTTGTCACCTTCTTGCTCCAGAATTTCCCAATATTTTGGCCATTTGGCCTCCATATTGGACTTTTTCTGAGCCTTAGCTTCCATTGGCGACAGCCACCTTGGGGTTTTATTTTCCAATAAGTCTTTGTATCTTATCCAGACATTAAACAATGCTTTCCTGACAATATGGTTTTTAAATACCTTATGTGCTTTAACCTTGTCATACCACAAATATGCATGCCACCCAAAAACATTATTGAAACCTTCTAAATCCAAAATGTCTGTGTTCTCAAGAAGTAGCCAGTCTTTCAACCAGCAGAAAGCTGCTGATTCATAGTACAGTTTGAGGTCTGGCAGGGCAAATCCACCTCTTTCCTTTGCGTCAGTTAATATTTTAAACTTTATTCTGGGCTTCTTGCCCTGCCAGACAAATCTAGAAATATCTCTCTGCCACTTCTTGAAACAGTCCATTTTGTCCAAAATTTGCAATGATTGAAACAAAAATAACATTTTTGGCAATACATTCATCTTTATAGCTGCAATTCGACCCAACAAGGAAAGCCTCAATTTAGACCAAATTTCTAGATCTTTTTTAACTTCCAACCAACATTTCTCATAATTGTCCTTAAATAAATTCAAATTTTTCGCAGTCATGTTAATCCCTAGGTATTTCACTTTCTTAACCACAGTTAAACCTGTTTCATTCTGAAACCTTTCTTTTTCCATTAATGTTAAATTCTTCAGAAGGTTGACAGTTTGGATCCCCGCAACAGGCTGAGCTCCCATTGCTCTGTACCAGGTCCTGCCAACCTAGCAGTTCAAAAACACAAGTAGATAAATAGGTACTGCTGTGGCGGAAATGTAAACGGCAATTCCATTGCTCTGGTTTCCGTCATGGTGTCCTGCTGTGCCAGAAGCAGTTTAGTCCTGCTGGCCACATGACCTGGAAAGCTGTCTGTGGACAAATGCCAGCTCTCTTGGCCTGAAAAGCAAGATGAGTGCCGCAACCCAGTAATAACAACAACAACAACAACAACAACAACAACAACAACAACAACAACATATTGTGCAGCTTCCAACAAAATATTAAAATACAATAGTCTATTAAACATTAAAAGCTTCCCTAAACAGGGCTGCCTTCAGATGTCTTCTAAAAGTCTGGTAGTTGTTTTTCTCTTTGACATCTGGTGGGAGGGTGTTCCACAGGGCGGGTGCCACTACCAAGAAGGCCCTCTGCCTGGTTCCCTATAATCTCACTTCTCGCAATGAGGGAACTGCCTGAAGGTCGTCAGTGCTGGACCTCAGTGTCTGGGCTGAAGGATGGGGGTTGAGATGCTCCTTCAGGTATACTGAACCGAGGCTGTTTAGGGCTTTAAAGGTCAGCACCAACACTTTGAATTGTGCTTGGAAATGTACTGGAAGCCAGTGTAGGTCTTTTTGTGGACTCTCCTTCCTTGGTGGCTTCTAAGCAGAGGTTGGACATCCATCTGTCATGGATGCTTCAGCTGAGATTCCTGCATTGTAGGGGAGTTGGGCTAGATGGCCCTTGGGGTCCCTTCCAGCTCTACAGTTCTATGATTCTATTATTCTAAGAACCCAAAGCTATGGTTCAGCTGCCTGGCAGCACAAATGCTTGTCTTATTTCTCCTCCCAGTGACAGAGGAGGCAGATTCTAATTTGGTGAAGGATAAATATGGTGTAAGGTAAAGGTAAAGGGACCCCTGACCATTAGGTCCAGCCGTGACTGACTCTGGGGTTGCGGCGCTCATCTTGCTTTATTGGCTGAGGGAGCCGGTGTACAGCTTCTGGGTCATGTGGCCAGCATGACCAAGCCGCTTCTGGCCAACCAGAGCAGCGCACGGAAAGGCCGTTTACCTTCCCGCCAGAGTGGTACCTATTTATCTACTTGCACTTTGATGTGCTTTCGAACTGCTAGGTTGGCAGGAGCTGGGACTGAGCAACGGGAGCTCACCCCGTTGTGGGGATTTGAACCTCCGACCTTCTGATCGGCAAGTCCTAGGCTCTGTGGTTTAACCCACAGCACCACCCGCGTCCCAACTAATATGGTGTAACTTGTACCTTTTTTGGAAGGGGTTGCCTTTATTTGTTTTTAAATGCGCATGCATCAGATAACTAAATAATGTTTTGCTATCAGAACTTGGGCCTTTTTTGTATGTATAAAACACTTGATTCAAAGGTATTCATTAGAAGGCATGGGGAAAGTGATAAGAAAAGGCTGTGTTCAGTGATACTTGTTTCTGCTGTTACGTTTCTGTTCCATCGCACCGGCTCTTTCATAGCTCCGGGTACCCATGCTCAGTGTCACATTGAGAAAAGACCAGAGCAGCTTAGTGCAGGCCACAGTTAGCTACGCTAATTGACTGATGGCGACTCCATTACACAGCAGTCTTTCTGCATCTTTCATTTATCGGGTTTGCCCAAGAGGGAAGGGCACTTTCCTTCGAGAGGCTATGTAAGCCGAGTGCCACATTATGGGGGGACATTTCAAGCTGTAATCGGAGGTCTGCTCCTCAGTCGACATTTAATGGAGACTATTAACAAAAGGCTCTCAATGGGATCCTAAATAATATGCCTGCAATAATTGCAATTATGGTGCCAAGTGGAATGGTTCCATTCATGTGTGAAACAAGGAAATCAGCATGCCTGCAAGGATGTGATGCTTTGCATTGCATTATAAGCAATTCAGCTTTTTCTTTTGAAAAGGAAAGGTTCCAAACCCAAGCGCCAGAAGCGTATTGGGCCCCCAAAAGCCCAGTCTGATGACCTGCCTGAACTATGGCTCTAAGAACTTGAGTAAGGATGGAATTGCAAAGATTGCTGCGAGTTTGCATAGGGCTGGTGCCATGGGAGTTCTGGGTCCTTGGTCAGTGTGGTGTAATGGTTAAGAGTGGTAGACTTGTAATCTGGTGAACTGGGTTCACTTCCCTGCTCCTCCAGATGCAGCTGCTGGGTGACCTTGGGCTAGTCACACTTCTCTGAAGTCTCTCAGCCTCACTCACCTCACTGAGTGTTTGTTGTGGGGGAGGAAGGGAAAGGAGATTGTTAGCCGCTTTGAGACTCCTTAGAGTAGTGATAAAGCGGGATATAAAATCCAAACTCCTCTTCCTCCTCCTCCTCCTCCTCCTCTTCTTCTTCTTTTGCAACAGTGAAGTTTACAAGGAACTAAGGCTCATTCTCCCTCCAGTGGATACTGGAAATACTTATCAGATACTGGGCTCATATAAACTCAACACTAGTACAATTAAGTATATTTGACAGATTCTGATTTAATATATTAAATATGAAATGAAATTTTATGGTTGTGTACAATGTAGGGCCACAGCTATGTAAGGATAAGTAGCTATAATGAGAATGATAAGTAGCTGTAATGACAACCCATGTCACCCAGGGCCAGTGTGGTGTAGTGGTTAAGAGTGGTAGACTCGTAATCTGGTGAAAGGGGTTCGCTTCCCTGCTCCTCCACATGCAGCTGCTGGGTGACCTTGGGCTAGTCACACTTCTCTGAAGTCTCTCAGCCTCACTCACCTCACAGAGTGTTTGTTCTGGGGGAGGAAGGGAAAATGAGATTGTTAGCCGCTTTGGGTAGTGATAAAGCGGGATATCAAATCCAAACTCCTCCTCCTCCTCTTCTTCTTCACTGCTCAGCAGCAATTGTAACCATTCATAGAAGCTGTTTGAACAAGTGGAGGCTTCTACGAAGGGGTACTGGGAGGCAATTTTCTATTATTCCTTCTTCCTTCTGCAGCCTTTGCCCCCATCCCCAAATCTGATCCAAGGGTTGGGGAAACCTTTGAGACACCATTTGATGGGAGCAGCAGAGGTGGCACTGAGAAAGGTGGAATTTGCAAAAACTGCAAACGACTCCTTGAGGCAATGTACATTTGTGAACATAGCAAGATCCACCCTGATACAGTGCAGGCAAGCATAGAATAGTTCTTTGGTAGGGGAAACCTACGCTGGAGCTATGGTCCGCTCCTGTACCTTCTCCCCAAATGGGCGACATGGCCAGTGCTCTAGAGACACCTAAATGTGTCCTAAAAAAAGCCAGAGAATGAGAATAACTGGAGGGAATCTGTGGAGGCGAGGCCAGAAAGCGAGTTATTGTGACTGAACTGCTTGACGGCTGCTGCAAATGAATGAGTTTTCTCCAGATATTCCACAAATCAAAGTACTATATCATGCTTTTACTACTGAGTAATCTCTTAGGATTCACTGCATGTAGGTGAACAAGATTTATATGCTCTTTCTTTGATCTACAAGGTTAGCAACATGTGCAAGATATATGTACATGTGAAAAACTGTGTATATAAAATAGGCATAATTCTTTTATAGTAATGCCTGTTGTGAACACTATGTTGTCTTCACATTATTAGTAGCAGAAGCACAGCATGAAACAAAGAGGATGCTCCGATAAAAGATGAGCTCACTTACGCTCATTAAACGCTAATTTAGGATTGCTATTAACTTTGCTGGGAGAAGGATGGTGTTCAAAAGGCCCTGTTCAGTTTCCCAATATTAGTATCTCTACTGAGCTGTTTAGTATTACTGTAAAGCAGAATAAATGTGCACAGTTAATGCAAATTACAAGGCTGCATACACAGTGAAAAGGAGGCTGCTGTATGAACTTTTTTTTTTTAAAAAAAGGATAGATTTCCAGATCAAATTTCAGAAATAGTTACAATATTTCATTGATGTTTTTATTTTTCATCACATGTGTATTCCACCCTTCCTCCAAGGAGCTTGGGGCAGTGCTTATGGGACCAATAAGAAGTTCAGGCTAGTTTAAGGGTCAAATCCTGTTTACGGCTGTGACTGCCAAGGGTGGGAGGAGAACCAGCACTTCTATCCTGTTTACAAGCCAAATGAGACATAGCCACCCCGACATCTAGCAGCAGCAATCCATGTGCTAAAGTCCATGCATCGATTGCATACCCTCCTTCATTGCTTCAATGAAAATAGGGACATCCCATTCCATAATGATTACTATTTATACCCCACTCTTCTTATTGGGTTGCCCCAGCACTCTGGGCAGCTTCCAACATATATAAAAGCATTAGAAAAAAAACATTAAGCATTAGAAAAACTTCCCTATACATATATTGCCTTCAGATGCCTCAGGGGTTGAATAACACCCAGGGCCGGACTTACGTAGGTTTGATGAGGCCCTAAGCTACTGAAGGTAATGGGGCCCTTTATATGTCCAGCTGTCCTTTGTCAACAACAAATTGACGCTGGTTTTTTTGTGTTGAATGGGCCTTAGAAAGCACTGCTAATAACAAGGCCAGTGGAAATGATGATATTCCAGCTGAACTATTAAAATTTTTAAAAGATGACGATGTTAAGGTGCTACACTCAATATGCCAGCAAGTTTGGAAAACTCAGCAGTGGCCAGAGGATTGGAGAAGATCAATCTACATCAAAATCCTAAAGAAGGGCAGTGCCAAAGAATGCTCTAACTACCGCACAATTGCGCTCATTTCATAAGCTAGCAAGGTTATGCTTAAAATTCTACAAGGCAGGCTTAAGCAGTATGTGGACCGAGAACTCCCAGAAGTGCAAGCTGGATTTCGAAGGGGCAGAGGAACCAGAGACCAAATTGCAAACATGTGCTGGATTATGGAGAAAGCTAGGTAGTTCCAGAAATACATCTACTTCTGCTTCATTGACTATGCAAAAGCATTTGACTGTGTCAATCACAGCAAACTATGGAAAGTTCTTAAAGAAATGGGAGTGCCTGATCACCTCATCTGTCTCCTGAGAAATCTGTATGTGGGACAAGAAGCTATAGTTAGAACTGGATATGGAATAACTGATTGGTTCAAAATTGGGAAAGGAGTACGACAAGGCTGTATATTGTCTCCCTGCTTATTTAACTTATATGCAGAATTCATCATGCGAAGGCCTGGACTGGATGAATCCCAAGCCGGAATTAAGATTGCCGGAAGAAATATCAACAACCTCAGATATGCAGATGACATAACCTTGATGGCAGAAAGTGAGGAGGAATTAAAGAACCTTTTAATGAGGGTGAAAGAGGAGAACGCAAAATATGGTCTGAAGCTCAACATCAAAAAAATGAAGATCATGGCCACTGGTCCCATCACCTCCTGGCAAATAGAAGGAGAAGAAATGGAGGCAGTGAGAGATTTTACTTTATTGGGCTCCATGATCACTGCAGATGGTGACAGCAGTCATGAAATTAAAAGACGCCTGCTTCTTGGGAGAAAAGCAATGACAAACCTAGACAGCATCTTAAAAAGCAGAGACATCACCTTGCCAACAAAGGTCCGTATAGTTAAATCTATGGTTTTCCCAGTAGTGATGTATGGAAGTGAAAGCTGGACCATAAAGAAGGCTGATCGCTGAAGAATTGATGCTTTTGAATTATGGTGCTGGAGGAGACTCTTGAGAGTCCCATGGACTGCAAGAAGATCAAACCTATCCATTCTTAAGGAAATCAGCCCTGAGTGCTCACTGGAAGGACAGATCCTGAAGTTGAGGCTCCAATACTTTGGCCACCTCATGAGAAGAGAAGACTCCCTGGAAAAGATGCTGATGTTGGGAAAGATTGAGGGCACAAGGAGAAGGGGGTGACAGAGGACAAAATGCTTGGACAGTGTTCTCGAAGCTACCAACATGAGTTTGACCAAACTGCATGAGGCAGTGGAAGACAAGAGTGCCTGGCGTGCTCTGGTCCATGGGGTCACAAAGAGTCGGACACGACTAAATGACTAAACAACAACAATAGGTATCTAAAGCCATTTGCACATAACAAAATATGTATTTTATCAAAGTAATTGTACAACTGAAATACAATTAAGAAGTATATTAATAGTGAAATACACACTTTTGCTGTATGTAGGTTTTATTTGATTTGATTTTTTATCTTATATTTTGGAAATGTACATCCAGTTTTTTTCCCCTTTAAATTTTTTTGGGGCCCCCAAGAGAGCGGGGCCCTAAGCTGTAGCTTGTTTAGCTTATACATAAATCTAGCACTGATAACTCCACAGCTTCCAACATTCCTTAGGACATCCTACGGAAAAAGTGGGACATTCAAATCAGAAACCAGGATGATGTCTCTAAATCAGGGACGTCCCTGGAAAATAGGGACACTTGGAGGGTCTGCAATTGTAGCGGGGGCTCCTGAATGCTAAAGGAATATGACTACATTATGTAATATGGAGTAATGTATGTGGATAGCCATGGCAAGAAATAAGTGTGAGCTGGGCTGGATCAAAGTAACCAGTCACAATTCAATGTTCTGCATGTCACTACACCTCAGAATAGGAAGCACCCATTCATTCACTTCTGCCTCAAGCTAGGATTATGTACATACACAATGGGAATGTGGTGTAATATAACATTACTTAAACACTGGAGTAAATACATTAGTGCCCCTTGGAGCCTCTGAATTGCTGCTTTACCTTTAATTGTTTTGTTTTTCAAATATTGGATCATGGTATTTTATTACTGAGATGGTTGTGTAAAGTGACTAATAAGCTTAAAAATAACAATCATGACTAAAAGCACTGTGTCCAAGTAACTGAGTCCCTTGCCTGCTATAATATATTGTTATGATTTTTAAAAAATATTGCTGCCAGAGATATTAATGCCAGACAGACTGACAAACCTGGTGTTGAAATGATTATTCGCTGTGGGTTGCAACTTTTACAAAATTCATAGATTCTTCAATAGAATTATTTTTCAATTATTCATATGAAAAGCATTTTCAATTTTTGCCAAAGGGATTGTGTATAACACTTCCTGGGCCTTCCCATCTCATGCCCCTTTCCTGGTGTGCATTTTCCAGTGTGGATATATACAGAACCCCACAATATGATCTGTGAATTGATCAAAAGGTTTATGCAGAACTATGGAAGACTGGAATGTTTGAGTGCATGTCTCTGCAAACAGTATTGAAATGCATTTGCCTTACACTGCTAAAGCCATATGGATGAACTGGGTTCCACACAGTCACAAAAACAAATTAACCAAAAAAGCCACAAAAACGCTAAAATAAATAGCAAAAACAAAAGTGCTAAACTTAATCCGTTCCACAAGTCCGTTTGACTTCTGAAATGTTTGAAAACCAAGGCGCCGCTTCTGATTGGTGCAGGCACCCTGGAAACAATAGCTGACAACCGCATCAGACGTTTGGCTTCCAAAAAACATTCGAAAACCGGAACACTTCCTTCCAGGTTTTCAACGTTTGAGAACCAAGGCGTTTGAATACCAACACGTTTGAGAACCAAGGTACCACTGTACTGAAACCTCAAACTAATAGAAGCCTTCTTTTTCTAGTAGGTGTCGTCTTTCCTTAGTTACAATTTATTTTAAAATGCTTCCTTGCTTATGACAAGGGAAGGAAGTCTGGTGTCAAAATGTTGTGACTTCCAAAAGCCAGCGGCTATAAAGGGATGGTGGCAGACAATCCCCTGGTAGATACAACATGTAAAAGCATTTACCACATCCCAGATTTGCACTCTGCAGACCTGCGCACATGTACTCTGCTTTCAGAATAGTTTTGCAAGTTGCAAGCAAACGAGGGTGGAAGCTTTTTAATAAAAATGCATTTGTGAGAGATCCTGTATCAGAATATAATAAAACTCCAGTATAGTCAATACTATCCATGTTGTACAACAAATATCTTCTGTTTTAGCTGACAACTTCCTGTGATAGGCATATAGTAACATGAAGGAATTTATTAGAAATGTGGTGCTTGGTTTTGTTTTCTCAGCCTTTGTCTCCATGGAAGACTTTGAAAGCTTTTTGTGGAAAAGTCACGAGTACTGTAAATATAAATGAAATGGTTCAGCAAGCACGGTTGGCCAGGTAAACATCCTTGCACTGCATTCTGTAAGTTGCAACATTGACTCTCAGTTTCATCTGGTATTTTCCATTCCATTGGAGTAGTTGTGTTTTTTATTTTATTTTTTTTAAAAAAAGAGTAAGTGCATATATATTCTGCCTCCAGCAAAGAGCAAGTTATACACACAGAAAATCAACAACTCTTCGGAAGAAAGGAAAGCAGTTCAGATTTGGCTGTGAGTGGGGAAAGGACATTTAAGATTTGAAAAAACAAAGGTTTGGGAGATGGGTGGATAACATAAAATACATTTTACTTTGATTCAGCCAACTATTTCTTACATTTTTTGAATAAAGGCTTATAATGATGATGTAGAAAAAATAGCTAAAGAAGCTGAAAACCAAGACCAACCAAATGAAGACAACCTAAGAGATAAATATAAACATTTTCTTCAATTTTTCCTTTAGCTGTTCTCCTTTTAATTCGCTTCTCCCGTTATTCCCGTCCTTCGAATCCTTTTTTTCCTTTCTGTCAAATAAAGCATTTTTCTTTCTTCCCTGCACTGCCCATTACCCTGTTTCTTCAATTTACCTTATCTCTATATTTTTTAATTGTATCCAAGTATTCTTTTGTAATTGTAACCAAGTGTTTTTTTATAATTGTATCCAGGTAATTTTAAATTGTATCTAGTTTCCCCGCCCTCCTGTAATTGTGTCTTTACTACTTGCAAATGTGAATCCTTACTGTGACCCTTATGCAATTGGGTCTTTGCAAATGGAATCAACCCCTTTGTATCTTTGTCCCTTATCCGTGTTTTTTCAACTTCTCAATGATTGTAACTACAGTGATACCTCGGTTTAAGAACAGTCCAGTTTAAGAACGATTTGGTTTACAAACTTCGCAAATCCGGAAATAGTGTCTTGGTTTGAGACCTTTACCTCAGTCTAAGAATGCAATCTGAACGGTGGAAGGGCACCAGCGAGGGGAGGCCTCATTAGGGAAAGCCTGCCGCTGTTTAAGAATGGTTTTGGTTTAGGAATGGGCTTCCGGAACGGATTAAGTTCGTAAACTGAGGTACCACTGTAAAGGTAAAGGACCCCTGGCAGTTAAGTCCAGTTGCAAATGACTCTGGGGTTGCCGTGCTCATCTCGCTTTACTGGCCAAGGGAGCCCACGTTTGTCAGCAGACGTTTTTCCGGGTTATGTGGCCAGCATGACTAAGCCGCTTCTGGAGAAACCAGAGCAGTGCACGGAAATGCCGTTTACCTTCCTGCTGCAGTGGTACCTATTTATCTACTTGCACTGGCATGCTTTCGAACTGCTAGGTTGGCAGGAGCTGGGACTGAGCAATAGGAGCTCACCCCGCTGCAGGGATTCGAACCACCAACCTTCTGATCGGCAAGCCCTAGGCTCAGTTTAGACCACCCGTGTTCCTAGGTACCACTGTACTTGCAACCAAATAAAGGATCTTTGATTTTAAAAATCTGCTTGCTTCTTTCTCTCCTTGGTTGGACAACGCTTGTCATCTCCAACCGTAGTGGACCCCTCTGCGGCTCTGAACCAAAGTTCTAAGTGCTTTACATCAGTGAGATATTTGCAGTTTGCAGTTGGGATGGTATCAAGGGATGATTGCTGACCTCTCTAGTTGCTTAGATTGCCCTGGCTTTTATTATTCTCTTGACTCTATCTATATCAGGGATGGGAAGTTGGTGGGCCTCTAAATGTTGCTGGACTCAAATCTTTTCAGCTCCAGCCAACATTGCCAATAGTCAGGGATGGTGGGTGTTCCAGCCCAGCAACATCACTGATCTGCATGATATTGTATATGGAAAATATAGACTTTGCTTTCTTGTAATAAAGTTGCATTTCTCTGTCTTCCAGGGACATTTTTTTTTTTTTGCATGCGTCCAAATTATACTGCACTACAATTTTACTGCAGTAATAACAATAAAAAAGCAAACACAATAGGAAGCAGACAGTGGCAACTTTCCCTCCTTATGTCTCAGTGAAGTTTGACACTCTTTTGATTCTCCTCAAAACAGCCAATTAGAGACTTTGTTATGCCCGTAGAGAATGTTTCCCTCATAAACTGTCTTCAATATAGCAGCGTAACAAGACTTTCTGCATTCCCTATCATTAATTTATTTTATTCAGTGTAAAAACAAAGATTAAAACAAACTCCCTCAGTGTTCCTATAGATGGTCCGTCAGAGGAATTAAATTTGAATTTGGCATTAATTAATGTTCCAGTATGTGCTCAGTTCTTCTTACCCCACATGATACGGAAAGCCTTTTAAGTATTTGTTGGTCTCTGAGGATTTACTCTATTTGAAGGCCTTCCACAGCTAAACAGAAACCACAGATCTGGACTTGGTGTAGCTGAAAGTCTGCTGTATTATAAAATGCCCCTCCTGGTCCTGTACTGGTTACAGATGTGCCTGCGCCTGCAGGACAAGAACGGATATTTTATAATTCCCAATGTGGAATTATTTATGCCTTGTACGTTGGAGCTGATTCAGACAAGTGCCTTAGCATATGGCGCAGCCCACAAGCCATTTGCTTCTTGGTAGTTCTCACACCATAGGATACACTCATGAATTGGGCCAAACCCAGTCAAACAGCAGAGATCCAAATGATTGGTCGACAGCTCCTTTTGCCATCATACGCCAGCCTGCATCTGCACAATCCATAATATATTTATATCTCTGATGCAGCCTGGGCACCATTTCAATTTCGTGCTTTTCCGAAGGCCGCAGATGCGCAATTCGACAACGCACAGTGCCAGCAACACATAAATACTCAGGAGGCAGCGAGACCAGCATCCAAAGGCTGCACACCAAATCATGGCACAAAGAGGGAGCTGTGGAAACGTTGCATTGGAAGGAAAGGCCAGAGAGCACCATGCCAGCGTTTTCAGATATGTAATAAGGACTTGTCATTTTAGCAAGGAGAGCACCGCCTTCAGCCGTGGGATGAGCTGGTTTTGGAATTGAACTAACAGATGTACATACCAGCAACTCAAGCACCTGCTACAGCCATATGTGTGTGTGTTCGATTTATTTTCATTTTTTCCAGACGTTTTCACAATAACCATCAAATCAAATGCATCGCTTCATAAGTTGACTTCCCAGTAGCGTTGCGTCCTTTTTTGCCATGCACAGAACCCACCGTGTAAAGCTAACACTCGCTGCCAACGCTGCCAGGGGCGCACCCATGGTATGTAAAGGGGGAAGAAAACAATAGAAGTTATCAGTCAGAAAAAAACCAAGTGTTTTAAACATTCAGAAATAATTAAAATCAACAATAAGCGAAAACCAGATTAAAGCACATAACAGCTTTACGAGTCTGGATAAGTTTGCCTGAACTAAAATATGTTCAGCAGGTGCCTTTCCCAGCCTCATTCATAGGCTGTGGGGGTGTTCCTAAAGGATCAAGGGGGGCTGGCTTACCACTGTTGCGGGGAGGGGAGTTTAGGGGCAACAATGTGTTTCTCCTTCTTCTGTATTTTGAATTTAACAATGAGCAGCAAGTTCAGTGGCAGCAGATGCCCGACTCACAACAGTGCCCTGAATCTCATATACCGCGCACCCCCCCCTTTGGGGCTGCCATTTTGAACCAATTTCAACGCTTCCCCATTTTGACTAATCTAATAAACCCCAGCTAGGTTTTCTTAGGCTGTGTTTTTCTGTGTAAATGATTGGGAAAAGCAAATACAGATGGATGTCAGAGTCAGGATTGAAGTATACGCATACACAAGTAAATAAAAGATAATATAATGCATCGAACACACACTAAAAGGGAGGAAATGCTTTCATTTCATTTCATTTTTTTAAAAAATTGGCGTTTTACCAATATCCCAGCAGATGTGTTAATTTAATGCTGCCTGCATAAGTCTGAAGAGACTGGCAACAGAACATAATTAATTGAGTATTGTGCCGTGTAAAGTGGTGCATAGACAAACACGGCTCATTTGTCATGTCCACTTTGCTACATTGAGATTCTGGTCACTGATCTATAGACTTGCTATGGGTGGTTTTTTTTTTCTCCTTTCCTTGTTCAAGAGACATAGAGAATCAGTTGCATCATTATTCATCTCCTTGACAGCATTCTGTGTATCACATGCATTCAGCACCACCCTTCCATGTATATCTCAGAAGTGCATGCCATTTAGATATGAACAATATATATATATTTACCAAAAAATAAATAAATATCCAAAATAAAAATTTACATAAAGAAAACACACTAGGGATTGCAATTACTCCATCCACTGTCTTCTCTGTAGTGGTGCAAGGCAGCTACAGCCAGTGGCTTGCCTCTCCAAATGGGTATGGGAGAATGTGATGCTAATGACAAAGCCTCTCCTCCTTCCAGAGGAGATTCCCAAGCTACTCAGGGGGCCTTCTGCCCCCTGCCATGACATCATCGCTGGCACGCCACGCCTCCCAGATGGGCACCCAATCGGGTGGCAGCTCAGGGACGTGGTTTAGCTGCTCAAATGCGGCTGCGCCAGCTCTCCCCTCCATTGCGCTGCTGATTTCCTCGAGTCACCCACCCACCACTCCCTTTAGGGCTTAGCTGCTGGCTTGGCCTTGCTATGGACCTATGTTTGGTTGCCCTGGTTGACCAGGGGGCCTGGTAGGAGTTTTTTCCAATTGGAAAATTGGCACCGGCCTCTTGGTTTTTTCCGCCTACCTCGTAGCAATCGTCACAACTTTTTTGGTATTTGGCGGTTAGGCTTTGGAATGACCAAGACATAGGACTACCAGCCTTGCGTGTGAGTCATGGGCAAATTACACCCCTCAGGAGAAAGACCTCAATGCCTTCCATATGTGCTGTGTCAGGAAGATTTGGGCATCACATGACAAGACAGAGTCTCCAACAAAGATGAGTTCCCCCAAGCCCACATTCACCACATGTTTGCAATTCTGCATCAGTGACGTCTACGCTGGATTGGTCATATCCACAGAATGGAAGATGGCAAGATCCCCAAGAACATGCTCTACAGGGAGCTGGCTTCAGGCACCAGGCCCGCTGGCAGACCAACTCTGCGTTACAAAGATGTCTGTAAATGCGACGATAAGGCTGGCAACATTAACTCCGCCATATGGGAACCCCATGCAGATGACCGCAGTGCTTGGAGACAGACAGTTAGGTTTTGTATCCACAGCAGTGATCAGAGGAGGAATGACCACTGGGAGGAACACAGAGAGAAGAAATGCCATGGTGCATCTGCAGCAGCAAAACTGGACACCTTAATCTGGCCCTTCTTGCAATAAGTTAGAATTCCTGCTCCATGATTGCAGTCATGGGATTGTTGTCTATCACATGACGGTTTATGTTTTGACTCCACAGAGTGGGAAGTGACGGAGACAGGATGTTTGTGTTACTGTGTTCCATGAAGTGGGACTATTCTCCTTTGTTCTTTTTCTCTTTGTTGTCTGATGCTGGAGAGAGAGGGAGCCATGTTGCAGTGCTCCACGTGTGTTTATAAGTAAATAAAGTAGATTAGCCAAAATGCTGAGTTGCTGAGGTCTGTTATGCAAGCTGCAAAGACTCTGCAGTTCCCTAAGTGTGCCTATGTCTGTTGGCATCAATTGTTGTGATGTTCAGGCTGAAGAAAGCTTTTGAAGCTCCCGAACGATCGACCAGGAGGGAGAGAACATGCCAGTCGGGCATGTGTCTCTGCCAGGGTCCTACTTGAGTGTAGGACAAGCTCCTAACATAAAGCATGTCTCTCTCATATCAGACTCTACAGCCACAGCAGGTGCTGTGATTCTCCAATGGGTTGACTTTACCCAAAGGTGCACTATTCCATTGTCTTTTGAGAATAATAATAATAATAATAATAATAATAATAATAATAATAATAATATGCTACCCATCTGACTAGGCTACCCCAGCCACCCTGGGCAGCTTCCAACAATTTAATACACAGTACGACATCAAACATTAAAAACTTCCCTAAACAGGGCTGCCTTCAGGTGTCTTCTAAAAGTCAGATAGTTGTTTATTTCCTTGACATCTGATAGAAGGGTGTTCCATGGGGTGGGCATGACTATCGAGAAGGCCCTCTGCCTGGTTCCCTGTAACTTCACTTCTTGCAATGAGGAAACTGCCAGAAGGTTCTAGGAGTTGAACGATGGGAGTAGAGATGCCCCTTTAGGTATACTGAACTGTTGAGGGCTTTAAAGGTCAGCACCAACACTTTGAACTGTGCTCGGAAATTAACTGAATGTGCACCTCTAGTATTATTTACAGTGACAGTGTTAGACCAAGTGCATTGAAACACGTGGATCAAAATGCTACACAGTGTTTATTTCATTCTATACTCATGGAAAAACAAGGTTACTGTTCCTCAACTGATTTCCTTTGTGCCAGTCCTTAGGAAAACCTTTCTGTTAAATTAGCATTACTTTACATGTATTTTTTAACTCCCACTAATATGTTAAAAGCTTAAGGGCATTTATACATCATTTCCTGATTGCTGGGGTCCTAAAAGATGTCTAATGTCAGCACACAATCGCTAGGCTAGAGATGTGCTTGTAAATTGTCAGATAAAGGCAATGTCACGCTGTGGTGCCTTTCGGATGAGCGGGAGAAAGACATCAGACAAGGGACTGAAAACAGACCTGTCAGTTAACTTCACAGTCACGCTGATAAAGGTGCACTAAAACCACTTAAGGAATGAAAGACTGATTGTGCCTGTTAGATAAAAATTACTGCATTTACTTTGGAAGTTAACCTTGTTCTAAAGATAGATGTTCTTATTGCACCAAATGGCTCTGCTTTCTTGACTAGTGTGCACATTAGTATTTTGTGTACCTTGCTGCATGAAAAGAAAAGCAAACCTTTCCAAAATATGCTTCGAAACAATTTAACATTTCACTTGAAATATTTCCCTATTCTTCTTCCTTTGCATTACTGTATTTTAATATTTTGTTGGAAGCCGCCCCGAGTGGCTGGGGAAGCCCAGCCAGATGGGCGGGGTACAAATAAATTATTATTATTATTATTATTATTTGTAAAAACCTGGAAGAGCTTATCTTTTCAGTTTTCTAAGATCCGAAAATGTCCACCCAGTCCTTTTTTCACTTTTCTGTTTTAGTGATCAGAGTAAAATGAATCTTTCACAACAATCCTTTATTCCCTTAGACTTTTCCACTGCTGTTTCTCTTATGCAGTGGTTTCCTTTCAGAAGCTGTCATATTATTTTACTGCTGGTAACAGTAGTTCTGTTGAAGAAGAATGACATTTCCTAAATCTAGATTGATTCTGGACTGCCAGCCGGCAGTAAAGACTCTATATCAAACAATATATCAAGTTACTTCTAACAGCCTAAAGCTTGGAAGAGCAGTACGCAATGTCAGGGCTATGAAATGTAAAGCCTGGAGACTTATCAGGCTCATTGGGACAAAACACAGCACATCAACACCCTCCCCAGAACTACATACTTGCAGTATGGAAACTATCAACGGGACAACGAAAATGAGTTTTGTGTGGCCAAGAGATTCATATTGATGAACTGGAAAAATAAAGATGAATTGAATTGGCAATATGACATCACTCACAACCTATGAACGGACTACATACAGGCGTAGACTTTGCCTGGATAAATATGATAATATTTATGATAATATATGGAAGGACTTTATACAAAATATAGTAGGCTACATTCACATAAATATTAGGATAATAACACTATAACAATTTATATAAGAATGTACGTATTCTTTTATATGTATCTTTGTTATTCTTCCTCCCCCCTCACTTTTCCTTCTTTTTTCTGTATCACTTTATTTCTTTTAATTGAAATCATTTCAATAAAATATAAATATTTTTTTAAAAAAACACCCTCACCAGACTCTACACTATTGACGTATCCAGTCTTCCAAAAGGAAGAATTCAGAATACAAACTTCAAGGCCAATTATCAGCTGAACCTGTAATTTCACACTCAGCTTATCATTAGTCCAGATCTTAACTCAGACCTGGTCCTCACCACAACTGCAGCTTCTTCTTTTCCCTTTCCCTCTGAAATTTGCCTGGTAGCAGCAGCAGACAAAGTTCTAGCCTTCGTTAGTACTGCAGAAGAATGGTGGTTCCTACAACCCTCAGGAGTCAGATTCAACCAACCCATTCTGATAGCAGAAGCCAGTGCAAGGATTCTCACAAGTGCAACAGTGCTCCTTCCACCAAATCTGCTCAAATGGGTCTCCCTCCAGAATGGTGTGGTGGGGAAGAAGAGAGGAGATTGTTCCATCAGGTAGCAGAAGAACTTATGATGATGGAACAATTTCCGTAGCACTATGCTGAATTACATCCAATATTTCCCATGAGGTCTGTTCCTTGGTATGGGCCAAAGAAGCCTTAGAAGCTACCATTGTCATGGATCCTGGCTTTGGGGAGTATCCCCTAGGAGTATTCTTGGCTCAATCCTTGGGAACTGTAGTTCATCAAGACTTCTGGGTCTTTACTAATGCTGTTGCTGCATCAGCTCCTGGATAGTTTTGGAAGAAGGGTTTGAAGCAGCAGGAGAAAAGACCCAAGAGAGATGTAAATAGGGTGCTTATGGTGTTCCACAGAAAAATGAGGTATCATGCCTGTGTCATGTTCCCAGTGACATTGTTAGGAGCATGTTGAAACCTAGAGTTCAGAATGGGCTGAAGCTTCCCATGTTCTCTTATAATGGCAATGACGCCCACCTGAGAGGTTCCAGATCTTAGTTCTGGTGCATTTTGGCTGAAAGAAAGCCCTGGGCCCAAGCTTAATATTACTAAAACACCATGAGACTAGGGAGTTAATGATGTCAGGGTAAAGGGACAAACTCAGCTCAGCGATGGTTGACTGTATCCCTCAATATTAGCATCTCTTATCACTCCTTTTAAATTATCTGATAGGCCCTATGAACTGTGTATTGATTGCAATGTTTTGTTGGGTCTCTGGACCGTAATAAAGATTGTTGTTGTTGTTGTTGATAGGCCCAGTGTCAGCACCCAGTGTGGTTGTGTGAATGATGTAGCCTTCTGGAATTCACAATCATTCAATTGATTAAAAATAGATAAATTAAGAGTCCTGAGTTGTTAAGGACAAGCACCAAACCCATCAGAAGGGAACAGATCCTTTCTCCCAACCCCACTATGTGTATGGACTCCAACACAGCAACACTATGTTGAGGGCCAGAGACATTTGCTGAAAGAAGACAGACCCTCCTGGTAAGGTTACTAAGTACACTGGGATTATCCTGGATTACACAAGCTTTTTTTATTGTAAAAAAAAATACTGCCCGATTCCAAAAGGATTGAAGGAGTCATGCCAACAGCTTCTGCAACCTCCAAATTCAGCCTTCTTCATTCCCAACCATTCTGCCTGTCCCCATCACCAGGTCAGTTTCCTGGAGGACTGCTGCACAGGAACTGTGGTGGGTTCTGCTGTGACTGAAGAAGTGATGGGGAAGCAGACATGGCTTGCCCAGGGCCCCCACTGTCGACATGCAGAGGGCCAGGAGGTCAGCTGACTAGCCCTAGCTGAGCCGTCTCCTTCTAGCTGTCCAACTGCGAAGACCATCAGCCTCTGCCCGACATAAATCAGCAACCCAGGCTTCAAAGCCAGAGCACACTATCAGCAGAGCGAACTGTGCAAATAGAATAGGCATGAGGCTTGTGGAAACATATTACAACTAGAGATTTATTAATCATAAATCAGTACAAAGAAACATGTTGTCTCTCTCTCTCATCGTCTCAGAGAGAACAGCAAAAGCAATACTCAACGGAAGTTCCCAGCAAACTGTGCTGGAATGTAAACAGACATGTGACATGCAACGATTCCACACGTCTGCTCCTTAAGGTGGAATAGAAATGTCAACACCGACAAACCTGGCTCCAGGACTTTTATCACAACAACTGCCCCAGAGTAGAAAGAGCATGGGAGAGCAGGTGTCAGGATGCTGTCAGAGACTCCCAGCTGGTTGCCCCAGAAAGTATAAAGACAAGGAGAAGTTTCTTACAGGCCTTTTTATTTCAAACTTTACAGAAGGAGGCTACAGACCCCCAGCCTCTTGGATAATGGCATTGTCCTGAATGAATCTCCACACCACACCACACCACATCTCTCCCATGTCCTCATTTGTCACTTCTATGGCTGCTGCTACATGCCTTCTGTCTTTGAGCTCTTTGCTCTCCTACTTTTAAGGCTCTCCGGGTTCTGGGAGATGGTGGGTCTGGAATGCTTTCTAATGACAACGTGACAGTCAGGTATTGCTCTGGCTCTCCCATGATTTCAACAACTTTCCCCTCATCTGCCTCTGTGCAGTGACCTCCCTCAAACCCTTGTTGTAAATCTAAACTATCTTCCTCTTTCTCCTCCCTAGAAGGGGCAAGATGGGGAGGCAGTCTCCACCATTCCTCCTCTGCCCAGTCCCTGACAGAGGATACTGTAACTTGGACCACCATAGAACTCAAGTTATGATTTAGTGAACTGCCATAAAATCAATAACAGCTGAGGCAAGTCATAAAGCTAAGATAGAACTGAACTAGGGATGAATGAATCTGACAATTTTAGTTTCTCTCTCTCTCTCTCTCTCTCTCTCTCTCTCTCTCTCTCTCTCAAAAAAGATCCAATCTTAACTGTAACTGCAATTTTTAAAAAACACCTCACCATTTAATACATTTTTATTTCAACAGTCACATTTTTACAAGCAATTTCCCATAATGTAATGCATTTTTTGCATACTCTTTCCACAAATACATGCATTTTAATTTTGCTCATTTCCCCCTAATATCTGCATTGCTGTGCATAGTATTTGCTTGTATAACTGCACTGCAAAATTCAGAGAAGTGCAAATTTTGAAGGGCAGCTGTGTTTGTTGTCAATTAGGTAGGGTCACATTCAAATGAGATGAATTTCTTCTCTCATCTGCACCCAGTGTGGAGGCAGCCCACTAGATTCCATTTTTGCACTTGCCTCCAGGAAAATTGTTATAGTAGAATGACCCAAATCCAACATCGACCAACACACCATTGTAGTATCAAATCTACCACGAAACTGCATTTGCTCCCTGCATTTGCTAACTTTAATCTAGCTGATGTTTGCTCTTGTAGCATAAATCTCCTAAAACTATTGAAGCTGGAAGTGAATTTGAGGATCTGAAAATGTGAGCCCCAAAATAAGCTTTCAAGAGCTTTAGATTTCAATCTAAAGCCTCCCTCTCCACCATTATTTTAAGGCTTTGCTCAGATTTTGGTTTGTCACTTCTAAAATGATGGATATTGTGCACCTAAATATTGCATCGACTGGAAGAAGTCCACTGCCCTTGAAAGTGGGAATAAATTTGCTTTTCAGATCCCAGCGGGTCAGAGTTCTTTGCAGGCTCCTGCCGCAAAATCCAACTATTTTATTACATTTATGGGCCAAACAGTATTCATGAAGTACAGGTTATGGCAAAGTCAGCTTTCAGGCCCCTGAAGCTTACTAAATCAACAATCTGATTTACAATAGCTTAAGTTGTAGCGTGAAGCAGAATAACACCAGTCGCTCTAATGTTTACTGCTTTTCGAGAGTAGCTGTTTCTGTTTTCACATGACAGGATGACACAAGGTCGTTCAGAGCGTAAATAACAATTATTGGGAGCAATATATAATATTTCAATTACTCAATTTAGGTTATCAAGGTAAACAAGTAAGAAAGAAACATGTTTTTAGTTTTAGTTTTAAAGACCCCTTATATAATAGAGAAACACCGGAAGACATTTAATCTTGTAGTCTCCACAAGAAAGGGGAGGATTGATGCTACACTTCCAAAAGTGGTGTTTTTATCTACTCTGGTGTCATCAATCAATAGAATTAGATCATGCAGTTCTATTAACCAAAGAGTGGCAGGAGTGTATTGTTGTTTTGTCATTCTGCCACATTACGCATCCTATTAAAAATGCAACTGCCAAGTGTGGAGTCTTTCCCAGCTTTTAATTAATGTTCCTGCAAGGACCAGCCATGTATACCTATGAAAAACAACCTCATTTGGGTAGCTCCACCACTCTCTGAAGCATACCCTATTACCGTATTTTTCGCTCGATAACACGCACCTGACCATAACACGCACATAGTTTTTAGAGGAGGAAAACAAGAAAAAAAAATTCTGAATGAAACAGTGGATGTATCATTTTTGTGCTTCATGCTGCGGCCACAGACATGTGATTTGACGGTGAGTTTGGGGTAGCCCAATGCAAAGATCCCGAGGATCCATGTGGATCCATGCTTTGTAACCACGTTTTTGCACCATTGCAGCCCCAGGCAACAGTGGGTGCGTGATTTTTTTGGTGCAGGCTGTAGCCATGGACATGCTATGTGATCTGAGGGTGAATTTGGGGTGACCCAATGCAAAGATCCTGAGGATCCATGTGGATCCATGCTTTGTAACCACGTTTTTGCACCATTGCAGCCCCAGGAAACAGTGGGTGCATGATTTTTTTGGTGCAGGCTGTAGCCATGGACATGCTATGTGATCTGATGGTGAATTTGGGGTGACCCAATGCAAAGATCCTGAGGATCCATGTGGATCCGTGCTTTGTAACCATGTTTTTGCAGCATTGCAGCCCTGTTTTTGCATCAGATCATTGCTATGTGATCTGATGGTGAATTTGGGGTGACTCAATGCAAAGATCCTGAGGATCCATGTGGATCCGTGATTGGAACCACGTTTTAAGTAGGGAGGGAAGGAAAAACATAGAAGCGACAAGGAGAGGGGTGTGCAGAGAAGCAGCTGGCTAAGAATGCAGGAGAGGGGTTTTACCGGAGGGAGGAAAGGAAGGCAAAAGTCCCCCCCCCCACAAGCCAACCAGCTCTCTCTCTCCCCCCCCCCCAACCTGCATGTTGCCTTCGAGTCCCAGACGCACGGAGAGGAATCTGTTTTCCACTCTGCTTGCCTGGAGGGGAGGGGTTTTCTCTGCTCTTTGTTCCGTCTGAGCAAACACAGTAAGGAAACAGAAGCGGGTGGGCAGTAAGACCCTGAGGCAGAATGCAGGAAAGCCGCAGCTTCCTCTTTCCTCCCTTCTCCGGACGATTTGATATTTGCCTGCTTTTTGCCTTCACTCACGCTTCTCAGCTCCAGGGACCACACATTCGCTCTATAACACGCACAGACATTTCCCCTTACTTTTTAGGAGAAAAAATCTGCGTGTAATAGAGGGAAAAATACGGTATTTTGATGTAAATTCTTTTAACTGATGTTCTCATTGTATGTTCTCCACCTCCATCGTTTTGCCCGGGCACTGAGGTCCAGCGCCGAGAGATGGCCATCCAACCTCTGCTTAAAGACCTCCAAGGAAGGAGAGTCCACAACCTCCCAAGGGAGTTTGTTCCACTGTCGAACAGCTCTTACTGACAGAAAGATCTTCCTGAAGTTTAGTTGGAATCTCCTTTCCTTGAAAATTGAATCCATTGACTCAGGCACTAGCCTCCGGAACAGGAGAAGACAAGCTTGCTCCATCTCCGTGTGACAACCCTTTAGATATTTGAAGGTACAACTAATCCAGAATGCAGCAGCTAGACTGGTGACTGGGAGTGGCCGCCAAGACCATATAGCATCAGTCTTGAAAGACCTACATTGGCTCCCAGTATGTTTACGAGCACAGTTCAAAGTGTTGGTGCTGACATTTAAAGCCCTAAACTGCCTCAGCCCAGTATACCTGAAGGAGCATCTCTACCCCCACCGTTCAGCCCAGACACCAAGGGCCTCCAAGGGCGGTTCCCTCATTACGAGAAGTGAGGTTGCAGGGACCAGGCAGAGGGCCTTCTCGGTGGTGGCGCCTGCCCTGTGGAACGCCCTCCCATCAGATGTCAAGGAAATAAACAACTATCTGACTTTTAGAAGACATCTGAAGGCAACCCTGTTTAGGGAAGTTTTTAATGTTTGATTTTTATTCTTTTTTAAATAATTTTTATTGGTTTTTACACATAGTTTCGAGCATAACATCCTTTTAAACCTCATTTCGAAATTTTTGGCCATCACAGCCTAAGACCTCCTTCAACCTCGACTGATGGTTTTCTAAAGTCTTTGTAATTATGCATTTTGTTACTATAATTATTGCTTTAATGCAAATTTCCAATACATCTATTCTTAATTCTTTTCACAATAATTTATAAATCACTCCTTACAAATCTTTTAATGCTACAAGCGATGTCAATTGATTACAATTGCTTTCCAAATTTATTGAAAACTTCCATTCCTTTAGGAAAGTCTGATCCTGCTGGTTCTGAATTTTCCATGTTAGTCTCGCCATGTCAGCATAGTTCATCAGTTTCTCTTGCCATTTAATGTTTGATGTTTTATAATGTTTTTAATACTCTGTTGGGAGCTGACCAGAGTGGCTGGGGAAACCCAGCCGGATGGGTGGGGTATAAATATATTATTATTATTATTATTATTATTATTATTATTATTATTATGGCTAGCATTTGTTGTACTCAGAATGAGCGCAATCAGCCGCATACTGTGGCTTGACAGATTTGTGACATATTTCCTATTTTTGCTGACCCCTGAGGTAAGACTGTTGCACCCACAAATAGCTGCCAAAGCATCAACCAGCAGAGTTCATTACTCTGCACTGTCACCTGTCCTTGGGCAGCTTGGAGGTGCTATTTTATTTCCCCACAATATCTTGCCCCTGACATATCTCTTTAGGGCGTTGAGGCAAATTAAAAAGGTGGGTGGGTGCCCACTGTCAGGTACAAGTTGGGTAAACCACTGCTGCTTTCAGACAACACTTTTCTCTGGCACCCCTCAGACCTGCGACAGCCTTTGCAGTCTCTTCCTTCGCTCAGTAGGTGTTGCAAATCGGGTCCTACCTTAAAGAGGGCACGTATTGCGGTGAGACCTGGAAAATCAACACCCTGCATTGTGGATGGGTACGATTGGTCAGCCACAACACCCAATTGATAGGTCCCTCAAAGCTGGGTACAATCTGGCCAATGGGACGCAGTCCAAGCGGTTTGAAGGACCTATTTATGCCCATGCATGTGACCCAGAGCTTCCTCTTTTGGCGCGTGCATTCGGAACATCTGCCCACCTCTCCCTACTTTTAAGGCTTTGCACTTGACCTTGCTATGCCGCCATGTGTTTTTTGTTGTTGGGACAGGAACACGGCAGGAATTTTCCCCACTTGGCTGATTGGCTGATGCCATTTGGGTTTCGCCTGCCACGTAGCAAATCGTCACAATTTGTAAGGTGGCGGATAGGCTCTGGTTCAGGTGATAGGGATGGGAGAACACTCTCATCATCCCTATGTGAAGGGTATTCCGTTAAAGGAATCCAGGGACTCAATGGTTTGGTCAACCCCTGAGAGGGGGTTGTGCCCATGCCTGAGTCCAGGGGGACATCTGGGTGGTGGACATAGTCTGTTCCCGGCTTTCCGCCTATCCAGGTATTCACCCTTGGCTGACCTATGCTGGAACCCTGAGTCAGCGCTACCTGCATGGCAGGGAGCTAGTCGAACCAGAGCCTATGCAACCACTCACTTGCTGTAATCAATAAAGTTGTGGCCTAAATTCTGCCAAAAGGAGGACTTAAATAAATAATGCCACATATCTCTATATCTATCAATCTAAATCCTGTGCTTTTCTTTTCAGAAAAAGAATGACCACTTTTTACATTTGTGCTATGCAAGCAAATAAGAATACTTTTTCTCTAAAGAGGCACTGAAGCTGCAGGCATTTCCCTTCCACTTAGGCTCCCTATCCATTGTCTCGATGGCACTAGATTTTTCTCACTTCTGCATTAATATTATTTGAGGCCTGCAGCTTCAAATATATCATCATTTCATGCAGCAGCAGAGACGATGGGTGCATTAATATTTAAAAATCATTCACTTTTAACAGAAACACATCCCATCTGACGGTTTAATTCTTGCCAACTTTCTCTTTCAAAGAGAAAATGTGAAACAGACAAAAGATGGTGTGGAAATCCTATTTAATCCCCCTCCCAAAGTAACAAGAATCCCACAGTGCAGATAGTGGTTGAGGTTTTCTTTAGAAATGCCACTCCAAAGCAAATCAGCAGAGGTTTAGGAATCCAAAGTCAATTACTTTAATCGGCAGTTCTGATTAATAATGACAATTTCCAAACGATACAGGGCAGGTCTTTAAATTTACTAGCAAATCTCTGGGAAGATGATATCAGAGTTTCTGCGCTGGGAAAAACCTAATCTGATTGTTCTGGTGGTGCAGCGTTTTTGCAGGAGGAGCAATTGCTGGCAGAGAGTGAGAGAGATTACTGTTGATAGGAAAACTGCTAAGCAGAAGCACACACATGAAATGAGGAGAGAGGAAAAAAAGGATTCAGAGCAGAGCAGAATTAAGTTTTCTGAGACTGATGGGGTAGGATCTGAAAAAGCACCTACAGGTATCCAGAGTAATTAATCAGTGTCTAGATGCCACAAGAAGACAAAACACAGTGAAGGATAGTTGGAATGATTTATCTTCTGAAATTTTGGGAAATATCAGTACTGCAGATTGGATCTCACTACTGTTGATATTATTGATTAAGTGATTGGTTGTGTTTTTTTTTTTTTTTTTTTTTTTGTAATATTCTTACCATGAAAGACTTTACCTTCCTGGCTTCCTCCTCTTAGAGCAGACAAATGATGGTTCTGTTGAAATCATTTTTGCCAAAATTTCTTTAAGGGGAGGAGAAATTATCTAACAGTTTCTTGGCAATGGGGCTCACAACTTCTTTCTACCCCCCCCCCAGCTTTTTCTCTCTGTTTGCTGCCACTGCAAGAGGAAGCAGCAACAAATGTCCCAGTAGCCTGGCCACCATTTTGTATCATCCACAATGAACTCAGCGCAACGACACAAGAACCACCTGCTAGATCAGGCTAACAGCCTATTTCTGAAAATATTTGGTTCAGCAAGAGAAGAAGAAGAAGAAGAAGAAGAAGAAGAAGAAGAAGAAGAAGAAGAAGAAGAAGAAGAAGGTGGTTCAGCAAAATATTTGGCTTTCCTAAGTGGGTCACCTGTTGGATTGGATCTCCCATACAAAAGTGGGTTAATTCCATTACTGCTTTTCCACTTTTGGATGTTGGAGTGGTCTACAGAGTCTCCCTTCCTTGATTAGGCCACCTATGCTTGGTACTCATTCCACATAAGTGGGCAGCAGGTGATGCTGTCAGCTCCAGCAGCACCCATAATCTTGGACATTAAGGAAACAACGACCAGTCCTCCCATTTATACGAGCAGGTGATCAGGGCTTTCAGAGCTGACAGTGCCAGCCATCTGTTCAACAGGCACAAATTTGTGGGCCAATCCTTGCAAACAAAATTATTGCGTTAGGACACTTGTTCTACTGATATTCCTGGCACTAGATAGGATCTGAAAGTATTGGCAGCTCAGGTTGCTGTGGCAGAACACGTTGCTGCGTACAGTTACACCACTTTGATGCATGCATGGCTTTATAAGAGAATACAGATTTTCCAGAATTTCTGTCCTGTTTGATCTTGAGAGTTAATATGCTCCACGCGATGCCTTGGAAAGCTTCTGTTCCATTTCTGATGCCCTCACCATTTCTTACATTTCCATCTGTCAGTTTTATGCTTTTGCAGCAACTCATTATCTGAACCTCCCTTTATCCTGACTAATTAAGGAGGTATTTACATGAAAAATATTTATGTGTGGATCTTATATTGGGGTTTGGTTTTTTTACAACTCCCTCTCCTCCCTAGTTTTTGCCAGGAGGGAATGTGCAATGATGAATGAACTGGTGGGGAGGACATATAAGAAGGTGATTTAAGTGGTTTATTTTACGCAGCATCCTCAAACAAACAAATGTTCTTTGTTTTCACCTTTCCTCCTACTCACTATTTACAGAAATGTCCCAGAGCTGTTTGCTTTCCTAAAAAGCCAAGCAAAAAGTTCTAGGAATAGGCAGTCAAACTTGGGAATTAACTGTGCACCCAGCCCTGTCAGTTTTTCTGGGAACAGCAAGTGTCTGATGTTGGTAGACATTTTTTTCTGGCTACATGGAGATGTTGGGGAGTTGAAATAAATGGTGTGAGTTTTGTATGTGTGAGGCTGTCTCCTTCCTTGCATCTGGAGGGAGTGGGATCCTCTAAGGCTGCAGTATTCTACCCCCCCCCCCATTATATTTTATTAAGTTTCAGCATTTTTAACATCTACAGTCAAAACACAACGTTGTCTTTTCTCTTATTTTGGTTGACTTCCCACCTCTTTTTTCATGGAATTGTTTCTGCTGCACTCTATCAAATCATAACCACAATATTATAATCTTATTACATCTGTCTATTTACTTTTGTTTTGGTAAATAAGGCTGCAGTAGTCTGTGGGCACAGGTATTGTTTTTGGTTAGGAAGAATTGTGAGAAATAACTTTGCAGAAAGTCCTGGGAGATGATCAGCCTTTCCCATGTCGCTGATAAAACCAGCTTCACTCCATTGGCTCCTCAGTCAAACACATGTATTACCTGCTTGTACATTTCACCCCCACTGGTCTCCTAGGTTCCAGTCTGACATTCTAACTGCTACCTATTGACTTCTGGGAATATAGTGTCCAAACTGACTCTAAGTTCCGTCATCACATGGAACTCTCAGTAATCCATATATGGTGCTATGTGAAAGAATGCAACCTGGTTTGCAGAGGAAACCCTCATTATCTGTCTGAGGTAAATCTAGGGCTGCCATATATCTGGGTTTTCCCAGACACATCCAGGAATCGGGCTGCAAAATGGCATCCAGGTGGATTTTTGCTGAATCGGCAAATTGTCTGGGAATTCCCTAAACAAATCACAGTTCCTGGTTTGTCCCTTAAGGGAATGCTTTGTTCATATGTTATTCGTGCGAGTTGCTAGAGTTCTCATTCATCAGAATTCAGTTCCTTCCCCTGAGTCTCCACAAGCAACATCTCCAATGAGATCTGTATACTTATTGTCATTAGAGCACATGTAGATAAATACATGTATGTGATGAATACTGACACAACGTGTGGCGCACAGCCTGCCAACTCACACTGGGCATATTTTAAGGGTGATATCATATTGTCAGAGAGCTACATTTTAAACAAAACAAAAATCTTGAGCCAAAAGAACAAATGCCACGCTGACTTGTTATTTGCTGCTTTTGCAGAAATACAAATGCATCAGATCCTTTAGCAGCGTGTAGTGGAAGACAGAGCCCAGGAAAGTGATCGTTTTGGTGGGGAATAGGGGTGCTATAAGCATGTCTCCATTTTCACCTGTGAAACGCTGGAAGGTGTGGAATTGAACACAAGGATGCTATTTCTGCCCTTTAGAAAAAGAGGGCTGTGCCTGTATTTACAAACCTCCGCAAGGCTGGGGATTGGAGAGGAAAGATTATCTTTGGGGACATAGTGCAAGCTGGATCCTCGTAACAGAGGGTCCATATTGTGCTCGGCCCTGGAACTTTTCCCCAACCGGCTTGTGGGTGGGGCTTGCCCTGCTCCAAGCCGGTGGTGCCACAGTTATGCCACTGGCCTTTAGCCAATTGGCAGCGTGGCAAGGTTGGGGGTATTTCTCTGGCAGAACGTCATAGGGACTTCCCTTTGCTTCGCGCTGCTGAACACCCACCCACCCACCTGTTAATTAGGTCGTGTTTGGCCTTGCTTTGAACTTCAGTTGGTCACCTGTTTTGGAATGGGGGCCGGGTAGGAATTTTTTCCAATGTGGCAGATTGGCTGTGGCCACTTGGTTTTTGCCTACCTCTTAGCAATCGTCACAACTTTGTAAGGTTTGGAGGTTAGGCATTGGTTTAGGGGAATGTGGGGAGGGGAGGTGCGGCCATCACCTGCCCCTCCAATGAATAGGGTATTCCATTAAAGGAATCCAGGGGTTTGGATCTTGTCCAAAGCCCAGAGAGGGGCTAAGGCCATGCCAGGACCCCCAGGAACCCCAGGGGTGAGCACTAGTCAATATACACTGTTGGAGCTCCCCCTGCTAGTCGTTTACCCTTCCAGGCCTCCTGCAGGGTGGGGCAGGAGCCAGTTATAGTTTTGATACCAATGCCTAAGTCAATACCAGTCACATTTGTGTAATTAATAAAGTTGTGGCCAAAATTTGCCCATTAACAATTAAACTAAATTCTGTCTCTGCTGTGTCTTTATTTCCATGGGGGATGGGTTTGGGGGCTTGGAGCATAAAAGCCCCTTCCAGTTTTAAGCACCATTTTAGGGAGCAGCTACAGTTTTAGGACCAAGCTCGATGTGACATAAATTGCAGGAATGCAATTAGCGCATATGCTTTCATTTATGTAAATAGTAGTGTTGGGACCATGGGTGTGTGTGGAATTGGGGAGGGAAAAAGGAATGCAGGGTTGACTCTTAGGGCTCATCTGTCTGTTTGCATTTCTCAGTGCAGAAAGTATTGATCTGATGTGTAGAAATCTTTCCAATTCTAATTAATTCAAGAGGGTTCTGGAAGCTTCTCTGTGTGAAAGAAACAAGCAGAAGGTTCATGATGTTTGGGTTATTCTTTTAGAGAAGCTGAGTACAGCTGCTTTAAATTGGTTCTCTTATCTCTTCTGTCACGGTCATGCTGACTATAATAATAGGCCAGAAGGAGCCTGAGTTTCGCTTTCTCTTTCTATCCCTTTTCCTTCTGGTGTGGTGTTCTGTATATAGTGTTAAGGTTTTAGTCTTATTATAAGTTATTGTTAACTTTAAGTTAAGTCTGCTGCAACTGAATTTCTTATGGACAGGGCCAATCCTGAATGTATTGGATTTGTGTCCATTATGCTCATTGGCCTTCAGTAGCAGTAAAGCTCTGCTGGATGAAATATTAATTGCCTCTGGTCTATTTTGGGGGGAATCCTGCAACGTGTTTAAGTTTTTTTTTCTGCTAACTATACATCGGAGTTCTGCTCGGGATCAATATTGAGTAGAATTCCGTAACATCGTCCACACTTTCTCCTCCACTTTCCCCTGGGGAAAACCACTAAATCAGAGTTTTATCCAGATGGATGTTTGCTCCAATTTAGCACTAAAGAGTGGATTTTCTAGGGGAAAACAGCAGAGCAAAGTCAAAACCACTCAGACCCATGCCTTCTGATGTGGATGAGCCTTTACGTTCTCTTTCTCAGTTCTGGCAAAAATAGTCTCCCCACACTCCCTACTTGCATTTCAAGGAAAGCTGCCATTGGTGCCTGCACTTACTTTTCCATCCACATTCCAGCAACTTTATAACCTTCCGAGTTCCCTGTTTTCATATCAAGGAAAGCTCCTTTTTGGCACCAATGTTGCCTTCTGTTGAAATGCAGATGGTAGCCTATGAGAGTCAAGTTTCTGTCTGGAATGTGGCAAGGATAGAAAGATTTAAACTTCCCCTCCCCATCACCTGTGGTCCTAAGGCTGCTCATGTCTCCCCAAAGTGCTATTTACATAACAAGCACAATTGCATCCACACAATTAATGCTCCATTTAATTTGGCCCACTGAAAAGCCTGGAATAACAGTTGATGCAGGAACCAATAAATGCTTCCAGTGATTATGTACGGTGCAAAAGCACCATCCATTAGAGGATTCACATCTTCTAAAAATGATGAAAGATACTGTTCATCTATTGGAATAATTCAAATAATTCTACTTAGTGTCACAGATGATTCTTGTGTAAGAAAAATCCCTGGCCACAGAATTATAGGACCTAATAAATATGTCTTCCTAAATCATTTTAATGCAATGTCAACTCTGAAACCCAACTATTTTAAATGTCAACATGGTGAATTATTATTTTTTTAACTGCCATACCGGAAATGTCTGACTGGTATACTCATTCGGGATGGCTGGATGTATCTGTCGCATTCTGTCATTTTATTCCATTGAAAAGTGGTCCCAGTCTGTTTTAAATATTCAAAGTGTAGATGGATTTATTCAGAAAGGCATGCATAACTAATATGCCTGCTAATGACCTGGAAAAGCTATTGGACACAATGTTTAAACAGCCACAAGTAGAAAAAACTTTGAGATTCCAGGGATATGTTCTGCAATGCTTTGGAAAGGTTGGTAATATATGGTCCGCAGCTGTGGTTGAAGTGGTTAATAAATAAGCCAATATCATTAAAAGTAATTCCTTTTATATACAGCTGTCAGGAAAAAGCAGCAATGTTCCCTGCAGATGTAAACTGAAAGTCTGTTAACACTCTTACTGCTTTCCTATTAGGAACCTGCAGCATCCAGGAGATGTAACAGACTGAAAAATCAAAATTCTGTCTAGACGCTCCTGCCTATACATGGATTTAGAAGGCTATATTTTCTGAATTGTTGCCCACTGAAGTATATGAGAAGTTGCCTTACTAAGAGCAAAACTAAAAAAAAAATAGCACTCAAGGTTTGGCCTAATAATTCTTGTTGGCATCCATCTGTCTCAAGAGACAAAGGAGTGCACCTCTGGAGGTGAAGTTAAACCACGGTGTTAGCAGCACTGAAGTGACCACAAGCCTGGGCAGAGTGTATGGAGGTCCTGGGCTGCCCAGGTGACAAGACCCCACTCTTGGCTTTGCTGATGTGGTACAAAAGAAAGCAGAGCAATTTGTTTGGCACCAGCTTGGCTGCAGGAGTTGCTGGAAGGAGGCATACAAGGAGCCATCCAACCATCTTAGGGTATCCAGCCTGGACTTGTGTAGGGTCTACTGAAGTGCAGAGTGTTTGAGGACCGGGACATTCGCAGGGAAACCAAAATGCTTGTTTACAAAGCTATTGTACTACCAACCTGACTATATGCTTGTGAAACATGGACCACTTATAAACGCCATCTCCAACTCCTCGAAAGATTCCATCAACGGTGTCTCTGAAAATTTTTACACATCACTTGGGAAGACAGGCGAACGAATATCAGTGTATTGGAAGAATCAAAGTTCACCAGTGTTGAAGCAATGATTCTTCAACATCAACTTCGTTGGTCTGGTCATGTTGTGCAGATGCCTGATGATTGTTTTCCAAAGTAACTACTCTATTCTGAACTTAAAAATGGAAAGCGTAATGCTGGTGGTCAACAAAAGAGGTTTAAAGACTGTCTCAAGGCAAATCTTTAAAAATGTAGTATAAACACCAACAATTGGGAAACACTAGACTGTGAGTGCTCCAACTGGAGAACAGCCTTTACCAAAGGTGTCATGGGCTTTGAAGACACTCAAACTCAGGACGCAAGGGAGAAACATGCTAAGAGGAAGGCACGCTTAGCAAATCTACACCGTGATCAACTCCTGCCCGGAAACCAATGTCCCCACTGTGGAAGGACGTGTGGGTCCAGAATTGGCCTCCACAGACACTTAACGGACTCATTGTTAAAACCGTGTTTACGGAAGGCAATCTGACTCGGCTACGAGTGATCACCAAAGAAGAAGGGTCTACTGCTTAGCCTTTTCTTCTCCTGAAGATATCCCTCAAGGAAGCAGAGGTTTAGGATCAGAGTTTCTTTTCTCCTAGATGGGCTACCTTCCCAGGTTGATGAGTCCCATCTGCCCTTCATTTTCCTCTACAGCACATGCAGAAATTGCCTTCTTGACCATTGGACCTAGTCTTGGTCTTATCCACATAATCTGCTGGAGCCTGCATGCAGGGGAAGTCCTGGCACACCAAGACTACCATCACCTAGTTTAGCCTAGTAATTCCTGCTTTATTAATGCTTGGATGTGTAAAAAAGAAAGAGTGCGCAATAATATACTAGAACATGAAATTTCCTTTTCAAAAGTGTGATTTCCCACATCCCACTGGTATATTTCCCTTCACCCTCGCAGAATTAGTATATATGATTGTCCGGTTATTTGCAGTGTTGATGCACTGTCTTAATATGTCTTGAGAGACAACATGTTTCTATCTTGTGCTGTGGCTTTCAGAGGAGCTGTGCTGTAAACTTTGTCACCTAAAAGAAGTGTGATCTGTGGGGAACTCTGTGCACACTATTCCTTGAAGAAACTCACTTGCTGCAAGCATGCTAAAAGGAAGCAACTGACACAAGATGTTAGATGACTAGTATGTCAAGAAAAATATGACCCTTCTCACATGAAGTCAGAGAAATGTTCTGAGCTATTGAGTAATGCATTTGCCACCAAGTTGATGGTCAAAATAGTTTGTGTTTGGCATGGTTTGGTGATTGCTAGTTTGCCAACAGAGGGTGACATTTAATTAAGTTTTATTCAGAATAGACCCATTTAAATTAATGGACATAACTTAGTTATGTACTTTCATTTCAAAGGAACTACTCTTGGTAAAACTCAGTTGACTACTGCCCAGAGACTTCACTTGGGCTATGCAAATCCCAGCCTTTCCAATTATATATATTTTTTAAAAAAATCATTTCCAGTTGTTTCTACCATCTGATGGAGAAAGCATTTACCAGCTTGGAGTTATTTCAGCTTTACCCAGTTCTATCAAGATCCTCTAGATTATCATCCCAAATGTGCTCTTTGATGTAAGAACTCATTCATCATTTATCTCCAGCTATTTTTCAGTAGTCATCTATGATGCTTTGGGCCTCCGTAAATACAGGCTAGATTCTTGCAACCACCTCAACACAGACAAATAGCAGAATTCATGCGAACTGATGTGGATAACTCTTCCATCCCCACTCCCACCCCCGATGAATAGAGTCCTTCTTTAACAGTCTTTTCTGGTTGAATTCAGTTAGGAGAGGAAGGGGGGATGAGTTTAGCCTAGTAAATGCAAGGTTCATAAAGTCTCTTTATGAATCTTGGCCATAATTGTGTAATAATGAGTTTCTCCTCAGCTGCTAAATGGATTGATTCTTACAAGGAAGTCAGTGAGATGGAGGAATGAGTGACGAAGGATCTGATGGCTGCCATCCAGACCAAACACTCGGCAGTTGAAGGTAAATAGTTCTCGTCTGTCTGGGTTCTGCACCTGCTGAAAGGCTCATTGAGATAGTAGTGTGTGTGTGTGTGTGTGCGCGCGCGCTATAGAAACGTGCACCACTAAAGAGATTCTGTCATTCACAAGAAAATGTTCTTCGCTTTAAAGCAAACTAGCTATGGAGAAGTAGAAGCAGTCCATAACGACCACGGCTGCACAAATGTTATTGGCCCAGAGATGGAAAGAAGATAAAGTCCCTACCAGAGAAGAATGGCAGATTAAGTTGATGGATTATGCCGGAAATGGTTAAAATGACTGGAAGAATCAGAAATCAGGAAGACCAAAATTTTAATAAGGAATGGGGAAAATTTATAATTTATCTTAAAAACCATTGTAAATAGTTAAAATCATTAGTAGGATTGGAACAACACTTGAAGTTTAACGGTGAACTTTGGACACAATGGAGAGGTAAAATATTTGGTTTATGATAAAAGATGCAGGAGGAAATGTTTCACAATAGAACCCACAAAGGGGGGGGGGAGGGAAGTCCAGGAGATTCCTTGGAATCTTGTTTCTATGTTGTATGTTGGGTGCGTGACTGTAAATTTTTAATCTGAAAAACCAAAAAAACAAATTCATTAAAAAGAAGAAGCAGCCCAAAGCTTGTTGACTTCATTTTAGTTATATAGCTAACAGGGCCAGTCGAAGACAGGAACCACAAAATGGCACCCCCAACCCCACCTGCAAGGGAAGAAGGGATGAGAGAAGATCTACATCAGGAACAAGAGCTGGACCATAAAGAAGGCTGATCGCCGAAGAATTGATGCTTTTGAATTATGGTGCTGGAGGAGAATCTTGAGAGTCCCATGGACTGCAAGAAGATCAAACCTATCGATTCTTAAGGAAATCAGCCCTGAGTGCTCACTGGAAGGGCAAATCCTGATGCTGAGGCTACAATACTTTGACCACCTCATGAGAAGGGAAGACTCCCTAGAAAAGACCCTGATGTTGGGAAAGATTGAGGGCACAAGGAGAAGGGGACGACAGAGGACAAGATGGTTGGACAGTGTTCTCGAAGCTACGAACATGAGTTTTACCAAACTGTGGGAGACAGTGGAAGACAGGAGTGCCTGGCGTGCTCTGGTCCATGGGGTCACGAAGAGTCAGACACAATTAAACGACTAAACAACGACAAAGATTTACATCATTTCCTGGAGGCCAGATCTGCTATCCCTGTAGATCTTGCCACCCGAGGTGGTTGCCTCACCTTGGCTCAGGGATGAGCTGGCCCTGGTAGCTAGTTGCTAAGAGAGCAAAAATTCTGTTTCTGGAGTATCAGGGTTTAACAGACTTTCCAGGTGTCCCTATTTTCCAGGGACAGTCCCAGATTTACAGAAGCAATCCCAGTTTCTGGCATGATTCTGGAATGTCCTTCTTTTCCTTAGGACGTCCCTGTTTTCATTGGCAAAATGTTTTAGGGCAGGGGTCAGCAAACTTTTTCAGCAGGGGGCCGGTCCACTGTCCCTCAGACCTTGTGGGGGCCCAGACTATATTTTGAAGGGAAAAAATGAACGAATTCCTATGCCCCACAAATAACCCAGAGATGCATTTTAAATAAAAGGACACATTCTACTCATGTAAAAACGCGCTGATTCCTGGACTGTCCATGGCCAGATTTAGAAGGTGATTGGGCCGCATCCAGCCCCCGGGCCTTAGTTTGCCTACCCATGTTTTAGGGTATGGAGTTTTGTGACCCCCAAACTAAGAAGATAAGTAAATTACTGGGGCTGAAGGTGGGGTAGAGGCAAGACGCTGCTGCCACAGCAATCACACCCAATGGTTGTACATTCCAGGCAAGCTTAGCACCTACCCGGCTCATTATAGGGCTTTCTCCACTTGCCTAAACTTCTCCATACATAACACTTGCAATGAGCTGAATCTGGATCTCTCAGCTGGAGGAGTGGTGCCAATGGAGCTGTTTGGGCTGGTTAGAGAAAGACGACATTCCATCCAAACACCTCCAGTGTGATGGACAAGGGGTCTGGATTGCAGCCTAAGATCTTGAAAGCATGATGGCAAAACAGGTGACTTTGATATGTATGCTTTGCGAATATCAAGGTTAATACCACTGGGGCATGTTTCAGCTATGCAAAATGGGACAGAGGTTTATTTCTGAACATTTTGGATGTCGTGCTATGTCCCTGCTACAAGGTTTCACCTTGATGCCTTTCCTTTCCTTATAGCTTTTCGATCCTCAGTATTATGACAAAGTTTGCTATGTGGCACATGTGTCATGCTAAGTCACAGACAGAGGACCTAGACAATAGCTCGTATGATCAGGATGAAAAAGCAAATAAGTGTGCTGGTCCCATGGGTTACCTGAGAGGTGAGGTCCAAGTCCGGTCCGTGGTCTAAGGTGCAACGTGGAGGCAGTCCGTAGCAGCTGAAGCTGGGTGCAGGGCAGGGAGTCGGGTAAAGTCAGGAACAGGACAGAGTTCAGGCAGGAACTAGCAACCAACAATGTTGCTCCTGCAACTTGGGGCTGGGGCTGGCCGGCTTTTATCTGCCCCGAGGCACAAGGCGGCCCCGATCCTCTGGTGACTCACCTCTCCTGGCCTGGAGGTGAGCACTCCTCCTGCAGGAACTTAGTTCCCTCTGCCTCTCTGCCCTGAGCCTCAGGAGAGGCTGGAGGGTTACCGGACCCAGAGGCAACCTCACCTTTCCCTGACGGGGCTGAGAGTGGAGCACCTGCAGGCAATGGGTCCTCCATCACCTCAGGAGCCAGAGCAGACTCAGCTGATGTCTGCAGCTGAGGATCCAGCACAGGTGAGGACCCTTCAGGCTCATGCCCCAGCCCTGGCTCAGCTGGTTCTGGAGGTGGGGAATCCTGTGCAGACTGGGATCCCTCAGGTTCAACATCCGAGTATGAATCCCAGGCCATCACAATAAGCCTGACTCATTTTGCCCCTGACTCGATAAAGCAGGTGCAGGATCAATTATATAGCAGACACTTTTTTTAGTGGGTTGAGATCAGAGCTATAGCTAGGTGATCTTGCGCTCCTGGCAGAACTGCCCAGTTTGCACTCCCTAGCCACGGATAAATTAGCTCTTCTTTCCGCCTCTCCTCCAACCCCATCCCCCTTCAATTCACCCTCTATCAAAAACCTTTTCTTATGAGGCAATAATCAATGTTCAGGGAAGTTTTTAATGTGTGACATTTTAATGTATTTTTAATCTTTGTTGGAAGCCGGCCAGAGTGGCTGGGGAAACCCAGCCAGATGGGCAGGGTACAAATAATAAATTATTATTATATTATTATAGACATATTTATGGGCATACTTTTAGCTGATTTTCGGGTGGGGGGCTCGCCTTCACCCCTGGCAGGGGCCCACCTCACCACCCCCTAGCTACGGCCCTAGTTGTGATAATTACTTGCACAAACATCCAAATAAATCTCTTAGTTGAAAGACCTATCATCTTTTCTTTCTTTCCTTCTGCATTGTTGACTTTGCTGGAAGTACATTTGAGTGGACTCACTCCCTATTAAGCGTTTTCAGAATTTCAGCCTTAATTTTTGCTATATTTAATACCTGACAGTTCACTTCTAATTATCATAATATTTTACCGCACACTATTACTGTACATTATTACTTTTTAAAAGGATAAATAGACTAATATTAAGGCAGCTGAGTCACCTTTACTGGTATGAGTAATTGTATTGATTAATGAGACCATGTGTGTGGCCCAATTTGCAGAGAAACAGATAAAGAATAAAACAGCTTTTGGCAAAATTCAAAGTACAAAACAAGGAAAAACAACGTTCGTTGCGTTTATTGGTTCTAGTCCATGAGGGTAGCATATTAAATAAATAATCTTGTACAGAGAGAACTTTTTATCCCCTTTTACAGCAAACTTTGTAATTTAATAAAACACAGTGGTCTGTTATATGGAGCTTTCCACGATTTTAGATTTCCAGCAGTCTTGTTCTGGCAAGCCTTATATCAGAATGGGAGCTTCAAAGTATTGGCTATCTCTCTCTTGCAGAGTTTCTACTCCCTGTGTGCTTTTTTTACAGGGATAGCCGAATATCCACTTGCTTGGTCCAAAAATAATTTGTGCTGCTCAACTGTCCATCTTTGCAACACACACACACACACACAGCCTTTCATGGGTTCTTTGACAGTTCAAGCTGAATGCAGAGCAGCCCAGTTGCTCAACTTTCCCGAGCCTAAACTCTTATATTCCAGCCCGATCACCTAGCTAATTTGCAGGAGTGTCATTGGTTGTCCACTAAGTTGGCAAGGCTCATTTGACATGAACACAAAATAGAGTGTTTAGTGGCATCAGCCCAGCACTGGGGAATATAGATACGGCAAAAAGAAAAAAAGAGAAAAAAGACTATAGATACAGCAGGCACATTCTGTTCCAACCTTTAAAACTGTGGAAGAACCAGCCTCACATAACCAATATGCTTTAGTCTAATTAATGCACAAAGGGGTTAAAACCATAGAGTAAGCTGTTCTGCCAGGCTTAGGTGACCTTCGGAAGGACTAGGTAATCAAGCCTTTGTTCCCCTCCAGTCTTCTTCAGTATGTGAAGAGGTTTTGAGCTGTTTGCTACAGCTCAGCCTCTCTTGAGTTCCTTTCTATACCAATAATTTAGAAACTTTCACCGCTTTGCAACTAAGCCAAGTTTTACTGCCTGTGCAACTTTTTCATTAATGCTGTGTGGAAAAGCACATGAATCTGACCTTTGGAGAATTTGTAAGTAAACTGTTTTTATCTTACCAAATGTGTAGTCTTTTTCTACGCTGGGGAAGAGGGAGACTTTGGAAGGAATTTAGGAAGACATATTTTAAAGGTTTAATGGCCTATATTTCCTCACTTTACTTTGTTGAATGTTTTGTGATTTTCAATCTCTGCTTGTGTTCCCTCACCAAAATGTACCTGCCCCAGACTTGGATAGTGGCATCCAGGGAATTATACTTTTGTACCTAATTTTTCCTTGCACCAACAAGAGCCCTGCTGAACACTCCTCTGTTCCACAGGCAATTAAGACTACATTTTCCGTAACTGTCAATAGTCTTTGATTGTAATTGTGTTCTTAATACAGCGGTACCTCAGGTTACAGACGCTTCAGGTTACAGACTCCGCTGACCCAGAAATAGTACCTTGGGTTAAGAATTTTGCTTCAGGATGAGAACAGAAATTGCACGGCGGCAGCGGGAGGCCCCATTAGCTAAAGTGGTACCTCAGGTTAAGAACAGTTTCAGGTTAAGAACGGACCTCTAGAATGAATTAAGTTCTTAACCCGAGGTCCCCTCCTTGCCACCATTCTCAGCCTTTCTTATGGGGGAGAATTCATTGTGTTGTGGAAGGGAACAATGTTCTTGAGCAAGAGAACAGACCAGGGAGTGGAGGATGAATGATCGGGGCACAGAGTCGGGGGGGGGGGGGCTGCCAGAGAGGCTGTTGCCCCAGGCTCTGATATTTGAGGGGATGCAAAGCTGGCACCCAAACACAGACACCCCCCGCCTGGTCCAGCCTGGTGCTCCTCTCTGAATTTTCTCCCCTTGAGGAACAGGTAGAGTTTGGCCCAGATTATTCCATTTGAGCACATCGCATTTTTGAATCGATAAGGGCTTCCTTTTGCAGAGAAACGCAAAATACACGTAAAATTATGAGAAAATAACAATACAATGCAGTTAAATATAGATCTGTAGGCTCCATGGCGACCAAACAGATCAGCCTGCCTAACTTAGAACGCTATTCTGAGCAAGAGAATTCACAAGAAAGCTTCGCCGCAAAGGGTTGTGGCAAAGTGGGGCTGCCAGCCTGTTCAATTGTGGTTTAGAGTGTCTGGCTAGATAAAGAAATTCGCACAAGCCTTCATCTCTTTGGTTCCTAAAAGCAGTCACAGTCATCTAGGTTTAAAGTGGGCTTTGGGTTCTTTCTCTTGCAAAGGAAGGGGGCCCTTCGATTGCAACGGGGAACGTCAGAATAAAAGCAAGTGAATCTTAGAAGCAGCCTACAGAAAATAGGGATCTCATTCCCAGTATAAAACAGAACACATGACTGTCTATTTAAGCAAGTACGAAGAAAGGGAGGAAGAAGGTTTGACTTGCACTTTCAAAGTGTTGAGCTTGACAAGTCGTAGAAATCCATGTCAGACGGCTGGGAATGGAATGTAGCTCTGTTCTCAGAGAAAACTCGCTTCTTTTCAATATAACAAGCTGTGAAATATTTCAGTGGCTCAAAACTATTTCTGAGCGTAATGTTATGTTGCAAGAGGTATGTTGCAAAAGGAGCTTTCCTGGTAGACTGGTGGTTAAACAGCCTGATCAAAGAAATAATACGGGGTTTCAATAATGAATAAGACTGTGGCTGACAAATGTTTTTTCCTGTCTGGTCTGGCTTTTAGAAAAGGACACAGACGTTAAGAGGACAAAATGATTCCTGACTGGTTTCTCTTTGTAAGTTTCCAATTTAGACATAAATCATATTCTTCCTTTAAAAGACTTTCATTGTTTTTCCAGCTGCTTTTTCTTGGGGGGTGACAAAGATAATATTTATTCCAAGAAAAAGTTATAGTGCTTAAAAGCTTTTACTTTTAAAAAAAACATGTTTTATTCCTATTTATAATGACTATTTTATATTATTTTGTGTAAACTGCTTAGAGACATTTTTTGATCAAGTGGTATATAAATCTGGCTAAATAGCTTTTTTAAAAAAACAGTGGGTTCTATCTATATTTTGATAATTTATTTTGTCTATTGGGGGGGGTTTGCACATTTTTATCACAATTTTTTTTTATCAAAGATTCATAGAATTGTAGAGTTGGAAGGGATTCTGAGGGCCATCTAAGGTCATCTGCTGCAATGCAGTTTATTTCATTTCATGTAAATGGCTTAGAGTTTATTATTATTATTAAGTTGCATATAAATTTTGCTAAATGAACAAAATAAATAAATAAAAACTGTCATGTCATTGCTGGCAGGACTTTCTTCTCCAGGGGTCTTTGAAAAATACCATACTTGTCAAGTGCCTTGGAAAAAATGGGACATCCTGTTTTTTCATGCACGATCGTGGCAGCCATTTGAGCGCTGCAGGAGATCTCGCACACACCCCCAAGTGCTTTTTTGGGGTAGAGAGCGAGTTGCGTTCCAGTTTTATGTCGGAAAAAGTTGGAAGGTATGAGATACTAAAGAGAGGTCTACCTGCTGAAAGGCTTGCCTTGCTTGCCATCACTGAAAGACCTGATTCTGATATTAGCTGGAATAATATTGCTGGACTACTGCCACGTGGACCCTATTCTGTTTAGTGCTGATTGAAGGTCAGGGTGGAGCTAAGTTCCTTTTCTTACAGTGCTTGATTTCTCTTTTTGCTTGTATGTCGTCATTTTTCAATGTCAGAGAGAAACTGCAGAGAAACTCCAGTTTGCACTGATGAGAAAGCGATGCATGAGCTGGGAGATGAGTTGATGTGAGTGGGGAAAGGTTGCTGTCATTGTTTTCCCAGTCACAATGTGGCTAACATCTTTCCAAAGCTAGAATGCCATGGAGGCTTTGAAATGCACACATCTTCAGATTTTGTAATTCAGTTCTTCGGTCAAGTCGTGTGTAGATACTGGGGCAAAAAGTGCAGGAAAAAATACATATACAGTGGTACCTCAGGTTAAGAACTTAATTCATTCCAGAGGTACATTCTTAACCTGAAACTGTTCTTAACGTGAAGCACCACTTTAGCTAATGGGGCCTCCTGCTGCTGCCGCGCCGCCGAAGTACGATTTCTGTTCTCATCCTGAAGCAAAGTTCTTAAACCGAGGTACTATTTCTGGGTTAGTGAGTCTGTAACCTGAAGTGTCTGTAACCTGAAGCGTATGTAACCCAAGGTACCACTGTATTATTGAAAATAACATACAAAATTGCATTAAATTAGAGGGAAATTGCTTTACAAATATGCATATTATGGGCAAAATTGCATCCAAAAAATGTGTGCATTAGAAGAAATTTTAATGCTGTTGAATTTTCACATTTTAAAAAAATGAACATGAGGGAGGGGACAGTCTAGCTCGCCTGTCCCTGTTTTCTCTGAGTTCTTGCATCACCGTCAGCAGTAGCGAAGCCTGCTATATGTATGGATGTTTTTGCATGATGTACAATGCCAGAAGATCAATGTTCTACAGCATGCAGGGAGACGCCTCCTCAAGTGCTTGAATGCATGGAGAGGGGCAAGTTAAAGCCCTCTGTCGCATTTTTGCTCAATATCCCAGAAGCATTCTTGAGATGCAGCATTAAACTGTTTTGGTTCATCCATCATTTCAGCAAGAGAGGGAAATGCATTGATTCTTCTCTTCCCTGAATCCAAATAAATCCATGGTGACTCCGTTTAAACCAATTGGATCTATCTATGTAAGGTGGGGGAATTAACTAGGGCTGCCATACATCTGGACATAACTGCAATAAAGCAATAAAAAAACCCACAGTGGTGTTAGACTCCAACCTCCAGCCCTGGTCAGCATGGCCAATTATCAGGAATGATGGAGTTGTAGTTCAACAGCATCCGGGGGGGGGGGGAGTCTCACAGATTTCCCACCCCTGTAGTAAAGGAACTGAATGGAGAAATTCACCATACAGTGGTACCTCGGGTTACATACACTTCAGGTTACATACGCTTCAGGTTACAGACTCTGCTAACCCAGAAATAGTACCTCGGGTTAAGAACTTTGCTTCAGGATGAGAACAGAAATCGTGCTCCAGTGGCACGGCGGCAGCGGGAGGCCCCATTAGCTAAAGTGGTGCTTCAGGTTAAGAACAGTTTCAGGTTAAGAACGGACCTCCAGAAGGAATTAAGTACTTAACCCGAGGTGCCACTGTACTTGAATGTTCAGGTTGCTCTGATCTCCCAAAGCCTACCCCAGTGCTATTTTTCTGCAAATCAGGTCCTCCCTTAAAGAGGGCACGTATTGCGATGAGACCTGGACAACCAGCACCCTGTGTTGTGAGTGGGTACGTTTGGACAGCCACAACACTCGATTGGTAGGTCCCTTGAAGCTGGGTACAATCTGGCCAATGAGATGCAGTCCAAATGGTTCGAGCGACCTATTTATGCCCATGCACATGACCCAGAGCTTCCTCTTTCGGCGCATGCATTCGGAACACCCGCCCACCTCTCCCTACTTTTAGGGCTTGTTGCGCTTGACCTTGCTATGCCATTGTGTGTCGTCTGTCGTTGGGACAGGGGCATGGCAGGATTTCCCCCACTTGGCTGATTGGCTGCTGCCATTTGGGTTTCGCCTGCCGCGTAGCAAATCATCACAACTTGTAAGGTTGCAGATAGGCTCAGGTTCAGGTGATAGGGGCTGGAGAACACTCTCACCATCCCTATGTGAAGGATATTCTGTTAAAGGAATCCAAGAACTCGATGGTTTGGTCAACCCCTGAGAGGGGGTTGTGCCCATGCCTGAGTCCAGGGGGACATTTGGATGGTGGAGTTAGCTCATGCCCGGCTTTCCGCCTATCCAGGTGTTCACCCTTGGCTGACCTATGCTGGAACCCTGAATCAGCGCTACCTGCATGGCAGGGAGCTAGTCGAACCAGAGCCTATGCAACCACTCATTTGCTGTAATCAATAAAGTTGTGGCCTAAATTCTGCCAGAAACCAAATCAAAATTTGAGTCTTGTGTGAATTTATTTAGGGGGGAGGTTTCTGGGTCTGAACATGCAAAAGGAGGCACCAGAAGTCACCATGAACATCTTCCTTGTTTTCTTACAATGGCAATGGTGCCCACCTGAGAGGTGAGTTCCAGCTGGGGGGGGGGACCCCTTCCCAACCCTATATTTAAAAAGTACATGTTCTGGCATTCTTTACACTATTTGGGTCTTGCAGACATCTTTCTTCTATGGCAATCACTCATAGCCGAGTAAAATTGTCTTCCATAAACACAGTTTTAATAATGAGTCCATAAGTGACTGTGGAGGCCAAATCTGGAACCACACGTCCTTCCACAGTGGGAACATAGGGAGTTGATCACGGTGTGGATTTGCCAAGCGTGCCTTCCTCTTAGCGAATTTCTCCCTTTCGTCATGAGTTTGAGTGTCTTCAAAGCCCATGACACCTTTGGTAAAGGCTGTTCTCCAATTGGAGCACTCACAGGCCAGTGTTTCCCAATTGTTGGTGTTTATACTATATTCTTTTAGATTTGCATTGAGACAGTCTTTGAACCTCTTTTGTTGACCACCAGCATTATGTTTTCCATTTTTAAGTTTGGAATAGAGTAGTTGCAGACATAGCAAGTAATGCAAGACCCCTTTAAACTAGACTTCTGGGGATGGTTGTATTCATCACTAAGGAGAATAATATGAGATGGGAGCGGATTGCTGCTGCTACCTTAAGACTTCAGTGATTAATGTCGTACATCTATTCATATAATCCTCCTGTGGCCATCCCGAATTTCAAAGTCAAGGTCACCTGGATATTGGAGAAGTGTCAGGCAGGGATATTAGCAATGCAAATTCTGCATATCAATAATTGTATTATTTATTAGGCTGAGCAAGAACAAATGCATCAAAGAGCTTTTGTCAAACAGAAGACACTCTTTGAAGTTCCACAATAAATCTTCTTTTGTAGGCCAATTCCCTCACACATTCACACCATCACTTCCCTCTCATTTTAAGATTGTACATTCTTCCCTGACTTTAAATAGTGTGCACATCTGATACAAATCTGCCAGAGTCAGGGAGATTGCTGTAATCTGGCTTAACTATTGTCAATAATGCTAATGTATAAAGTAATTGCATCAAAATAAAAGCAACGCTGGTCTGGCGTGCCTTTTTGGCATGCCTTTGGAAAAGCTTATTTAGAAGACCTTTGTCACGTCCTAGTTTCTATAAAGGTAAAGGGACCCCTGACCATTAGGTCCAGTCGTGACCGACTCTGGGGTTGCGGTGCTCATCTCGCTTTATTGGCCGAGGGAGCCGGCGTACAGCTTCCGGGTCATGTGGCCAGCATGACTAAGCCACTTGTGGCGAACCAGAGCAGTGCATGGAAATGCCGTTTACCTTCCCGCTGGAGCGGTACCTATTTATCTACTTGCACTTTGACGTGCTTTTGAACTGCTAGGCTGGCAGGAGCAGGGACTGAGCAACGGGACCTCACCCCGTTGCAGGGATTCGAACCGCCGACCTTCTGATCGGCAACTCCTAGACTCTGTGGTTTAACCCACAGTGCCACCCACGCCCCACTAGTAATAAACACTCCCACCCACATGATCCCAGTTGCACAATTGTCAGTCTACCAGATATAGAGGGCACTAGACAATAACTTTATCATCTTTTTCCAACAAGGAGATGTCAGTGATGTGAAACTCCAGGCTCCACCCACATACAACTAAGTCTAGTTCCACCTTATGACTAAACTACAAAATGACGTTATCCATGCACTATTGTCAGGATGCTGTCAATGGCTCCTGGCTGGTTGCCCAGGAAAGTATAAAGACAAGGAAAAGTTTTTTACCATCCTTTTTTATTTCAATCTTTACAGGGAGAGGCTATAGAACCCAGCCTCTTGGATAATGGCCTTGTCCCAAGTCAATCTCCATCCCCCGTCTCTCCCACTTCCTCATTCATCACTTCTACGGGCGCTGCTACGTGCCCTCTGTCTTTGAGCTCTTTGCTTTCCTACTTTCTCCCAGATTCTGGGAGGTGGTGGGTCTGGGGTGCTTTCTAATGACATTGTGTCAGCCAGCTGCTGCTCCAGTTCTCCTCCTCCTCCTCCTCTCCCATTATTTCCCTCTCATCTGCCTCTGAGCTGTGACCTCCCGCAAATCACTGTTGTAAATCTATACTGTCTTCGTCTTCCTTATCCCTGGAAGGGTCAGGATGGGGAAGCAGTCTCCAACATTCCTCCTCTGCCCAGTCCCTGGCAACTATTCCATATGGAGAGAAGCCTGCATTCTGTCTGAGGCTTTTCAGGAATCATTTCTAAATTCTGTCACCAGAGACCACTTGAGCATCTCTGTTCTCATTGACTCCTGTGTCTCACGTGGCAGCAGGAAGAGACTCTTAGGAGGCCCAAAGTGTCTGGACTGGAGCTTTTTGTGTTGTTGTCCCCCGCCCCCAAGCTCTTTATTGAAACTTAACATATATACATAATAACCAAAATTCCCAATGATTCCCTCACTTAAAATATAATATCTAAATTACAACAGCTACATAATTATACACTTAATTATAAAACCCACCACCCACCCGCTACTTCCCTCCACAGCAATTCAACTTCTTTATATTTCTTTCTACCTTTTTTCCTTGCATTCAATAATAAATTATTTTTCTTAAATTCTTATTTTTCCTTCTTTCTTTATTGGTTTTGTTATTGCTTACATTTTTTATTTTAAGCCTATGAGCGTGTTATTTTTAGAACAATATTTTGACATATAATCTTCAAAATACTTCCACTCCATTCTTAACTTCTGATTTGATTGATATCTTATAATTGAAGTAAATTCTATATACTCACTTAATTTACAAATCCACTCTTCCTTTGTTGGTGTGTCCTGAGATTTCCATTTAGTGGCAATCACTACCCTGGCAGCTGTTGTTGCATATAAAAAGATTGTGTTTTTTTCATATGTGGTATGTCTTTGCCCACCAGCCTAACATCCTCGACTGGAGCATTTGCACAATGCTTGTTCCTGTGCTTGCAGCCTTGAAGCAACCTATTTTGCTCCCCTACCCTGTTACCTGGATCAGCTCTATTGCCAAGTCTGTTGTTGCTGTGAATCCTTCTCAGCCCTGCCTGTCCATTATGGATTTTCCTGATTATGCCCTCTCCAAATGTACTTATTTTATTCTGATCCAGCTATGCTCCCCATGTCCCAAGTTGTGCCCTGACAGAGTCTGCACTCACACCATGCATTTAAAACAGTCTTATACCACTTTCAGACCCTCCAAGTGTCCCTATTTTCCAGGGACAGTCCTGGACATGCAGAACCTGTCCCAGTTTCTGATTTGATCCTGGAATGTTCCACTTTTCCTTAGGACATCCCTATTTTCATTGGAGAAATGTTGAAGGGTATACACTTCTCTTTCTCCAAAGAATCATTGGAACTACAGCATGTTAGAGGTGCTGAGACCCCTGTTCTCCTCATATAGTTATCACAATCCATCTTCCCTGGAAATCTTAGCTCTGTGAGGGGAACAGATGTCTAACAACTCTCAGCACAGCTCTTAGCACCCTTAACAAACAACTGTTCCCAGAATTCTTTGGGGGAAAGACATGACTGTCAAAGTGGTCTGGTGGTGCTTGAAAAGCATGGTGTGAATATGGTCAGAATATTCTTTGCTTGGCTGATGCTGCTGAGCAGAATCTGTGTCGTATTACACAAGCAGGGATATAGAAGACATTCATATTCAATGCCCTGGCACTACCAAACAAATATTCCTTTTCAGCAAATAAATGACCTCTGTTTACAAACCATCACCGTAGGAGTATGCAGGAACACAGAGATCTAAAGATCAATGTTATCATTTCCCTCTTTTATAATGAAATGAATGTTCATGGGGCGAACACACGTGAACACACAGTATTCATTGAAGAGAGATTATATATTGCATTCGTAAGCATTCCTCTTTCAAAATGCAAGCTAAAGTTTTTTACGGATGCTCTCCCATAGGATGTTTCCATATGGATCTCAGAATCTCCTGTCTTCTTTTAAAACTTCAAAGAAAGGATCTACATTTTAATCCTTTCGGTGATTACTACTTGTGATGGGATGGTGAGCTGCTTGTGCGTAAAATCCTGATCCCTCAGAGTTTGGCTAAGTTCCCAAACCTCTGTCTGTGATGGAGCTCCTTAAGCATGGCTCCATCAATCGCTCGTTGAATCGGACAGTGGGCGTTTACGGAACTTCTTCCAGCATAAAAGCTCCTTAACGGAAACGCGTCTTCTGGACTCTCGGCGTGACAGTTTCCGCCGAGGAGTGGGTGTCCCTATGGGAGGTCCTGAAACCTCTCCACTGTTCTCGCTTGAAGTATCTCTGAGCCCTCCCTCCGACTCACTTTCCCTTGTAACTCCACTTCTCCCCCTGCTGGTCCCCTCCTCCGCTGAGTGGTCTCTCTCACCCTCCATGAGCCCTTTCACCTCCTTCGTCTCAGATGACAGTTCCCTGACATCCACCTCCCCTCTAGGGCCCCCTTCACCCCCTTCCCTCCCCTCCTCTGCGGGAGGCGAGGGAGCAAAACCCCTGAAGGAACCTCCCTCATCTTCCGAAGTTTCGAACACTTCCCTCCACCTTTTGCTGTTCCCGGTTTCCAAGTACTCCTCCTCCTCGGAGTCTGTACCCCCTTCCAACTCCGATTCCCTGAATCCCTCCAGTTCCTCCTCATCGTCGGTGGTGCCAAAGTACTCCCTCCGGAACCTTGCTACTGTCTGAGGTTTCCTGGGGAACCTTTGGTGGAACGTTTCGATCAAGACCTCGTCATGGACCTCCTCTGCCTTCACCCAGGTGTTTTCCGACTCCGGTTCCCCTTCCCACGCGACCAAATACTCCACCTGATTACCCTTCCACCTGGAGTCGATGATTTCCGCCACATAGTTGCGGCTTTCCCTTTCTTCTATGGCTGGCCCCCGTGTGGACACCCCTTCACCTTCCCCCCTGTATGGTGACAGTAATGACCTGTGGAATACTGGGTGCAGTTTCATGTGGTTCGGTAACCGGAGTCTGAAAGCCACTGGGTTGACCTGTTGGATGACCTCAAATGGTCCCAATCTTTTGGGTCTCAATTTCTTGCAACTCCCCTTGAACGGCAACCCTTGGGTTGATAGCCAGACCCGACTCCCCACCCTAATTGTTTCACCTTCCCTTCTGCTCTTGTCTGCCTGCCTCTTATATTCTTCTTTGGCCCTTTCTAAGTTGTGTTGGAGTTGACGATGGATCGCTTCCATTTCTTCTACAAAAAGTTCAGCGGCCGGAACACTCCATCTCTCTCCTCCTTCCCCTGGAAACGCCCTGGGGTGGCACCCATAATTAGCCAAAAAGGGGCTCATCCCTGTGGACACATTCTCTGCATTATTGTAAGCAAATTCCGCTAGTGCCAACTTTTCGACCCAATCGTTTTCTCTGTCATTGACATAACACCTCAGGTATTGTTGAAGGATACCGTTTGCCCTCTCCGCCTGCCCATTGGTCTCAGGGTGCCTGGCAGTCGAAAAGTTGACCTCTACGTGCAACAAGCTCATAAGCTTCCTCCAGAATCTGGACGTGAACTGTTTCCCTCTGTCGGAAACCAGCCTCAAGGGGGCGCCATGCAGCCTAAAAATATGTTCTACAAACAATTTTGCTGTCTCTTCCGCCGTGACTGCATGTGAGCAAGCTACAAAGCGACCCATCTTAGTTAACTGGTCTACTACGACTAGTATGGCGGTTTTCCCCTGGGATTTGGGCAGATCAGTCATAAAATCTATCGACACCGCCTCCCACGGTCGTTCTGGTGTGGGTAACGGTTCTAATAACCCCGCTGGTGCCCGCCTTTCTCCTTTGGCTCTCTGGCATTGGTCACACCTTCTCACATACTCCCGTACATCCTCCCTCACCTTGGGCCACCAAAACTCCCTGGTCACCAACCACATGGTCTTGTGTTGCCCAAAATGCCCCGCTGTGGGATTGTTGTGCAGCTGTTTGAGTACTCTCCCCCTCAATTCCCCTTCGGGTATATATAGCGCCCCTTTGTAATACAATGCCCCGTTTCTTTCTTCAAAACCTCCGGGGTCTTCTCCCTCTCTCCTTAAACCTCTGAGCTTCTCCTGGGCGTACTCATCATTTACCGTTCCCTCTACCAGTTCTCTTTGCCCCACCCAGACCGCACCACACACCCAGTGGTCCTCTGGGATAATATGTCTCTCTCCTGGCGCTCCCTCCCCCTCCAAATATTCAGGTTTGCGAGAGAGAGCGTCCGCTCTGATGTTTTCTGGACCTGGCACATAGCAGATTTCAAAATGGAATTTGGAGAACTCCTGGGCCCATCTCACTTGTCGTTGGTTGAGCACTCGTGCCGTTCTCCAATACTCCAAATTCTTGTGGTCCGTACACACTTGCACCTTATGCTGTGCGCCAATTAGTAAGTGTCTCCATCTCCGGAACGCTTCGTGAATGGCGAGTAGTTCTCGGTCATATACCGTGTAATTCCTCTCGGATTTGTTCAGCTTACGCGAAAAGAAGGCACACGGTCTCCATTCCGACTTATTGCTCCCTGGCTGAAGCAGCACCGCCCCCACCGCCCGGTCTGAGGCATCAGTTTCCACTCTCATGGGTTTTTGTAAATCCACATGCAGGAGCTGTTCTTCCGAAGCGAATGCCTTTTTCAATTCCTCAAAAGCGTGCTCCGCCTCCGCCGTCCAAACGAATTTCTTCTTGCTGCTTAGACAGTCCGTGATGGGAGCCGTTAAGTGGGCAAAGTTCTTGATGAATTTACGGTAAAAGTTCCCAAACCCTAAGAACCTTTGCACATCTTTTTTCGTTTTCGGTGTCTTCCATTCCAGCACCGCCTGTACCTTGCCTGGATCCATGGCTAATCCCTTGTCTGATAAGCGGTACCCCAGGAATTCCACCTCCTTGGCGTGGAACTGACACTTCTCCAATTTCACCCACAACTGGTTTGCTTGCAGCTGGCTCAGCACTTCCCTGACATCCTTTACATGCTGCTCCTCATTCTCTGAATATATCAGCACGTCATCGAGGAAGGCCACGCAATTCTTGTAGAGCAAAGGTCCCAGTACATGGTTCATGAGCGATTGAAAACAGGCGGAGCCTGCTTGTAATCCAAAGGGCATAACGAGATATTCGAAAGCCCCTAGGGGGGTGAACATCGTTGTCTTCCATTCATCCCCCTTCTTTATTCGTATCAGGTTGTACGCTCCTCTCAGGTCCAGTTTCGTGAATATCTTTCCCTTCCTCACCCTGGTCAAAATGTCATCAATCCTGGGCATGGGGAAAGTCACTGGTTCTGACACGGCATTTAGCCGCCGGTAGTCCACGATCAATCTCGGTTTATCCGTGTTTTTTTTGTCCACAAAAAACACTGGGCTGCCCCCCACCGCTCTGGACTCTCTGATGAAACCTCTCTTCAGGTTTTTGTCAATAAACTCCCTCAACTCCTGCATTTCCCTGTCTGACATGGCGTACAGCTTGCCCACGGGGAGCTGGGCCCCAGGGACCAGGTTAATTTGGCAGTCAAAGTCTCTATGCGGTGGTAGTTTATCTGCTTCCCTTTCGCTGAAGACCTTGCTCAGGTCAGCGTATTGTTTGGGCACCTTCCGTTTGTCCCCCACTTCCATCCCTGCTAGGGAGGCTTTTGCCCCTTCTGGCACCTTTCCCTCTTTGCAGTGTTCCAGGCAATGTGCTGACCCAAAGGAGACCACTCTCTGATGCCAGCCCACTAGCGGGTCATGCAACGCTAGCCAGCTCATTCCCAAAATGACTGGCGCCCCTCCCAGGGTGGCTACATTGAACGCTATCCTTTCAGTGTGCCTTGCCACCCTCATAACCATTGGGACGGTCTGTAGGCTAACTTCTCCCCCCAACAGCTCCCTCCCATCGATCGTGGTGACCTGCAGGGGGTTGCCTAAAGGGAGTGTCTGTATCTGGTGTTCAGCTGCAAACTCCTTGCTCATAAAATTACAGGAGCTGCCTGAGTCCAACAGCGCCTTGGTCTTTAGTGGGTATCCGTTTGCCAGCTCTAGCAGCACCTCTATTACTAGAGCTGGTCTTGGAGGTTCCGGAGTGGGCACTTTTACTGCTCCTTGGCCTGTCTGCAGTGCCCTGACAGTGGCAGACAGGCGTTGGCTTTTACTGGCTCCTGGACTTCCTCCTCCTTCCCCCCAACAGCTCCCGCCATCCCTTGCCATTCCTTTCTTTGCGGGCAGACTCTGGCAAAGTGACCTGGCTGCTGGCAGAGGTAACATTTCTTGGCGCTCTTTCCCTCCTTCTTCCTCCCTTCACTGGGATTTGAAACTGCGCGCGCGCGCGCTGTTCCAACTTCCATCGGCTCTCTGGGCGGGAAACTGGGTTCTGGAATCTCTGGAATGCGGAAATCCCTCCAACGCTCTCCTTTCCCCTCCCACTTCTCCAAGGCTCTTGCCTCCTGGCGCGCTCCAATGGTCAGCGCTGATTTGGTCAGCTGGTCCATAGACTCCGCCCTGGGCGCCCAGGAAAGTTCGTCTTTCACCGCCGAAGAAAGCCCCTCTTCAAAGAGCATTTGAATGGGTTCCGCCGATAGGTCCCACCCCAATTTATGTATCAACATTGTAAACTCAGTCCAGTACTCACGAACCGATCGGCTCCCCTGTTTGCAAGCCATCAATTGTCTGCGCACCAGTCCCTGTTCAATCTCGCTGGAAAACATCAAATCCATGGCGCGAAAAAACTTCCTCGCGTCCTTCAGCATGTCACTATTCCCTGCCATCAGGGGCCGGACCCAGTCTCTCGCCCCCCCTTCGAGATGGCCAATCACAAACGCCACTCGCGATGCCTCATCGGGAAAGTCGTTAAACTGCAGTTCGAGAGCATACTGCATCTCTGTCCTAAAGGCTTGGTAGTTCCTGGGGTCCCCCCCAAACTTCTGCACCATTCCTGGCATCTTTCTTGCTAGTGTAGCGCCTTTTGCCTTTTCTGCATCCTGCGCCCTCCTTTCTTCTAGCCTCGCCGTTTGCATTGCTAGCTGGAGTTCCAAAACTCTGTACCTTTCTTCCAGAGTTGGACCTTCTCCAGCTCCTGCTGCTCCTCCGGCTCCGGCTGGGTTGCTCATGATGCCTCTCTGCACAAGCTGCTTTCAGGGACTGTCCGATTGCTGTGATGGGATGGTGAGCTGCTTGTGCGTAAAATCCTGATCCCTCAGAGTTTGGCTAAGTTCCCAAACCTCTGTCTGTGATGGAGCTCCTTAAGCATGGCTCCATCAATCGCTCGTTGAATCGGACAGTGGGCGTTTACGGAACTTCTTCCAGCATAAAAGCTCCTTAACGGAAACGCGTCTTCTGGACTCTCGGCGTGACAGTTTCCGCCGAGGAGTGGGTGTCCCTACAGGAGGTCCTGAAACCTCTCCACTGTTCTCGCTTGAAGTATCTCTGAGCCCTCCCTCCGACTCACTTTCCCTTGTAACTCCACTTCTCCCCCTGCTGGTCCCCTCCTCCGCTGAGTGGTCTCTCTCACCCTCCATGAGCCCTTTCACCTCCTTCGTCTCAGATGACAGTTCCCTGACACTACTGTAGAGGCTAAGTGCGAGGAAATACATTATTAGGATAAATGTGGCAATAGTAATTTTTAATCTATAGCTCCACATGAACATAACAGGCAGAAACCCTGAAAATCAAATTGCATTGCACATCTGCAACTAAGCAGATATAATCTTGGGCAATCTCTGCTTCTTCCTGCATGGTGATTTCTGCTAATCTTTGGCATGTAATATGTTGAGAGAGAGAGAGAGAGAGAGAGAGAGAGAGAGAGAGAGAGAGAGCTTAGTTTGACTTTAAATTTGCTCTTGGATTTACAATCTGTCTGGAAAATAATTTTCAAGAACTCGTCAGAGGAGCTTCCTTCACTGCAATTCTGCACTTCTTATCCCAGCTAGAAGGAGGAGCTTTGAAAAGCCAAGAAATACTGAGATCAGGGGACGGGGGGAGAGACACTTCCAGAGCTCAAGTTGAGTCATAATAGGAAAAATCTGTTGGTCTTGCTGCCCAATGGCTTAAGTAGCTCCATAGTTCATGGGAAAGGTCCCAGGACATAACAAGGTTATGTATATACACTCCATTTCTGATTGGTGGGTCATCCAGAGTCCTGCTTCTTCTGGAAGGAAGTCACAAGAAGCTTAAGGTATTTTGGAATGTTTGCACTCTCTCTCACACACACAAAGCTGATTATGAGGTGAGAGGTTCACTGAATTTTATTTAGCCTACCTATTTAACAGGATTTATATAGTGCTTTGCATAAAATATATTAGGCAGTTCACATAAAATATACCGTATATACTTGAGTATAAGCCGACTTTTTCAGCACATTTTTTATGCTGAAAAAGCCCCCCTCGGCTTATACTTGAGTGAGGCGGGCGGCGGCGGAGGAGGGATGAGTGGCCTGAAAGGAGCCCTTTCTCGCCGCTGGTCCCGCCACCGCCGCCTGCCTCTCGCAAGGGCAGGCACAGGAGCTGCGGTTGGGAGAGGTGCTGCTCTGCTCTTGCCAAGCTCATATTCATGCTGCAGCTTTCCACACAGTGATACAGCTTCTGTGGGGTGATAAAAATGATGGTTCGGAGGCCATGTTCGGCTATGGCGCTTTGATCTTCCCCAAGCGTATCTCTGCTAAATTGGTGCCACAGCCATTTTTACACTTGTTCCCAGCTAAGCGAGAGAATCCAGTCTTCACTTTTGTCTTACAGGCCTCTTTGATGTTTCCTGTGAACACACAACAGTTCCTTTTGGTTTTGTTTTTTGTTCTTAATAAAGGACCCGGTATTCTAAAACACCTGCAATCGAGACCCACAATAAAAGCTTGCTAATTCCAATCTGAAAATGAGCAAACAGTGAGGAAAAAGTGAGATGACATGCTCCTCATTCATACTTGCAAAAGGATGGTCGGTATGTGATGGAGCCATTGAGAAATGGAGGCCTGCATGAGGCAAGACGAGTCTGAAAAGCTGATCATTCGAGGTTAATTATAAGGTACATTAATTCCATTTATTACTTAGGGGATGAGAAGCAGAAATGGCTGTCCTTGAAACAAAAGGTGAATCACAGAGACATGCCGTGCTTCGGCAAAGGACTTATTCATGCAAGTAGGACCACTCCACTTACTATGATAAATGCCCAATTTACCAACCGCTCAGAGAAGCCCATTATGTCAAGTCAGTGGATGAATTTGACAAGGAAGCACTGGGAGTTGTTCTGGGTTACGTGCCCGAGCACTGAAAACACACTTTGATAAATATAATTTTGATGTATGTATGACAGAAGTTAAATTACTCCACATATGCACATTCACAAGTTTTGCTGAAGTTTTCACGGTGGCAGGGAGTAATGGTTTGGGGGGTTTTTTTGGAGGGCAACAAGCGGTGCAGTTTCTGCCTATTTCCTTATTTCTTTTTATAGCTTTTCACCACTAACTGTGGTGGAGACAGCAGTAGAGCTCCTCTTAGCTAACCCAACTAATCAGGGGTTTGATTAAAAGTGGATACAAGGTGGACTCATGTCTTTTGTGTGTGACTTCAGGCAGCAGAGTCCTGTCCCATTCTTCAGTTCCATCTGGAACTCTTCATTCTGGAATAAAAATACCAGCGATTAGTACAATGTTATATAATCCAAAAACAGGAGGAAGAGAGAATCGGCAACAATACTAAAAGGATAAAAAGATTAAGGAACAAATAGAAAAGGATTAATAGTAAAATCCTAGGCGTATCTACTTGGAAGTAAGTCCCATTGAGTTCAGCAGGACTTTATCTCCTTGTAAATTTTTACAGGATTATAGCCTAAACTGATGTTCTTGCCATCGCTGGGAACATGCAGATTTTTTTAAAAAAAATTGCAGAACTGAGGCACATAGCGATAAGACGTCATATATCTATTTTATTCGGTTATTTGGGAGATGAACAAGATCATAAATCAGGTGTTATTTGTGACGTGATGCAAATACATTCCACGTCCTGGATACTGCTCCAAGCCATTTCCATTTTTCACAGGAAAACATTTGCCAAAATAGCCCTCTAAATCAAAAGCCAAGCCAAAACACCCAGAGATGAAGGGGTTGGTTGTAAACACTTCTTCCCCCGTTGCTTCTAGGAGTCAAGAGACATCGGCAGTGGTTGCAGCCCAGGTAAAGAAGGCTGCCCTATGATGCTGCTTTGGCAGCCATGACATGTCTGGAGTCTCCTGCAGGAAATACTGTGGCTTAGAGATTCAGAGCAGAGTGGCAGTCTGACCATTAGAAGACTAGGGCAGGTTCTAAACAACAGTGTCTTCTCCATCTGCACCAGGTGCCAAGCTGTAAGGGACATCTGCTGTGGCAGCAGTCCACGTGAGCAAACAGCATCTGGCTGCTGCACCAGCCATTTTGTCCGAGTTCTCCCCTGGCAAAGAGATGCAAGAAGCAGTTGGAATGTCTGATCTCTTGGGAATAAGGCTGGCAAAGTGAAGTGAAACTTCAGAAGGCAAATGCTGAAAGGAAGCAGCAGTGACAGCTCCCGGTGTTGCTGAGGTAAACCTCCCATCACCTCAAGCAGGCATGGCCAATGACCAGGGATGATGGGAGTTGTAACTTAGCAGTACCTGGAGTGGCTAGGTTCCCTACACCTGCTTTGAGGGGATATGCTATATTTGCTTCTCCACTTCAGGCAGCAAAATTATTTTGGCTGCCTCTTCTGGGGTAACCTTACATACATCTTGCTTCTCCTTTGTTTTGTTGTATTTAAAGTGTATTGTAAGAACTTCCGTTATTCGGTGGAGTGCAAATGCCCTAAGTGCTCACTGGAAGGACAGATCCTGATGCTGAGGCTCCAATACTTTGGCCACCTCATGAGAAGAGAAGACTCCCTGGAAAAGACCCTGATGTTGGGAAAGATTGAGGGCACAAGGAGAAGGGGACAACAGAGGACGAGATGGTTGGACAGTGTTCTCGAAGCTACCAGCATGAGTTTGACCAAACTGCGGGAGACAGTGGAAGACAGGAGTGCCTGGCGTGCTCTGGTCCATGGGGTCATGAAGAGTCGGACATGACTAAACACCTAAACAACAACAACAACAGCAAATACTCTAAATGAAGAAACAGTAAAACTCTGTTGAAGTAATGAGTTCTCCTGTGTTGGGTTCAGTGTTGCACATTAACATTTTCCAGGTTATTATAGGGTTTCCATATTCTGAAGAGCAAAAAAGAGGACGCTATGACGATTCTCATTTTAAATACCCCTACTATATGTAGGCAATAGTAGCTGTGATATATTGCTGAGGGGAACAGGAGAAGAGGAAAGCAAGTGTTCAGCCACCAGTTATGTCTATGTCTCATCCAGAAGGTATAGCCAGAGACATTTTGGCAAATTTAAAAAATCCACCCGAACAGAATTTTTACCCCTGAAAAAGAGGACATGTCCTGGAAAAAGAGGACACATGGCAAGCTTCTTTTCCTAGGACACATATGGCTGGAGACTGGAAGAGAAAGTTGAGTAATATTTACACTACCATTTCAGCATTCATAATTGTGCATGACGATGCTAAGTCAATTACAGTGGTACCTCAGGTTAAGAACTTAATTCGTTCTTAACCTGAAACTGTTCTTAACCTGAGGTACCACTTTAGCTAATGGGGCCTCCTGCTGCCGCCGCCGCGCGATAACTGTTCTGAGCCTGAAGCAAAGTTCTTAAGCTGAGGTACTATTTCTGGGTTAGCGGAGTCTGTAACCTGAAGTGTCTGTAACCCAAGGTACCACTGTAGTGGCAAATGATTTATTTTAATTTGTATGGCTTCCTTTTCCAGGAGTACCTTGGGATGAGATTGGAGATAAAGTTCAAAATGAGAATGCGTAATTTCTTTTTAGAATTCCACCAAGTGTTCATAAGCAGCTGCTTTCTCAAGCATGTCGCTCGGCTCAGAAAGTTATTATAGAAATTTTCTACAATAATTATTTAAGATGGCCTACTTTTGTAAAAATTATCTTACTGAATTCAAGAATTTCTTCTTGAAGCTGAATACAACACAACTCTAGAGACAAGTGAAGAAAATTCACTTTTCTTCTTTTTCATATTCTCAAAATATATCTAACAAACAAGTCAATGCCCATATACCCAGACACCGCAAGACACATTCCATGCATATGCGATGTAAATTATACAGTAATATTCACATGTTAGTGTTTGAAAAATATCACATATCTTATTAATTGCATTGGTACCCTGAGGCAGTACAGATCACTTGATCTCTCTTTGGCTTCATAACTGGCCAAGTAGACAAGTGATTGGTCCAGTGGCATCCAATGAGCTTCAGTGCTGAGTTTGACTTTGACTCTTGGTTCCTCTCCGTCCTGTTGCGACATTTTATCTCCAATATAACAGTTCCTGTTTATTTCTCCTGTGCTGCATTTTTTATCAAGGTTTGGCCACCATATATTGAAAAGGATGGGAACAAACTGGAAATAATTTAGAGGAGAGCAGCAAAGATGACTAAGTGATAATTGTAAAGAATAGAGAAAATACGAGTAACTCTGTATGGTAGCCTTAGAGAAAAGAAGTAATTTTCAAATACATATGAAGCAGACATAAAGAAGAAACAACATTTATTTACTAAGAGCCGGCAGCAATGTTTTGAAGCTGCAGTGTAGTGGAAAAAAATGACGGTTGGCTATTGAAGCAAATTATAGTTGAAGATTGGAATTGGTTGTGTTGTGGGCCAGAAGTTTAACTGATGGTCTTAAAGAGGGAATGAGGGGGTGCAAATCTTTACAGAGTTAGGCTGCTTAAATCCTCCAGATAATAAGTTTAGAGAAAGACATTCTTTATGATTATTGGATGACATTGCACTTATAATCCCTTCCCATTCTACTCCTTTAAAGTATGAGCAAAATACAGTTAAACATATATTGTTGTGCAACAGGATTAAAAACCATATCTAAAAATACCAGGCAAAAAACCATTGCCATAGATAGTGATTAATTTTTTCCCCTGTCGTGCATATGCATCACCAGAGGGTATAATATTTGCATGAAAAGAAAACACTCGCCTTAAAAGAAATAATAATCCAAATTCTAGGAGGTGAATCATGTAATCGCTTAGTAAATTGAATATGATGATTTTATTCCAATATAGAGATCAAGACCTTTCGCGCTAAAGATGATAAGCAATGTTGCAACTGAATGTTAAGATGCTTTGACGTGCTTTTAAGGTTCACTTTTAGATCAAAAAGTTTCCCTGAGATAATCCACAAATAATGATTTGCAAGAGAATTTGTTTGAAGTCAAAGGTACTAACAAATGAGAAGCAATTTCTTTTTAATGGCCTTTTTATTATGCACTGTTAATATCATAACCCAAAAGATAATCAGTAATTGAGACATTTGTTCTCAGTGTTCAGATTAACTAGTCTCTAAAAGCTCTGATGAGACAGCATTATGCCCATCTTAAAACAGTTGGCACTTTTTTTAAAAAAAGCAATAACTTTATGGCAAACAGACTAACCTTTCGGACTGCCCAAGCCTTTATTCCAAAAAGATTGCAGCTCAGACTCCTGGTGAGATGTATATATATATTGGTGATGTTATTTAGGAATTATTCTAAAGATGCCCTGTATTATTAACTGATACCACTGACATGGCATTTTCCTCTTACAGTAACTTTAAGAGACTATGTGACTAGGGATTGTGGACAAAATTCGATTCAATTTGTCTTTAAAAGCAAACTTACCTAATACACATTTTCTGAAACAAAATATGAACTGAAACACAGACATTCTTCAAAATTTGTATTTAGGATTGCACGGTAAAATCCAGATAGGTACAAATTTTACAGTGCAAATCTTAAGCCAGTATGGAAAATTGGTTTGCAAAAAATATTTTTATTAGACAAGATTGCATTCAATATGCAAAATATGTATATTAGGAGAAATTCACACTAAAATGCTGATGAATTAAAAAAAAAAGAAATCTCAAACTGAAGTGGAAATTTATAGAAGTTAAGAACGGGAGAAATAAGACAGAGAGAGAAACCAAAATGGCCAGCTTCAACCTGTCAATTATAAGTGACTGCCTAAAATAATGGAACTGACATGATGGATATCTGCCAAAACTTTTTCCTGGATGCAAAGCAAACTGAGATGTAAGCCCATCACATGATTACTCGCCTTTGCTTAAGGCGATCCTTGCACAGATTGGCAGGCTGGGGGGAAAGGTTGCTTTTCCTCTTAATGTGAAGAGTTTCGTGTATTAAAAGTATTTATTGCTTTACAAAAAGCTAAAGGAGTTCCGAGAACTCCCAGAAGTGCAAGCTGGATTTAGAAGAGGCAGAGGAACCAGAGACCAAATTGCAAACATGTGCTGGATTATGGAGAAAGCTAGAGAGTTCCAGAAATACATCTACTTCTGCTTCATTGACTATACAAAAGCCTTTGACTGTGTCGACCACAGCAAACTATGGCAAGTTCTTAAAGAAATGGGAGTGCCTGATCACCTCATCTGTCTCCTGAGAAATCTCTATGTGGGACAAGAAGCTACAGTTAGAACTGGATGTGGAACAACTGATTGGTTCAAAATTGGGAAAGGAGTACGACAAGGCTGTATATTGTCTCCCTGCTTATTTAACTTATATGCAGAATTCATCATGTGAAAGGCTGGGCTGGATGAATCCCAAGCCGGAATTAAGATTGCCGGAAGAAATATCAACAACCTCAGATATGCAGATGACACAACTTTGATGGAAGAAGGTGAGGTGGAATTAAAGAACCTTTTAATGAGGGTGAAAGAGGAGAGCGCAAAATATGGTCTGAAGCTCAACATCAAAAAACCGAAGATCATGGCCACTGGTCCCATCACCTCCTGGCAAATAGAAGGGGAAGAAATGGAGGCAGTGAGAGATTTTACTTTATTGGGCTCCATGATCACTGCAGATGGTGACAGCAGCCACGAAATTAAAAGACTCCTGCTTCTTGGGAGAAAAGCAGTGACAAACCTAGACAGCATCTTAAAAAGTAGAGACATCACCTTGCCGACAAAGGTCCGTATAGTTGAAGCTATGGTTTTCCCAGTAGTGATTTATGGAAGTGAGAGCTGGACCGTGAAGAAGGCTGATCACCGAAGAATTGATGCTTTTGAATTATGGTGCTGGAGGAGACTCTTAAGAGTCCCATGTACTGCAAGAAGATCAAATCTATCCATTCTTCAGAAAATCAGCCCTGAGTGCTCACTGGAAGGACAGATCCTGAAGCTGAGGCTCCAATCCTTTGGCCACCTCATAAGAAGAGAAGACTCCCTGGAAAAGACCCTGATGTTGGGAAAGATTGAGGGCACAAGGAGAATGGCACGACAGAGGACGAGATGGTTGGACAGTGTTCTCGAGGCTACTAGCATGAGTTTGACCAAACTGCGGGAGGCAGTGGAAGACAGGAGTGCCTGGCGTGCTCTGGTCACGAAGAGTCGGACACGACTGAACGACTAAACAACTAAACAACAACAACAACAACAAAGGAGTTCCAAAGCAACTTACAAGAGAAAAGTAAATTACTAAAGGATATAATAAAATATCAATTAAAAAACAATCCAGACATCCACATGTCCATCCATGATGACCTGAAACCCAGGGTATAGTAAGAGGGGTGCGGACGGTGCGGTCTGCCCTGGGTGGGTGACAAAAAGGCACACTGCGGGGGGCAGCACTTACTGTGGGGCCTGGCCTGCAGCGCGCCCAAGCCACACGTCTCTCCTGGGAGTGACACAGTGCCCCGGGGCCCCACGCTGCCTGAAACAGCAGTGTGGGGCTTGCATCCGACAGGCGGACACTGTGGGCAGCTCGCCCCCACCCCCGCCGCTCTGGGTGCTGGAGCAGCTAGCTACGCCCCTGCCTGAAACACAGACTATCTACCTCTGCTCAAGGCAAGAACAAACACCAGAAACAGCTGGCCATGTATACCATCCAGATGTCTGGGAGAAATCATTATTGCCTGGCACCAAAAAGATGACAGTCAGCACCAGGCAAGTTTCCATAATCAAGGAGCTACCACAGAAAAGGCCCGTTCTCCCGCCAGAGGCACAGAGGAGAGCCTCACATAGAGGAGAGCCACAGTTGTTGATCTCAGGGTCCAGGTAACTTTATGTTGGGAAATGTGAACCTTGATGTATTGGGATGCAGGTTATAGGTCAAAACCAGCAAAATAGCAGGCACAAGAAGGCTGATCCAGTTGAGGACTACAGTAGGGAGCAAAGGATTAAAGCCTTCTACCAGGAGACTGATCCAGATCAGGTTCCCTACTCTTGCCATTTGCTTCTACAACACCATTCACACAATTGCTTACATTGTATGAAATATAAAACTGGGCACCAAAGAGTTCAAAAGCAGTTCGAAAGCACGTCAAAGTACAAGTAGATAAATAGGTACCGCTCTGGCGGGAAGGTAAACGGCATTTCCGTGCGCTGCTCTGGTTCGCCAGAAGTGGCTTAGTCATGCTGGCCACATGACTCGGAAGCTGTACGCCGGCTCCCTCGGCTGATAAAGCGAGATGAGCGCTGCAACCCCAGAGTTGGTCATGACTGGACCTAGTGGCCAGGAGTCCCTTTACCTTTACCTTTACCAAAGACTTCGGTTAGGTGAATCCTGAAAGACACTCTCTTTTTGCTGCAACAGACTAGCACAGGTACCCAGCTAGTTTACAGTTTTAACCTTTTGGAAACGGTTTTTAAAAAATCTGACATTTGGGGTGGGATACTTTTTCTTTTCTTTTGAAAATGCCAATCTGAATCCCAGGCAGCCACTCGATCTTAGGCTGCTTTCATCAATCAAGAAAAGCAAGGCCATCAGTACAAAGAGAAATGGGCAGTCCAACAAAATTCCTCAATTGCCTTGCTGACAATTTTGTTTCCCAGAATGTGGAAGAAGCAACAAGGGGATCATCTCTCTTGGACCTGGTGCTCACCAACAGGAACTGATTGACAAAGTGGCAGGACAGGGAACCTTGGGAGGAAGTGATAATGTCCTATTGCGGTGGAGTACAGGATCAGGTTTAAGGTGCTGGTTTTAACCTTTAAAGCCCTATACAGCCTAGGACCGTCATACCTACAAGACCGCCTCTCCTTGTATGCCCCACAGAGGACCTTACGGTCTTCAAACAAAGACATCTTGGAGGTCCCGGGCCACAGGGAGGTTAGGCTGGCCTCAACCAGCACCAGGACATTTTCGGCCGTGGCCCCGATTTGGTGGAACGCTCAGTCACAAGAGACTAGGGCCCTGCGGGACTTGACATCTTTCCGCAGGGCCTGCAAGGCAGAGCTGTTCCACCAGACCTTTGGCCAAGGCACAGTCCGACCCCCTCCTTTGGTAATCCTCACAGAACTCTAGCCCAATGGTTGCCATTAATTTGATTCTGAATTGATTTTAGAATGAATTGGTTTTAGAATGTATTTCAATTAATTGATTGTGATTTTATGTAAACTGTGTTACTTTTACTGTTGCTAGCCGCTCTGAGCCCAGCTTCGGCTCAGGGAGGGCGGAATATAAATAAAATATTATTATTATTATTATTATTATTATTATTATTATTATTATTATTATTGGGTTCCATTATACAAAGGCAAAGGAAAGCTGAGTGTAGCCGGACATGCATTCTGGACTTGAAGAAGGCTGATTTCAAAAAGCTTAAGAACTACGAGGTGAAGTCCCATGGTCAGAACTACTCAAAGAGAAGCAGGGACATTGAGTATAGGGGGCAGAGGGGGCCTCAGCCCCCTCAATATTGGGGGGCAAGGGGCTCAGCCCCCCAATATTGAGGGGGCTGCCCCCTGCCAACGCCAGGCCCTATCCCCTCGCACTGCCGGTCAAACCCTTGACAGACAGGTGGGACGGGCGAGGGTGAACATCACCCTCTGTGCGTCCCATCACCCCACCCCCACCCCGTACAGCCAGGCAAGCAATCCCTTCCATGTGCCCCACCCCTCTCAATCCACAACCTTTCTCTGCCCCTTGGATAAGGCTTGACCCGGGGATGAAGCTGCTGCAGTTGAGGAGAGGGGTGGCAGCTTCTCTGCTGACGACTCTCCACTCCAAGGAAGTTGCCTCTTGCACGATGGAGCCAGGCTCCGATGGGAGCCTGTTGGGGGTGGATCCTGGTCGTACCCTGTCCAGAAGATGTGCCCAGTGGATGGTGGGCTGAATGGGTCTCGCCGGGTTGTGGGGTATCATGCATGTGAAGTCATGCACACGTGATGTGCTCCCCCATATTGGGCGCAATTCTGCGCACCTGAAGAGCAGGGAGTCCAAGATGGATGGGACTTTCTTAAAGATGAAACGGCACAGAGGCAGACAATTCTAAAAAGAAAGAAAAATGGGAAGTTCCTAGAGAAACCGCTGTGGCTGCATAATGAGACTACAGATGGGTTGATATGTAAGAAGGGCATGTATAAGACATGAGGAAAAAGGAGAAAACATGAAGGAAGAGTATACAAGAGTAGCCAATAGTTTCAAGGAGAAGATCAAGCAGGTCTTGGTCAGCCAACACTGGAAAACTGTGTCCAGTTCTGAGCACCACAATTTAATAAGTCCTATACAGTGGTACCTCAGGTTACATACGCTTCAGGTTACATATGCTTCAGGTTACAGAGTCCGCTAAACCATAAATAGTGCTTCAGGTTAAGAACTTTGCTTCAGGATGAGAACAGAAATCGGGCTCCGGCGGCGCAGCAGCAGCAGGAGGCCCTATTAGCTAAAGTGGTGCTTCAGGTTAAGAACAGTTTCAGGTTAAGTACGGACCTCCAGAACGAATTAAGTACTTAACCTGAGGTACCACTGTATCTAGAAGTAGTCCCACTGAACTCAGTGACTCTTAATTTTGAGTAGGCATGCATATTATTGTGCTGTTCGTTTAAGGATCTTATTATCAGTACTAATCATTGCATGTTTAATGTCATGGAGGCGATGCCTTCAGATCGCAATTGCTTGTAAATAACTGACTTTCTCTCTACCAAGGTGGTTAACAACTTCTAGAGAAAATCAATACAGTTGTACCTTGGTTCTCGAATGTAATTCGCTCTGGAATTCCATTTGACTTCCAAAAACATTCGAAAACCAAAACACGGCTTCCAAATGGCTGCAAGAACTTTCTGCACTCAGTCAGAAGCCACAGAAGCCACGTCAGACGTTCGGCTTCCAAAAAACATTCACAAACTGGAACACTCACTCCCGGGCTTGCAGCATTCAGGAGCCAAAACGTACGAATACCAAGGTAAACCAAGGTACAACTTTACTTAGAAAAAGAGTTTTATCTGTGGCCCTTAGCATCCTTCACATTCCATACAGGAAATATAAATAAAGCCATAACCTTACAGGTGTCTATTGTTTGTCAGCTAGTGTTTAAGTTAAGAATGGGATGAAAATGTTTTTGCCACATTGTTTCTTGAAGGCTAATCCATTTCAACTTGCACACTGGAGAGGGAGGGGGGCCGCTATGGAAGGGAGCCACAGACACTATCATCAGTTGTATTGCCACAGACGCTATGTAATAGATGTCCATGACACTCATTCAACCACATTTTAGGCAGTGCTCCAGACTGCATTTTCCCAGCAAGGACATATTTCTCTTTCAAGTGCTGAGAATATGTGGTATTCCAGAAACAAAAGAGCTTCCTTGAAATAAAAAAGCCTGCATGCCATGCAACAGTTATTCAGGAACAGGACATCTATACAAACTGATTATCTTCCTTCCAACTTCCTTAAGTTGCTTGTTGTTGTTGTTTAGTCGGTTAGTCATGTCCGACTCTTCGTGACCCCATGGACCAGAGCACGCCAGGCACTCCTGTCTTCCACTGCCTCCCGCAGTTTAGTCAAACTCTTTTTTTTTTGATGAAATATTTATTAGGATTTTCAAATTCAATACAAAAGAAGTCAAAAAGAACAAAAAATACAAAAAATAAAAAAGGAAAAATTTAAAAACACATAAAATTTACAGTTCCATATTTTCATTACCATATTTCCCAGACTTCCCCACACTTCCCCTTCTTGCATTCCAATTCAAGTTGTTTGTTCAACAAGTTCTTATCCCCAATTCTTAACCTTTTTGTATTTAATTCATTTTTTAAACTTATTTTAACTTATAAACATCAATATTTGTACCTCAATACACAAATCTTTTTCCTAAAGTCGACCCTAATTCCATTCCACGAATTTCCCAATTTTCATATTAATAACCAGACAACAACAACAACAAAAAAGACAGATCATAATTATACACCCTTTGGATTCTCAAACCCCACCACCCCCTTTCCCGGTTTCGATCCCCAACAAATGTCCAGTCTTAATCTTCTATCAGCCTGGAGATCTCACGTCCGAGGCTCTTAATTCTCTCTCAGTTCCTCTCTGCCGGTTTTTTTTATAGTCCTTAATATTAAACTCCAAATTTCGGAGGAGCTCTGTCTCAATAAAGTCCAAATTTCTTCCAGCCCGACCTCCATACTTAAAAGCAAGGTCCAAAAGTCCGATTGTCACCAAGACTCCAGCTTCCACTTTAATCAAATTTGTAATCCATAGATCTTCAGGTCTCCACACAAAGGAATCTCCCCATTCTTCCTTCACCAATTTAAACCAGAATTTCATCATCCAGTACTTGTTTTCCTTTGTAATCATCCTGTCAGGCCTTTGGTTTGATTTCTTGTTTCCCTTTTTGAGCATGATGTCAGGCCTCTGGCTCTCCTTTGTCATTTGCAAGGTTACAGCTCCTCCTTCCTTCTCCTCAGGAACAACATGTAACTCTTTCTCCACACTTTCAGAATTCTCAAAGTCCTCTTTTTGTCCAGCTGCATGGGCTTCCTGAGTCAAGTCCTTATCAAGTTCCGTAATGTTATTTACTTTTGAACTCAAGGTTGTTACATTTGTAGACAAAACCTCAATTTGGCCTTGTAACTTTCCCAGGAGAACAAATATTCTGTCCAGCCCAGCCTGAATTTTCCCTTTTCCAGCCATTCTTGTAGTGTCCCAAATCCTCCTCTAGAGGGATTTAGTAACTTAGTATTCTTTCCAGTTAAAATCCAAAAGTCAGGTTAATTTGTATCAGTTCTTACTTATTTTCAACAAAATATAACCAAGTTGCAACAACTGTATCCAGCAGAGACAGCAGAAACAAAGTTCTCTTTTTCCTTTTTGACAGCTAAATTTGACAGCTGTCAAACTTCTCTATGTCTCCTCAGCAGGCTCTCTTGCGGATCACTCCCGGGTCCGGGGGGGGGGTAGAACTTCAACTCTCAAAATTAACTCTTATCCTCCAGCACAATTTCTTATACTTGTATCGCCAAATCGTGAAATTAATATCTTTTATCGAAAAGACAATTCTCTCGACTTTAGTTAACTAGTCCTTGCTTTAGATCTTTTACAAGGCGGGGAGGCGGACTTCCTGTTTGCACCTTCCCCGATCGTGCCAAATTCCAAAGAAATTTCCTTAAAAAGTCCAATTTCCGTACTACTCACGGGTTGTTACTTTTAGGGTCCGATTGTTCACAGGAAGAAGTCAGCGCCCTCCGACCATGGCTCGCGGCTTCACTCCCCAGGAGAAGCAGTCGACTCTCAGCACCGCGCCACTCACCCCGTCCCCCGTTCCAAAGCCTTTAAAAAGGCTTCTTCACGGTTCGGGGGGGACGCAAATGGTGCCCGCCGAGTCACCAAGTTCACAGGCTTCCCCGCCTGTGATTTCTAAGGGTCCCTGCGTCGCCGCAGCGGCAAGACCCCGCTCCTGAAGAGCCGATTCCCTGCGGAGCTCGGAGGGAATCCGCCATTAGCCGTTCGCGCTAACCCGGAAGTCCGCAGTTTAGTCAAACTCATGCTGGTAGCTTCAAGAACACTGTCCAGCCATCTCGTCCTCTGTTGTCCCCTTCTCCTTGTGCCCTTAATCTTTCCCAACATCAGGGTCTTTTCCAGGGAGTCTTCTCTTCTCATGAGGTGGCCAAAGTATTGAAGCCTAAGCTTCAGGATCTGTCCTTCCAGTGAGCACTCAGGGCTGATTTCTTTAAGAATGGATAGGTTTGATCTTCTTGCAGTCCATGGGACTCTCAAGAGTCTCCTCCAGCACCATAATTCAAAAGCATCAATTCTTCGGCGATCAGCCTTCTTTATGGTCCAGCTCTCACTTCCATACATCACTACTGGGAAAACCATAGCTTGAATTATATGGACCTTTGTCGGCAAGTTGTTTACTTAAAATAAATGCATTTAGGAATGATGCTTATTCTCTCATCCCTAAAATGTCATGCAACAAAGTTAAGATTTATCTTTTAAGTAAGGGATTTTATTGGGTTTCTTAAAAGGGGCAAAACTGTATATCCTACCTGAATAAAAAATACTGAGTTATATTCATTAATTTTACCCAGACTCAATTATATTCATGGACATAGGCCTATTAACATCAGTGAGTCTTCACACCCAGCACAACAAATAATTAGGTTGTCTTCTAAACCATAATAAAATAAAATGAGTTTGAGCCTTTCCATAAACTGTCTCATGGATATGATGTTCAAGCCATGTGTAAAAAAACACCCATGTAAACCTTCTATGTATCTTACATCTAAAAACACTTGTAACGTGTTGGCGAAGCTTTCACATGCCAGTGGTTGACTCTTTAGACTGTAGGAACATCCTCCCGTCAGATGTCAAGGAAATAAAGAACTACATAACCTTTAGAAGACATCTGAAGGCAGCTCTGTATGGGGAGGTTTTTAACATTTAATGCTTTATTATGTTTTTGTATATGCTGGAAGGGGTCCAGAGAGGCTCGGCCAACCCGGTCAGATGGACAGGGTAATATTATTATTATTATTATTATTATTATTATTATTATTATTATTATTACCTGTCTCTGTCTCTTAGAATACGCAGTCTCTGCTGATTTTGTCGAAAGCTGTTCAATGAGGGCTTATCCAAAATTATTCTTTCCCCACTGCTTTTCCCTGGGAAAAACAACTCTTTAGTGCTCAGTCAGAGCAAACAGCAATTTGGGATTGCCATTTGTTCCAGTCTATTGCTAAAGAGCAGGTTTTCTCTTGGAAAGGAGAGCAGTATATTTCAAGAAGAAAAGAAATCAAGACACCCCCAAAGCTGTTGAACTTTTACACCAAAAAAAATGTGATTTCTCCCTTTACTTGCCGAAGACAATCTGCTACCTTCCAGAAACACACACACACACACACACCAGGATGTCACTTCCGCCTTTGAAATCCCGATAATATCTGGGAAATCCCAGACGTATGACAACCCTTGGGCTTCTTGTCATCTCTTTTAGCCTTTATCAATGGGATTTATGCTTAACAAGTAGCCACTCAAATGCCTGCAGCGGCAGGGCCTGTCCTCTAAGAGTTCATCTGGACAGCATCATGCTTCTGATTCTTCGCTTTGCTGCTCACAGAGAAAGTGCGATGTTGCAAGCTGTGACTCTCGCCTCAGCCCTTGCAGCAGAAGTGGGAAACCAGACACGCAAATCAGTCACCCTGCTGAAATTTTCAGTACTGATAAACAACTGGATCAGCCTTTAGTGGCGTGTAAGATTAAAAGGGTCGGTGAGTCATAGTGATTTCAATCAGCAGCCTGGGATCTCTGCATCAGAACCACTTCTGCACTTGTATAGTAGATACAGTTCCCGTGTGTGTTGCTGCTCTCTGAGCCTCTGGAACAAGGGGAACTGGACCGACGAGCAATTCAAAATTCACTTCTGTGTGCCTTTTTATTGGCAACTTGCCTGAAGCACGCAGTATGCTTTCAATGAGCAATGACCACATCCTCTGACAGCCCCTGAAGCTTTCTTCCTCCCTTCCTGTTTCTCACTGCTGATACATCTGCTTCCAAGAAGATCATTGTCTGCCTTGCTGATAGCGAGAGTTCAGGTAGCTCTCACTTGTAGCAGCCACCTTCTAAGAACTGTTAAAGAACACTACAATTTTTCACAGATTAATGATACATTGCACACACTCCAACATATATGCTGGTGAAAGATTTCCAGCCTCCCAGAAGGCATTTGGTTTTTGATATGTCCTTCTTTTGTTCCGGATGGGTTTCCTTTTAACGCAATGTGTCTTTGTAAGGGTTCATGACAGCTGATTCTTGAGAGCATTACTTGATATATATGTGTGATATACAGTGGTACCTCAGGTTACAGACGCTTCAGGTTACAGACTCCGCTAACCCAGAAATAGTACCTCGGGTTAAGAACTTTGCTTCAGGATGAGAACAGAAATCGCACGGCAGTGACGCGGCAGTGGTGGGAGGCCCCATTAGCTAAAGTGGTACCTCAGGTTAAGAACAGTTTCAGGTTAAGAACGGACCTCCCGAACAAATTAAGTTCTTAACCCGAGGTACCACTGTATACAGAAGAGTAATAAAAACAGGGGCAATGAATTCATCGCTAGATTTCAAATGGAGGAATCTGCTTAATATTGACTTCTTTGCTCAACTTATAGTCGGTTTACTATACATAAAAATATCTTAAAGGAGTTTATGGTAAAGAGTAGGAGACTCTAAAATAACAAGGAGTCAAGGATTCTAAAACAAGAGCATACAGCTGTTAGACTATGCCGAAATGACAAAACTGGAATGCTCAGAAACAAAGAAGACAAAATATTTAAGAAAGCATGGGGGGAAATTTATAATTTATTTTAGAGACCACTGTAAGCAAATGAAAACATTAGCAGGATTTTAACCTCACTTGTAATGTAACAAATAGCAAGGACAATATGGATAGATACAAAATATAGCCTATGAAATAACATGCAGTTGAAAATGTTGACAATAGGACCCATGGAGGGGATGGGGGGAAGTCTTGAGATTTCGAGAAATCTCATTTTATGGATATGTATTTGGTATTGTAATAAATTTATACTTGTAAAAACAAGAGCATACACATCTACAGATAATGCAACTTGCCAATAGGATAAGGAGATACTCACTGTAAGATACTAAAAATAATCAGCCACATGATCCAGCATTCTAATAAAACTAGAACATAGAACAATATGGTGTTCTAACTAGATTAGTCCCACTTGGAAACCTCAGGTGTTGATTCCAGTATATCACTGTGTGGTGTCGGTTCTTATCAACAGCAGGAGTGACTCTCCCAATGGAGAAGAGTTGCAGCAATAGCCTCCAGGCAAGTGATGCAAGGGGAAGAAGGAGGAGGAGGAGGAGGAGGAGGAGGAGGAGAAGAAGAGGAGGAAGAAGAAGAAGAAGAAGAAGAAGAAGAAGAAGAAGAAGAAGAAGAAGAGGAGGAAGAAGCAGCAGCAGCAGCAGCGGCGGCGTTTGGACTTGATATCCCACCTTTCACTCCCCTTAAGGAGTCTCAAAGCGACTAACAATCTCCTTTCCCTTCCTCCCCCACAACAAACACTCTGTGGGGTGAGTCAGGCTGAGAGACTTCAGAGAAGTGTGACTAGCCCAAGGTCACCCAGCAGCTGCATGTGGAGGAGCGGGGAAGCGAACCCGGTTCACCAGATTACGAGTCCACCGCTCTGAACCACTACACCACGCTGGCTCTCCAAGGCAGTGGTAAGGTCAGGGCTGCATGGTTAGAGGAAATTCAGCACTCCCACCAGTGTGCCTGCATAGCCCCAACCTTGCTGCTTCTAGTATGTGGCAGCAATGGTTCTATTGGGAGGCAATTGCTGCAGCTCTGCCAAATTGGGTGAGCCATAGAATTGTAGAATTGCAGAGTTGGAAGTGACCCCAAGGTTCATCTAATCCAAGCTCCTGTAATGTAGGAATCCAGCTGCCCCTGGGTGGGCTCAAACCACCAACCTTCTGGTTAACAGCCAGACACACTGACCCATTGCACCACCTGAGGGCCATGATTAACAACAACCAGAGCTTACATCACCCATTTCACCAACCTGATACTCTTCAGATGTTCTGAACCACAACTCCTACAATAGCTATGCTGGCTGGGTTTGATGGCTGTTGTCCTCAGTGTTCGAAACTCCCATTGTTCTAGGTGCATTTTGCAGCAGGGAATTTCATTAGCGCGAGCAGTACAGATTTCAGATCAAAACTGCAGAGTGGAAGCAAAGGAGGACCTTTTTCTGCCTCCCCACTTCCAGCTACTCTCTGAAGACTGCAGAGGAGACCCTCGTAAGAATATTAAGGGGGTGGGCAGGGGAAAGACTAGAACATGTGAAAAATGAGCACAATATTTTAGCTGCAGTTCATTTTCAGCTTTGTATTCTTGTTATAAAAAGTGCACCTAGACGTTCCATTGTTGCGCCCATAACCTCGGTTTAAGGTGCCATTTAGCTCCTAGCTTTCATATCTCAGTTTCTAACACTGGCTGTAGTCTGGAGAGCACCAGGTTGGCAAATACTGGTTGCATTGATAAGAAAATTAAGGCATTTCCATATCTGCAACGCCATACCCAACACTGGTTTCATGTCTGCATTTATCAGCCATGTACACAACTGTAACACGATTTCAAGCAGATTAGCTTATGGGTACCAGATTTTTCTTCAAGGAATCAGGGGACACTTAAAAAAAAATCATGCTTTATTATTTTAAGAAAGGGTTGCCCAGAGTTCTTGACCTTTTTCTGGGGGGGAACCCCAAAGTTGTCAAGTGTGTACCTTGACACAAGGCAGGCAGAGAAGCCCACCTACAAACTCACAAACACCCCAAAAAACCCAGTAAAGGCGCTCACTGGTCTTGGGAAAACACGCATTAAAACACACACACACAAGGCTCCGTCTCTCTGTCTCTGTCTTGCAGTGCAGCACAGCTCTTTTCTAGGCTTCTCCTCCTCTTCTTCACCGCCTCAGCGTCTCACTCGCCCTCCCCAACTCAGGTGCGCAGAGCCCGTGGCAGAACAGCGCCACGTGCTCTTCTGCTGCGGGTGGCTCTGCGCGATTTCGGGACGAGCGTTGATCGAGGAAGTGAGCCACAAGGAAGCTTTCTGGCTCACGCCTCGGTTTAAATAGCGCCCCCCCAGCCAGCGTATTGGCTGGCTGGAACTTTGATGTGGCCGGGACCTCTGGTGCTGCTCGCTGCCATGGCACCCACCACATTGCCTTGTCCCCAAGCATAAATCAGGGGACATTAATTAAAATCCGGGGACAGATTTTGTCTGGGGACAGATTGGTGAATCTGGGGACTGTCCCCAGGAACCGGGGTTGTCTGGTAACCCTAGATTAGCTTCTCACCAGTGTCATATATTAAAAGTGTTCCTGGTGAACCGTCCAGTTCATGTTGCCCGCATGATGCCAACCTCAAGGCAGTGTCCCAAGCAAAGTGGCACTCACACAACATGTGACCCAAGGAAAGTCACATTGTCCCAGATTACCTGTGTGTGATCAGCAGCAGGTATGTGGAAGCATGTCTGTGCATGCCAGCAGCTGGCAGAATGGGCAGACCCTTCATGCAGAAAGTGAGGAAAGAGGAGGAACTGCGTATGCTTCTGCAAAACAATCAGTGCTATTATCTAATTGCAGTTTTGACCTTGAAATTTCCCATCATCTTTAGAGGGGGCTACATTGCCTTTGAGCACTTTAAATCCCTGACATTGTAGGATCCTGAGCAGATCAAAATAACCCACATTCTTCTGAAAGATCTCAGCAGTGAACCTTTTTCTTTCGCAGCCTCAAAGCTTCTTAGATCTTTTAACCGTTAGACAGCTTCAGCATTCATACAAAAGCAGCAGAATTCAGTGTGCGTGCTCCCGACAATGTATAAATAGCTGAATTTACTGGCAGCCGTCTTTCTTATATTTCCTAAATTCTAGCATTTACGTTTTCAAATATGTTTTTGGTTTGGCAGCCTGCCATGACATTATTGCTTTATATTCTTCCTCAATGTCAACCCAACTGTTTAAAAAATGTCATGTATTTTAGAAACACAAAGGGCTTGAATGGGTAAGGTAGAATTCCCCCTCATTTTAGGCTGCAATTCTACAGCCTGAAAGTAGGTCCCATTGAATTCAGTGGGGTTAAGTTCTGATATACATGCATAGGATTGTGCTGTTAATCTAACCTAAATTACCCTTTGCTGCAAGCATGAAACTGCTCATAAATGTGACAGTATTTCTAGGAAGCGATAAGATTCAGGTGTGGGCACTCTCAAACCCCATTCATGCCTTTAGAAATAAGTTTCAAAACAGAATTCTGAGATGTATGAGAATTGTTCAGACAAGCAAGCTTTCTGGCCTTGAAGATAACGTGATTAACGTTAATTATTTAATAAACTGATGCAGAAACTGGGCAAACTGAATTCAAGACTGGAATAATGAAGAACCAGGAAAAACTGAAACTGACACAGCAGCCCTGTAACAAAATGTGCTTGCCCACTAAGGGAAAGGCAGGAGCTCAGTTTGAATTTCCATTTGTTTTTCTATGACTCACTTTCAAGGAGTGACCTGGCTTCCTCACACAGTGTCCTCCTTGTGCATTTGTTAATGCACAGACCAACCATAGAGGAAGGCTAAGCGCTATTTTGCTGCTTTATTTACATAAGCTTGGAATGCAGAAGGGGCAGAAATGTACACAAATGGTAATAATGACTTACTTGACTGCTGTCCAGCAACCATCAGCTTTCCGTACCAGACCAGATGATTTCATCTTTGGTGGAAACTCAGGGCTGGGATCTCTGTCACAGAGGTCAGTAATCCTTGGAATTTGCAGCAGTTAAACAGCAGGTCTCAATTATTATACAGATACACAGGCTGCCTCTGAAAGGAAACTAATGTACTGCTACTAAACAAGGAAAGGTGATTTGCTTTGTTCTACAGCCTTATTTGGGTATTCTTGTCTGCCATGTTCATTCATACAGAAGGAAGGAGTGGGGCCATGCCAAGCAGCCCTCCCCACCCCAGAGAGCATGTTCCTCCTATGTCGTCATGCACATCACAAAAATCCATAGAAAGGGGGCTTTCATATGTGTTGTTGAACACAAGAAGTCTTCTCTAGGAAGTAGAACTCTAGATTAATTCAATTCTAGATTCCAGGGAAGTCTTTATGTATCTTAGTAAAGGTAAAGGGACCCCTGACCATTAGGTCCAGTCGTGGCCGACTCTGGGGTTGCGGCGCTCATCTCGCTTTATTGGCCGAGGGAGCCGGCGTACAGCTTCCGGGTCATGTGGCCAGCATGACTAAGCCGCTTTTGGCGAACCAGAGCAGTGCACGGAAACACCGTTTACCTTCCCGCTGGAGCGGTACCTATTTATCTACTTGCACTTTGACGTCCTTTCAAACTGCTAGGTTGGCAGGAGCAGGGACCGAGCAATGGGAGCTAACTCCATCGCGGGGATTTGAACTACGACTTTCTGATCGGCAACTCCTAGGCTCTGTGGTTTAACCCACAGCGCCACCCGCGTCCCTTATGTATCTTACTATATAATATTTTTTGTAAGAAAAACGTCACACTGCAGTTCATGTGTCTGCCAGTAGGCGGCCAAGCAAACTGCAGCATAACAACAGAGGATGGAGTGAATAAGTGAAGCAGGTCAGTCAGTGTAGGCAGGGTTGGTAAGCAGCAGGGCTGCCTCTTGCACAACTATACAGTATATGCATAGCCCAGCCTACATACTACTACTACTACTACTAATAATAATAACAATAATAATTTTATTTTTTATACCCGCCCAAGAGTGTGACATTGGGGACGGGGCTACTTCATGCAGCCTTGCTCCTCACTCCTTCAGTCATCAACATGGGAAATGACTGTTTGCAAACAGGACTTCTGTATCTCTAGGTCTAGCTATCAGAACATATGCATTCATAATATCAATAATCACTGTATGGCAAAACTGCAAGAAACTCAAACCAGTAAGTGATGAAAGCATGATCATGTCACTCTTGAAGCTTGCCTATGCTGAGTCGGAAAAAAAGGGTTCTTTTAAACAAAACAAATATTCCCCACTGCTCAGCGGAATTCAAATAACCAAAGCTATTTTAGTTGACTCTCAGAATAAAATCATCCAGAAATTATTTGAATTTGAATGAAATTTAATAAGTTTCAGTGAAGTATAATTGCTTTGGCATGTATTCAAACACTGTGGTTATTTTTGTACTCATGCAAAAGGATTTAGCTGGGCTCCCTAAAACATTCTGAAGCTCAGAGGAATCGAGAGGCTATTTTCACACTGCATTCAGTGGCGGAGAAGAACAGGAAAAGTGTTTTTGTGGGGGGAGTTAGGGCAGTTAGCAACATCTGGACTTTTTTCTGAACAGAATCAATGATGTCATCTACTGGAGCACCGGGGTAATCAATAGCCTGATCTTGCCCTGGCAGGTGAGTGAGGTGACAATGAAGCTTGCAAGTTTTAGTATTTCTTTTCTGACAGATTAACATCAAGGAAGTCAGAAAATGAGGAGAATAATCAAGCAGAGGCTACATAGTTCTTTCCTTGCTTCTTTGCAAGCTTGCTTGCATTTCTAATTAAAAGCTAAAGCTTCCATTTCAGCAGGACAGAGACATTTTGTTAATGATGAACATTTTTTATAAATTGAAATTATGCAGTCAGTAAGCACCCCAGAGTTCAATGGAGCTTACTACCAGGTTATGCATAGGATTGCAGTCATGGTCGGAAGGACGCGGGTGGCGCTGTGGTCTAAACCACAGAACCTCTTGGGCTTGCTGATCAGAAGGTCGGCAGTTTGAATCCTCACGACAGGGTAAGCTCTCCCGTTACTCTGTCCCAGCTTCTGCCAACCTGGCAGTTCTAAAGCACACCAGTACGAGTAGATAAATAGGTACCGCTGCGGTGGGAAGGTAAACGGCATTTCCGTGTGCTCTGGTTTCTGTTATGGTGTTTCCATTGTGCCAGAAGCGGATTAGTCATGCTGGCCAAATGACCTGGAAAAGCTGTCTGTGGACAAACACCGGCTCCCTCGGCCTGAAAGCAACACCATAGTCACCTTTGACTGGACTTAACCATCCAGGGGTCCCTTACCATTTTATACCTTTTGCAGTCATGGCACATTTTTGATCAAGGATCTGAACAGAGATCTCTGCAGCCCAGTTCAAACATGTGCAACAACCCCTGCTTTGCCAGTTCACTATTCTAGGCCTATCAACTAATTCTAATAAACTGGGTATTATTTTATGCACTGTTACTTAGTTTTGTACCTCTAGCTGCCTGCTTCTGGAGATTCTCCTTGGGGATCATTCAACTTCACAGAATCACAGAGTTGGTAGAGACCCCAACAATCAACTAGTCCAACCTGAATATGCAGATGTCCCATACAGGGATCGAACCTGCAACCTTGGCATTATCAGCACCATACTCTTATTGGTAAAACCTATTTGGTGTTTCGCAACTTTCTGTAGCAGGACCTTAGCCAGACCTAGCAGAGTACACGCAGAATCCATGGAAGCAACTGGCGACTTAGCTGCAGACAGGATGGACGAAGCAGGGACCAGGAACTTGTAGTTAGGTGTTTATTATATACAGTGGACTATTTACAGGAACAGAACATGGATCTTTAGCTAGCTCTCTCTGACACGACTCACAACTCCTACACTGACACAGAACTCTGAACACATGAACTAAGAACACATTCCAGTTAGTAGGCCATTAATGATCACTCCCTTGAGAGAACTTGACCAATCAGGGAGCGGTCTCCATGTCTCTGTTATCACCAGGCAGACTTACTCCATCAGATTGCCTTCTGGCTGTCTGCCAAACCTTAATTGACTCTGTGTGAGTAGCTACATGTACACAGTTTCCCGGCAACTCAAACCAACTGAGCTGTCCTTAGGACAGGAAAACAACTGTCTTCCTTAGAGAAGCACTGCTCAGATGAACCCACTTGATGTGCAATGCATGTTCTTAGTGGTATCCTGGGGGCATGCACCTCCCCACCAAGCCATGTAGATTTGCAACATGCCTTGGCACATCCAAACTGTATGCATTCGGGCTTCTATATGCTGTTGGAGTTCCTGCAAAAAGCACAGTCCCTGCACATTTAAGTCTAGTTTGTTCCTGTGTTGGCACATTCCCGGCAGGCAAATGTCTAGGAATATGGGATGGAAAGGGCTCCCTGTGTAGATGGCAGGAGTGAGCATTCATTGTAAGCGCAGAGGTACATGTGAAGAGAGCTATCATGCCTCCAGCTATCTGATCTCTTAAAGAGACCAGTGTTAAACCTACATGAAAGTAGAATGACCTCACTCTAGGCAAGTTTTTGCCTTGGAGCATGAGCCTTATATCCTCTTGACTAGTTTGGGACTACCATTTAATATGGTCTGTGATCAGGCTGGTCTGTTCGTGCCACTGTCTCTCTTGTTCATCACTGCAGTAGCAGGAGGTGGGTACCTGTTATCCAGAGCGACAATTTGTGAACTACTGAGCCTATATTGGTGTTGACTTAGAATTTGCCTGTTTGACAGTTAGGGATGCTGAAAAGTTCTGATGAAAATGGAGGTGTAGCAGAAATTGCTGCAGTTCTTGTGCTTGTCTATGGCCAGGAATGGAAATCAGTCATGTAAATATGATTGGTATTCATTCAGGTTGTCATGTAACTTCACAAATGATGCGCAAATAACGACAGGTTTGATTCCCCACCCCCACCCCATTGTTTTGATGTTTCCTTTATATTGAAATAAATGTAAGTTATGTAAATAGCATGACATTAAATAGTGGAAACCAAGACAAATAATTAGTATTTAGAGGAAGCCAAACTGCAGCAGAATGGAAACAGCCATGATTGTGACAAAGCCAAAATGTTGCCTTTTTACATCTGTATTGATAGTTTGGCTTCCACCATGTTTAAAAAACCACACAACTTCATAAACTCCATCTTAAGGGGCCAGAAAATTGCCTTTAGTTCTGTGAATTCATTTTTCAGTCACCATGACAACAAATCTAGCACTTCTATCCATTGCTCAATCAGCCTTAAGTGCCTCTGAATTGCCCTAAAGGACTTTCCCAATGTCTGATCACTGTAATACGGGGGTGATAATTAGATTTGCTTCCTGCTGTCATTAGCATGAAGAATAGGAAACTGTATTTGCATAACCTTTCCTCACTGGCTTTTCACAAGCCCAGCCTCTGGGATATTGATAAATGCATGTCACATGTAGTGGATAATCCCCCCTTCTACATTCTCAGTCCTCACAATTTAAAAAGAGAGCACTTTCTTTTTAACTCTTCCTCCCTTCTTTCCATTTCCCTAAGTGTTTAGAAGACTTGTGTTCCAGCAGGAGTTTTTCTCAGCTGCGAATGGTCCAGGAACAATGTGGTTGATGCCATGTTATATGGCAGCGTGCATTGGCTTTGGACAAATCCCAAAATTAAAGGGAGCGCCACAGAAGGGTTTTTGGCTTGCCAGGGGCAAAATAGGAACTGTAGGAGGAGGTGAGAGTTTGGGGACCCATGAAGTACTTTGCAGGCCAAGGCCCCGTGCCCCACAGTTCCCCAAGCATGCAGACATGAGTATTTAGGATTATAGGCTAACACAGGCCACAACTTTATTGGTTACAGATGTGAGTGGTTTGGCTTAGGCCAGGCTTCCTCATTCTCAGCCCTCCCGATGTTTTGAGACTACAGTTCCCATCATCCCTGACCACTGGTCCTGCTAGCTAGGGATCATGGGAATTGTAGGCCCCAAACATCTGGAGGGCTGAGGTTGAGGAAGCCTGGCTTAGGCACTGGGTGAAACCAGGCTATATCTTGACTCCTGCCCGTCTGCAGGGAGTCAAACTAAGGGTAAACCACCAGAAGGGGGAGCCCTATCGCTTACATCAAATAGGGGCACCCTGACGGGTCCCTGTTGGGGTCATGGCATGGCCTTAGCCCGCGCCCGGGCTTCGGACAGAATCCACACCTCTGGATCCCTTTAACAGGATACCCTGACAGGAAGGATTCGAAACCTGCGGGACCAGAGATTTACAGAAGATTGAAAGAAGTATATGAATTATTTGTAGATCAACTGTAATCAACAAATTACTCTAGTAGGACTACAAGAAGTTTTGGAAGGAGAAATATACGAAGTGTTACAAAGTAGAAAAAGATAGAGATATTGGTTATGAGTTTAAAATGTAATAGGAAAAATAAGAAATGCATACTAAGAGATTAGATTGGAAAATTTTCAGAAAGGACTGATGGAAGTCAAAAAAATTGAATAAGATGAAAAAGTATGTTTAATTACTGTTGAAAATGATATGTTAAAAAACTAATAAAAATTTATATAAAACAAAAAAACCACCAAGATACCCTTATCAAGGAGGGACAGGTGGAGGCTACAAACTCCCCTCCTTTAAACAAAGGCCTTTTGTTGTTGTTGTTTAATCGTTTAGTCGTGTCCAACTCTTCGTGACCCCCTGGACCAGAGCACACCAGGCACTTCTGTCTTCCACTGCCTCCCGCAGTTTGGTCAAACTCATGCTGGTAGCTTCAAGAACACTGTCCAACCACCTCGTCCTCTGTCGTCCCCTTCTTCTTGTGCCCTCCAGCTTTCCCAACATCAGGGTCTTTTCCAGGGAGTCTTCTTTTCTCATGAGGTGGCCAAAGTATTGGAGTCTCAGCTTCAGGATCTGTCCTTCCAGTGAGCACTCAGGGCTGAATTCCTTAAGAATGGATAGGTTTGATCTTCTTGTAGTCCATGGGACTCTCAAGAGCCTCCTCCAGCACCATAATTCAAAAGCATCAATTCTTCGGCGATCAGCCTTCTTTATGGTCCAGCTCTCACTTCCATACATCACTACTGGGAAAACCATAGCTTTAACTATACGGACCTTTGTTGGCAAGGTGATGTCTCTGCTTTGTTTGCTTTGCTAAAAAGCAAACAAAGGCCTACCCAATGCCTAACCTTACAAAGTTCTGCCGATTGCTACAAGGTAGGCGAAAGCCAAGTGGTGGGTGCCAATTAGCCAAGTGGAAAAATTCCTACCCAGCCCCAACAATAAGGCGGCCGACATTTGTCCATAGCAAGGTCGTGCATACCAAAGCTTAGAAAGAGGGCAGGTGGGTTGGGAGATCTGGTGACCCGCTGCCATGCCCCTTGCCGGCATAGATTGGCCGAGCAGGGGTAACAGCTGGGGCAGACATGGAAGGGGGTGTCAATCTCACACCCCTAAGGCAGGTCATTGCAAGGGCCCAATCACAACATCACTGCTGCTCCTTGAGTATCAAGGAGCTGTTCAGAAACCCACCAAACTGCAGCCCTGTCTCTTAATGGAGAATTAAGCCTGGTCTAACAGAGAGTGCATACTTTTTCTGGAGTCAAATAATTTAATTTGGAACTAACAGCTTATGTAATTAGCAGTTGGCAATTTGTACGATGAAATACTTAATGGATGTGGATAATAACGATGACGACACTGGTGATAACAGAGGTAATGATGATGTCTATTGTATGGGTGGATTGGATGGGTGGATGGGGAGAGTTAAGGTTATGTTCATTCTGGTCTAGCATGTACAATATATTTGTCATACACAATGGTGAATAAGGAGGGGAGAATGCTATATGCTTATTTAGTGGAAATGTCAGAAGTTTCCATACGACCAAGATTTTGGAATGTGGAGGATAAATTGACCTCAGGATTGGTTTTTAGGCCTGTAATACTCTTTCTAAGCTAGCATGCTAGGGTGGTTGTCAGGACAATGGCAAGGACAGAAAGAACCTTAAAGAAGCATTATCCTCAGATTCCTGGCTTTCATTAAAAAAAATAAAAATAAAGGTTTTAGCTTCTGGATAACCTGAGATATGAGATAAAATACAAAGGCACTTCTTTTAATTTGTGTGTGTGCACATGTTATATATATAGAGAGAGGACAAATTAACCTGCTTTTCAGTATTTTACACTCCACCAACAACAACAAAAAATTTAAAATCCTATGGATGCCCTTTGGATTGGAGAAACGAGAAATGGAAGGATAGAACCAGATACTGCTTTGTTAATGCTTGCTGTGATTCAAACATTGTACGGGATGAAGCGTTCCGCCAGCCTCCCTGCTAAATGTAGATTGGCTTGCCATTTCATTTTGAGCACGCAATCAGCTTGAAATGGTACATTTGTGAACAACCGGCGCTTTTCTGAGAGACACAAAGCATCCCAAATCAATTCATCTTCTCTTCCCGGAGTTTCATTTTTATTGTGGCAGAACGTCCTGACTGATGGCAACTCCTGTTCCTAATTAAACGGAGCACATTTGCTCTCTTCAGGCGTTCGAGCTGAATGTGCAAAAGTTGGGGGTACATGAGGCCCTGCACCCTTCTGTGATGCTGCCAGCGCCGGGCACTGCTTGGCCAATACGTGATCACTGTTAGTCTGAGGCAAGTGGTTAGTTGGGCGGCTAGTCTGTCTTCCTTGTGGAGATTCCAAAACAGGAACCCCAGGAACTCTTCCCATGTCGGAAACTGCTGCACTGGGTGGTAAGCCTATGAGACATGAGGGTAGCAGCAAAGACGCAATGAAAGACAAAGCAGAACCCTGATTTTCTAGGGTTTTTTAATAGGGCAGGGAACCATCACAAGTAAAGGAGGCTCCATTCTCTACAAGGCTGCCCATCCCCCAAGGTTGGATGGCCATCTGTCATGGATGCTTTAGTTGAGATCCCTGCATTGCAGGGGATTGGACCAGATTACCCTTGGGATAAGGGACGCGGGTGGTGCTGTGGGTTAAACCACAGAGCCTAGGACTTGCTGATCAGAAGGTCGGCGGTTCGAATCCTCGTGACGGGGTGAGCTCCCGTTGCTCAGTCCCTGCTCCTGCCAACCTACCAGTTCGAAAGCGCACCAAAAAGTGCAAGTAGATAAATAGGTGCCGCTCCGGCGGGAAGGTACCGTATTTTTCGCTCCATAACACACAGATTTTTCCTCCTAGAAAGTAGGGGGAAATGTCTGTGCGTGTTATGGAGCGAATGCCTACAGATGGCGGGGGAATCTGCTGCAGTTGTGAGCAGTCCGTGGCTCGCTTTGAAACAGTAAGCGGCTCCTGTCAGCTAGCGGAGCCGGGGAGGGGGGAGAGAAGCAGAGCGGGGTTGGCTGCTTTAAAACAACCCCGTCCTCTATGTTCCTCTCTCCTCCCCACTGAGCTGCTAAGTAGCAGCAAAGCTTTTCAGCCAGCCTAGTCGGGAGGAGGGAGAGAAGCAGAGCGGGGTTGGCTGCTTTAAAACAACCCCATGCTCTCTGTCCCTGCCTGCAGTTTTTTGCTGTCCGATTTTGGATTAGCCACTGTAGGGGCTGTGTGTGTGTGCGTGCTTGAGCTATCGTTCTCCTCCTCCTGCTTCCCGTTCACTCTCCCTGCGCCCCTGCGCTCTCCCTCCGACTTTAGGATTGACACTCTGTGTGTCTGTGTGTGTGTGAGAGGGCTCCTTCTCTTGCTTCTGTTCACTCTCCCTGCGCCCCTGCGACTTTAGAATTGACACTCTGTGTGTCTGTGTGTGTGTGAGGGCTCCTTCTCCTTCTCTTGCTTCCCGTTCACTCTCCCTGCGCCCCTGCGCTCTCCCTCCGACTTTAGAATTGACACTCTGTGTGTCTCTGTGTGTGAGAGGGCTCCTTCTCCTTCTCTTGCTTCCCGTTCACTCTCCCTGCGCCCCTGCGCTCTCCCTCCGACTTTAGAATTGACACTCTGTGTGTCTGTGTGTGAGAGAGGGCTCCTTCTCCTTCTCTTGCTTCCCGTTTACTCTCCCTGCGCCCCTGCGACTTTAGAATTGACACTCTGTGTGTCTGTGTCTGTGTGAGGGCTCCTTCTCCTTCTCTTGCTTCCCGTTCACTCTCCCTGCGCCCCTGCGACTTTAGAATTGACACTCTGTGTGTCTGTGTCTGTGTGAGGGCTCCTTCTCCTTCTCTTGCTTCCCGTTCACTCTCCCTGCGCCCCTGCGTTCTCCCTGCGCCCCTGCGACTTTAGAATTGACACTCTGTGTGTCTGTGTGAGGGCTCCTTCTCCTTTTCTTGCTTCCCGTTCACTCCCCCAGCACCCCTGTGACTTTAGGGCCAGTTCTCTCTCTGCGTGTGTGTGTGTGCTTTGACCTCACTGCGCTTGTTGGGGGAGAGTGTTGGTCGCAATTTTTCTTGATTTGTCTCAGAGTGGTTACTATCATGGTTTCCTTGCCGGGGAGGAGGGAGAGACGCAGAGCCTGCTTGTTCTAAAGGAGCAAAGCCAGAGAGGAGCCTCTCCTGCATTATTAGCAGCATCCTTCTCCACACACCCCACGCGTGCTCCTTGTCCCTTGAGTTCTTTTCCTTCCCTCCCCACTTAAAACGTGGTTACAAAGCACGGATCCACATGGATCCTCAGGATTTTTGCATTGGGCTACCCCAAACTCACCGTCAGATCACATGTCTGTGGCCACAGCATGAACCACAAAAATCATACATCCACTGTTTCGTTTAGAATATTTTTTTCTTGTTTTCCTCCTCTAAAAACTATGTGCGTGTTATGGTCAGGTGCGTGTTATAGAGCGAAAAATACGGTAAATGGCATTTCCGTGCGCTGTTCTGGTTCGCCAGAAGCGGCTTAGTCATGCTGGCCACATGACCCGGAAGCTGTACGCCGTCTCCCTCGGCCAATAAAGCGAGATGAGCACCGCAACCCCAGAGTCAGCCACGACTGGACCTAATGGTCAGGGTCACCCTTGGGATCCCATCCAAGTTCACAATTCTATTATTCTATTATTCTATAATTCTAAATTGGGGAGTGATGAGAACAGTGGCAAATGGGGAGACTGTTTAGCCCACTTTCACCTCACTTGGTAACATAATTTTGATTAATAATACCCAAAGAGGGATTGATTTCTTGGGTTTCTCTTTTCTTAATGAAGAATTTATGCTTTACTTCCCCACCTAAGTTTCAGGTTTTTGGAGCTGAACTTCTGAACCCCTTGCAATCCTTTTCACCCTTCTGTGAAGAACAGCCTCAAACTAAACCAGGCACATTAAGACCCAAAAGCAAAACAAAAAAATTGCCGAAACAATTGCATTCCTTCACAGTCATAGACTTGCAGGATATCCCAGTAATTAGGAAGGAGTGAAGCTCAACATCAAAAAAACTAAGATCATGGCCATCACCTCCTGGCAAATATGAGGGGAAGAAATGGAGGCAGTGAGAGATTACACTTTATTGGGCTCCATGATCACTGCAGATGGTGACAGCAGTCATGGAATTAAAAAGACGCCTCCTTCTGGAGAGAAAAGCAATGACAAACCTAGACAGCATCTTAAAAAGCAGAGACATCACCTTGCCGACAAAGGTCCGTATAGTTAAAGCTATGGTTTTCCCAGTAGTGATGTATGGAAGTGAGAGCTGGACCGTGAAGAAGGCTAATCACCAAAGAATTGATGCTTTTGAAATATGGTGCTGGATGAGATTCTTGAGAGTCCCATGGACTGCAAGAAGATCAAACCTATCCATTCTGAAGGAAATCAGCCCTGAGTGCTCACTGGAAGGACAGATCCTGAAGCTGAGGCTTCAATACTTTGGCCACCTCATGAGAAGAGAAGACTCCCTGGAAAAGACCCTGATGTTGGGAAAGACTGAGGGCACAAGGAGAAGGAGAAGGGGATGACAGAGGACGAGATGGTTGGACAGTGTTCTCGAAGCTACTGACGTGAGTTTGACCAAACTGCGGGAGGCAGTGGAAGACAGGAGTGCTTGGTGTGCTCTGGTCCATGGGGTCACGAAGAGTCGGACATGGCTAAACGACTAAACAACAACAAACAACAACAAGCAGCACATCACTGAACACTAAACAGCTGTGTATATGTATGGTTGTGTACTACATGGGCAATATACACACAAGCAGCTTTTGTTGTGCAATACAGGAACAGCTCCCTCAATGAAGAATCATGACATTAGCACATACGTGCTTTGGGACATGAGCAAATCTCTCACAAAACGGACAGACTGAATAAATACTAAAAAAGAAAGCTGGAATATATCAGGTGGTAGTAAAGTTTAAATCTTTAAATTTGTTTCTTGTTGTTTGACATATTCTGGTAATATTTTGCTGTTTTAGTAGAACTTTATGGATCTTGTACAACAGTTCATAAATTAAATGTCAACGGTCTGCTGGCATGTGAAAGAATGTAACAAACGCCTTGTATACTGCTCTCTGCAGGAGACATGACATTAGTGATGATTGATATTTGGCCTCTTTACAGACAGATTTCTTGTAAGATATTCCCCAAAGCACACTGGCCATATGAGAGAACTGGGAAATCCAAATCTAGTGCAAAGTCATAATAAAAACGACAAACATTCTGGGAATAATTTACTCATTTATTACTGCAGTAATCTGTTAAATGCTTGACATCGTATTATTTTGGGATGGAGCAAGAGTTCTTCTTTAGACTCCTACCCACCCCCAGTTCCTTTGTGCTGTTATTCTAGCAGTAAACATACTACAGTGGTACATTGGTTCTCAAACTTAATCCCTTCTGGGAGTCCGTTTGACTCCCAAAACCAGTCAAAAACCAAGGCGCGGCTTCCGATTGGCTGCAGGAGCTTCCTGTACTCAAGCAGAAGCCGCGTCAGACGTTTAGCTTCCGAAAAATGTTTGCAAATAGGCACACTTCCGGGTTTGCATATTCGGGAGCTGATTTGTTCGGCAGCTAAGCCACTTGAGAACCAAGGTATGACTGTACTTGGTCCATCTGCAAATAAAGTACAATCGTATATGCCACCGCCAAAGCGAGGAGCAGCCGCCATATCTGACCCATGCTTGGGAGGGGAAAGGACACAACACCAAAAAACATAAAAATACAGTGGTACCTCAGGTTAAGAACTTAATTCATTCTGGAGGTTGATTCTTAACCTGAAACTGTTCTTAACCTGAGGTACCACTTTAGCTAATGGGGCCTCCCACTGCTGCTGCGCCACCGCCACTCAATTTCTGTTCTCATCCTGAAGTAAAGTTCTTAACCCAAGGTACTATTTCTGGGTTAGCGGAGTCTGTGACCTGAAGCGTATGTAAACTGAAGCGTCTATAACCCGAGGTACCACTGTAGAGTGAAAATGGCAACCACATCTCCAGCATCTGTGGAAAAACCACCACAGCCCACCAGCCAGGGGCTGAGCTAATGCCCACATGTTATCCTCACACAGAGCCAACCAATGAGCTCATGATGACAATGAAAGGGGTCCCGGCGCACACACTCAGCCACAACAGCAGGTGTATCCTAGGACATTTGCCTCCAGCCCGCAAGCACACGCCAAGCCCCAATATCTGGTCATAGGTGCCAGGAGCACAGGGACAAACAGAAGGAGCCCTAGTTGGCTGTAACAGCCTATGCTTTATATGCAGGGGTCCCAAGCTGGAATCCAGGGTATAACTCCCACACTAGAAATGTAGGAAGTGCAGCGGCGTAGCGTGGGTTGTCAGCACCCGGGGCAAGGCAAGTAATTTGCGCCCCCTAACCCCTAACCTGCTGCCGCTGCCAGCGTCTTCTTGCTGCTGCCTGGGCTGGGGTATTTACAGTAAGGTAGCCACGGCGGCGGCAGCGGCAGGTCCGTGTCAGGTGATCTGAGGTGAGTTGCCGCTGGCGCTGCCGCCCAAACGACGCCGCTTGCCCGGAGGAGGAGGAAGGCAGAGAGGCGAGGAAAATGCAACATGGCCCAGCAGCTGCAGCAGCGGCGGCGGGGCTGTGAGGAGGGGCTGCCTGGCGCGCCCTCCGCGGCCCTGACGCGCGGGGACCGCGGCGAGCACTGAGAGCCGCTGCCTGCCGGACGCCTTCAGCCCGGACGTGCGCACAGCTCGTCGGTTCCGCGAGACATGGGGCTCTGCTACAGCCTGCGCCCGAGGCTCTTCGGCGACTCCGGAGGCGGCGAGTGCGCCCCCCCCCCAGATGTTGCGCCCGGTGTGGCCGGCCCCCCCTGCACCCCCCACGCTACGCCACTGAGGAAGTGTCACCCCACAACCAGGCACACCTCAGCCAATAATCAGAAGTTCAGTGTAGTCATCCACTCCTCCCTGGCAACCATAGGAACCAACTCCTAGGGGCCAGGGGGGCTTCAGCACCTACAAAAAAATGTTGGAGGGGGCCAGGCCCCCACAAAGTTGATGGGCATTCCCATTCCCATGGTATGTGTGCACTGCATCATGTGATCACTCATGCAGGCTGGTGCTTACCTGGGCCCCCACAATATATATATATTTTTACTGTATTTTTCCATCTGTACAAGATGTCAGCTTCGCCTTTGAGCCGGTGCCAATGACTGGGCTCAACCTCTTCAGCCCTGACTGGGCCAGGCGAGCTGGGAAACCATTTCCAGAGACCTTCCATTGCAGGGAAACAGGTCTAAGTGCTATGGACTCACAACTTTGAGCTGGGAGCACCAAACTCAGCACCAAAGTCAGTAGAGCACCGCAGAGTATGAATTACACGAATGATGTCTCTGAAGCACAACTTCTTTATTCTTTTCAGCTACTGCAAACTAAAATAAACTAAAGACTAATCGGAGGCTACTGGACTGCATGAGGGCTACAGTTGCTTAAGCAGTCATCTTATCTCGACACAGATAACATTCAGACTCCCGAGAGTCAGGCTGGAGCGGAAGAAGCGATGAGCAGATTCCGCCCCCTCCTTTCTGAAAACATTGTCAGTAGCTTCTTGCAATGGGAGGGGTGAAATATCCACGTAAGACGCCCCCTATTTGGGGGGACTCAGATTTAAGAAAACCGGGGGTAGATGTATCCATGTATAATATGCCCCCTATTTTTTGACATTATTTTCTAGGAAAAAAACTTAGTCTTATACACAGAAAAATACGGTAAGTTGGCACCCATGCTAAGTTACTCTCTCTTCCTGCCATTTTGCTCGTAGGGTGGACGACCCTGCCAGGTAACATCTCAGAAGGATTTATTGCCCTCCTCTCCATCTCTTCTTCCTCATCCTTTCCCTCCTACCCGCAACTGTGATTGCATCATATACACGGGCAGTTCGGGTGTGAGTTTAACCAATCCCTGGCAAAAGGGGGGTTTGCGGTCAGCACCAATCAGCTGATCAGTGCAGTCTGCAAATTGGAAGGAGGAAGATATTCAATAACTCCTTTTAGTTATATATATGGAAGATCCTTTCTTAAAAGAGAATCATGGTCACATATTCTCACAGATTTGCAAAAGTGCATGAGAGAGCTGCTCTGGGGGGATTTCTCATTAGAAGAGCGGGGTGAAAATGTTGTAAAATAAATATTACACATCAAACTATTTGCATAGAAAACATTCATTCACTTTTTCAACAGTTCCCAGGACTCTGGACATACTGGAAACATAAGTGCAGGTGCTCACAGACTTCTAAGAGATATTCAACAGTTTGAGGCAGGAGTAGTATTTGCAACATTACTCTTTTGGCAGAGAATATGCATAAAATACCTTGTGGAGCTGTGTTAAAGGAACTCTATATAAGAAAATGAATACAACTAACCACGCTTATCTGGAAGTAAGCCCCAATGAATTCAAGGGGACCTACTTCTGAGTAGACATATTTTGGCTTGCAGCTTGAAACATTTTCCCAACAAGTCTTGAATGGTTGTCAACCTTTTTCTTCCAACTTCAGTTACGTTGTCTTACTCATAGCCCTTATATGTTGCAGCTCTTTCCCCCTCTGCCTTCCAAAATGTAGAGTTCAGCCTGAATTTTGGATAGGTTGAATCTTTTACCGCATTGTGCCATTTCAGGGAAAGTGACATTTCTTGCTCAGTTGACCTACCCAAATTTCTGAAGCCTTTCAAAGCTGGGGTTGAGACACCTCAGCACCGTTAAAAGCCTTTTTTTGTCATCTGTTCTCAAGCACCATGACTACAAGAAAAGCTCTGGCACAATCACTAGGCTGACAAAAATGTCAAGCATTGTCACTGCTTCAAAGAAGGCTAAAAGCAAGCCAAAATTACACCAGTCAGTTCAATGCTGTTGGCTAGAGTCTAATTAAACATGTCTACATAGAGGCCTACTGAGGTCAATGAGACTTGCTCCTACATAAGTGTTGTCAAGAGTTGCAGCCTAATGTAAAGGATTGCACAGCATGGATTACATAGCCCAAGATATTCTTGTGCCCGAGGCAAATGATAACAACAACAACAACAACAACAACAACAACAACAACAACAGATTTATTTATACTCCGCCCTCCCCAGCCAAGACCAGGCTCAGGGCAGCCAACAACTGATATAAAAACAAATTGATTGAAATACAACTTAAAAAACAAGATTAAAATACAGCATTAAAACATTAAAATGCAGCCTCATTTCAAGGGAAACTCAAATCAAAAACGTTTTTTGGGGGGATGGAAACGTCAAGTCTTCACCAAGGCTAACTATCCAGACTGGTCCTACATGGGCCAGAAAAAAGCCAGGGAAGTCCCCAAATAGGAGTTCCATCACAGGAGGAGAAAGGAAAAAAGAAAGAGGGGAAGGGAATCAAATTGATTCCAAGCCAAAGGCCAGGTGGAACAACTTTCTCTTACAGGCCCTGTGGAAAGAAATCAGATCCTGCAGGGCCCTGGTCTCATGAGACAGAGTGTTCCACCAGGCCGGAGCCAGTGTTGAAAAGGCCCTGGCTCTGGTTGAGGCTAATCTAACTTCCTTAGGCCCAGGACCTCTAGGGTGTTGCTAGGGTGGACCTTAAGTTCCTCCATGGGACATACTGGGAGAGGTGGTCCCATAGGTACGAGGGTCCTAGGCATTGCCCACCCTACTTCTATGTCCAGAAGCTAACCAAACTACCAGTCTGGTGAGATAGGGGAGTGAGGTAGTGTTTTCCACCACACACTGAGAGCAGCACACTAGTTATGGTGGGGTTGCTGACATGGTTCCCTCCAGAGGTCACACTTCATAATCTCTATTGGTGAGACAGTGTCCACCACTACACTGGAGAGCAGCAGACCAGTTAGGGCAGGGCTAGCTGACATTGAGATCTCTAGAGGTTTCTCAGCTGCAGTTCACACCATCCTTGACCTTGGGCTACACTGGCTCGGCCTTACCGGAGTTGGAGTCCAACAGCGTCTGAAGGAAACCATGTCAACTACTCCTGAGTTAGTGTCAAGGAGCGGTCAAGGAGCAGGTCATCCACAGGGCAGGCACACACCTGGAAGGCATGGAATGCAATGAACTTTTTATCATCAGAAAACAACAACACAGCAAGGACCTGGTCCGTCTTAATGGGGGCATTGCTGTAACTAAGCTCTGGCATGCCCTTCCCCCTTTGGTCTTTCACTCTGGAACCCTCCCAAGCAGATGAAGGCTGCGTCAAGAGGGTGAGATCCTCCTCTGGGTCTGTGTGCTGGACCCGGGGGGGTTACTGAGAGGCGTGGTCAGAGTCCAGTCCTGGGTTGAGGGTCTGGAGACTAGCCACCAAGGGCGAAGCGGGGTCCAAAGCAAGAAGCCGGGCATGGTCGGGAACTCCGGAAAAACAGATCTGGGTGCCGGCAGAAACAGGTTTCCAACGACGTTGCTCCCGCAACCTGGGACTGGGCTGACTGGCCTTTATCTCCTCTGAGGCCAGGGGCGGCCCCGGCCCACAGGTGACCCACCTCTCCTGGCCTTAAGGCGAGCACTCCTCCTGAGAGAACTTAGTTCCCTCCGCCTCTCTGCCCTGAGCCTCTGCAGCTCAGGAGAGGCTGGAGGGTTACTGGACCCAGGGGCAGTTTCACCTTCCCCTGACAGGGCTGGGAGAGGCACACCTTCAGGCAATGGGTCCTTAGTCACCTCCGGAGCCAGAGTGGATACATCTGGTGTCTGCTCCTGAGGATCCGGCACAGGTGCAGGCCCTTCATATTCAAGCCCCTGCCCCAGCTCAGCTAGCCCTGGAGATAGGGACTCCTGTGCAGGCTGGGACTCCTCAGGTTCAGCTTCTGAATCAGATTCCCAGGCCATCACAGTCTGCCTGGCATGCTGCTCAGCAATGCACAGGACCATCCTTAGAGGGGTGCAGAGGCAGCAGGACTGGGCTGTCTGTGCACACACTGTGTCTCTCAGCTTCTAATTCCATCCTGGAAGGCTGTCCTTCTCCTGACACCCAGCAGCACAGCAAGCTGATAGGGCATCTGGGGAGGTGTTAGTGCCCTGCGCCCAGTGGTAGGGCCAGCCGCACACAGGGGTGGGGCCAGCCAGGGCAGAACGCTCCACAGGGCCTCCAAGGAGTCTCCAAGGTGAGGGCAGAGACTCCATCAGGCAAGGCCTCCTTCCACCTGCCTTGCCCCACACTCCGGCCCTAGGAGTCCTCTTAAGGGAGCTGTTCCTGGAGGAAGAACTGTGAGGGGAGAGACTCCATCAGGCACGGCCTCCTTTCACCTGCCTTGCTTCTCAATGTGTATTGTATTGTTTTACGTACTGTGGCTTGCTGTTGTTTTATTGATTATAGTTTAGATATTATTGTAACTGTTGAGTGTTCAACTTTTATATGTTGATATTATTATTTTATACTATTCTAATGATGGTTGAATGTTACTTTTTGATGGAGGTTGCCTATTTTAAAGTTATCTTTTATTATCACATTTTTGTATTGCATTAGATTGTTATAAGATGTACTTTTTTTTGTTTCTTCAGCTTGTAAACCGCCCTGAGTATTGTAAGATAGAAAGGAGGTATACAAATTAAAAATGATGATGATGATGATGATGATGCCTGTCTCCTCCCACTCAGCCACCCTACAGCTGAGAGGGAGTCGGCGGGCGGACCGTTTGGGGAGAGACGCGTAGCTCGGGCGTGCTGCAGAACCCGCGGTGAGTGCCGCCCGGCATTTTGTCAAATCCCCCCCAGTGGTGACACCCAGGGCGGACCGCCCCCACTGCCCCCACCTGGGTCCGCTGCTGCTGACACACACCCCTTGAATGCTCAAGTCCTCTGCTTTTATCAACTCCCAGCTTGCCCCTTCTGCTGACTGCTTCTCAGTGTCCCACCACCAGGCTTCGGGCCCTAAGGTGTCATCTTCAGAGCTCTCCCTGAGGGGCTTTTGGGAGGCAGGCTCCCGGCACCCCTCCTCAGCCAACTAGGCCCTGAAAGTTAGGGAGCGCAGGGCAGGCTGTATGGAACACACAACACACAAAGGGGAAAGGCTGGGGGCTTCCACTCCTGCTCCCCCCACATCACTTGAGGCAGTCACTTCACCCTGGCTTACTGTGGGGCTGGCCCTGAATTGTTCTGTGACTCCACAGACCCAAATACAAAAGTTTGCAGCCCCCTTTTTGAGCTTCTCTCTCATCAGATCAGCTTTTCCACATTTCTTATGTCCCAAACATTTTTGCTCTGCAAATTATACCTGCCCCCTCCCAAAAAAATAATAATCTTCCAGTTCAAGTCAGTTCTCAGTATGTTAACTCTGCACTGGCTTGCTTCCTTTCTGACATTTTCATACATATTTGAACAGCTATGAAGGTTCCCTCCCCCCCCCCATATTCAGGGATGTTTCAGAGGAACTGTATGATGGGCAAATAAGTTGGTATAAATTTGAGAGGATTAGCAATTATTTGCAATTAGATAAATTGCCTTTTCCATGCCTCCTCTAATTAGCATCCCCTTTACATGCTATTATCAGTGGCATGATAAAATCAAACCACAACTTCTGTTTCCCAGCTTAGTTGAATCTCTTGCTGTTTTAAGCCATTATGGCCTGTCAAACAAAAATACATTTCAACTGAAATACCATTTTGATCACAGTGCCCTTCAAAAACTGAGAACACATTTAAATTCATGAGTTTGGAAAATGTCAGTACGGGGCAAAATAAAATTCCCATAATTATAAACAGAGATTTGTGGTTTTGCATATATAAACATTCCCTCTGCCTCCTTGCTTAGATGAGCTTATTTTGTCAATTGATTTCTGCCACACATACAGCAGACTGCCCCCCACCGGCCACCATTGCTTCAGACCAACAGTGATCACATACTGGCCAAGGAGTGCCCAGGGCTTCCTTTATGCATCCCTACTTTGTGCATTCAGACTGAAATGTGATCCATTTAATTCAGCCTGGAGTTGCCATTAGAACATCCTACCACAACAAAATGAAACTTTGGGAAGAAGGGATGAATTAATCTGGGGTGCTTTGGCTGGGCTACTACATGTTCCAGATGTACAAGTGCTATTTAGGAGAAGCAATGGGGGAACAGAGTTGGTAGTGGTTAGGAGAGGAAACCTAGACAGCATCTTAAAAAGCAGAGACATCACCTTGCCAACAAAGGTCCATATAGTTAAAGCTATGGTTTTCCCAGTAGTGACGTATGGAAGTGAGAGCTGGACCATAAAGAAGGTTGATCGCCAAAGAATTGATGCTTTTGAATTATGGTGCTGGAGGAGACTCTTGAGAGTCCCATGGATTGCAAGAAGATCAAACCTATCCATTCTGAAGGAAATCAGCCCTGAGTGCTCACTGAAAGGACAGATCTTGAAGCTTAGGCTCCAATACTTTGGCCACCTCATGAGAAGAGAAGACTCCCTGGAAAAGACCCTGATGCTGGGAAAGATGGAGGGTGCAAGGAGAAGGGGACAACAGAGGACGAGATGGTTGGACAGTGTTCTCGAAGCTACCAACATGAGTTTGACCATACTGTAGGAGGCAGTGGAAGACAGGAGTGCCTGGCATGCTCTGGTCCATGGGGTCACGAAGAGTCGAACACGACTAAATGACTAAACAACAACAACAACAGGAGAGGGAAGGACAACAACAAAAAATGAGGTTAAGTAGTTTGCATCTCTCCCCTCTCTGTTATGTTATTGTCACAGTAGCAGAATGGGAAATGAGTGGGGAGGGAGACACGGAATGAATGATAGGTAGGAGTGACAGATGAGGTGGACTGTGATAGGGCGATACTTTGCTTAATACTCAAGAGCATCTTCGCTTTGCTTGCATTTAGGTGGCTGGCAGAGCTTGGAAAGTTCATTTTAAAAGCAACTTGTTCACATCCAATATGTCCAGAAAGAAACTAATTCCAGTTCACATTTGTCCCTTTGCAAAACTAAATACTTCTGTTCATAATTCACTTCAATTCAGTCTATTGCCTTTCAGGATTCAGAATGTTACAAGCTGCTGTGCTGATGTATCAATTGTACCTAAGACCAAGAAAACATCAAAACACACACCCAGTGGCATGTAAATTTTTTTGTTCAATTTCCCAACCAGGTATGATCTTCATGCTTAAAGACCCAAAATGTCTAAAGAGCAAAGAAGAAGAAGAAGAAGAAGAAGAAGAAGAAGAAGAAGAAGAAGAAGAGATGAACTTGAAGATGAATTAGAAATCTTTCAAAGTCCCCCCCCCCCGTGAACTTCATTCATGTTCAGTTCATCTAGTAATTATGGGAACTACTTTAAGGTGTAGTTCAGATATTTTTGAACTAATTCAGTAAATATCATTAAACTAAATTAGTTCGTTCCAATCATTGGTGGCAGGTAGAGCATCAAATGCTTACTTTAACTACTGATTCAGGATTTGAGGGTGTGCCTGTTGTCTTTGAAAGTGAAACCCCTGAATCATAATGCTCTGATATGTGTATATTCCATTCATATGATCTGCCACCACCAACCCTTTTTTTTTTTTTTGTGGCAGAGCAGCTGTAAACATGGGGCTGATACATGGCATTCTTCTTCCACCCGAGCATGTGATCTGTTGCTAAGCTGTATGCTGAATTGGGAAATTACTTACTTTTCAGGAAAAGCCATGGAAAGGGAAGAATGCTGTGCTCCAGATGAACAAAAAGAAGAGGTTGTGCTGACCTGAGAATACTCTGCAGAGATTTGTACATTACAGCATCATAGCCAATGCTGCTTATACCATGACTGATGCAATTTCTGGACACATTTTTTAATTTTTCTGTTTCCATTGGCACAACAAAGCTTTACCTGGTGGCATAGCTGCCAACCCATGATTTCAAGGCCCAAAGTTTTTCACCATTTCCCTGTTGCTCATCAGTTGTTGTTCCTTGTTTAGTGCTCGGAATATAGGTCATTAAAAAGCTTACACTGAAAAGGCAGAATGCATTTTTAGTCAAGCTGTTTTTAACAGCCTGAAGGCAGAACTTTATCAGTCTTTCTTCCAAGCTGAATTACTGAAAGAATTTTAATGTGTTAAAATATTTTTGGCAGCAAATGCCAGTGGAAAGAATATCTGATTAAGGTTTTTTTTTTCCCTTCAAAAAAACAAAAACAGATATTGCTGCCACCCCAGCCAGTCCCAATGAACCCAGGGGGCTTGCTAAGCAAGCAAGGATTCATTGGGATGGGATGGATGTTACTGATAAGAGACACTCTTTGAACACACGCACCTAGAAATAAACCAAATCAACTTAATTGAAATATATCTCCAAGTCAGCTTGCTTAGAATTACAAGAAGGCTGTATTCAGAAAGAGAGCTGAAGGGCATACAAAAAATAAAACAAAAAATTGTTCATTAATGGAGCAAACATAGGTTATCAAGTTTGTACTGTTCAGTAAAAAATACAAGTTTTGAAAAACTTACACAAGTGGGAAAGTTGCTGCCTCTAACATTATTGTTGTTAAAACAAAAAATTTTTTTTCCTTCCAGTAGCACCTTAAAGACCAACTAAGTTAGTTCTTGGTATGAGCTTTCGTGTGCATGCACACTTCTTCAGATACACTGAAACAGAAGTTGCCAGATCCTTCTATATAGTGAGAAGGTGGGGAGGGGTATTACTCAGAAGGGTGGTGGGAATGGGTGATTGGCTGATTGGTGTGATGAGCCTGTTGACGACTCTTAACGACTGCAATAGGTCTTACAGGAAAAAGCAAGGGGTGAGAAGGTGAAAAATGGCTTTGTCATGTATAATGAGATAAGAATCCAATGTCTTTGTTCAGACCAGGTCTCTCCATGGTTTTAAGTTTGGTAATGAGTTGCAATTCAGCAGCTTCTCTTTCCAGTCTATTTCTGAAATTCCTTTGTAGTAATACAGCTACTTTGAGATCTTGTATAGAATGTCCTGGGAGATTGAAGTGTTCTCCTACTGGTTTCTCTGTCTTGTGATTCTTGATGTCCGATTTATGTCCGTTTATTCTTTGGCGTAAGGTTTGGCCTGTTTGTCCAATATAGAGAGCTGAAGGACACTGTTGGCATTTGATGGCATATACAATGTTAGACGATGAGCAATTAAATAGTCCCGAGATGGTATGTGTGATGTTGTTGGGGCCAGTAATGGTGTTGTCCGGGTGTATGTGGCAGCAAAGTTGGCATCTGGGTTTATTGCAGGCTCTGGTGCCAGTGTCCGTGTTACGTCTGGTTGTAGTATTATTGTGGGTTAGGAGTTGTTTAAGATTGGATGGCTGTCTGTAGGCAATGAAAGGTCTTCCTCCCAGAGCTTGAGAAAGAGAACTGTCATTGTCCAGGAGAGGTTGTAGATCTCTGATGATGCATTGTACTGTTTTAACTTGGGAGCTGTATGTGATGACTAGAGGTGTTCTGTTATTTTCTTTTTTGGGTCTGTCTTGCAGCAAGTTCTCTCTGGGTATCTGTCTGGCTCTGTTGATCTGTTGTCTAACTTCATCTGCTGGGTATTTTAGTTCTAAAAAGGTTTGCTGTAGATCTCTTAGGTGAGAGTCTCTGTCTGTAGAATTGGAACAGATATGGCTGTAACGTAGTGCCTGGCTATATACAATGGACTGTTTGGTATGTTTGGGATGGTAGCTAGAGGCATGTAGATATGTTTGTCGGTCAGTTGGTTTACGGTATAAGGTGGTGTCTATGCGTCCATCCTGTATTTTTATAGTAGTGTCCAAAAAATGTATTTCTTGCATAGATTGATTCATTGTTAGGTTGATTGTGGAGTGAAAATCATTGAATTTCTGGTGTCCCCACTGTGGAAGGATGTGTGGATCCAGAATTGGCCTCCACAGTCCCTTACGGACTCACTGTTAAGACCGTGTTTATGGAAGACAATCTTACTCAGCTACGAGTGATCACCAAGGAAGAAGAAGACATTAATTCTTGGGAGGCAGGGTCCTGTACCTTGATTCTCTCTCTACCTGTCTCCCAAAGGTCCTTTGCACAATACACTTTGCACAGGAGCTTCCCTGAACTGCCAAGCCAACACCAACACAGCAAGGATGCAATACATTCTGTTGCACTAGTGATGGGAGCCTAACACAGCATCATCTGTTTTCATGAGTTCCTTTGTGGGCACAAGCTCACACAACAGGGGCTTATTTCTCTCAAGCTACTTATGGAGAGTAAAGGGGTTACTTTAAAGGCTGCCTCGGAAGAGAGAAGCATGGAAGGTGTTTGATGTTTTACTTGGAGCCAGCTATAAGTAGCAATGCCATCGAAGAAACTGAAAATAAAAGCCATCTGCACACTGGTGCATACAATTTGCCATAGGGCTGAAGCCACTTTTGAAAGGTCCTGCAAGACCAATTTCAGTTGCGCATTAAACACATGTTTGCATTAAGTACAGACCTGAGCCATTTATAGAATGGTGGGTGCTGGGAGCTTACACCTAAGTAGTATCAGTCCCTTATGTGAAGTTTCAGGGGATGTGCATAAAACAGAAATGTTTCTTTATCAGTATGGGGCCCTCGCCAGATGTCAGTTCTAGATCATGCCTGGAATCATTTCCTGTGGCTTTCTAATTAGTGCTGGGAAGTTGAAGAACCTCGGCAAATGCATGCTGACATTTCTCTAAAAGTGCTCAGCGTGTATGCCAAGATTATGAGCCTTGAGTGCCGTGAAATCTTCCGAAAAGCAAACTAAAATCCACATAAATATATCTCCCTGTAATGGAAAGAGATCCCAGGCTAAGCCAAAGGGTTCTGAGTCACCGATGCAAGTTGTAGATATGGACTTTGCGTGAGAACCGCACAGCAAGGGAGCTCTGCAGCAGAATGGAAGACTCATTCATTGATTCATTTGATTGCACAGCAAAGTCAAAGCCAGACAACTGCCCTTGTCACCGTCATTGATATTGCTGGCAGAAAGAGCAACAAAATGTGGCTTGACTGCATTTCCTTCTGTCCTTAGGCCAAATTACTCCCTTGCTAAGGAAACAGTAGTTAATGAAAGAAAGATGAAAACCTCTTAACGCTTAACCCCCCAAATTGTGCCCTTGCCTTCTTTTATTTCATAGAATCGTACACAAAATACGTCATTTATTTATCAACTCAGGATTGTGACAAACCTTACATTTAGGCTCCCACCCCGCACCCCCCCCCCACTTTCATAGAAGTTGCATTGCTGATGTGAGTTTAAACGAAAATAACAAATGTGCTTAGTTTAAAAATATCAAACATATACATTGTACTACCTCTATGTAAAGTTGGATATCTGTTATGTACTGAGTTGAATAGGATCCAAAATGCAGCAGTCTGATTGGTCTTAGAACAATAGGATTCAGAATGCAGCAGTCTGATTGGTCCTAGAACAATAGGACCCAGAATGCAGCAGTCTGATTGGTCCACAGGAGCCACTCAATCCAGCTCCAGGTGGAAGTGAATCCGCAACCTGATTGGCCTACAGGAGAATCCCAGAATTAGCCAATCACGTGCAGGCCATTGTGTAAATAATGTATATAAAGCAGACATTCTGGGGGAACTTTCATTCCTCCTCAGCACTATGAGTTGAATAAAGAGCATGAAATCCACTCTCGACTCCAAGTATATTTCAAAATCACTGAAATTGGGATACATGGGTATATTGATACTGGGCTCAGGACATCAAGAGAGTAATCCAGTTCTCTGAATTTCCCCTCTCTCACCATTTTATGGCATTTCATTTCCTGTTAGTGAGAGCTTTTGCTATTTTAAATCAGAAGACCTTCTGCATTCCCTTTCCATACTTTATTTTATTTTATTTATAATTTTCAATTTTATACATTTCAGTAATTTTATAATCATTTTAACATTTTAAAACTTGACATCCTTCCCCCTCTTTCTGCGGTTCCTTAGATTTATTTTTCATACTTTCTGCATATCCAAATTAACTTAATTTACTCATTTATTCATCTATTTTAGATATATACTCTTATAAAACTGCAGGTTATTACAATAATCCTGCCAATGTTCTTAGCTGTTTGTAATTTGTTTGTAAATATTCAATAAACCCAGTTCCATTCTTTTATATAAAAAATTGTTATCTAGATTTTTATTTTTCCTGTAAGTTTAGCCATTTCTGCATATCCCATAAGTTTTGTCTCCATTCTTCTTTTGCTGGGACGTCTTCTTCTTTCCATTTTTGGGCAGGTAACATTCTTGCCACTGTAGTCGCATACATGAATAAAATTCTATACAATTTGGGTAGTTCTGTCCCTATAATTCCCTTTCCATACTTAAGCAGCCTTTCCTGTTTTGTTATAGTTAATATATCTAACACACAATCTCTTATTATGTGTATAGATTGGGGTTGTCCATATGGTGGACCCAGGGTTATCCCAAGACATTACACTGCTGGAGATAAAGGACAAGATACACACATACACACACAGCCGGCTGGAGCAGTTTACTTCAACAATGATGAAAGAACCGCATATTCCATTGTACCTGAGGCAACAGGCTAGATACGGGAGTGCAGGGCAGGCCATGCTGTGTACACAACTCTGTCCTCCAGCACCTGTTGTTCTCTGTCTCAAAGTATCTACTACCTGAGACAGCTGATTCACCCTGCCTAATGATAGGAACGGCCCTGGATGGGGCAATGTGCCTTAGTTGTAACTTAATAATAATTTATTATTTATACCCCGCTCATCTGGCTGGGCTTCCCCAACCACTCTGAGCGGCTTCCAACAAAATATTAAAATACCGTAATGCATCAAACATTAAAAGCTTCCCTAAACAGGGCTGCCTTCAGATGTCTTCTAAATGTCTGGTAGTTGTTGTTCTCTTTGACATCTGGTGGGAGGGCGTTCCACAGGGTGGGTGCCACTACTGAGAAGGCCCTCTGCCTGGTTCCCTGTAACTTGGCTTCTCACAGTGAGGGAACCGCCAGAAGGCCCTCGGAGCTGGACCTCAGCATCCGGGCAAAATGATGGGGGTGGAGACGCTCCTTCAGGTATACTGGACTGAGGCCGTTTAGGGCTTCAAAGGTCAGCACCAACACTCTGAATTGTGCTCGGAAATGTACTGGGAGCCAATGTAGGTCTTTCAAGACCGGTGTTATGTTGTCTTAGCAGCCGCTCCCAGTCATAAGCATAAGGCATCTTTGTGATGTCTTCTTTCCCAGGTATACTCCTTGACATCTCCTGGATTTATAACCTCTTCGATTTTCAGAGGTGAGGGGACTCTTGGGCATGTTTCTCCCTCAAATTAAAGAGGTATCTGAGACTTCCAAACAATATGACTGTAGACTATGGGTGAGTGAGTGCTTGTGTGTGTAAAGGAGGGTCTAGCTTTGTGGACCTCAAGTTCTCACCTAAGACCGAGCGGCTGAATAACTTTACCTAAGGTCTGACCCCTTGACATTGCTAGGTTCCATTTTAAGGGGACAAGCACCAATCTGAACAACCAGCAGAACAAACAAGCCTTGGGCTGGTGTGCTTCTTTGGCCTGTCACCTTCCCACCCCCCACCCCCAACAAAGACCAGGTCTCCCACTCCATGCAAGCAGTTGCCTACTCAGCCACAAATACCTGTAAGTTCTTTTGAAGGACCTGGTTAGATTGCTTTTCCCTTTCATAAACTGACCTACTAATCAGACTTGTTGTCAGGAAGAAGGAGATTGCTCAGCTCTGGTCAATGACCTAATTCATTTCTTAGCGAGCTCAGATTGCCATTTTGCAAATTCTACTTTTTACAGGTTGGTATGATGATAATTGTTCCACTTCTCTGGGGAGGTAGAGCCAACCTTTCCCCCAATCAGGACTGAAATTCTGGAAAGATTTAGATTGTAGATTAGAAATATCGGTTTTGGCTACAGCCCCCTGCCATGCTGTGTTCCAGTTTCTTTCTTCTGGAAGGATGTGTCCTCAGCCAGAGTAAAGACTAGTAGGTGACCTTCTAGGCCCTGTGAAGAAACTATTGATTCTTAGAATCCGCATACTTATAATTCAAGTGGCAGAGAGAACTTTTAAAGCAATATATTCTTTTGTTTTTTGAATAGCTTAGAAACAGATCTTTAACACTTAGAATCCTATCGGTATGCAATTTCAAGGTGGTCCCCAAATGCTTGTAATCTGTGCATAAAAATGCTGAAACATGTTGCTGGGGTGGATCATTTTATATTTATTGTTGCATCCTCCCCACCCTCCCCTAGCAAAAACCCTGTTGCCCCCAGGAGTCCTGTGGGGTGGGGGGTGGGGAAAGACACTGCAGCTTGTGCAATGCTGATCGAGGATGCACAATCACCCAGAGTGTCTCTAGCCAGTGTCGTGCAACTACCCATTCTTCTTCTGCCCTTTCTGGCTGCTAGCACTATAGCAATGTATAGCAAAAGCACCAAATGGTTTCACAGCTGCATACCTCAAAGGACTGCTATAATTCAAGCAAGGCTAGGTGGTCATGCTTTTACATTGATACTCAAGTTTTGCCTGAGGAATTTAGGCTCCCCTCCTGTGACGTTAACATATGAGAGTGCTGGAGGAGAAATAGTTAAACAGGTTACCCAATCAGAACCCAGGGGGGTGGAGTCAGAGGGACTATAAAACCAGCTCTGGGAGGGGTGAAGGAGGAGTTGTTGGGAGTTGGGTGGTTGGTTGGAGTGGGAGTGAATAGGGATAGTGTCTGTGGGGAGGTCGAGTTAGTGTAGTGAAATAAGCTGAGTCAAGACAGTTAGGAGCTAGGAAGACAAGTAAATATCTGAGAGGTGATTTAGTGAGTGAGAGCAGGGGGCGGAAGTTATAGGTCTGGATAGGCACCCCATGATTGTAATTGACTGATACCATTTATGAAACCACACGCTTGTTAAACTGCAATAAATAAAAAGAAGTTTATGTTCCAATTTAACCCTGACTGGACTCAGTATTGTACCAGGTAGGGCCTGGGTGGTGGCAGCGAGAAATAAAGTGGTGACACAGGGATCAATAGACGGTGAAACGTCCGGGGACCCTGTTTGCTATAGCAACGTATAGCAAAAGCACCAAATGGTTTCACAGACGCATACCTCAAAGGATTGGTATAAGTCAAACAAGGCTAGGGAGTCATGCTTTTACATTGATACTCAAGTTTTGCCTGAAGAATTTAGGCTCCCCTGCCTCCAGCCATGTTGGCAGACCTACAAGCAAAACGTATTGGGGGTGATGGCAAGGCAAGCCATTGCTGTGCTTTATTGTTTCATATTAACCAGAGAACTGACGGAGAGTGCAGAACCTAAGAGGTTGGTTTTATAAGACCCTATTTGGCCCCATGACTCCACTTACAGAGCTCTTTTAAGAATCAATTCATGTATTAGTCTTTCTAAATGAAATAGTCCCAGTTAATTGAGGCCATCTCTGCTGTCAGAGATGGACAGAGATGTAGCACCACAGATTCCCTGGTGCCCTTGAGATGTTTTGAATTGCAGCTCTCATGATCTTTGACCGTTGGCCATGCTGGCAAGAGCTGATGGGAGTTGTAGTTTTAAATAAATGTAGGCTGGGGTAGCCAGAGGGAAAGGAAACAGGAGCAGGCAAGAGAAATGAGCTATGCATTCTGTTGCTGCTTCTCTGAATGTTCTGCAAGTCTTGAAAACTTCTGCCTATGTCAAACAAAGTGAGAGGTACTGTAGGGAAATTGAGGCAACATCTCCACATTCTTTTGTCTCCTGTACAAAGACAGAACAGGGGCTCCTACTGTCCCAAATATATCTTTAAAATATTGGATTTGCCCGAGATATCTTTTAAAGTTTTTCTGTCTCTTCTATAAACCTTTATGAAATATTTCCTACTTTAAGCACTGCTACCGGCACAAACCCACAGACGGACCCCAGTTGATTTCGATGGAAATTCCTTTTCCTATTTATCCTTCTTTGTGAACACAGCAGCTTAATAATAGATCACAATGGATTTCTCGGATAAGAAGAGATTGTACAGGCTTTGTGTGCCATCTTTTTCCTTGTTAAATATTTTAAGAACTGTATCCAGGCAACATCAGTGACCCAGAAAATCTGAAAGTTTATGGACATATAATAGGTTTTGAGAATGATGCTTGTTCACAAAAGAAGCATTCTTTCCTGTTTTGACCTATCAGTATTTTTCAAAAATAATGCACTGAGAAATAGCTTTGACTCAATTCTGAGAGGCTAAGTGTGACTTTGCATGTTGCAGGACAGCATCAAAACAGGAAGAAGGAGTGAGTCATGTGTCCTCATCCCATGCTTCTACAGGTATTTAATGTATGGAGGCAGAGTTTGGGCTTCCTATAGACAGCTGGTTGGTCACTGTAGAAAACAAGATAGGCCTTCTCATGAGGTCTTATGACAGCTCATCGATGTCACCATAGGAGAAATGCAGACCTCCCATTACTCCCCCCCCTTTCCTTTTGCTCACTCTCCTTCTTTGCCTACTCTATAAACCAGGCACCTCAAACCAAGGTGTGATATGCAAAAGGATAGGGAGACCCAGGTGTAGGCAGATGCCATAACAATGCCTCTTGGTCTTCAGTGGGAAGTGGGAATCACTTTGTCCCAGTTTTTATCTTGTGAACCACCCTGATATCTAGGGTGGTATATTATTATTATTATTAATCAGTATGCAATTATGTTTAGGAGCACTTGAGAGGTGAGCTTTTGTCTATCTTAGACAAAATATCTCAGTTATTACTGAATGTGTTGAAAGCAGTATTTAAAACAAAATTTGAATTTAATATACTCAGAGCTTGAATGAGCACAAGTCAGTTCTACTGTTGTGCAGTAATCAAACACATTTTGAAGAAATTAATGACTTTTCACACATTAGATTCTAGGTCATATAACTAGGCTATTTAAGTGTCTACCTAAATATCTATAAAGTGTTTGCACTGAACATGCCATTAGATTGCAGACAAGATATTCACACCAAAGTGCTGAAGAATTCTCATGGAGATTTTTTTAATGAGAAAAAAATTCACAAACTGCTGTGGATATGTGGAGAACTGACCATAAAGCTAGAAAAATGAGAAACCGAGATAGACATTAAATGTGCAACCCTGAATTTGCCAGGTCTGAAAGTATGCGATTGCATCCTGCCTGAAAATAGCATCTGTCTGAAAGTGCCCTGGGTCAGGCAGGCCATTTGAAAGGGGCTCCTCTTTCACTTCCTCTCCTGTTAAAGTTATGAATGAATATTGATGTGTTGCGCCTGGTGGTCTGTTTTAATAATCCAGACCTAATTGATTTTTCAGTGACAGCTATGCTATGACTATCCACCTGTTGTTCCAGAAGGGCTGTGCTCAGTTGGTGGCCGAAGGTGAAAGTTACTTTCACCTGCTCCTCTGCCAACGGAATACCATATTTTTCACTCTATAAGACGCACCAGACCATAAGATGCACCTAGTTTTTGGAGGTGGAAAACAAGAAAAAAATATTCTGAATCCCAGAAGCCAGAACAGCAAGAGGGATCGCTGCACAGTGAAAGCAACAATCCCTCTTGCTGTTCTGGCTTCTGGGATAGCTGCGCAGCCTGCATTCGCTCCATAAGACTCACACACATTTCCCCTTACTTTTTAGGAGGGAAAAAGTGAGTCTTACAGAGCAAAAAATACGGTACCTCTTTAGTTGAGAGTTTCACACACTCCCATTCCACATTCAGCACTGCAGCGGAAAACAGTGTTTATTGATCAATATTGTCTCTCCAAAGTAACACCGCGTGATCCCAAATGCCAGACTCTTCAAAGTGCTGTAAATTGAGACGGCAACTCCAAGGACAGGGAATAAAGCTCTGTCAATGGGAGGTGGCCCTGTCTGAGCTCTACTAATGCCAAACAATACACATTGATCTAACCTTGAGAATGAGAAATGACTCTGCCTCAAAAGGGGAAGCGTTTCTTCCCCCCTGTTTTACAAGCTATTCGCATGATGGACTGTCACACACCCCAAAAAAGAGGAACGAGCACTTTACACATGCCTGCCTCATAAATGTTAAAACCTATTGACCATCTACGAAATATCGCCTCGGTGCTGCCAGAAACTTATTTATGGTTTTGATCCAGCTCGAGTTGTTTGCAGCGTGAGCAGAAAAGGCGGGCGAGCTCCCCCAGGTTTAGTTTGGATTGGGATTATTACGAGCAAATGTGGAAGCCGCTTGGGGAAACTTCTCTTCAAGCACCCCCCAAAAGTATTGAATTTGTGCATAGTTTTCTCCAGTGTGGTGTAGTGGTTAAGAGCGGTAGACTCGTAATTTGGTGAACTGGGTTTGCTTCCCCGCTCCTCCACATGCAGCTGCTGGGTGACCTTGGGCTAGTCACACTTCTCTGAAGTCTCTCAGCCCCACTCACCTCACAGAGTGTTTGTTGTGGGGGAGGAAGGGAAAGGAGAACGTTAGCCGCTTTGAGACTCCTTCGGGTAGTGATAAAGAGGGATATCAAATCCAAACTCTTCTTCTCCTCCTCCTTCTCACCCATCCACCCATCCCTTTGTACAGTAGGCTAATTTGTTCACTGAGTCACACATCCCTCTGTCTTCTCTAGCCAGGCTAGCAATAGGGATTTAACAGGGTTGAAAGACACCTATCGAACGCCCTCCCTTCAGATGTCAAGGAGATAAAGAACTCCGCAACTTTTAGAAGACATCTGAAGGCAGCCCCGTATCAGGAAGTTTTCAATGTCTGATGTTTTATTGTGCTTTAATATGTATTGGAAGCTGCCCAGAGTGGGCGGGGTATAAATATTATTATTATTATTACTATTATTATTATTATTATTATTATTATCATCCCAGCCAAGGAAAAACATTCAAGGACAATATGAAAATAATCAAGGAGGAAACACTGGCGAAAGGGTATGGCTGGTGGGAGAGTGTGGTCTCAGGTAAGTTCCAAGGGGCAGACAGAGATGCCTGGATTTGGCCCACAGGCCTGAGGTTCCTCACCCCTTATTTAAGTCAAAGATTCAAGACACCAAAAGAGATTACACAACAGCTAAAGTCAGAGGGTTAGACTTTAATGCTTTGACATCTGCTGCGCTTTCTCTTGTTCTCGGTTCTGTCGCTCTGAGTTTCTTATTTCTCTGAACAGTTAAAATCAGGAAGGGAAAGCGGAGGGGGGAATTGGGTGTAAGAAATAAATCGCCACCCGTCCTAGGCTTATCCACATTCCTCCCGGGCAGCACAAATACAATTGCAAACCACTACCTGCTCCGAGTGGGGAATTTCAATACAAGCTAGAACGCTGCATGTTATGAACTGGGTCTCCAGAGGTTCCTTTCAGAGCCAGATCTCTGAGGCAGCTTAATGGCAACCGGGAATTGGATCTATAAATTAACTGCTCCATGGCTGTCCCTTTAATTGAAGAAGATTGCACGGTCTGAGCTACCAAATGGCAGTCGTTTAAGTTCTAAAGAAGCAAGTGATTGAATGTGTTAATAAACATGCTGATTATTGCTGTACTGCATCCAGCAGCTGTCAATAAAGGACTGATTTCCATTCAAAATTGTCTTGTTTCATTATTGCTCTGGGCTTCAAGAAGCTCCACGGAATGTGCTTGTCAGACACTTTCGGAACATCTACCTCTTGCTGTTGAAAAATAAAAGTAGATTCTAATTAGTCGAGTATCAGAGGTGACTTTTACAGGCAAGAGAGAGCCTCAAATAGCCTTATTGATTTCCCCACTTTTGTGTCAAAGAGCAGGAGTCTTTCAACATTTCGCTCCTAGGCTGCTAATGAAAGAGAACCTTTGCTGCAATTTACATGAAGGGCAATGGTTGTGGTGTCCCCAGTTTGACAGAGCTCCTTTCCTAATTCAGGCATGGGCAAATATTGGGAAGCAGAACGAAGGCCATGTAGCTGGCTTGGGAAATGAATTTGGAGACTGCTGATCAAATGCCCGGCATGGCAACAGCGAAGAAGAATGATAGCTGCTAGAAATGTGAAAACTGGTGGTATTTGCAAACTCAACAACCCGTACTACTGCATCCTTCATTTGTGACCAGGCCAGATTCAGGGCGTTCCTATTACCTTGGAACAGAATCCATTCTGGAAATCCCTTCGACATCCAAAATGTTCGACTTCCAAAACTTGGCTTCTGATTGGCTGCTGGAAGCTCCTACAGCCAATCAGAAGCCATGGAAGCCACGTCAGACGTTCGGCTTCCAAAAGAACGTTTGAAAACCAGAACACTCACTTCCAGTTTTCGATCATTCGGGAGCCAGAACATTCAACTCCCAAGGTATTCGGGAGCTGAGGTATGACTGTAGTGTGAAAAGCCCTCAGACAGTTTGGGACCAGTTTACTTGAAGGATAGGCTTGCGCCAAATGTGCCCATTCAACTGCTTCAGCCTGCAGAACTGGCCACTTTGTAAGTGTCACATAACCTGTGAGAAATTGATCATTTAGTGTGTCAGCACCTACTCCTTTGCTGTGCTGTTTCCAATGTCTGCTGAAAACCTTTGTGCTTGGACAACTTACCCAGACGTGTGGTTCTGTTATGTTGGTTTTATCTCTGTGTTGACGTTATGATGTCTACGACTTCCAAAGTCTGCTTTAATTGATATTTCAAATTAATACAGTGGTACCTTAGTTTATGAACTTAATCAGTTCAGGAAGTCCATTCTTTTTTTTAAAATGCTTTTTATTGACTTTTTCCAAAAAAAAAAAAAAAACACTCTTTACAATCATTCCTAATGTCATTCTTAAACTGAGGCGCACTTTCCCTAATGAGGACTCCCTCCATCAGTGCCCTTCCAGTGTTCGGATTACGTTCTTCGACCGAGAATTTCAGCAAAAATCTGACGTTATCCAATTCAATCAAAAATGGTGCCAAACTGTTGCAAATTCTCACCTGCAACATTTGGCGGTGCAAAAAGCACATTTTAAAATTGACCAAAAAATCAGCTCTCAGTGCCTTAACCCACAGAAAAACATTTTTCCAAAAAAAAACCCTAACCCGCGGGGTCACAATTGCACCAAAAATTTCCCCCTGCAATATTTGACAGTGCAAAAAGCACATTTTAATATAGATCAGAAAAATCAGCCCTCGGGTCCATAATCTGTGGGGGAACTTTTTTTGCGGAAAAAAATCCCTAACCCACGGGTTCACAATTTCACCAAAAATCTGACGTTATCCAATTCCCTCAAAAATGGTGCCTAACTGTTGCAAATTATCCCCTGCAAGGTTTGGCGGTACAAAAAGCACATTTTATCATAGACCAAAAAAATCAGCCCGCGGTGCCTTAAACCACAGAAAAACATTGTTTCAAAAAAAATCCCTAGCACAATTTCACCAAAAATCTGCCATTATTCAATCCATTCAAAAATGGTGCCTGCAAGGTTAGGCTGTAAACCACTAAGAGAAATGTATTATTTTGTTCAAACAGTATATGAAATTTGCTGCATACAAAAATATCAAGACAAAATATAGGAAAATTGATACCTGCTTGTGATCCACTGGGTTCCAGCACAAAAGGACCACTGAAAGAAGCGAACAATAAGCCTACCAGCTTCCCAAATAGTATAATATTATAGCTACATAGGATCTGTGGTAGATTACTTTGAAACTCCCCTATGGATTCATCCTAATGGTCTGTAAATAAGCTAAGACTTACTGAACCTTTTATCTCAGAGGAAAATTTTACAACCAGGATTATAAAGGGAGATGCTAAAAATGTGGCACTGTAATGAAGCACATACAGATAGAATAACATGCTGAACTGTGGTCTTTGGGGAAATACACCCCTGATAATAAGTCCAATATTTATAAGTTAAACTGGAGAGCCGTAGAACAGGAATCGTCAATCAAAATTACATAAAATCTGTACTCAGCTAACTAGGTCTACTGGTGTGCATTAAGCTTTTAAGCTGTTCTCTGGTGGGAATGGAGAATGAAGCCATGTATCCAACTGAGATGCAGGCCTCGGGAAACAATGTATGGCAACTTGCAAAGTCTATTTTAAAAAATGATAATAATAAAATGATGGATTTCACTAGCATAAATTCTCGAGGCATTTGAGTAAGCAGTTATACACTTCTGGACATTTTATTTATTCACAGCTTAATTGTATTTGCATTTCACTTCAATTATAGACTGCTCAGTGGCCAGTGAAGACTGAGAAGGGGGCAGGGCAGGGAGCCTAACTGAATACAGTGAAATGTACTTTATGCAAACCTGCACAGGTAAACTCAAATTAACTTGCAGTGCTGTACATGATTACCTGGGCCTAAGTCCCACTGTGCTCAACAGAACTTACTTCTGAAAAGACGTGCCCAGAAATGGAGATGTTAATGTTAATAATAATAAGAAGAAGAAGAATAAAGAATAAAAATGGGAGAGCAAAACACAATGATACAGTGGCTTTAAAGGTAAAGGGTAAAGGGACCCCTGACTATTAGGTCCAGTCACGGATGACTCTTGGCTTGTGGCGCTCATCTCGCTTTATTGGCCGAGGGAGCCAGCATACAGAATGCGTGCTTTTATTTAAAATGCATCTCTGTGTTATTTGTGGGGCATAGGAATTCGTTCATTTTTTTCCTTCAAAATATAGTCCGGCCCCCCACAAGGTCTGAGGGACAGTGGACCGGTTCCCTGCTGAAAAAGTTTATTGTCTCCTGTTGTATTGAAACAGAATCACAGACGCACTTGTGGCCAGTTGATACTGGGGCCCTTCCTCTCTGCCTTTCCCTCCAAGTATTCTAAAGCAAAAATACAGCACAGATGATATCAGTTTTAATCTTCTGCAGCCTAAAAGCAGGTCCCTAAGAACCACTGTCTAAAACATAATTATATTTCCTTCCCCACAATTTCATTACATGGTTCATTAGGTTATTGCCATTGTAATTTCTGTAATTGTGGATGCCCTTCATGTCCTTGAAGGATTGCAACTGTGCTTCAGCATGCCTCTGGTACCTTGCAAAGTGAATCCATGAATGACATGGAACGAATGCATTCAAGTCTTCCATGTAACAGTCCTCTCTGGCTCTGCTCTTTCCTAAGCACAATCTCTTCCTCATCCTTGGTTATCATCTATCCTCTCTGGCTATATGTCAGGCTGCAGCTTATTCTTTCCTGCTTGCTTCTTCCAAATTAGCATATTATTTTTTGCGTTCTTCACCCATATCTCTTTTCAAGCAGACAATCTACTAGGTCTCTTCTATCTCTGTGATACCAGTGAGTTATTTATAACTACTTTTTTTGCTCCCTCCATTTTTATTTTATTTTTTTAACTATATGGCATCAGTACACAAAATAAACATTGAATAGTTATATAAAATAAAACTATTCTATATCCACCTTATCTTCCTCTGCTTTTTGTCTCTTTACATCTATCAAATGTTTCCTACCTTGGTTCAAGGTTGCTTTTGGAATATCTATCATGGCCTTTTTATGTGTACCAGGAGAGAAGGTATTATCCTTTTTATGATTAATGTAACATGAGGTTTGCAAAGAGTTGCTTGGAATAGAATCAAGGTCAAAACACTCTTACCCACTCAAAAGATCCCTGCTTACTTAAATAACTCTCTCTCTCATTCTCTCTTGTTACCACTTATGATGAGAATGCTCTTCAAAAACACCACAGTCCATGCCATCCCCTTTCTTTAAATTCCTCCTCCCAAACAACATTTTCTATGAAAGCTTCAACTGAATCCCCATAGTTTTTATCATCAAATGAAATAAAAGTTTATAACAACAACACATTTAGGACTGTAACACTTAAATTAACACTTACCTGCAGCAAGTCCCATTGAACTCAGTTGGGCTGACTTCTGGGTAGATATTTACAGGATAGTACTGTTCATCTGGGAAGGCACAACACATGGTTTTGATGGGAACTGCATCTGACATGACACAGTAACATCTAATCTGTATCTGCTTCTTATCAGATGTCTACACAGAGATTCAGTTGCTGAATCTTGGCTAGTCAGAAAGAATCTGTGTGGCCAGGGGTGCCAACTTGAATAAAATAGGGGGGTCAAGTAAGCTGTTCCCCGCATAATCAATTACATGATGTGACACATGCACATCTTTTGAATGGCAATGCCCGTGTCAGGAATGAGCCAGCTCAAAGCGAAGGTTTGCAACCAACTCCAGAAAGTGACCAGGAATAGAGAGGCTTTGATGATAGTCAGGCAGGAGGGAGCCAGCAGGGCAGAATTCAGCTCTTCCTGACCTTGATGGGAAAGCTGATAAGGCAGTAGCTGAGAGCAGGCTAGAACGTAGTCAAAGCTCGCAGGAAGCACAATCAGGTGCGAAAGAGCTCAGAGATAGCCTCTCAGAAAAGGAGGAGGTGGGAGCTAATCCACCAAGTCTGATGAGTCGGCAGATGGGAGGGTTGCAAGACAGGAAGCAAAACAAGAGACATAAGGTTCATAAGTTCAATTGCTTCTGGCCACGCCGGAAGGCATCTTCAGAAGGGTCATCTTGAGTGATGATGCCGTAGGCTTTGTTAGAGCCATCTGGAACTATCTGTTTATTTTTGTAATAAATCCTTTTTAATTAGCTACGCTTACTGTGTTATCAAGCTGCGAACCTGGACTCCTGACAGCCCATCAACTGGGGGGGGGGGGGGGCTCAAATATTTTTTGGGAGTTGGCTCCTATGTGTGTGGCAGCATTAACCCATCCTTTGGCTGGATCCCTACCCAGCAAGGGATTCTGGTTGACTGAGCCTGTGATTTCCTCTCTAGGCAGATGGTTAATCAAATCTGACTGACTTATTAGATCAAATGATCGAATGGAATCTGCATAATTGATGTAGTCTGTCTACTTTTTCCTGCCCATAGTGAGCACGTAGAAATTTACTTTGTGGGTCGCAATTGAATGTGAGAGTTTGATGTGTGGTGATCTAAGGTTCTTGAATATAAATCAGAGAATGGGGCTTGCTTTATTTTTTTTTCTCCCCCAAAATTTACATCCTAATTCTTTGTATGGAAAAGATGAAGCCATAACCATTGTTGGGAAGACTGATGCTTCATTCTCTTTCTTCTGCTTGGAAATAGACCAGAATTTGGACTCCTGTAATTAAGGGAACAAAGTGCCTTCAGTGTTTTCTTTTCTTCTTTTTCTGCCGAGCATATCATATTTCAGGCTTTTCACACAATCATTTGAAATCATGACAAGGACAAGGTCACTTCTAAAATTGGCTTGCGTTTCACTTTATAGCATGGCTCAAATGAATGGCCTATTTAAACAAATGACAAAAACAGACTGCCAGCCTTTTGGAGCATTGTCGAAAACTCTGGCTTGTTAGCATTCATTTCAAGCATCTGTAAGTAATTTCTAGCTGGTGGTAAAATGGAGGTTTGAAGAAAATGGTATTAGAAACATCTATTCTTTCTGAACAAGGACCTTTCAAAATATTATTTACTTAAAACAAAGGTTATTGATGCCACCCATTGAATCACATCCATTTATTAGCACTTGCGCAGGAGATTCCTAAATTCCAAGAGCCAGTGTCAAAAAATGCAAGTCATAAGGATCAATAGGTTTGGCTATCGAGGCACCTTTCAGAAGCTGTGGGCTTTTCTGAAACTGCCAGTTGTATGAGTGATTGTTGGCACTTGGGAAGAAGGGGCATCAGATCCCACAAATAAAATCAATCAGTCAATCCATATTTATTGCGGTCAAAGACCAGACAGCAGAATTAACAACAGCCGCATATACTACATCAGCACCAAGGAGCGGGTGCAGTAGACGAAACTGAAAATTCCCTGTAAACTTATTTGCAATAAAAATAACACGCCTTCAGCTAAAATCTATTGTCAAGGCTTTAGGGAATCCTATCTCTCTCATGGTGGGATGCCAAGAAGCAGAAAAACAAGAAGAGTTCTTACCAAGTAGTTTATTCAATATTCACAGAGAGAAATGAAGGAATGTGGTCTTTCTTAGATAATGGCGTTGCTCCAAGTAAAGTCCCACCCCCTCAGTCCCTCCTATTCTACGTCACCCCTGCACTGGCTGATCTGTGCTTTCTGCCTCTGAGATTTCTGTTCTAGTACCCTCAAGGCACGCCTGGTTCTGGGAGAAGGGGGGGGGGTCAGGAATGCTTTCAAGAGACACTGAGTCTGTTAGCTGTCTCTCCCCTGGTGCTTCTTCTTCTTCCTGCTACTCTCCCAATATTTCCCAGCTTCTCCCCTCTGCAGCCTCTGAACTATGACCTTCTACAAACCACTGTTCTAAATCTATACCATCCTCCTCTTCTCAGGAAAGTGCAGGAAGAGAGGGGAGCAGTTCCCACCATCTTCCTCAGTCCAGCCCATGACATCTATGTTCCAGAGTTTAAAATCCGTACTCATTCATCGACCATCGCTGTCACTGCAGCCTGTCTTGTCCTTGTTGCCATAAAACAGAATTTTGCAACAGGCCCGGTGGTATTCAGATCTTTGTCGGCAAGAAGCTATTTAATGTAGGTTTCCTCTGGGTGACCAGCTAGTTTCCTCCGAATGGCTGAATCTGCTCCCTTCGCTACGGCAGGCAATATAGAAGAGCATGCCCAATGGATTCAATCTCATCAGAATTGCGTGGACAATCTCTGTACAACTGGGATATCGTGACATCTGCCCTCTCATAATGCAGAAGGGAGGACATTAAAGTGGGCTCTGGAAAATGCCCAACTGTGCTTACAGTTGTCCAAATAAAATATTGGACTCAAAATTTTCGGTTGACTGACTGATTTGCATGGCAGCATAGTACTTTCATCTGTTTCCCTTAATCGCATTTATGAGAGAATCACACAGGGATGCTGACCTCCCTCCAGCCGCATTGTTGGACCTACCAGCAGGATTGGGATAGCAGGAGCTCCATGTGATTTAGGTGCAGTGGTGGAGCCATGAGATTGCCTCCATCATTGCACTAACAATGCACTAACCTTCCCACTGCATTGCCCCTCTCCCTCCCAGTAATCCAGTGATACAACTGTTGGGAGGACAGGTGCATGGGAGTTCCCCTCCCACCTGTCTGTCCCTGGAATGAAACCTTGCTTTGTACATATCCTTGCATTTCCGCATCCTTGCCTCATTGGGATATGGATTAGATATTTCCACTGATAATGTGTCAGGGACTGGAGGAATGCTGGAGAGTGTTTCCCCCTTCTCCTGAACCTCCCCAAGAAAAGGAGGACAGTATAGATCAGGGGTCAGCAAACATTTTCAGCAGGGGGTCGGTCCACTGTGCCTCAGACCTTGTGGGGGCCCAGACTATATTTTTTTTTGGGGGGGTGAACAAATTCCTATGCCCCACAGATAACCCAGAGATGCATTTTAAATAAAAGCACACATTCTACTCATGTAAAAACATGCTGATTCCTGGACCATCCGCAGGCCGGATTTAGAAGGCGATTGGGCCAGATCCGGCCCCCGGGCCTTAGTTTGCCTACCCATGGTATACATTTATAACGGTGGCATGCAGAGAGTCAGAGCTCAGAGATAGAAGAGGGGCAAAGCTGGGAGATAATGGTAGAAGCAGAACAGGAACAGTTGGCTGACACCTTAATACTAGAGAGCATTCCAGACCCCCCTTCTCCCAGAACCCGGTGAGCAGAGAAAGTAGACCAGAGAGCTAAGAGACAATTGGCCTAGGCAGCCACCGTAAAAGGGGTGGAATCCTTGACAACTGAGAAGGGAAGGGGGGAAGGATATTACTCAGAGCAACACCATTACAAAAGAGGCTGCGTTTCTATGGCTCTCTCTGTGAATATTGAATAAAAGGCATTGGTAAGAGCTTCTTGGAAAATTACTGGCAGCCTGCCTAGAGGGAGGGGGATCAGATTCCCTGAAGCCTGAGATGGTGTTGGGCAGCTCCTTGGACAATATGCCATCAGCGGCCCATCCCTCCAGGTGGAACCATCTCCTTGTTACTGTCTCCACTATCTGTCTCCTGCTTGGTCCAATGTGCACCATTGCCTAGGAAGAAGAGGATAAAGCTGATGGAGGCTGCTACTCCATCTCCTTGCTCTTGCCATTGGAGATCATGACATTGGAGATCATTGGAGATCCATGTTCATTGGAGCAAGTGAACAGGCAGCAACAGCAAAGCAAAGATCATGAAAATTAATCAATAAAGAAGCAAACTGAGCTTAACTGAGCTTTAAAAGTGGGAGCATACAATTCTGGTCTACTAGTTTAAATCCTAAAAACTAGATTCAAAAAAAGGGAGGGGGGAACACTCATTGGACGTGATGACACATGCAGTAAAGAACATTGCTGTCTTTAGTATATAATTTCCTTGCATATAATATAATTTCCTTGCAGAGTTCATGCCATCAATAAGAGCCCTTAGCTGCATATTCATCAATGAAAGTTTTGGCAGGTATAAACTGAACGTGCATCCAGTGATGGAATCAGAAGCCAGCAAAATGGAGCTCTCTTTATTATTATTATTGGATTATTCATATCTCAGTTAAGCTTCCTCTGCAGTAATTAAAGGCTAAGGCATTCATCTAGAGGATAAATCATTCCAGCAAAAATAGCAAGATTAATATATGAGAGTAGGAAGGAGCCGAGAAGCGGGGGGTTAACTACGCAAATAGATAAGTTGTTTGACTTATTTATATTTTTTCTATTAGGCATTAGATGGTACAAAGGATTATGGAAATTACTTGGGATAAGAGATGATGAATACTGTCTTCTGGTGTCAAATGACTTTCAGGACAGAAGTTAATTGAACTGTTTATCAAAGTGTAAGGTCATAGGCAACATTACAGTTAGAGGACTTTGACATAAAATGAGAAGGCTGTTTTATGTCTAACCAGAAAAACACAGTATTGTCATTTTATTTATGCTTTTTAAATTTTAATACATTTTATAATCAAACAAGAGACTACAAAAATACTTACAAGAATAAGCAGCCGATCAGTTACTGTATTGATACTGAAGATTTTTAAAAGCTGTTTTATTATTAAGTACAATTGTCAGCTGAATCGCTATATTTGCAGGTGATGGAAAGGCACATGCGCTGAATGAGAAACTGAAACATTTGATCATGAGGTAATCCATTGGACTGCATGCCGAGTTAGCACAAATCATTACACATGGTGTAGGCAAGGTGTGACAACAAAATCATGACGTTTATCTTCGATAGGGGTGTTTAATATGCAGTGGCTGGAATCCAAAGACAAGAGGGGACATAAGACAAAACAAGGAACAATACACAGCCAATTCCTTGCTTGCTTTATACTTTGTGAGAGTTACTGCTGCCAAAGATACAACCTGCCTTTTGCACCAAACAGTGTTGCATTCATTCTTCAGAAAGGTAGAAGTTTGCTGAAATGATCCATAGTGATTTTAAAAAAAAATGTTTAAAAGTACTTCCCAAAAAACCCCAGAGTCCTTTCTGTTGGGGATAATTCAGACTGAAACTCCCAGGTGTCAGAAAAGGTTATTTATGTATGCTACTACTGCAGCCTGTGTTTAGTTAGTCCAAAAATGTAAAACGAGCGAGGTCCCAACTGAAGAAGAATGGCAACTTAAACTGATGGAATATGAGCAGCTTGCAGGCTTAACATATAGAATAAGAGAACAAGAAAAACATACGTTTAGAGGAGATTGGAAAATGTTTATTGAATATGTGGGAAATATTTGTGTACAGCTGAAAACGCTGGCAGCATTAAGATAAATTCAACAGTGTAAATAGGTTTTGATAGATGCAATAATGGAATGCTGAATGGTATAGTTTTTTGTAAAATATGCAGGGATTTATGATATGTAAAATGAACCATGGAAAGAGAAGGGAAGTCATTGATATCTTAAGGATGTAAAATGGGTATTTTAAATTGTAAAACAGTATACACACACACACACACACACACACACACACACATGCTGCCTTTTGCACCAAACAGTGCTGCATCCCTTCTTCAGAAAGGTGGAAGTTTGCTGACATGGGGTTATTTATTCTCTGTGGACACCACCTTTTCCTCTTTCCTCACATGAACATGCTTCTGGAGTCCATTATCTCTTACCTTCAAAGCAAGTGGCATGCTGAAGAATATCCAGGAGTATCTTAGCACCCAGGCAGCACCCTATCATCTCACATGAACAGCACATTTTGGCTGGGATGCTCTGGCAATAAAACATCTCTTTGTACAGGGATTGTGAGGGATTGTGGGGAAGGACTGTGAAGCGGTACAGAGATCACAAAACAGTATGGAATGAAGAGTGCTGTGACAGTTACTGCAACTTACTAAGCAAAACCAAAATATATGGGGATAAGTGGGGTGAAGTTTTAACAAAAGGTATGTTAAGCAGGGAATCTGTCCGTGGCAAAGGATTTATATTGTTCTGAGTTTGGGGGTGGAGGAGGCTGTATGTCTGAGTTTCTTCCAATCCCAGGATCCAGCAGGGATTCAAATTGCTGGAATAGCTGACCAAACTAGTTTGGCTTTGTTATATTTGGTATCTGAAGAAGTATGCATGCACACAAAAGCTTAGACCCAGAACAAACTTTGTTGGTCTCTAAGATGCTACTGGACAATTTTCTTACTTCTCATTTTTTTTATTTATTTAGTTTGGCTTGGGTAATGGCCCAAGTATGAGTTGTTAAGGTAACAAAGGAAACGGCTCTGTGCCAGAGGAAAAATGGGTGGGGCCTCTCCATCAACTGTCTAGTTAATAGTTAGAAAGACAAAGAGTTGAGTTGTGTGAGTGAGTGAGCAAGAAGCCTTAGACTGCAGGCTGGGATGCGGAGAGATGGAGCCTTGCCTGATTATTTCTGCTGTGGCTATGGGAGAAGCAAGACCCTCTTTGGGAGTTACTGCTGTGAGACCCTTCATCGTAGGCTCAGGTTGTATATACATGTAAATAAACCATATATCATCAAGATATCACCATCTCTGCTGTCCATCATTCTGAGGAAACTGAACCCTGGATAAACACCTGGAAGCCCTGGAATCTCTCACCGCTTGAAGATTAGGGTGACGTGTATCTATACCTTGTTTAATCAGTGTACAAAAAAAATTGTTAAACACATACAATCAATAAAATCAATTAATATTAATCATAAAAGCAGAAAACTACCTTAAATATATATGAGGAAAAACCAGTAGGTCTGTGTAAGCTGCATTGAAAAGTCTTGACCTCTGTGTCATGTAAACTGCTAATCTATTAGACTTGGTAATTAAGGATAAAACTTTAATATCACAAGTAGTCTGTCAGCCAGGGACTGGCATTACCATTCAATAATTAGAAAAAGATGAGGAACTGTGATCTGAACCAAAGTCCACTAGAAGTAATTTGCTGCACATCTCTTGTGAGTTTATTATTTTTTTAATAAAAAAAAAATCCCACCTTGATTATATATTTAATCTCCAAACCAAGCAGTTTGCTTATGCTATCAAACTTTGTGGAGATTTAACTTTACACAACTGAGCAAAGTCAGATGGAGTTCTCAGAGATCGAACATCAAAGACTTTCTTGCATGTACTTTCCCAATGGGTAGAAAGTTGATAACAGGGGATTCTTGTGGCTTTCATTTACTTCACAATTCAAATATAGTGCAGCTGGGGACCGAATCTGCATCCTATTTACTAGTAGGTCATCTGGGGAATTAAAGATTTGGAAGGGTGATAAGAGTTTATCACACCAGAACAGTCCCCGCTTCCAAGGCAAAGGACAACCATGCTAGCAAAGAATACTTTAGGGAAAAGTTGTTGGCCTGTTTTTAAGAGAAGAAAATGGAGCCAAATTGTCCCTTTGAGACTGCATAGGGGCTTAAGCTTCTGGCAGTGCCAAAGTTTGAAACTGGTGGTGATGGGTGTTGCAGAAGTAGATTTAATGGTTTGCCCACGGAGTTTATTATAAATCGAGTCCAAATGCCACAGAAGTTCAGGCATGGCTCATAATGAGCTTTCTCTGAGTCATCACTCTGCCACCACTAGGATTCCACATTTCTTTCCTTAAAATTTGGCAATTTAGATTGGTTTTCTCAGAGTGGTTGATATTGACCCCCAAAAACATCGGGTTGATGGGACTGTACAGTGTGTGACAGAGCAACAGGAGCTCACCCTGTCAAACTGCCGACCTTCTAATCAGCAAACCCAAGAGGCTCAGTGGTTTAGACCACAGTGCCACCTGTGCCCTGCCAACCAAGCAGTTCAAAAGCATACCAATGCAAGTAGATAGATAGGTACCACTGCGCTGGGGAGGTAAATGGCGTTTCTATGTGCTCTGGTTTCCGTAACGGTGTCCTGTTGCAGCAGGAGCGGTTTAGTCATGCTGGCCACATGACCCGGAAAGCTGTCTGTGGTCAAATGCCAGCTCCCTCGGCCTGAAAGCGAGATGAGCGCTGCAACCCCAAAGTCACCTTTGACTGGACTTAACCGTCCAGGGGTCCTTTACCTTTACCTTTTTTTGTGTCACCATTATATCACAACAGTACACGGGTGGTGCTGTGATCTAAACAACTGAGCCTCTTGGGCTTGCTGATCAGGAGGTTGGCGGTTCAAATCCCCATGATGGGGTGAGCTCCTGTTGCTCTGTCCCAGCTCCAGTGCACGTTTACTACTATAATTACTATTAAAATTTGAATACTGCCCTTCATCCAAAGACCACAGAACAGTTCACAACATTACAACATGAAAACACAAAATATAGGATACTTTTAATTTCAGGGTCATGGGTTTGAGCCCCACACTGGGCAAACGATTCCTGCATTGTAAGGGGTTGGGCTAGATGACCCTCATGGTCCCTCCCAAACTTGATTCTCTGATTCTCTAATTCTCTGAAACCAATATCCCTCCTCCCATGGGTTTCATCTATTCTTTCACACATCACATTCATGCACATGCAAATACATTCTGCCTCAACCACATTTGAAACCTCCCATGTACTCACACACACATATACCAGCCGATATCCACAAAGATGACATCCATTCACGTTCCTGCCCTGGCTTCAATCCACAAATATCCACTGGCTTCTGTTGACTGTCTTCCAAAGGTGAACTTCCATCCGCCGACATCCACAAACATCAGTCTGCTTTAGCCTTGTAGCCTCCAACCAACTTCTGAATCCAAAAGCCACTGGTTTCCATCCACCAACATCTGCCAGCTTCTCTTAGGTCCATCATGAGACGTCCGCCAGCTTCCAGCCATGGATACCAGCAGCCTTCAAGAAAGCAAACTTGCCTTATTATCACTCCCTAGCATCCCACTGCCAGAGGATTGCCTCCTTCCATTCACCACTTTGCCTCCTCCAAGTGGAAGAAACCTGGGCAGTGCTGAATGTCACATCCATTGCCAGGCGTGTCCTGCTGGAAATAGAAAAGGGTTTCCCCCTCGGCCTGCCTTTATATCCACTCAGTTGCCAAGTGCTTTTGTGACATCACAAGAAACCCACAGCCAATGGCAACAGCTGGGGAGGCATCATCTTCATTGCTTTGAGCCTCACAATGGTGGGTGGACCTATCAGTGATTGTGTGCTTGTTTATTCAGGACACGGGTGGTGCTGTGGTCTAAACCACTGAGCCTCTTGGGCTTCCCAATCAGAACGTTGGCGGTTCGAATCCACGTGACCAGGTGAGCTCTGGTTGCTCTGTCCCAGCACCTGCCAACCTAGCAGTTTGAAAGCACACCAGTGGAAGTAGATAAATAGGTACCACTGCGGCAGGAAGGTAAGTGGCCTTTCCATGCTCTGTGGTTTGCATCACAGTGTTCTGTTGTACCACAAGCGGTTTAGTCCTGCTAGCCACATAATCCAGAAAGCTGTCTGCAGACAAATGCTACCTAGCTCCCTGGGCCTGAAAGCGAGATGAGTGCATTTGACTGGACTTAACCATCCAGGGGTCCCTTACCTTTACCTTTATTTTACAGTGGGTAAATAAAGAAAATAGGGTCAAGGGGTCCTGCATTGGAAGAAAAGTTTATGAGGTATGAATGCATCTTCCTTGCCAATGTGGAACCTCTGTGCTTAATAAAATGTTTCCACAATACAATAGTATTCTCAGACGATTCTGCTTTGAAAGAAAAGAAAGAAAGAAAGAGTTGCAAAGTTTCACTTTTTTAAACAATTACAGTATTTGTTACAGTATCCAAAGAATAATTCCCACACCCCTCATTCACTCCCTCATAGATGCCAAGATATAAAAGCAAGTTGCCTTCAAAGAGCTTTAAAGTAGTTTTTCCAAGGAGATTTTGGGTTTCGGTTGGAGAAGACTTTGTAAATTCATCAAGGGGCCAATCAACTCAGAAGTTTGGGAAGCTCTGCTGTAGATGTTGTGGGGCTTCAGCTCTCATCACATATACATTCAAGACGACAGTTTCATGGGAATTGAACAGAGCACAGTGACATCACAGTTCCTTGCAGTACAAGGGCGATTTCACACAATAAAAATAGGGCCCCCTCACCTCTTTCCCAAAGCTGGGAAAGGTAACTAGGCTTTGGGAAGGAGGTGGGAGGACTCTAGGACCTTGTCAGAGCCTCATGCTCCCTTCCCAAAGTTCAGGGCCTTGCTTAGTGGGCTGTGAGATGGTGCCTCCTTGTCTCAGCATCCCGTTCATGTGCACTGCTCACACAGCTCAAACTTCACCAGTCTACTTCGCTTGTAAGGTCCACTGGGTTTGATGGAATTATTATCAAATGCCATGATTTTTTAAAAGTGTAAGGGAATAGCTACTATTCTTGGCAAGCAAAAGTAATTATTTTCTGACTTAAATGTGTTACACACACACACACACACACACACACACAGTGCTATGTCATCTAGAGGGAAACTTTTAAAAACCAGGGAAAATAAGGAGGGAAACAAGGAGGAGGAATCTCTGGTGCAACATTAGAAGGAAAACAGTTCAGGAGACATGGAATGAGATTGCAGCCACAAATGGACCCTAGACGGCAGATTGCCCCCTGTGCATTAGCCCTAGGCACAGAGGGAGCAAGTAAATTGTGCTACTCTGGATATACTGACATCTGTAGCATCCACAGCACAGAAGGTGGTGCCCTGATACAGCTTCATCAGCAAATAGAGGCAGCTTCAGTCTCTCATGTGCCACATCAGTTGTGCCTATTAATTTGAATTTCTAGCCCACTGTAGGCACATTAAGCCCGTTAAAACATAGCCAGTGACTATTCAGTGCATTATAGCACTCTCCTGGCTGCAGGATAGAAGAAGGCAGAAAGGAGTCTGACTCTCTGAACTGAATGACATAATTGTTGAGGGAAATGCAGTCATAATGTGCTGGCCCCTTCCCAGTTCTACTTGCTACATCATTAAGATTAGGTTCACTTAGACTAAAGTAATGCAGCTCTATCTATAATGCAGCCAAATGTCTTCAGTCCCATCACCAGGATATTCTCTCTTAGACCAATTATGTGTTGTGCAATAGCTTTTTACAATCCTTCAATGTAGTACCAGGTGACAGCAGCTGAGATCACTGCCCCCCCCCCCCGCCGCCAGCCACACACACATTTTAAATTATAGATATGCAAAGCTAAAAAAGTAAAGGACCCACGGATGGTTAAGTCCAGTCAAAGATGACTATAGGGTGCGGTGCTCATCTCAATTTCAGGCCCAGGGAGCCAGCGTTTGTCCACAGACAGCTTTCTGAGTCATGTGGCCAGCATGACTAAACCACTTCTGGCACAACGGAACACTGTGACGGAAACCAGAGTGCACGGAAACACCGTTTACCTTCCTGCCACAATGGTACCTATTTATCTACTTGTGCTGGTGTGTTTTTGAACTGCTAGGTTGACAGGAACTGGGACAGAGCAATGGGAGCTCACCCCATCACGCAGATACGAACCGCCAACCTTCTGATCAGAAAGCCCAAGAGGCTCAGTGGTATGAACCACAGCACCACCCACTACACGTACAAAAACCCCTCATAAATACATACTATATAAACTATCACAAGACACTACAAAACAAGTTTACTCATAATACTTCAGTGGCCAATTCATAACCTTTTTGGCTTCTCATAATGTGTACAAAATAACTCAATGATCTAGACTCATCACAATATAGCCACACCAATAAAGCAAATACTCTATACATGTTAATACCCATATTAAATTGTCCTTTTGTATAATAAATAAATGGCATTGAACGCTGCTCAGGGCTTGTTTTTTTGTCTACTTCGCATGACTGAACCGTTTTTGTTAGTTTAACTATTGATGCAACACATTCTATAGGTTGTTAGTCCTTTCCTTTCCAGAAACTTTCTATTTCTGTCCAATCCTGTTCAAGCAATGACCAGCATTTTGTTAATTGTTCCAATAAGACCTCCAGAGGAAATGGGCAAGACTTTTTCTTTTATAGAAGAAAGTACATGGATGCATGGAGAGATGGGCCGACAGATATCTATTTTCCAAGATACAGTTCTTGAGGCAAAGGAGTGGTGACGTTTGACAGGTTTTAAATCTACCCATTTGTGGTAACTCTGACAGCCAAAAGTTCCAGCAATGAAGTGTACCTGAAAATGAAAAGTACTGCCATCTGTTCTCTGTAGTCAATAAGAAGGCAGGTTTCCAAATACTGATCTCATCTCCTCCAGTGTCAACAGAATTTCCTAAGATTTAATGAAGGACAGATTTTGCCCTGGAATACATGTGTGGCACATTGTCGCTAGTCGTTTTTAAAAATTTGCTAATAGCTGTAAACACAAATGAAGTCATTTGTGATTACGAAACCAATTTTATCAGAGTCAAATTTATGTTCTCCTCTAGGGCACTCATATGGGAGGCTGATGACTGGAGAGACAGAGACATTCTCAGTGTTTTCATGCCACGGCGATTGTACCACTATAATCTTATATAACACTTGCTGTGTACTTTAACACACTGCTACACTTTGAGCATCAATAGGAAAAAGGAATGACAAACAGATCCCACCCAGCTCTAATCTTGAGATGTGCATATAAAACATATTGCTTTCATCTGGTTAACTAAGCATAAAATTATTAGAGTATCAAACATGATAATCTTTCATCACACTTGTTAAGATACAGCTCCACAGTTTTTTAGATTATTCATTCCGTTAGCACTGATAAAATAAATATCTGGGAAAAACTCCATATGCCATTTTCCTTCACAAGAGCACCTTCTATTCGATAGCATTCCCAAGGAAGAGATTTAGAAAAATTTGAACTAAAACGCTGGTGATTTTTCAGGACACCTTAAATATATATATATATCATGCACACAAATTGTGGAAATGTGGAGAACCCGACTTAACATTAGAAAACTGAGGAACTGAGAGAAAACAGAATTGACCAATTCCGCCTTCCCCAACCCCATAAATGGAAGCTGGCATACTGAAGAAAAGCTCTTGCAGACTTAGGGCAGATCCATACCATACAATTAAAGCACACCCAATGCAGGCTGAAATCCCATGGTTTCTGCCCAAAACATATTGGGAACTGTACTTTGCTAAGGGTGTTGGTAACCTTTGTGTTATCAGCATCATGCTCTAACCAACTCAAGCCCCATCGTTATATGGAAAAGAAGCAAAACAACCAGCCAATTTGACCTGTGGGGAAATTCCTTATTGATTCCCCAAATGAGGCCCAGATCCTGTTTGAGCAAAGCGAATCCCCTTCGTCACTCCAATAAAAAATGTTTTTGGCTGCAGCCTTATGTAACAGAACATCCTGTCTCTAGTTAATTGTGGCACTCGGTGATGTCCCAGAGGGAAAATGGGGAGAACCACAACCATCTGCATAAAGGGAAGGGGAAAGGCCTGGCTGGGCCAATGAGTTACAACAGAAGCCACCAGACTGCTATGGCATGCACGAGTCTGATAAGGGACAAATGTATTCAAATTCCTTAAAAGGATTATCGGCCCCTGTAGCTGCTGCTGATCTCTGTAGCTTGTTGGTATTTGCAGATCAGCCTTTCTACACTAAGAAAACCCAGCAGCCTCTGAAACTAGGCACAGAATGCTGCATATTTGTGAGCGTAACCAAATCAATATTTAGAAACATGTCTGAGAACTGTCTTCATATTATGATTACTAGTCAAATCTGTTAGGAGGATGATAAGTTTATCTGGATCTTTTTATGATAGTCACCTGAGTGGTTCTTCAATGAAAAACTTGAAAGCAAAAAAATTACAAATTAGCAGTGGACCTCTAGACACTACGCATGAAGTCCTATTGCCCCCGGGATACACCCCAGAAGCCATATAATGCATAAGGTTGCTCTCTTTGAGAGGTATGTGAGAGAGAGCGCTCTGACATTAGTGAGGGAGACTAATGATTGAACTACATTAGGGGTTTTTTTAAGCGTTTTAAATACGTTATAACACCACGACACCAGATGGTGCTGTAGAGTTCCATCTTTCGGCAACGTGATTTTCCATTATGACGTTTACAACGCGTTTTCCTGAAACTTCTTGTGTTTTTTTTAATGTGTCTAAAGGCAAAGGTAAAGGACCCCTGACAGTTAAGTCCAGTCGCGAATGACTCTGGGGTAGCGGCGCTCATCTCGCTTTACTGGCTGAGGGAGCTGACGCTTGTCCGCAGAGTTTTTCCAGGTCATGTGGCCAGCATGACTAAGCCGCTTCTGGCGTAACAAGAGCAGTGCATGGAAACACTGTTTACCTTCCCACTGGAGTGGTACCTATTTATCTACTTGCACTGGTGTGCTTTTGAACTGCTAGGTTGGCAGGAGCTGGGACCGAGCAACAGGAGCTCACCCCATTGCAGGGATTCAAACCGCCAACCTTCCAATCAGCAAGCCCTAGGCTCAGTGGTTTAGACCACAGCATCACCCACGTTATGTGTCTAGATCCAGCCTAAATGTTTGACTCACTATTCCTGTCTCTGGGGCAACTCCTGTGGCTCTTTCCTTACTAACACCAAAGCACCAATATTGGTAGGGATGGGAAAATAGGCGTGTTGAGGACAATAACAGTGAGATCTGGGGTTTCTTTTAACAAAAACTGGAAAAGGATGGATGAGTATTCACTTCTGCCCTGCCAGCAACAGCCCAGCAGGGCATTGGATGAGACAGAGACACTGCTTTCATCTCTCCCCATACCCACAACTTTATGATTGGATGGAAATAAAATTACTACAGCACTGCCCTAGCTCAGTGTTGAAGGCAGAACCTATTTTCACAAGAATTCTAGCTCACAGCAATCCAAGTGAAAAAGTACTGCATGTGGTAGACAGGGAGAGTTTCCTGCATTTCCCCCTGACGTGGTCTTGCTGAAAATGCGCCTCCCTGGAGCTGCTATTTGCATCAGGAAGAACGCTCCCGGGAATAACAGATTTGGATATTCCACAAAAGAGGAAAGGTATCTTTTTATATGCGACGGCGGCAGCAAGAGTTTTGATCGCAGCAAATGGAAGAGTAATGAAATCCCCTCTATACAAGATTTGATCCAAAAGCTGGCAGAATATGCCGAATTAGATGGTTTATCAGAAAAAATAAAGAATAAATCAAAACAGGAATTTGTTTCAAAATGGGAGGTTTTCAAAGATTATCTGAAAAATAAATATAGTAGTTTAAATTCTGTTGCAGCATTCGAGGAACTTCAGTAATACTCGCAAGGTAGATATAAGAAATTAGATTTATTGAGAATAAGTTTAATTATGATAAAAGCGTATACTGGCAAAAAGTAATATGAATTTGAAATATGGAATAGACGGGAGGTTGGGTCTTTAGTGTTAAGATCAATAGATGTTTTATTGTTTGCTAAGAAAATTATGTGCCTATGGTTATTTTTGTAATTTGTGTGTAATTTGGTATTTGTGTGTGTGTGTTTTTCTTGTTGTAGAAATAAAAAACTTTTTTTAAAAAAAGGAAGAACGCTTCCAATGGAAGGTGAAGATAGTAAGAATCAAGGCTGGAATGAACCAATGAGAAGCAAGACACAATATCATGCACAGTTATCACCTTGAATTTAATTATTGTCTTCTGTTTGTTACCTATTTTCTACTTAAACCCGCCACTGATATTTAATTCTTAACATGGAAGGGAACCTGTTTTGTGCACGCTCACACCATTTTAATGAGTGGGCCTTTTAATCTACTTGAATTCCTTGTTCCTTTAAAATGTTATTTGGTGGTGAGTGTAATTAAGGATTTGTGGGATACGTTAATTTTAAATGCTAATCTGCTCTGATCTGTGAAACCTATCAGTGTCTCCTGAGCACCGCGTCATTGAATCATGAGAGCTGAGATACGGCACTGCGAGATTGAAGCACTTTTAATTCGGTCTTGTTGACCTTCCAGTGGCAATTTGAGAATGGCTGAAAAATGAACCCTTCAATGATAAGGCTGACTGTCACTGAAATTTAATTGTCCCCAGCGTTGGAGTGATTAGTTTTAGGGCCTTCCCTTGTCAATGCTTGAGCTGGCGTTGGTGGCATCAATAAACAGAATACTTTATCAGCTCTGACAGTTATGCCTGAGAGCTATGATTTAAGATAAACCTGTTTGCTGGAGAGAAGCACCTTGGATCCTATTGGTGTTTGGTTTGGTTTTTACTTTTTTGACTTCTAGGAAGTAGTAGTTCTGGCCCAGAGTCTGCTTTCCATGCTTCCTGCATCCTTGCAACCAGTAGCTAATTCCTGCGCTTAAAGGTATAAATGGGAAAACAAACAAAATGTCAAGGCTCATTATGGGAGGAAACACCAGACCTTAGTCCATAGCAAATTGAGTGGTGACTTTTAAAAATTATATATTTTTCCATCTATAAGATGCACTTTTCCCCTCCTAAAAAGTAACGGGAAATGTGTGTGCATCTTATGGAGCGAATGCAGGCTGTGCCGCTATTCCAGAAGCCAGAACAGCTGCGCAGCGCTCCCTCTAGCTGTTCTAGCTTCTGGCTTAGCCATGCGAAGCCTCCGCAGGGCACAGGGAGCCTTCATGTATGGATCCCAGGCTCTGGCCAGCTCTCCCTTTAAAGAGCTGTGTGGAGCATGTGCGTGGCTCTTGGGGCTTTTCCCCGAGGGAGAAAGGCAGCCCCTCACTGACGGGCTGCCCTTCTCCCTCCTTGGGGAAAAGCCTGCAAGCGCCGCACACACGCTCCTCGCGGCTTGTGAACGGGAGAGCTGACCAGAGCCTAGGTTGCATACAGGCTCTGCTCAGCGCTCCCTTTAAATAATAATTATTATTATTATTTTGCATTCCCCCTCTAAAAACTAGGTGTGTCTTATGGCAGGTGCGTCTTATGGAGCGAAAAATACGGTAGGTATATAAAATCCAGCACATGTCTACACACTTTGGTAAGCTGCTTAAACTTCAGGTGGATCTACACACAGGGGGAAAACCCCGCTATAAATAAGTCAGAAATTAGATCAGGGGAAAAACTATGGGAAATCACATAGAATTTTTTTCTGCTCTCGTGTCATCTGGTGTGGCATGTTTATATCACATTCAAATCGTTGTTTCTTTGCTAACGTAGCTGAGTCCTTTATTGGGTATAACAGATGCCTCACAGACAGACATATTGCACCATATTCATCGCTCCTGATCTAGACATTTGTGCAGAAGCAGCTTGTCCGGTGTGGTGGAGCTGTTGCATTAGCTTTCTGATCACCATTATGCTTACTTAGAGGGAAATGGGAGAAGCCAGGCAGTGTGGAGGTCAGTGCAGGGCAAACACACCAGCAGAGGCAATCTGATATTCCTGCTGGTGGATTTGCACTGCACCAATCTTCCCACCAAGACCGAATTAAAAGACGGTTGCTTCTTGGGAGAAAAGCAATGACAAACCTAGACAGCATCTTAAAAAGCAGAGACATCACCTTGCCAACAAAGGTCCGTATAGTTAAAGCTATGGTTTGCCCAGTAGTGATGTATGGAAGTGAGAGCTGGACCATAAAGAAGGCTGATCGCCGAAGAATTGATGCTTTTGAATTATGGTGCTGGAGGAGACTCTTGAGAGTTCCATGGACTGCAAGAAGATCAAACCTAGTTATTCTGAAGGAAATCAGCCCTGAGTGCTCACTGGAAGGACAGATCGTGAAGCTGAGGCTCCAATACTTTTGCCACCTCATGAGAAGAGAAGACTCCCTGGAAAAGACCCTGATGTTAGGAAAGATTGAGGGCACAAGGAGAAGGGGACGACAGAGGACGAGATGGTTGGACAGTGTTGTCGAAGCTACCAGCATGAGTTTGACCAGACTGCGGGAGGCAGTGGAAGACAGGAGTGCCTGGCGTGCTCTGGTCCATGGGGTCACGAAGAGTCGGACACGACTAAACGACTAAACAACAACAACAATCTCCCCACCACCTTGGTCCGTCCTGCAACCCACCAGCTTGGGAGTGTAATGGCTCCGTCCAACCCAGAAAGCGGCTTCTCCATCTGTGCTGTGCCCTGAACAATATGGCTCAAGCCCTCTCAACAGTCTTTGCAATAGTCCTTGAAGTGTTGGCCAAGGGTGGTGGTAACTGGGCTCTGCTTCAGAGAGGAACACCATGCAAAAATAACTCCAATGAATGGGCTTTGTAGAGCAGTAAGTGCCGTTTGGATACCTCACCTCACTCTTAGTGCTATGTGTATAATTATTCACCGATAAACTTGGTCTGAACCACCTCCTTTATTGTTGGGCAGATGAAGGACACCATTAAAATGTATGCAATGCCTCTGGCAGAGCCAGTAAATTATCTGTGCTCTCCTCTGGAGTGTCTAATAAATATAATAAGCATGATGATTAATCTAATCACCGAGTTGATAAGAAGCGGTAAACAATCCAGAATCCAAATGAATGCTTTTTGTCTTTTCTGGGACGGGGGTGGGAAATTTGATATCTAGTCTGCTCATTTTACCAGCTGGCAGAACAATAGAGTTCCCCTTTTCATTTCTTTTAAAAAAGATGCAATTATAATTGAGATATTCATACAGGTTTCACCAACGAGATGAAGAAAATTGCAAACGCTTCCCCCTCCCGAAGTCAGCATATACTAAATTAAAATCCATTGTCATAAATTCATTTCAGTTACATTTAATTCTGTGGTATTGTGGCGTGGGCGTTTTTCCTTGGAGTTGCAAATTTCTTATTAAACTCTTTTCCTATCCCCCCCCCCCCGATCCATCATTCCTCTGGATCGCTTGACCACATAAATGGAAGAATACTCCATTTGACACATGTGTCTTCCTGATAGTGTTATGAAATCCCAAACCTAATCTTAAGAGCAAAATCCATGTTAGCTGTCATGAAATTTCCCTCTCTGCAAAATTTTCCTTGGCTTTGCTTTATAGGGTGTTGCTTCAAACATAGCAGTACATACAATTCAACTGTGGGCCTGGAAGAATTTCAGATTTCAACTGGGAATCCTCCAAGGCAGAAGGGGGCAGGGCGTTGCTTTGCTGCATTAGGCTGTATCCACAGGCTTGTGAAACTAACCTTCACTGTAGCCTTTGTCATCCTGCACAAAAGACGTTCCACAAGCTGGTGTAATTGCTGTGATACAGGTAAAGGTAAAGGACCCCTGGATGGTTAAGTCCAGTCAAAGGTGACTATGGGGTTGTGGCGCTCATCTCGCATTCAGGCTGAGGGAGCCGGCGTTTGTCCACAGACAGCTTTCCGGGTCATGTGGCCAGCATGACTAAACCGCTTATGGCACAATGGGACATTGTGACGGAAGCTAGAGTGCACGGAAACATCATTTACCTTCCTGCCGCAGTGGTACCTATTTATCTACTTGCATTGGCATGCTTTCGAACTGCTAGATTGGCAGAAGCTGGGACAGGGCAATGGGAGCTCACCCTGTCGCGAGGATTCAAACCATAAACGTTCTGATTGGCAAGCCAAAGAGGCTCAGTGGTTTAGACCACAGCACCACCCATGTCCCGAATAAACAAGCACACAATCACTGATAGGTCCACCCGCCATTGTGAGGCTCAAAGCAGTGAAGACAATGCCTCCCAGCTGTTGCCACTGGCTGTGGGTTTCTTGTGATGTCACAAAAGCACTTGGCAACTGAGTGGATATAAAGGCAGGCTAAGGGGAAAGCCCTTTTCTATTTCCAGCAGGACACACCTGGCAATGGATGTGGCATTCAGCACTGCCCAGGTTTCTTCCACTTGGAGGAGGCAAACTGGTGAATGGAAGGAGGCAATCCTCTGGCAGTGGGATGCTAGGGAGCGATAATAAGGCAAGTTTGCTTGCTTGAAGGCTGCTGGTATCTGTGGTTGGAAGCTGGCGGACGTCTCATGATGGACCTAAGAGAAGCTGGCAGATGTTGGTGGATGGAAACCAGTGGCTTTTGGATTCAGAAGTTGGTTGGAGGCTACAAGGCTAAGCAGACTGATGTTTGTGGATGTTGGCTGATGAAAGTTCACCTTTGGAAGACAGTCAACAGAAGCCAGTGGATCTTTGTGGACTGAAGCCAGGGCAGGAATGTGAATGGATGTCATGTTTTTGGATGTCGGCTGGTATATGTTTGTGTGAGTAAATGGGAGGTTTCAAATGTGTTTGAGGCAGAATGGTGTTTGCATGTGCACAAATGTGATGTGTGAAAGAATAGATGAAACCCATGGAGGAGGGATATTGGTTTCATGGAATCAGGGAATCAGGGAATCGAGTTTGGGAGGGACCATGGGGGTCATCTAGCCCAACCCCCTACAATGCCAGAATCTTTTGCCCAGTGTGGGGCTCAAACCCATGACCCTGAAATTAAAAGTCTCATATATTTTGTGTTTTCATGTTGAAATGTTGTGAACTGTCCTGTGGTCTTTGGAAGAAGGGCAGTATTCAAATTTTAATAGCAGCAATAGTAGTAAACTTGCACTGGAGCTGGGACAGAGCAATGGGAGCTCACCCCATCACAGGGATTTGAACCACCAACCTTCTGATCAGCAAGCCCAAGAGGTTCAGTGGTTTAGACCACAGCGCCACCCGCGTACTGTTGTGATATAATGGTGACACAAAAAGAAAGCTGTAATGCACATGCAGGGAGAGGGTCATTGGTGGCATGCATGCAATGCACATTTCAGGGAGATGACCAAGCAACATCCAGCAACATTCATAATAAAAAAATTTGGACAAAGGATATGCATCTTAACACATTCTAAAGCAGGCACAGGCAAATTTGACCCTCCAGATGTTTTGGGACTACAAGTCCCATCATCCCTAGTCCATCATACAAGTCCCCATGTAGTCCCAACCATCTGGAGGATGTTTGCCTATGCCTGTTCTAAAGGCAGCATCAATGATGCAGGTTGCATATTCGAATGAATACATTACTGAGACGAGTTGCCCACTATACTTAATTGAGAGGTACTATTTTTTCTGTGTCCCTATATAATTATCAACTTCTCTTGGTGTCTTTTTTCTTTCATTGCAAGCAGCTGTGGGAAAGGGAAGGGGTTTGGGTTAGAGTTGTGGCACTAAGGGATGAGGTTAATGTGGGATGTAAGCATCAGGTGCAGTCAAACACAGCATTGCTAGAATAGACATGACGGTTTTCTCAGTCCTCCAGCTGGAACTTCCTGCTTTCCAGGACTGAGATGAAACTTCCTATGTGTAACTTGGGATGGGTGTGGCCTCTCCTGAAGTAAAATAACTAGAAACAGAGGCTGGTGACCATCTTGTCTCTCTTGTCTCTATTGATGCCATCTTAATAACAGCACTACTAAGATGCACCCTTGGCTCCAGGCCAAGAGAAGAATAGCGGGGCTTTCTCCCATAAGGAGATAGTCACCACATTTAAACTATGTTCTAACGTTTAAAGTCTGCCTTCTGGGAACCTTTGTGTGAACAGATGATTACTTGTCAGTAAACATTTTATACTTTACAGAAGACTGTGTGGCGTCTTATTTTAGGAGGGATTAAACGGGGGAAATACCAGGAAATATTTACAGAGACTCTAACGAGTCTGAGCTTATCTCCTGTGCGTGTGTTTAAAAAGGGGAATGTTAACTCTGCTGATTTTGTTGAACTTTTAAAGACAAGTTGGGACAATATATCTTAGACAATATATCCTTCCCCGCATCCCTAAACATTCCCTTTCCCTCATGGTGTTTCCCTGATGCAAATCACATACACACACATTAGATATTAAACATCGGGGTTTGGGAAGATGCAATGTCCCAGTCTGCACATAATGGCTTAGCATGAATGAGCAGAGAGTTGAAACTCTTTATAGGGAAGGTGTCCAAGGGTGGGTATTCTATCTTACTGAGCAGTGTGTGCAACAGTATGAATGTCATTTAGCTGTTGGGAGCTCAAAAAAGATCTAGCACCTGAAGCTCACATATTCTTCCTGAAATAGAGCTTTAGAAAGATGAAAATGTTGTTCCTGTCTTGTTAGATAAAGGGCAGAATATAAATTGGTTTTGATGTTATGAAACCATACTGACCTACATTTAGAAACAGCGTGTGGGTGGCTTATATTGATTTGTTTAATTAGCTAGATATTATGTTTGCTTTTTATTTAACAAAAAATAATAGAGCCTTGAGGCACCTAAAAACTGATAGATTTTATTGTGCCATAAACTTTTGAGATCTAGAGCCCATGTTGCCAGGCTGAGGGAGCATTATTCACCTTTAGCCAATAGGCATGCACAAGGCTTCAGCTTAGGGATGGCAGAATCAGTCCATTTGGGTTTCTCAGTTTTCCCCTTTCTGTATCTGTTTGTGATTTTTTAAAAAAACAATCACCAATCTACATGAAAATTCAGACATATTTTCATGCACATTTCTCCTATCCACACATTTCTTTGGGACAATTTAGCCTAAAATCCTTTTTTCCCCCCTTGCAAGCCATTTCCCCTAATGCAACCGCAACATGATTTTCTCCCCTATCCTTTGTCCAGAGAGAATGTAAGCAATGGGGTCAAATGGCCACAAAAGCTAAAGGGTCCAGAAAAAAGAAGTACCAGAGAAGAGTGGCAGAGCAAGCTAATGGAATATGCTGAAATGGCAAGACTGTCGGGAAAGATCAGAAACCAGGAAGACCAAGTATTCTTAAAAGACTGGAACAACTTTTTCACATATTTGAGAGACCACTGCAAACAGTTGGAATCATTGGCAAGGATACAACGACACTTGTAAAGTAACATGAATGTTGGATACTATGATTAGATAATAGATAGATTACAGTAAAAGATGCAGAAATAAAAATTAGAAATGGAACCCATGACTGGAAGGAAGGAGGTCTGAAGGTTCGAAAGAATCATTGTTTTAAAAAAATGAAATTGTTATGTTTGTTTTGCACAACCTTAAGGTAAAGGTAAAGGGACCCCTGACCATTAGGTCCAGTCGTGGCCGACTCTGGGGTTGCAGTGCTCATCTCGCTTTATTGGCTGAGGGAGCCAGCGTACAGCTTCTGGGTCACGTGGCCAGCATGACTAAGCTGCTTCTGGCAAACCAGAGCAGCGCACAGAAACACTGTTTACCTTCCCGCTGGAGCGGTACCTATTTAGCTACTTGCACTTTGACATGCTTTCGAACTGCTAGGTTGGCAGGAGCAGGGACTGAGCAACGGGAGCTCACCCCGTCGTGGGGATTCAAACCACCGACCTTTTGATTAGCAAGTCCTAGGCTCTGTGGTTTAACCCACAGTGCCACCTGCATCCCAACCTTTATGTAAAACCAATTTTAAAAATATATTTTTTAAAAAAGCTAAGGATTCCAGGAGATTTGGGACACTGCTTAACCCAGATATATAAAAATGGAGAGCCAGTTTCAAAACAGCAGCCACTGTATCGCATCTCATAGCCTGTAACAATCTCCTTCTGTTAGTTTCTACCCAAAATAAACGGAAACAAATCTGACCCCAAAATAGCAATAATCATCACCTTCTTTGTGTGGCTCCTCCTTGAGAAGTTCAGAGGTGGCAATACAAGAATGTGCTCCCCGACTGTGGAATGCTCTCTCCAGGGAGTCTTGCCTGGCACCTTCATTACATATCTTTAGGGCCCAGGCAAAAACATTCCTCTTCTCTCAGGCCTTTAGTCAATTAAACAATCTATGACTTTTTAAACTGCACATAGGTTCTTGTTTTTGCTCATTATTATGTTATATATATATATATATTGTGTTTTTATATTGCAAAGTGCCCTATGATCCTCGGATGAAGAGTGCTATAGAAATTTAATAAAGAAGAAGAAAGGTAGCTTATCTCCACTGAACTGCTGTTGCTGATCGATCCTGCTGTAGCATTTAGGCTCTGCATTAAAAGGCCTATTGCTACCCCTTTCATTTCGTAGCATTTTTGCCCCACATATGTTTTCTCATAAGACTTTTTGTCTGCTTGCCTGTAACACATTAGCACTACAGTCCTTCTGATGTATTTGTGTCAGGTCTAGATGAGTTGTTTTAAGATGGTTTGCAAATGCTTTGTCAAATATATAAATTGTAATGGGAATTGGGGTTGCTTGTGCATAAATTCCAAACTGCTCCCAGCTGTTGGGGTAGCTAAACCTTTCCCTGATTTGATAGCCCTTACAAGGCGACTGTCTCAGTCACTGGCAGAATCCGTCAGTGGGCGTTCCCTGAACTTCTTCCAACATAAAAGCTGTTTGATGCCAAGTCTCCGCCTAGCCTCCCTGCGCGGAAGTCTCCTGCGCAGAGTGGGCGTGGCCAGCGGCGGTCCTGGGCTCTCCCCGCTGGACCCTGTGGAAGGGTCTTGGAGCCCTCTCTCCGAAGACCTTCCCTGCTCCCCTTCCTTCCTGGTGTCACGCCGATTTCCTTCCCCAAGGGAAGTGTTCTCCCTCTCCCTGCTGGTCCCTTCTCCTGCATCATTGGAGAGCCCTACCTCCACTCTTTGCTCCGATGTCAGTTCCCTGACATAAATCATTCTCCATACCAAAAAAGGATTCTCTGGGTTTTATTGCCTAGAGGTATATGAATTAGATGGGGAAAGTCTTAAGCAATTGCTCACAAGACTGATGTTCTATCCTTGTTTTCCCCAGTTCAGGGCAATTTCAATGTAGCAGTAACCAGAAATCAATGTTGCTGCTGCTTCAATTTAAAGCTTTTATTGGAGAAGAGAGAGGTACTGTATTACATTGAAATAATCCTTGTTATCTACTATAATCGCTAAGCAAAACTCCACTTCTCTTGTTTAGCTGAGCTAAATATCACACTGACAATCACCGTTCTCTCCTACCTGACCATTACATTTTCACTCCTGAAGTAGTTTCCAAAATTTTGTGAACTACAAGTGGAGAAGTAAATACCATGTCTGAGTGGATGTAGCAGCAGGAAACAGGTTAGCTGACTGCTTTCCAACTGCATATTCTTAATGTGCCCCAGACATATTTTGTCTTCCTTTCACCTTGAGATATTATGAAACAAGTAGTTAACCTACATCTCAGACAATAATGTCTGGGAATCAGTGTGTTTTTACATAAGTAGAATGTGTCCTTTTATTTAAAATGCATCTCTGGGTGATTTGTGGGGCATAGGAATTCGTTCATTTTTATTTATTTTTTTCAAAATACAGTCTGGCCCACCACATGGTCTGAGGGACAGTGGACCAGCCCACAGCTGAAAAAGGTTGCTGACCCCTGGTCTACGTCTTTGCTTCTGGAACTAAGTTTTGAGTTCTGGTTGACATTTGGGGACTGGGTTTGGAAACTTGAAACAACAATTTGGGGATTGTGGACTGCTCTGATGGCAGTAGTCTCAGTCATGTGACACCAGTGGTGTAGCGTGGGTTGTCAGCACCCAGGGCAAGGCAAGTAATTTGCGCCCCCTAACCCGTGGATTTGCGCCCCCTAACCCATGGATTTGCGCCCCCTAACCCATGGATTTGCCCTAACCCCAGATGTTGCGCCCGGTGCGGCCCGCCCCCCCTGCACCCCCTACGCTACGCCACTGTGTGACACTCCTGGCAAAATGAAAAGAAGGACATCAACTTTTGTTTGTGATTCCTAGTTGTGATCCAAGCCACATACTCACTTGCTACAATTGCCATTTGTGGCTTGTAGCTACTGCATTTGCTATCATACCGATGATGATGATGATGATGATGATGATGATGATGATGATGACTCTGGGCAGCTCCCAACAGAATATTAAAAACACGATAAAACATCAAACATTAAAAACTTCCCTAAACAGGGTTGGCTTCAGATGTCTTCTAAAAGTCAGATAGTTGGTTGTTTCCTTGACATCTGATGGGAGGGCGTTCCATAGGGCGGGCGCCACCACTGAGAAGGCCCTCTGCCTGGTTTCCTCTAACCTCACCTCTCACAGTGAAGGAACTGCCAGAAGACCCTCGGAGCTGGACCTCAGTATGGGGGTGGAGACGCTCCTTCAGGTATGCTGGGCTGAGGCCGTTTAGGGCTTTCAAGGTCAGCACCAACACTTGTTCTTGGAAACATTCTAGGAGCCAATGTAGGTCTTTCAGGACTGGTATTATATGGGCATGCATTCCGTTTCTGTGCAGGCGGGGGGCGGTCACGGTGAGTGAGAGGGGGTTTGCAGTGCATAGGCCAGCTACGGTGGATTTTTTTTGCATGCATTTCATGTTTTCCTTGGGCAGGGGGAGTGACTGGGGGGTGTTGGAGAGTGAAAAGGGGGGTTGCAGGGTCTGGTCCAGTGCACGGGAAGAGTTTTTGAGCGGGCAGAGGAGGCAGGAGTGGGTTGGACTTAGAGAGCGAAAGATGGGGTTTGCACTGTTAGGATCATCCTACTCTCATGTGGGACGCGGGTGGCGCTGTGGGTTAAACCACAGAGCATAGGGCTTGCCAATCAGAAGGTCGGCGGTTTGAATCCCTGTGACGGGGTGAGCTCCCGTTGCTCGATCACTGCTCCTGCCAACCTATCAGTTCGAAAGCACGTCAAAGTGCTTAAGTAGTTAAATAGGTACCACTCCGTTGGGAAGGTAAACGGCGTTTCCGTGCGCTGTTCTGGTTTGCCAGAAGCAGCTTAGTCATGCTAGCCACATGACCCAGAAACTGTATGCCAGCTCCCTCGGCCAATAAAGTGAGATGAGCGCTGCAACCCCAGAGTTGGTCACAAATGGACCTAATGGTCAGGGGTCCCTTTACTTTTACTCTTGTATAGGTCCCTGGCAGAGACACATGCCTGACTGGAAAGTTCTTTCCCTCCTGGTTGAGAGCAGCGGGAGGAGAGAGAGTTTTTGGTTTTTGCAAGGACAGAGGCAGGTGGGTCTGAGGCAGAAACGTGGAGACTTAGAGTCATTATAATGAATTGAAGTCATTTCTGCACCAGGTAAAGTAATTTTTAGCCCTCCAATTCCCCTCTGACCGGTCCCATATTTTGCCTGACCTGTCCTTTATTTTGTTCAACCAAAGGTCGCAACACTAGGGATGGGGGTTAATGGTCTGTTCACTGCATGATTTTGTCTGAATCAGACCTGATGTGCTCTTTCTCAACAATGGACATGCACACACAAGGAAAACACACACACACACACACACACACACACACACATGCATTGCCTGTCACACTGCCAACTAGACAGCTTACCTTCTGCAGCCGGCCAAAATGTGGTTTCAGTCGATTCTGTCTTTATGCCTCTGAGCTACTAATTTAGAAATGCTAGGTTTCCCCTTGTTTTTTTTCCTAAGCTGTTTGCTCTTGTTTAATTCTGTTTTATTGAGTTACAGCACAGCAAACACTGCTTCAGGCCTTCCTACTTCGCTTTCAGTTCTTGCAACATTCTAAACATGGTCAGGTGTTTATATATATATATATATATATATATATATATATATATATATATATATGCAGCATGTGAGAACAACAAGGTTTATAGCAGGATCTGATTCTCTTCTTATGTCTGTTGGGCAGAAAGGATCATCCCTAAATGGCAAACACATGACGCACATCTTGTAAATCACTCGTTTGAGTATGCACTAAGTTTAATGAGATATACCAGGCACAGGCAAACTTGGCCCTCCAGCTATTTTGGGACTACAACTCCCATCATCCCTAGCTAACAGGACCAGTGGTCAGGGATGATGGGAGTTGTAGTCCCAAAACATCTGGAGGGCCGAGTTTGCCTATGCCTGAGATATATGATATCTACACATTTTGTGTATTGTTTTGGAAAGTGTGACTATGGTTGATTCACCTTTAAATAAGAACTGAATTGAAATTCTCCCCCCTCCCTTCTGAGATCTAATAAAAACTTATCAAAACAAAACATATTTATGAACGGGCTGTTATTTGCATCTGCTTAGGAGATTCCCAAAAGAATGGATTGTAAATATGTGTAAGAACCAACTTTTTAAACAGTAAATAAGGTGAGTAAATTTGTGATTTAATTGTCCTCCCTCCCTCTTTCTCTCTCTCTCTCTCTCTCTCTCTCTCTCTCTCTCTCTCCCTCCCTCCCTCTCTCTGTAGAAGTCTCCTTCAATTTCAGAGCACCAAAATGATATGAAGTATCAGAATAATAAGGCAGACATGTAAGGAAACAAGAGGCTGATTGCGTAAAGATGGAAAACCGAAACTGAATATGAACAAGATCACTTTTTCCACAGCCCCTTGACCCTTGTGGTCAATTAAAAAATGGTTTACACGAAAATAGAAAAGCTGAATAAGGTTGAGGATGTGTATAGCAGGGCTTCCTCAGATTCAGATGATGTATGGATCTCTTATTACTTGGGGAATCTCAGAAAATATCCCTGGGTAGGGATTGAACACCTGGGTGGGTGGATGCCATTTTATGATGAAGTGCTGGGTGGATAACAGGAGGATAAAATATTGCCTTCATTCTGTGTTTTGGAATTCTGATATAATATTGCTACATTTCAAAATGAAAATATGATTTTTAAAAATAAATTTAAAAACCTATTCTGTGCAGATGAGATGGAATGCCAGGCTGCAGTTGCTTAATTTGAGCACCTTCATTTCATTGCTGCTGGGCTATACTGTAAATCTCAAGCATATTAAACACCCATTAAAGCCTTATTATTAGTCACCCAAAGCCGAACTTTCAAGCAAGCGCTGAGAAATAATTTTACCTGCAAGGTCTGCTGCTTTGGGAGAGAGCTGTCACTCCAGCCCCCTCCTTAAGGCAGCTATTTAGTCCTCGTAGCCTATTAAAATATTCTAATCCCCATGCTAAGCATATGTTTTGGATCAGCAGGCCAAAAAACTACCAGCTTTCATTATCATATTGAAATCAGCACAGAAGGAGAAATGTCTTTATATGTGGTCTATCAGTTTGCCAGTTTCCCCAGCATGTCAAAGACTGAGATTCAGGAAACACGGCTTGTTGATGTCATCAGGCAGGGTCTGGTTCTATCACAGAGTTGTTAACTCCTGGATGTAATAAATCAGATACATAGATTGCTTCTGAGAGTGTTTCCAGCAGTCAAGAGAAAAAGATGGAGGCATGGAGGTCTGGGGGGGGAGGGGGGACTGGAGGGAGGAAGAAAATTAAGAAAAAATAATGGGGGGCTTTGCTCTATTTCTTGGTGGTGCATTTTTTTCCTTTGTGTTTCTTAGTAGAAAAAAATAGATTTAAAGTATCTCGTGCAGCATTTTTCAGAATTATGAGTTAGATTATTTAGTTTTTAAAGCAGTGCTTTAGACGTAGATGTTGGTAAACTCCCAGGAATTTAAAGGAGGAGACTCTCTCCACACAGCCCCCCCCCGATATACAACGGGGCAGGTTCCCCTCTCTTCCTCCAGAAGTCCAACACCATCTCCTTTGTCTTGCTAATATTTAGGTGCAAGTTATTCTCTAAGCACCATGTAGATACTTGATGAACCTCCCCCCTGTATGCTGTTTCATCTCCGCCTGCAATTAGGCCCTTTATGGTAGTGTCATCTGCAAACTTAATAATTACTGTGGATGGATCAGATGACATGCAGTCATATGTGTACAATGAGTACAGGTAGGGATTTAAGATTAAGATTATTTCTTCAGACCTTCCTTTGATCAGTAACCAGTGCCCATTGGACTGATAGGGCAGAAGACAGAGAGGTCAACAGTAGAAGGGGTCAGACCCAATGACAGAGCCACCTAATTCTACTTTTGCCCCATCCTCCTCCCTGCTGACTTTTAGGAGGGGCAACATTGAGACTAAGGAAAAGGAAGATGATAGGAAGTTCCACCTTCTGGGATGGTTGTAAGGATGAAGAAGAAGAAATTCTAGCTGCAGGGTGCGATACTCTCCCCAATGCTTTTCAACATCTTTATGCGCCCCCTCACCCAGCTTGTCCGGAGTTTTGGGTTGGGCTGCCATCAGTATGCTATCTGTTGATGGATGGCCACCCTGACTCGGCCGCAGACACACTGACCAGATGTTTGGAAGCTGTGACTGGATGGTTACATGGGAGCCAATAGAAGTTAAATCCTTCGAAGACAGAGGTCCTTTGGCTGGGTCGGGATGATATGGGATTGGGGAGGCAACTCCCATCTCTTGCAGGGGCGCAATTAGTGCCAGCACTGTCCATTAAGAGTTTGGGTGTAATCTTCGACACTTCCCTTTCCACAGAAGCGCAGATTGCAGCTATAACAAAGACAGCATTTTCTTATCTCCGCCCAAGCAGTTGGCTCCTTACCTCTCTCGCCCTGACCTAGCCACTGTGATCCACGTGACAGTCACCTCCAGACTGGATTATTGTAACTCGCTCTACATGGGGCTGCCCTTGAGACTGACCCAGAAACTCCAGCGGGTGCAGAATGCCACGGCGAGACTCCTTACGGGGTCCTCACTGTGGGATCACACTGCGGGATCTGGTGGAATGCTCTGTCACAAGAGACTAGGGCCCTGCGGGACCTGACATCTTTCCGCAGGGCCTGCAAGACAGAGCTGTTCCACCAGGCCTTTGGACCCCCTCCTTTGGTAATTCTTCACAGAACTCTAGCCCAATGGTTGCCATCAATTTGATTTGAACTAATTTTATAATGAATTGATTTTATAATGTTGTATTATTTTACTGTTGTTAGCCACTCTGAGCCTGGCTTTGGCTGGGGAGGGCGGGATATAAATAAAATTTATTATTATTATTATTATTATTATTATTATTATTATTATTATTATTAATGATTTGTGGTTCTGGTGTTATTTTTATAAATGTAAAGAAGTATATGAACTCCACCTACAGTATGCTCACTTTGTATATCAAATATGACACAATTGTTGTAAGTCTCCAGCCTTCTCTGCTTCCAAAAGGAACCAAACCAAAGAAATGCTGTCCCTGGAGTGAGCTTCTCATCCGTCTGAGAAATGGGGAGCATGCAGCACTACGCTGCCTTTGTGGTTCCTTCCTTTTATTGTTATATGCCAGAATCACACATCTGAAATACTTTCTGTATCCCTGGACGATTGCAGCAAAATAGGACAGCTGGTTTTCATTCCCTTTGTGTTATGTCATCCTCCATTCTAGGTTTGGCAAAACTATGCTGGGTATCAATGTTCCGTTCTTATGCATAGTCAGATATTGCTATATTTATGCTGCAAGAAAACTTTCCTAATGAAAAATAATTTGTCAAAATGCATTCTGAGTTTTTGGTTTAAGGATGGGCAAGGCATTCAATTCAGTTCACATTTTTTAGGAGAACTTAGCACACTTTCCAAAATTAAATGAAAACCAAAACGCAGCCATCCTATCAAATACTCTTTTCCATATTTTGCAGTTCTCCATCCAAGCACTGTGTATAAAAATACACATATTAGTGAAAGTAACATACAAAATTGTATTATTTTAAGGGGGTATTTTTTAAAACAAAAACCTAGGTATATGTGTCAAATGACATACAAAAATATGTTCACACTAAAATGCTGAAGAATTTTCATAAGGATTTAAGCAATCAGTCAATCAATCAATCAGAAATTATTGCAAAAAATGTGGATTGAATATCTGATTGGAAGAAAGGAAAACAGAGAAAACTGGAATGTGGCAGATCTGTCCATTTACTTTGAATTATACAGTGAAGATTCCCTGCAATGGTAAACATAATCCAAAAAGAGTATCAGCCTAAAGTAGGAAGTCCTTCCTTTTAAATTTCCTAAGGAAACGTGGGACATTCCAGGATCAAATCAGAAACCAGGATGGCTTTGGGACTCTCCCTGGAAGATAGGGACACTTGGAGGGTCTGTCATTATAACCTACATGCTTTCAATCTGGAAAGCTATTATTTGTTTTCTGGATACGTCCAGAAAAATCCAGACATGTAGCAACCCTAAAGAATGCTAGGGAGACATGGCAAAACCTTAGAGGAACATCAAAACAAAAAACAACTAGAGAATGGATAATATTCAAGAACTATGTAAAACTTTATTGTACAAATAATTCCATATTAGCAGAAATTGAGTGATATTTGTAAAGAAAATGATTAGAGGAATATATACAAAATAGAAAGAAATGATATTATGCAGTACAAATCTGTGTTAAAAATAATGTTTATATTACAGTATAATGAGAAGAATGGGAAGGATTGTGTAGATGAACACTTTTATTGTGTAAATAATGTTGTTTTGTCTTTTCTTTTCCTCTTTTGATTTTTTTCTACTTCGTATCTTTATTTCTTTATTTTTTTCTTTTCCTCTTTTTTGTTCCTTTAAAAATCTTCTATTCTCTACATAATTTTCTTTTTCTTCATATGTAAAGAGATAGCATATAATGTTTGTATAGATATGTAAACTTTTAATCAATAAAGAATTTTTTTTTTAAAAAAAACAACCCTGCCTTTCTTGAACAAAGAAAGCTTGTTTAACCCTGGGTTGATGCTTTTGAATTATGGTGCTGGAGGAGACTCCTGAGAGTCCCACGGACTGCAAGAAGATCAAACCTATCCATTCTGAAGGGAATCAGCCCTGAGTGCTCACTGGAAGGACAGATCCTGAAGCTGAGGCTCCAATACTTTGGCCACCTCATGAGAAGAGAAGACTCCCTGGAAAAGACCCTGATGCTGGGAAAGATTGAGGGCACAAGGAGAAGGGGATGACAGAGGACGAGATGGTTGGACAGTGTTCTTGAAGCCACCAGCATGAGTTTGACCAAACTGCGGGAGGCAGTGGAAGACAGGAGTGCCTGGTATGCTCTGGTCCATGGGGTCACAAAGAGTTGGACACGACTAAACAACTAAACAACAACAACACTGTTTGTTCATCCAGCCCAGTATTGTGTGCTGTTCATTTCAGGAAGAGGTTATTCTAAATCTGAGCCAGCTCATAACAACAAGCAGAAATCAAAATGGTGGGGAGCAGAAGGGAAACAGGAATGGGAAAATAAAATTTTTGGGGCTGGGGGATAAAATACAAAAATGTTCAGACAGCAGGGAACCTTTGGGGAAGAAAAGATGGCAGCCACCACTCTTTCCCCACCAGTAATGTCTCCAGGGGCGTATGAAGGGGAGGCAGAGGGGGTGGTCTGCTCCAGGTACCACTTGGGGGGATGACAAGATGGCCCACTGCTTCCCCCCAGCTGTAGAGTGGCTGAGGGCGCACACAGAGTCAGTATGGGCGCCGCTCGCGCAGTGTCCACATGGGCTGCTGCTCGCGTGCACCATCCATACGGGTGTCCATACTGGATGCCACGCGTGCGCCACCGGGCAGTTTGACCTGCCCCTTGGCGTCCCGCAACAGGTGCCAGAGAGGGTTCCTCCGCCACTGAATGTCTCTAGTATGATGCTACAATGTAATTGAACTACTCCAGTGGGTAGCTAGTGAATTATTCCAGTGGGAAAATGATGGGAGAAGGTTTCGATCGCCTCACGGGACACAATTTATTTAAAATGACAAGCTATTTAACTGTCACTGTAGCTCCAGATTTCTTTCGAATCAAGGTACCCAGATTCATCACCGACAGCGAAGCAAAACTGTGGTCCTTTCTGTGCAGAAGAAAATAACTTTCCAAACTTACTAGGAGAAGGAAGTTCTGTCCATTCATTTAAAAGGATAGATTGCCACAGTGCGAAAATTAATCAACTAGTTAACATTTCAAAACTGAGAAAGATTACAACTGATGAGATTTAAAGTCCCTTCACACACCCCTAAATACCACCCCCCAAAAATAATTATCCTCTGCTTAATGAAACATCAACTTGTCTGCAAAGGTAGAAAGTCATTTTGACAGGTTCCTGTTGATGCTTCTGTGCTTGCTGAAAAGCATTTAGCCACCAAGGGCCCCTATCACTCATTTATATATTTATTTTTCTTAAATAAACAAGTTGATGTAATTATATATATTGGGGGGTGGGGGGGTGGAAACAACCTGGCTTTTATAATATCCATCAGAGAAGAGGAAAATGTCTGTTGATTTTGCCTCATTTTCAAGACAGGCAGCCAAAGAGGCATGTCATAAATCCATAAAGTACCACTTTAGCTATAACAGAAGCTTTTAATGAGAGACTTGGGGAAATATTTCAATTCTGTTCAATAAGGGACAGATCAGGCAGACTACTCTGCAGATGGCAGGATGCTTCCCCTCCCCCTTTGGGGCCAGATGCACATGCAAATAGGGAATGAAGTTGTCAATCAGTCATCATGAACGCACCGTGCAATCTGTCACTCAAGCTGCGCCAGGGAAGCCAGAAGAGGCTCACAAGACTGCAGCACTTGCGTATGATCTGCGATTCAAATGGATGCTTGTGGTGTGTGTAATGGCAGTGGAGGTCCTCCTTGCTCAACCCTGTGCTTCTGTTATACAAAGCCCTGGGTCTGTAATGAAAGGGATGTCTGAGTAGGCAGTGTAGCATAAACTTTAGAGTGTTAATCCCCCACACTTTCTGGGTTTATCATGAATTACATCTGACCGCAGTAAAGTCCCATAACAACTTCTGAATGCTAATACTGAGCTCAGGTCCACAAAGTGAAGCGAGCACATTGTCAGGCTCCGGGAAAGCCACTTCTGATCCTGGGGAGGAGGTGGGGTTGCGGGCTTCATGCCCACCCCACGTGCGCGGGGGCTGGCTTCAGCCCCCGCGAGACCGAGGGAATCCTGGCTGCGTCGCCCACCCCAGCCAGCCAATCGGGTGGCTGGGGGGCATGGCCTGCCCTATTTAGGGCCGGCACGGCCGGGGCTCGCCCTCTTTTCACCGTGCCAGCCAGCTGATTTTCCCACCCTCCCTCCCTTTAAGTAGGCTCCTGACTTTGCTATGGGCTTCGGTCGGTCGCTGCAAGGGGCCTGGTAGGAATTTTTCCCAATTGGCAATTTCAGCCAATCGGTTTTTCGCCTACCTCGTAGCAACTCGTCACAACTCCTCGGTATTGGCGGTTAGACATTGGTAAGAAGGGGTTAAGAAGATGTGGGGGGGAGGAAACGCCATCACCTCCCCCAAGAGCTAAGGGTAGTCCATTAAAGGATTCCGGGGGGGCGTGGCCCTGTCCGAAACCTATGGAGGTGTGGGCCTAAGGCACGCCCCCGAGTGGTGACCCAGGGGAGCTCCTAGTTGACGTGCCTCAGCAGGACTCCCCCTTTTGGTGTTAACCAATCGGGCTGGAGCCGGTTAGTCAATAGGACCAATGCCTAAGCCAATACCTCTCATTCCTGAAATCAATAAAGTTGTTGCCTAATTTGCCCATTTAACCTTTTACTTGATGTCCTGTGTCATTATTTCTCCTTGCTGGGGAGCGGGAAGTCGCCACGCAATCAGCTTCCTCCCTCCATGGCAGTAGATAAGCAGAACAAAGGAACAGGAGTCTTCTTACCAATTGGAAACTTTAATAATCACAGCGAGAGAACAAAGAACCCATATCCTAGAAAAGCAGTGCTCCCAATTAAGGCTTCCCCTTATGTCCCTATTAATCTACATCACTTCTACGTCTTGTAATCTGAGCTTGTACCCTCTGCGCTTTCTGTTCTGAGACATTCAGAGCTCCTCTTGACCTTGGGGAGAGTGGATGAATGCTTTCCCGAGACAGTGAATCTGTTAACCCTCTCTCTCCCAGTGTTTCTTCTCCTAGCTGTTCCCCATCCAGTATTTCCCAGCTTCTGCTATCTGAACTATGTCCCTCTGCAAACCACTGTTCCAAATCTATACTGTCCTCCTGCTCTGGGAAGTTTGAGGATCAGGAGCAGGGGGAGAGGGAGGCTCCCACCATTCCTCCTCATTGCAGCCCTCCTCAGCACAGTCCCTGACATCATGCAGAATGCATTTAATCCAATATTAAACAGCCACATCTATGTGAGCCCACTGGATCAGACAATGCCCAACTAGTCTTGCCTCCAGGTTTAAGCTGTAGGTTAGGGTTGCCATGTGTCCTCTTTTTCCAGGACACGTCCTCTTTTTCAGGGGTAAACATTCTCGTCCTTTGTCGTCCCCTTCTCCTTGTGCCCTCAATCTTTCCCAACATCAGGGTCTTTTCCAGGGGGTCTTCTCTTCTCATGAGGTAGCCAAAGTATTGGAGATTCAGCTTCAGGATCTGTCCTTCCAGTGAGCACTCAGGGCTGATTTCCTTCAGAATGGATAGGTTTGATCTTCTTGCAGTCCATGGGACTGGGTACCTTGCGTCAATTGAAGCAGCAGAAACTTTCTGACCTGGTGGCAGTGACTAGCTTTGGATTTGAGGGCATTTGAACAGATTTGTCTTTTCTAGTCCAACCAAGTTGCAATGCAGGAAAATGCAGTTGTTGCAGACAAGGATCGAGCCTGCAACCTGGACATTATCAGCACCACATTCTAACCAACTGTGTTGGAACTCCACTCGGCCAAGCCGATAAGGCCTCATCTTCCTCCGAGCTGAGCCTTTGAAATCATCTCCAACGTGTTTAATGACCTGAGCCTTTGATAAGGCGTCAAGCACATTCTATCCAGCAGGGTTCCCAGCAAAGGGAAGAGACGAGAGGTTTGGCTACATTGTAAAGAGTTTTATTTCTATACTACGCAGAACAGAAAAGACACCCTCTCTCTATGAAAGCAGAGAGCAACTGAACAAAGGAACAAAGGAACAAAGGAAACAGGAAACCACTAACGTCATATCCCGTCTCCCCTCCCGTGAGACTGCAAGGTCTCTGGAATGTAAACAGAGTCCTGTGACTCCCAGCAGCTGCTCAGTGAGAAACAGAAACTAACAAACTGAGCTATCCAGGATGGCGGAGGTAGTGTGTTTCTGAATACCAGCTGCTGAAAACTGCTATTGCACTCAGATTCTGCTTGCAGCCTTCCCATGGGTATCTGGGTGGTCACTGTGAGAACAACATGCCGGACCAGATGGACCTTGGGCTTGGTCCAGCAGGACTCTTCTTATGTTTGTATGTGAATCAGGCCAAAAGTTATGATCTGCCTTCAAATCCCAACCTCCTTAACTATGCCCTGGATTCAGAAAATCCTTATCCTTGGATGAGTCCAGCCAAGTGAAATGTTATTTCTGGTTCAGACTGTTCTAGTCTGTTTAGCAGCAAACTGAATTTTCGTCCAAGCTACTGTATATGCAGCTGCCTCTTGTGAACCAGATCTTGCAACCTTTCATAAATGTGCTTTATTGGGGCTCTATTTGCATTGAGATAAATGTGTGAAAACCTAGAGCAGCTGTAGAATTACATGCCCCAGAAATCCATATTACATGAAGGCAAAGCAATTCAAAGAGTGTGGCAGAAAAGATTTCCCAGTGCTAAACTTTATTGAATAGTGGAAGTTCTTTGTATGGATTCCAAGGGACAGACTGAAGGTGTGATCTCCTGTTACTTTCTCAGCTCAGCAATGAATATGCATCTGTTCCAAATCCAAAATCTCTGCATGGATTTTTGACCATCATTCTGTTGAGCACAAGTGAATCTGGTTCACAGCACAGTAACCCAACCTTATGCACAGCTACTGAGAAGTAACTGCTACCCACTTCAATGTGTGTTTAACCCCTTTGCAGATACTTTGATGCATACTCCTCTTCTATGGACAGCGAGAAGTTGCAGGAGTGCAGAGTTGACCCAGTTTAACATGCCAGTACCTTGTCTAAGCTGCTAGTTCTCCGTGACTGACCACACATGTTCTTCTATTGGTAGCTATGCAGCCCAGAGTTTTGAAAGGATTGAAGGATTGATGTAGAAAACAGTAGCTGATAAAGGCTTTCTGGGAACTGATATACAGTGGTACCTTTAGTTATGAACTTAATTTGTTCTGGAGGTCCATTCTTAACCTGAAACTGTTCTTTACTAGAGGCGAGCTTTTGCTAATGGGGCTTCTTGCTGACACTGTGCCGCCAGCACACAATTTCCGTTCTCATCCTGGGGCAAAGATCTCAACTCGAGGTAACTCTTCCAGGTTAGCAGAGTTTGTAACCTGAAGCGTTTGTAACCTGAGGCGTTTGTAACTTGAGGTACCACTGTATAATCACCTGAAAAAAATGTTTAAAATAACTTTTGTAAAAAAACCCAACAACCCAGAAGCCTTCTTATTAGGAATTGTAGGTAAAGGTAAAGGGACCCCTGATCATTAGGTCCAGTCGTGACCGACTCTCGGGTTGCAGCGTTCATCTCTCTTTATTGGCCGAGGAAGCCGGCGTACATCTTCCGGGTCATGTGGCCAGCATGACTAAGTCGCTTCTGGCAAACCAGAGCAGCGCACGGAAACACCGTTTACCTTCCCACCGGAGCGGTACCTATTATCTACTTGCACTTTGATGTGCTTTCGAACTGCTAGGTTGGCAGGAGCAGGGACCGAGCAACGGGAGCTCACCCCGTCGCGGGGATTTGAACCGCCGACCTTCTGATCGGCAAGTCCTAGGCTCTGTGGTTTAACCAACATCCAAAAGGAGCAGGAAAGACTTTTAATGCATGCAACAGCAGCAACACGGATGCTACTAGCCCAAAGATGGAAAGAAGAAAGAGTCTCTACCAGAGAGGAATGGCAAACTAAGCTTAAACTATGCTGAAATGGCAAAACTGACCGGAAAGCTCAGGGACCAAGAAGACAAGGAATTCAAGAAAGAATGGGAAAAGTTTATAATTTATTTAGGAGACCACTGCAAGCAGATGAAAACATTAGCAGGATTTTAATCTCACTTGTAATGTAACAAATACTATGGATAATATGGATAGATATAAAATATAGACTACAAAATAATGTGCAGTTGAAAATGTTGACAATAGGACCATGGAGGGGATGGGGGAAAGTCTTGAGATTCAGCGTAATCTCTTTATATGGATGTGTATTTGGTATGGCTATAAATTTATATTGTAAAATCAAATAAAAATGATTTTCAAAAAAGAGAAAACAGTAGCTGATCACTCGTGGAATGGCACCAGTCTGTGGACCATCATCTTGTGTGACACCATTGTAGAAGACAACACAGAACTGGAACAAGGGTGTAGAACTGTACTACTTTCATGAAATTCTCTATGGTACCAAAATTGCTCCATAAACGTTCCATAATAGTTCTTAGAGTATTCTACAGTATCGAATGTCATCACAGCATTATTTATTTAGGGGAAAAAAGCACTGAATAGCCATATTGAAAGAGGCAAAGGCTATGAAAATGAATGAGGTTATAGAATGGCAAGCAATACTTTGTGCCAGAAATAACATCCCTCTCCCCTCCCCTCCGCTGGCCTCATTTTCAGTTCAAAGCATGTGTGTTTCCTAATTGAGGATGATTTAAAATGTGACTTTTATAAATTCAGTCCAGAGATTGGGTTCCAATGCTTCTGGCTAGGTACTTGCAACACAATCCAAGGAAAGGAAATGTTCTGCAGAAAGATATAAGCATCTTATCTGCTAACAGCTCACCCCAGCCATATTTACTAGGTGAAAGCACTTGTGTAGACCTTGCTTCTCCCAGCCAACTCTCCCATCAGCTGTATTGACCTGACATGAACTAGACAACTCAAACGGGGTGGGAGACATCTTACAGATATAAGCATGGGAGATCAGAAGCAATATTCCTAATCCTGGCCATTGAGAACAACCTACAAGTGTCTTCAGTGGAGATTTCCATGGTCATACCAGAATTTTCAGGTGCGGTCTACTCCATCACAATGAGAGAAGTTCATGTGAGCAAGATAAAATCAAGTTACACGGTTATCTGTGATGTTGTGGTCCTGATGCTAAGGTGGAATGTGGAAAATCCAAGCTGAAACCCTCGCTTTCCGATGGAGCTTAGCTGGTGAGGTTGGTCAAAATATTAACTTTGAGTCTTTCCCCAACATGGTGTCTTCCAGATCTTTTGGACTACAATTCTCATCATCCCTGGCCATGCTACCTGGGCTGATGTGATTTGCAGTCCAAAAAATCTAGAACACGGACATCCAACTCCCAAGAGGTGGCTATCTACTCACAGAATAAAAAACTTGGGGGTTCAGGTCAAAGTTGTTTTAGAGGGGCAGGTCAGAAATGTTGAGCTTTCTTTAGGGGGAAAAGGAAAAAGTCACTCACCAAAAGATTGCTCAGGAAACAATCAGCCTCACAGCAAAAACTCTATCTTCCATTCTAGCGATCATGCAAGAATGGAGGAGGAGGCAGCGGCAGATGCCCTTTTTCCCCCGCAAAGGGACAAGAGCCTGTGATCGACCGCGATCGACAAAAACCTCCCAGGGGATTGACCAACCAATTGTGGTCGACCGGTTGGACAGCCCTAATCTAGAAGCTGCCAGGTTGGAGAAGGCTGGCCTAATGTATCTCCAAAAGTTATTGGGGAACTACAGTGTCACCCTGAGCAACTTGAAGAAAGGGCAAAAGCAAATGTAATGTAATGGACAACCATGGCTCGTATATCATTGAATGCAATGTTTTCTCTTATTTGTTATAAACAGGAAAGAGAAAGGATCTGTTCCTCATCCTACCAGTCAACCTGGACTTTGGTATATGTAAATTTCATAAGCCAAACTCTGAAAGCAGCATTGGCACGAATCCAGAGGTTTGATTATTTCTGTATCATACATTTCTAAGAAGGAAGTTGTGGTGCTGTGAAGTGCTGGGTGCGGAGCTGTTCTCGCAGCAGCAGCAACATCATCCCACAGGAATAGGGCAGTGGTGAGGTCAGGCTATGCAGGAACATCAGTAGGAGCCCTGGTTTGGCTCCAATGGAGTGCCAATACATGGAAGCAGGAAAAGGCTTCTCTCCAGTCTTAGCACTGTGATCTCACAGCACTGAGATGAGAGATAAGCCACTGCCCAGCGCCTTTTAAGAAACATATGACATCACGTGGTCTCACAGTGCTAAGATGAGATATAAGTCCCTGCTGCTTTCTTATAATGTCTTAGAGAAATTAGAGGCTTATTTCTCATCTTAGTGCTGTGGTGCTTGGCCCTTATGTCTGATTTTAGTGCTTAGCACTTAGAGAAACACTGCCTACTCTTTTAATAGGTCACTCTCCAGTCTTAGCACTGTACTGCAGTCTTTATCTTAGTGCTTAGTGCTTCGACCAGAGGTAACAGATCTCCACGCCTGATGTCATATGACATCAGGTGCCTGGCAGGTGGGCAAAGTTGGCCCCACCAACCAAATTCAGAGGCTTGTTGCCCACAGGTTGGAAGATCCCCATGACTGCTGGAGGACTTTTCTGGTTCATAACATCATAGAATTGTAGAGTTGGAAGGGACCAGAAGGCAGTAGCGGAGGAAGAGGAGTGCGGGGGGAGCGCACTGCACCTGGCAGTGCGATCCCGGTGAGGTCCCATTGCGGCTAACCCCCCCCCCCCGTGCTGGGTGCCACGCCCCTGTGGGCAGCGCATCACACCCCCGGGACGTGTGCCAGTCCCGCCCCACCTGCTCTCCGCCCCCCGGTGCCGGAGCATGAAGCTCCGCCACTGCCACAAGATTCATCTCGTCCAACCCCCTGCAATGCAGGAATCTTTTGCTCAATGTGGGGCTCAGACCCATGACCCTGACATTAAGAGTCTCTTGCTCTACTGACTTGTTCTTAAGTGCCAAGCTAGGAAGCACTTCAGCTGTTAAAACTCATCCAGCCACCCCTCGCCTTTATTAAAGAAAACAGGCTGTTTCTCGGCCTGTGCAAACTTCACAGCATAGTCAATCTCTGTAATGTAAAGATGGTGAAGCAGTTTTTTCCTCCGCTAACTGCGAGAAAATAATATTTTCCCCCTTTCGAAATGTATCGTCATAATTGCTTTTTAACAGCAGTAGCTCTAATTGGAGCAATTAGCGGTGTCACTTTATTCCTTTTTTAAAGATCTCAAGCTGAGAGTCTGGAAGAGAATTAGAAGCAAAGGAAGAGGAAAAGATGGAGAACTCCCAATAAGCAAATTGGCAGCAGGACGTGTTCCATATGCCATGCATTAGGGGGTTCTGACGGAGCCAGAAGAAAGGAAATCTGAAGATGAGTTCAGAGATTTAGGCTGGCAGTAGACTCCTATTTGTGGTGGGGCACCAACACAGGCTTTGGAAGCACACGAAGCTGCCACCACATGTTCCATGTGAACCGATGTGGCGATCACACAGGGTCCCCGCACGTTTAACAGTCTATTGATCCCTGTGCCACCACTGTGCTCACTTCCCCGCTGCCACCAACCCGTTACTCTCCCTTCACGGCCTAGGACCCTCGTAAATACGGGACCGCCTCTCCCGGTATGCCCCACGGAGAGCCTCAAGGTCCATAAATAGCAACACCCTAGTGGTCCCGGGCCCTAAGGAAGTTAGATTGGCTTCAACCAGAGCCAGGGCCTTTTCAACACTGGCTCCTGCCTGGTGGAACGCTCTGCCTCATGAGACCAGGGCCCTGCAGGATCTGATTTCTTTCCGCGGAGCCTGCAAGACAGAGTTGTTCTGCCTGGCCTTTGGCTTGGAGCCAATTTGATTCCCTCCCCCTCTTTCTCTTTTCTTTTTCCTTTCTCCTCCTGTGATGAGGCTGCATTTTAATATTTTAATGTTTCAATATTTTAATTGTTGTATTTTAATCTTGTTTTTTAGTTGTATTCATTCAACTTGTTTTTATTATTGCTTGTTAGCCGCCCTGAGCCCAGCCTTGGCTGGGGAGGGTGGGGTATAAATAAAAATTATTATTATTATTAAACACTGAGTCCAGACGGTTGTGAAAGTGAACCAAATAAATAAGTTTATTTTATAAACATTATCAAGTTTATGGTTTCACAAATAATATTCCTGTCGGTATTTTAACTTTAGTTTCTTTACCGGCCTAGGTAAAGGTAAAGGTACCCCTGCCCGTACGGGCCAGTCATGTCCGACTCTGGGGTTGTGCGCCCATCTCGCTTAAGAGGCCGGGGGCCAGCGCTGTCCGAAGACACTTCCGGGTCACGTGGCCAGCGTGACAAGCTGCATCTGGCGAGCCAGCACCAGCGCAGCACACGGAAACGCCGTTTACCTTCCCGCTAGTAAGCGGTCCCTATTTATCTACTTGCACCCGGGGGTGCTTTCGAACTGCTAGGTTGACAGATGCTGGGACCGAACGACGGGACCTCACCCCGCCGCGGGGATTCGAACCGCCGACCTGATGATCGGCAAGTCCTAGGCGCTGAGGTTTTACCCACAGCGCCACCCGCGTCCCCTAGTGCTGCTTTACCGGCCTATACCTTCCTAATACCTTCTGACTGATTATATCAACTGTTTGACTGACTCCTCTTAACAAATTCTCTCACTCTCTCACACCACACTAGCCCAATCCACGCTTATCCTCTCTGTCTCTTCTCTAACTCCAGACTGACTTCTCAACCACAGTAGCTCTAACTCAATGGGTTCCTATTGGTTAGTCATTTTACAATTAGTTAACCCTTTCCTGACGAACCCTGTATGATGTCACACACCTAGGAGGGCAAACGCCACAACCGACCCCTTATGAAAGTGCATTTTTGCAATATGTACCCCATTTCCACTCCCCACCCCCACCCTGACAGGAGGCTGGAGCTCTCCTGCCTCCTTCCGAAAGCTGGGTAGGCTTTGGGAAGGTGGCGGGAGGGCTTTTAGACCCTTTGGAGCATTGCGCCTCCCTCCCTAAGCTGGGCAGAAGCTTTGCAGGCTTTGGAAAAGGGGCATCAGGGAAACATTTAGGGGACTAGCTTAGTCCCCAGCCCACTGACTGCAAACCACCAGCCACTCCACTCCACAAATAGGCACTTACTTCTGGACCGTATGCTTACAAGAGTACTTGATGACTGAACAAACACCACTGATCAAGTGACTTATCAAATCAAAGAGCATTATGTTTCAATGGACGCTTCAGGCGGAAATAATCAAGGGTGATTTATTCTGTCTTCCTAACAATAGGGACACGGGTGGTGCTGTGGTCTAAACCACCGAGTCTCTTGGGCTTGCCAATTGTAAGGTCAACAGTTCGAATCCACACAATGGGGTGAGCTCCCGTTGACCTGTCCCAGCTCCTGCCAACCTAGCAGTTCGAAAGCACGCCAGTGCAAGTAGATAAATAGGTACCACTCCGGTGGGAAAGTAAACGGTGTTTCCATGCGTTCTGGTTTCCATCACAGTGTCCCGTTGTTCCAGAAGCAGTTTAATCCTGCTGGCCACATGACCCAGAAAGTTGTCTGCAGTAAAATTCAATTGGACTTAACTTTACCTTTACCTGTCTTCCCAACATTTCAAGAACGGTTAATTTTCAAGTATTATGTGAACTTTCAGATGACATAAAAGCCATTTCTGAAAACATAGAAGAATCTAACAGAAGTTTAGCACTCTTTTTCATGTTGTTTCCAGGGGGGAAATTGCTTGCAACCTCATTAACTTGGAAAATTGTGATAGTTCCACATCTTAATTTTCCTGCCATTTTCCTGCCCATGGCAGTGCTGCTCACATGAGGAAATTTGGGGCAAAATCCCAGCATACTGTTCTTTCCCACCATGAAAAATTTACCCTGAAATGGCAGTATGTTGATGAAAAGGCCACCATTTCATGTCACAGCAGGTACTGCAGTGTAAAAGAAATGTTGGAAACTGGGACAGAAACATCAGTAAAAATAATGCAATAAACCCAATGTCTGAATGGAGCCCAAGTGTTGAGTAACTATGCGATGAGAGATGGTGACCAAGCCATTGACAAAAAGTAAAAAGCAACTGCTCTTCAAATTGATATTTATTATATTAAGCAATGTCGGGTCTCTAAAAATAAATAACTCAATATATTTCAAAAGGCTACCATTCTGTATTCTTTAATTACTGTATATCTGGACCTTAAAAATCTGACGTTCATTCAAACTAATTTTGCATTTTCTGAAATGCATAATGTTATCTTGGGAAGGGGGGAATTACAAAAATCCATATGTTCCAACTCCTATATCAGATATTTTTCAGTTCTCTAACCAAAAGTGACAGAAATGCAAATATCTGCTGATCTTCATAAAATGGCATTTCATACCAAGAGGGAGAGAAAGATGATAGACAGAAGAGTTGGGTGGAAAATAGGATGAACACTTATGAGTACTGAAATAAAAAAGGAAGTTCTTATTATTAAAGCTGAGGCAAAATTCTAAAGCATTCCTGTTCACCCAGGCATTTTGCTTGCTAATAGCAGGGATTGGTGAATATATCTGCTTAGGTTTCTTGCCAATTTTCATTTTCCCCGATTTAAGTCCATTTCATGTCAGTTTGATAATGTATTTTATATTTGTGTTGGTGTATGTATGTATAATATTATTTATAAAATATTTATAAAATAAATATATATATTTATATATTTTATATATATGTTGAGAATAATATAATCACCAGCATTTTAGTGCGGATTTCACCTAATGCATACATTTTTTGTATACAGTTTCACCCTACTATAATGCATTTTATGCTATTTTCACCACTATACACATTTTGATGCACATTTCACCCTAGTATATGCATTCTGTACACATTACTTGCATGGAGAACTGTATCACAAACTGTATCACAAAATTCAGACAATTTCAAATTTTGTAGGGTGGCCCTTTCAGTTCATCAATTGCTTCGGAAAGTTCAGGTGAGGTAGCTCTGCTGTTGATACAAACTGAATTAAATTTCTCCCCATCTCTTGTTGAAATACATTGTTGGACAATACCGAGCTCGATGGACCAACAGTTTGACTCAGTATAATAATAATAAGGCAACTTTCCATGTTCCTGTGTAAATCCACTATGTTTTCCCAGCAGACATCCCCTTGGAGTGTGACTTCACAGCACAAACCCCCCTGACTTTAGCAATGAAAGTCATGGACCCCTTCAAATAACTTTTACAGCAGCTGGGCTTTTGTCACAGAAAGGTCAAGCCACTTACTGGTTATCTACATCTGCTCTTTCCCATCTGCTCACATCTTTGGTTAATATAGAGCTGTGCCTCCTCCAGTGGTTTCCAGATCTCAAAGGACACTGCTTCAGGATGGCAGATAATGAAATAAACAGGCAGAGACCTGCCCCAGACAAAGACAAGGAACAGCCAAAAGAATATTGAGAAGCAGAAAGACCACAGGATGAGTCATAAGGCATGCGTCAGAATAATTTACCAAATACTATGTTTTAAGAACTGTATTATCACCCTCTGATTGCCTTATGAACATCTAGCAAAATGAGAACTCATCAAATAATTCATCTTACCCAATTCTTACTTAGCAGAACTTTTCGACTTCGCTTTTTCACAGTGTCGCAAAGCCAGCGTCAAACATGTCCCAATTTAGATTATTTCATGAGAAGCCCTAAAAATAACAGCATTTTTAAAAGTCTGGTCGCTGGAGAGGCTCATCTGAACTGAGAGTCTGAAATTAAAACAATTTTCATCATTTTCTTGCAATTGAGCCATAGCAAGCAGACATCTTCTGACGCTCTCTGAAAGCCCGCTATTGGCACGAGGCTTTTAAAGAACATTAAATTATTTCTTTGAATTCACCGCATTGACCTTGAAATGATCTTAGAAATGGGCATGGTGCACCTCTTGCCAATTTCCTGTCAATTTTTCACCTTATAATAGCCTGAAAGGGACTTATTCATCGCAGCATTTATCCACCACCCAGTAACAAAGTTCTCTGGATGGCTTACAATACTTCCATATTTAAAATACGGGTCAAAACCATAAAAACGAAAATATAATGAGAACTCAGCATAAAAAAAAATAAGAACAACTTTCTGAAAGTAAGAGCTGTTTGACAGTGGAATGGACTGCCTCAGAAAGTAATGAAGGTTTTTAAGCAGAGGTTGGATAGCCACCTGTCAAAAAGGCTTTAGTTGTGATTCATATATTGCAGGGGCTTGGACCATAGCTGTCAACGTTTCCCTTTTTTAAAGGGAAATTCCCTTATTCTGAATAGGATTCCTTGCAAGAAAAGGGAAAAGGTGACAGCTATGGCTTGGACTAGATTACCCTCTGGGTCCCTTCCAACTCTACAAGTTTATGATTCAGTGGCAACGGCTAACATCAATACAGCAAGAACTCAACAGCACAAAATATAAGCTGTGTTCACTAGTGCCTGGTGTAAAATCAGAATATTGCTCACTAAATTGGCTGGTTTTTAGCTTGTGTAAACTCACCTCACTTTTCTCTCTGTAGCATGTTTATAATTCTTCCTCCTCCATCTGCTTTAAGCTTACTCTTAGTGAACCTTTGTTTAGCTCCTTTGCTGGGCCATTTGTTCAAGATGAAGGAAATCTGCTACAAAGATAGCATGCAATCTTCTTCTTCTTCTTTGGTGATCCCTCGTAGCCGAGTAAGATTGTCTTCCATAAACACAGTTTTAACAATGAGTCCGTAAGTGACTGTGGAGGCCAATTCTGGATCCACATGTTCTTCCACAGTGGGGACATAGGTTTCCGGGCGGGAGTTGGTCACAGTGTGGATTTGCCAAGCGTGCCTTCCTCTTACAGCCAGTGCTTTTTTCTTTTTTTAAAAAAATATATATATTTAGGGATACTCTCATTTTCCTACTGTCCCTCAATGAGGCAAAACGTATATTCACAAAACATATGTGTACCCCTGCATCTCCCCAGGAAAAAAAGCACTGCTTACAGTGAAGAACACTGCATATGTGCCCAAATACTGCATTTTGCACCATGCATGCTTTGAACATGCATGGCATGCAGATCACTGTGTCATTGCCCGTTTGATGCACACAAAAGTTCAGGGCAGTTGTATGAACTGGCCAGTGCACAGAACCCTATTATCTAGATTTCCCATGAGAAAGATCAATTTTCAATTTATTTCATGTAGGAATAATGGAGACGACAGGAGGTTGAATGCAGGTGAGCTGTGCAGAAGCACACTGGCAAGCGTGCTCCAAGCAAGCTGCCGGCTAGCTCTGCTGAGGCTCCTTTTATTAGCAGAAGTCAACAACCGGAAACAGTAGTGAAACCACCCTGAACTTAACGTATTTCCATCTAAGAACATTTCCAGCATTAGCAAATACACGTGTCAGCAGGTGTTATCCTCAGAAATCCCCCCCCCCCAGATACTTCATTACGTCTGCGTCCCCGGTCATGCTCCAGCCAAGCGAAATGTCTAACAAACAAATTGTGAGAGGACAAAAGGTCAGGGGGGAAACCCTGTTTTCTAGCCATGAAGGTCAGAAAAAACAGGTGTAACGCTTCTTGACATACTGTTGCATGTCTGGTGCGAGGTTTGCCTTCGCAAAGTGGAGCGTTACCTCCACACTTTCATATGTTTCCTTAACTGAGAAATGTGGCTTGGGAAGGAGTTAGGCCAGAGGTCGTCAACGTTTCTGAGTCCACGGCTCCCTTGACCAACTACATTCTTTCTGTGGCACCCCGGTGGGGCTTGGGAGCCCAGTTATGTCACCCCTTGCCTGCAGAGCTGGCAGCTCCTCACCCTTTTTCGAACAGCCTTCCTTGCTGAGGGTTCCCTTAGCCTTCTCTCCTCTCCCTCTCCTTGGGAGTCCTCTGGGCAGCCATAGCTGCAGCCCCTGGTCTCTAAGCTGCCCCCCTACCCCCAAAGAGAGATGCCTCCTCATACTGCCCCACAGGGTCCTGGGACTTGTCTGTCCATTCTCAACAGCAAGGGCTGGTGGGCTGGCTGGCTGGGCTCCTTTGCCCGCTTGCTTGCTTACTCCAAAGCCGCCTAGCAACCAGCATCCCCTGGCCAACCCCAGAGGCACCATTTGCCAGGAGAGCTTGTAGTCAGGGCTACTGCAACCAACAGCCATGCAAGCCTTTGGAAGGCAGAGATGTGAGAGGGCATCAGAGGAGGGAGGGAAGGAAAGAGGGACAGAGGCCAGTGTTGTCCACAGCACCCCTGACCATCCTTCAAGGCACCCCAATGTGCCACAGCACACTGGTTGAAAACCACTGAGTTAGGCCATGGACACTGGACCCTGTGTGGTATATCTCCCACATCACTGCAGAAATGCTTCAAGACACCTTTGGTTGACATTTCTCCAAGAATTACGTAGACACAAAGAGATGCTTTTAACTATGACCCAGAAAACACACGTTCATATTTTAACCATTGTCACTTGAGATGCTGGTCCCCAGACACTAACATTTCTGGTTAGACATATACCAGCAAAGCTGTGGTATTCAGTTCTAAGCGAAAAAGGAAGGATCACACCAGCCAAATAGCTAAGGGTTTCTCCTTAGGTCCACATTACTTGTATAGGGCATGCAGAGAGCTGCTTTCTGCCCTATTAAATTGTCTGCACCTTTCCCAAATGTGCCTCTCTCTCTTTTTCTAGCATGTTAAGCATGAGCAGAGCTCATTTTGTCCCCTTTGATTTAATTGGAAAACAAGTGTTCTGGAACCTGCTGGTTGTTCCTTTGTGCATTTGGGATAAACATTGTGGATTGCTTCATTCCTGGTACTGCTGGTAGCTTCTCAGTGCACAAGCTGACCATTTAAGATTTCACAGAATGATAGAACTGAAGAGTTGGAAGGGACCTTGAGGTTCATCTAGTCCTGTAATGCAGGAATCTCAGCAAAATTGTACATGACAGATGGTCAACCTCTGCTTAAAAACCTCCAACGAAGGACAGTCCACCAGCTCCTGAGGGAGTCCATTCCATGGTCAAACACCTCTTACAATTAGAAAGTTCTTCCTGATGTTTACTCAGAATCTCCTCTCTTGTTACTTGAATCCATTGGTTTGGGTCCTCACTTCTGGAGCAGGAGAAAACAAGCTTGCTCCATTCGGGGAAGGAAGTTTTTAGTGTGTGATGTCGTATTATGTTTTTACTAATTTTTGTGTGTTTTTTTATAAGATATTTATTAAAGTTTTACAGGTTTATATAAAATAGAAAAAACAAAAAACAGAAACAGCAAAAATACATACAAAAAACATACAACAACAAGTATAATTTCAATCCCTTATATTCATAAAACTTACTTTCCCGACCTCCTCATACCTCCCCTTTCTGTATTCCAATCTCTAATTAATTCAATTCAGCAAATCCTTCCCCTAATTTCTATATAATTTTTGACCTTTCTTTTCTTGATTACATAATCATTACAGCTAAAAACCACTTAATTTCTGAATCAACATCGTTCTAACATTCAATAATTTTACAATGTTTCTTAAGATAGTCCTTAAATTTCTTCCAATCTTCTTCCGCCGTCTCTTTTCCCTGGTCTCGGATTCTGCCGGTCATTTCTGCCAGTCCCATATAATCTATAACCTTCATCTGCCATTCTTCCACGGTGGGTAGATCTTCTGTCTTCCAATACTTTGCGATGAGTATTCTTGCTGCTGTTGTAGCATACATAAAAAATGTTCTGTCCTTCTTTGACACCAATTGGCTGACCATGCCCAATGTTTTTACTAATTTTTGTTGGTAGCTGCCAGAGGGGATGGGACAACCAAGTCAGATGGGTGGCATTTAATATATTATTATTATTATTATTATTATTATTATTATTATTATTATTATTAATACAGTCAGTGCATGCCTAATTTCTGAGGGGACAGTCTTCCCCATGTGCCACCGCTGTATGAATCTGCCCAAAATTTAAGTTTTTCCAGGAGCCCTTTTCTGAGTGTCCTCACCAGGCAAGAGGCAACAGGGAAGAAAATCAACTTTTTCAGCAGTGACGCCAAGTCTGATAGGTACGGGAGACACCAATACCATTGAATTTAGACCTGTTCTTGATCATTCCCCCATTGTGGACAGCAAAAAAGTTCCACAAAGAATATCCTATATTCCATTTTTGCTATCCAAACTTGCAATGCATTTGCAAGGAACACGTGACTGACAGACTGCATATGTTGATTCCTTTCTAAAATGCTTTCTTTTCTTAACCAATTTGCAGCGCGTGCCTTATGGCATTTTTGGAAATGCACCTGACTCTTTACAAATTGAACACTGCAATTGGCTGGTGCTCTTGAAAGCATTTTTAGATATGACATCTCCAAGCAAACACGCTAGAATTATTTCCTGTTGTTTTATTTGTCAAATATAGTGCATGACATCTGATTATGAAAGGCAATGTATTGACATCTAACATTCAGAGGTCCAGACCCTGCCAACAGGCTGACGGATTGTTTTGCTTCTCCAACTCCCCCCCCCCCCCCACACACCACTTTAAATCCTCTTTTATAATATTCAAAGAGAGTGTGCTTTTTCCTCTTCAGCACAAAAGGTTAGGATGAATGGATGACATCTCTCTCATTTGAACCCAAATAAATGGGCTAGATTAGCATTTGCTGAGCAAATGATGGCTATTACTCCTGCTTGTGGTTAAAATAGAAGCACTTCCACCCTTCCGATGTCTTTTAATAGCAGAATTCAGGCGTGCTACCTGGCCTCTTGTGAATACAAAATGTTCTATGGAATGTTTGTAATTTTTAATCAGATTTATTTATTCCATTCCATGCAAGAATGCAAGGCAATCTCCTAGAACTCACATTCGCTCTGAGTAGCAAAGTTAAAGAAAAAGATAATGTTTTCTTAGTTTAAGTCTCTTCTACATTTCTGGTTTGTAATTATTCTGCTAGGCGGACGAGGAAAGCTCACTTGCCCTGGTTTAAACTACTCAAACTGCTCAATATTTGATCTGTAAATTCAAAAAATGCAGTGCAATATAGAAGTAAATCCTGGCCACGTTTCACATGAAGAAAAGTGAAGTGACCAATTTTGGATGTGACAAATTGTAAGTTACAGTGGTACCTTGGGTTACAGACGCTTCAGGTTACAGACTCCGCTAACCCAGAAATAGTACCTCAGGTTAAGAACTTTGCTTCAGGATGAGAGAAATTGGTGGCAGCGGGAGGCCCCATTAGCTAAAGCGGTACCTCAGGTTAAGAACAGTTTCAGGTTAAGAACGGACCTCCAGAACAAATTAAGTTCTTAACCCAAGGTACCACTGTATATAATTTGCTATTTCATTTATTTTATTGCATTGCAAGCCCTGGTTTTTTAAAAAAAAAAATGCACAGAAAGCTGATTGGATTTCTGCCTCTGCAATTTAAGTAACAATGCATGACAGGCACAGACTTCCGGGACACACATGAAGATAGGGCAGAAAGCAGGAGAGCTGAATCCCAATTGTTCAGAAATGCTCCATCTCAATAAACTCTTATTGCTTTTGCAGCAGGAAGTAGCAATTAGCCCCACAGGAGCACTCAGGGATTAGTGTGGCCATGGAAGTTAACCCTTTAAAAAAAAAAAAACACCCTTATTTTTCTTACGACTTATCAAGCCATTTCATGTTTTTGAGGAGCGTTCTTAAATAAAACCAGCATTTCATTCGGATTATTGGAGCATGATAATCTAGTCACCAGAAGGCTTATCTGTCCCAGATGCCAGGATGGTAGGGACCCCACAAAGCCAGGCTGTTGCTTTCGATTTTCAGGAGGGGGGAAATTGTGATTGCAGAATGTTTGTTTGAGACACCCCTATCTGAGCAGGCGGGACGCGGGTGGTGCTGTGGGTTAAACCACAGAGCCTAGGACTTGCCGATCAGAAGGTCGGCGGTTCGAATCCCCGCGACGGGGTGAGCTCCCGTTGCTCGGTCCCTGCTCCTGCCAACATAGCAGTTCAAAAGCATGTCAAAGTGCAAGTAGATAAATAGGTACCGCTCCGACGGGAAGGTAAACGGCGTTTCCGTGCGCTGCTCTGGTTCGCCAGAAGCGGCTTACTCATGCTGGCCACATGACCCGGAAGCTGTACGCCGGCTCCCTCGGCCTATAGAGTGAGATGAGCGCGCAACCCCAGAGTTGGTCACGACTGGACCTAATGGTCAGGGGTCCCTTTACCTTTATCTGAGCAGGCATTGTCTCAGGCCACAAAAGCAGAGAGGGGTGGTTGAAAATGGTGATCCATGGCAAAAATTTGGTCAGTCCTTGGTACATAACAAATGTTGTACAAAGGAGCCTCAAGAGCACATTACGGTTTTATGCAAAGTATTTTAGATTATCACCAGGGCTGCCAAGAGGCAGACAGGTGATACACCTGTACTGAGCCTGATATTAGGAGGAGCTCATCTCTGAGCAGCTGCTGTGCTGCCTGTCTCACTTGCGGAGTACATCCTGTCATTGAAATTCTACTCAATATTGATCCAGAGTAAATTCCAATGTATAGTTATCAGGGTAAAAACTTAAAACACGTTGCAGGATTCCCAAAAGGCAATTACGGTAATATTTCATCCAGCAGAGCTTGGATATTTGTTGGATGTCAAACTCAGCCAAGAGCATGAGGTCAAACAGATTCCTCACTGGCCTTGCAGACAACTTCATTGTCCAGAAAGTGGGAGAAGCAACAAGAGGAACAGCCATTTTAGATCTGGTCCTAACCAATGTTGATGACCTGGTTAGTGGGGTAGAAGTGGAAGGATCATTAGGCGCGAGTGATCATGCTCTTCTGAAGTTTACTATTCAGCGGAAAGGAGCAGCCAAGCATACTAGGACTCAATTTCTCGACTTTAAGAAAGCCGACTTCATGAAACTTAGGGAAGTGCTGGGTGAGATCCCATGGACAGTAATACTAAAAGGAAAGGGAGTTCATGATGGCTGGGAGTTTGTTAAGAGGGAGATAGTAAAAACACAACTTCAGGCAATACCAATGAGACAGAAACATGGAAGGTACCTAAAGAAGCCAGGGTGGCTATCTAAAGAACTTTTAACTGAGTTAAGATTAAAAAAGGATGTGTACAAAAAATGGAAAAGGGGGGAAACCACCAAAGAGGAATTCAAACAAATAGCCAGCATGTGTAGACACAAAGTCAGAAAAGCTAAAGCACAGAATGAACTCAGGCTTGCTAGAGAGGTTAAAAGCAACAAAAAAGGCTTTTATGGGTATGTTCGTAGCAAAAGGAAGAACAAAGAAACAGTGGGGTCACTCAGAGGAGAAGATGGTGAAATGCAAACAGGGGACACAGAAAGGGCTGAACTCCTCAATGCCTTCTTTGCCTCAGTCTTCTCCGATAAAGAAAACAATGCCCGACCTGAAGAATTTGGAGCAAATGATTCAGCAGAGGAAACACAGCCCAGAATAACTAAGGAGATAGTACAAGAATACTTGGCTAGTTTAGATGTATTCAAGTCTCCAGGGCCAGATGAACTGCATCCAAGAGTATTAAAAGAACTGGCAGATGTGATCTCAGAACCACTGGCAGTCATCTTTGAGAATTCCTGGAGAACAGGCGAAGTCCCGGCAGACTGGAGGAGGGCAAATGTTGTCCCTATTTTCAAAAAGGGGAAAAGAGAGGACCCAAATAATTACCGCCCAGTCAGTCTGACATCAATACCAGGGAAGATTCTGGAGCAGATCATTAAGCAAACAGTCTGTGAGCACCTAGAAAGGAATGCTGTGATCACCAATAGTCAGCATGGATTTTTGAAAAATAAGTCATGTCAGACTAACCTGATCTCGTTTTTTGACAGAATTACAACCCTGGTAGATGAAGAGAACGCAGTGGATGTAGCCTACCTTGATTTCAGCAAGGCATTTGACAAGGTGCCCCATGATATTCTTGTAAAGAAGCTGGTAAAAATGTGGTCTTGACTATGCTACCACTCAGTGGATTTGTAACTGGCTGACTGACCGAACCCAAAGGGTGCTCATTAATGGTTCCTCTTCATCCTGGAGAAGAGTGACTAGTGGGGTGCCACAGGGTTCTGTCTTGGGACCGGTCTTATTCAACATCTTTATCAACGACTTGGATGATGGACTCAAGGGCATCCTGATCAAATTTGCAGATGACACCAAACTGGGAGGGGTAGCTAACACCTCAGAGGACAGGATCACACTTCAAAACGACCTTGACAGATTAGAGAACTGGGCCAAAACAAACAAGATGAATTTTAACAGGGAGAAATGTAAAGTATTGCACATGGGCAAAAAAAATGAGAGGCACAAATACAAGATGGGTGACACCTGGCTTGAGAGCACTACATGTGAAAAGGATCTAGGAGTCTTGGTTGACCACAAACTTGACATGAGCCAACAGTGTGACGCGGCAGCTAAAAAAGCCAATGCAATTCTGGGCTGCATCAATAGGAGTATAGCATCTAGATCAAGGGAAGTAATAGTGCCACTGTATTCTGCTCTGGTCAGACCTCACCTGGAGTACTGTGTCCAGTTCTGGGCACCACAGTTCAAGAAGGACACTGACAAACTGGAACGTGTCCAGAGGAGGGCAACCAAAATGGTCAAAGGCCTGGAAACGATGCCTTATGAGGAACGGCTAAGGGAGCTGGGCATGTTTAGCCTGGAGAAGAGGAGGTTAAGGGGTGATATGATAGCCATGTTCAAATATATAAAAGGATGTCACATAGAGGAGGGAGAAAGGTTGTTTTCTGCTGCTCCAGAGAAGCGGACACGGAGCAATGGATCCAAACTACAAGAAAGAAGATTCCACCTAAACATTAGGAAGAACTTCCTGACAGTAAGAGCTGTTCGACAGTGGAATTTGCTGCCAAGGAGTGTGGTGGAGTCTCCTTCTTTGGAGGTCTTTAAGCAGAGGCTTGACAACCATATGTCAGGAGTGCTCTGATGGTGTTTCCTGCTTGGCAGGGGGTTGGACTCGATGGCCCTTGTGGTCTCTTCCAACTCTATGATTCTATTCTATTCTATTCTATTCTATTCTATTCTACTGCTACTGAAGGCAAATAGGCGTAATGGTCACAAATCCAATACATTCAGGATTGGCCCTGTCCATAAGAAATCCAGTTGCAGCAAACTTAACTTAAACTTACAATAACTTATAATAAGTCTAAACCTTAACACTAAGCACACTATGTACAGAACACGACACCAGAAGGAAAAGACATAGAAAGAGAAAGTGAAACCCAGGCTCCTTCTGGCCCTCCTTTTATAGTTAGCATGACCTTGACAGAAAGTGATAAGAGAACCAGTCTAAACCAGCTGTGCTCAGCTTCTCTAAAAGTATATAACCAAAACATCATGAAGTTTCTTTCACACAGAGAAGCTTCCAGAACCCTCTTGAATTCAGTAGAACATTAAAGATCTCTACACATCAGATCAATTCTTTCTGCACTAAGAAATGCAAACTGACACATCCCACCTCATCTATGGGCCAGTTCTGATAAAGATATTGCCATTATTGTAGATGTTCAGGACCACAATACCTCAACGACCGCCTTGCCCCATATGAACTAACCCAGACCCTGAGACCATCATCTGAGGCCTTCCTTTGTGTGCCTCCTCCATGAGTGGTCTGGAGGGAGGCAACACAAGAACATGCCTTTTCTGCAGTGGCTTTCCATTTGAACAATGTTCTTGTGGTGATCACACAGGGCCCCCGGACGTTTGACGGTCTATTGACCCTGTGCCACCACTGTGAATGCTTTCTTCACTGCCGCCACCCCGTTTCTCACAAGGACACACGGAGTCCAGACAGTTGTTAACATAAACAAATAATCAAGTTTATTTTTAAATGCAGGAACAAGCTTATGGTTTCAGTTAATTTTTCTTGTCAGTTTCTTAAATCTTAGTTCCTAACAACTTCAAACTGATTATTCCCAACTATCTATCTGACTCCACCTGACAATTCCTCTCACTCTCTCACAATACAACTCTACCAACCCACACCTAATCCTCCCTCTTCCTTCTTCAACTCCCAAACCTCAACTGCCTTTCAAAACCTCCCACTCTAACTTTTACTCCCCCCCCTTGCATTCCCACTGGCCGATCACATTCTCACTCATTTAAACCTTTCCTAATGACCCACCTAGGAGGCAAAAGCCACAGTTCTCCCTATGGAAGTTCTCTTGGAGCCTTCACTCCATATCTTTAGGTGCCAGACGAAAACATTTCTCTATAACCAGATTAAACATTCTGTGACCTTTAAATGTGTTTTTGGGAGGGAGGTTATTGGTTTGTTTTTGTTTTATTGTGTATTTTGAATTCTCGTTTTGCATTTTTGTGTTGTCAGCTACCTTGTCATATTTTCTACGAATGTGTGGTTTGAAAATATTTAAATAAAATCAGATAATGAATGATTAAATTGCCACATTAATTTGTCAAATGGGCAATAGTTCAGAAGAGGTATCCCATCTTCATTAGGGATGTCATCAAAGTTCCCATTGACTTGGTTCAGAATTACTGTTTCTTAACTCTGTGGTCCATAATTTAAAAGGAGAATGTGAGCAAGAAATCATCTTCTCATGCGTTTGTTTATTTATAACTATAGTTCAACATATGAAGAGGAATGCTAGTTCTGATTAGATTTCCTGACCCATACGTTTGCTTTAGATAAGCACCTAGAAGATCAGTCACTGATCCCAACTGAGCCTCTGACCATTTTCATTAATCCTAGAGTGTAATTCTGAAATGCCAGCAGTGGAAATAATGTGAAAGAAGCTGAGCACTTAAGGGTATCACCATCCTATCAAAGCAGATGATGACATGCTGCAATGAAACAACAGCAGGTTATATGCACACTCAGCTGGGAATTCACACTAATAAGTAACATTTTAAAAAAAATTCAAATTTTAACCTTTACCGTTAATCAGGAATCCATTTACAACATACTAAAGAAAGAAAGGATATAACATTTACTTTCTTTCCCACTTAAATGGGGACTCATAATAATCATGGACATGATTTGGCCACTCAGTGGCTGCATCTACATCACTCACAGGTAGACAGATTGTGGCTCCATCTGGTACGCAGGCTGAGACCCTACCTGCCTGCGGACTGTCTCGCCAGAGTGGTGCATGCTCTAGTTATCTCCCACTTGGACTACTGCAATGCACTCTACATGGGGCTACCTTTGAAGGTGACCCAGAAACTGCAACTAATCCAGAATGCGGCAACTAGATTGGTGACTGGGAGCGGCTGCCGAGACCACATAACACCGGTCTTGAAAGACCTACATTGGCTCCCAGTACGTTTCCAAGCACAATTCAAAGTGTTGGTGCTGACCTTTAAAGCCCTAAATGGCCTCGGTCCAGTATACCTGAAGGAGTGTCTCCACCCCCATCGTTCTGCCCAAACACTGAGGTCCAGTGCCGAGGGCCTTCTGGTGGTTCCTTCATTGCAAGAAGTGAGGTTACAGGAAACCTGGCAGAGGGCCTTCTCAGTAGTGGTGCCCGCCCTGTGGAATGCCCTCCCATCAGATGTCAAAGAGAACAACAACTACCAGACTTTTAGAAGACATCTGAAGGCAGCCCTATTTAGGGAAGCTTTTAATGTTTAATAGACTATTGTATTTTAATATTCTGTTGGAAGCCGCCCAGAGTGGCTGGGGAAACCCATCCAGAATGGTGGGGTATAAATAATAAATTATTATTATTATTATTATTATTATTATTATTATTAAGCATTTTTATACTTCCCCTCAGCAACACAACAGACAGGAGATCTCTACACATCTCCCCATTCCCCTCTCTCTTGTTGCTCGAGATTACTCAAACCTTGACCTTGAATAACTTCTATCCAGTCAAGGAGGAGTGGATGGTAATATGTGAGGTATAGATCTTCACATTACCATAGTACTACGACAATCTGGGGTGTGTGTGTGTGTGTGTGTGTGTGTGAATGAGAGAGAGGGCGAGAGAGAGGAAAGCTGTTACACTGCTGATCAGAAATTACTTAGATGGGCTTATCTTGGCAGAAAATGTTAAACAGCTTTTGCTTTTAAAAGTAACTAAAAGGATCAGTCTACATTAAATCAGAGTGGGGGGGGCATTCACCTAACTAAATAGGCTTTTCAAATCAGCCTCTGCCTTCTTAGAAAGCCACCAAATTAATGAATACCTTTAAGCTAGAAGCACACTTTGTCATCACATCTCAATTTTGAGATTCCACTTTTGATGATAAACTGAATTAAGAGATCTCGTCTGTTATCGTACCGAAAGGGAGGAGTTACACATGATATCGCTCCCAAGACCTTTAATCTCTGCACTGCAGGGCTCCCTCTGCATACTGTCGCACTAATGCTCTAAATTTTGGTGAACATCAATAGAGAATACAGAGAACGCTGGGTAGATAAAGGAGGGAGCAAGAGGGAGCAAGCTTACTCAAGAGAAGAGAAGCAATTAGTGGTAAAGGGCTGCTCTCAGACTCCCATTACATTAAAAGAAGATATGATCCAGATCACAATAATTGTTTGTTTGTTTGTAACATTTGTGCCCCGCTCTTCAGCCACAAAGGCTCCCAGAGTGGTTTACATACAATCAAAACAAGACAGTCCCTACCTGCAGACTTAAAATCTAAAAGAACACAGCACACGGGGGAAAGGGACATGGAGGGGAGAGGGAAATAAAAGCAAAACTCAGGCACCAGTTTCTAAACAGTGGCTCCCATAATTAGGGTTGCCATATTTTGAACAGCAAAAAAGGGAATGCTATGAAGACTCATTTTAAATACTCCTACTGTATGTAGGTTATAGGTAAAGGTAAAGGGACCCCTGACCATTAGGTCCAGTTGTGACCGACTCTGGAGTTGCGGCGCTCATCTCACTTTACTGGCCAAGGGAGCCGGCGTACAGCTTCCGGGTCATGTGGCCAGCATGACTAAGCCGCTTCTGGCGAACCAGAGCAGCGCACGGAAACGCCGTTTACCTTCCCGCCGGAGCGATACCTATTTATCTACTTGCAATCTGAGGTGCTTTTGAACTGCTAGGTTGGCAGGAGCAGGGACCGAGCAACGGGAGCTCACCCCGTCATGGGGATTCGAACCACCGACCTTCTGATCAGCAAGTCCTAGGCTCTGTGGTTTAACCCACAGCGCCACCCACGTTCCATGTAGGCTATAGAAGGTGTGGTATATTGTTGAGCGGGGCAGGAGAAGAGGAAAGGAAGGCAAGTCTTCAGTCACCAGTTATGTCTATGTCTCATCCAGAGAGTATAGCCAGAGACATTTTGGCAAATTTAAAAAAATCCACTCAGACAGAACTTTTACCCCTGAAAAAGAGAATGTGTCCTGGAAAAAGAGGCAACCCTACACAATGGCCCGCTGGCACTGGTCAGGGGAGGAAGGTGCTTGATGGAGCTGGTCCTCCAGCAAAACTGATGAAATGAGAGAGCCCTGCTTCCTATCTCTCTCCCTGAGGCAGCCTGATGAAGTGGCTGCCCTCAGATGGCAGCTGAGAGGAGAGGAGGTTTGATGGAGATGGCTTGTCACAGCAGAAACCAAAGGAGTGAGTTCTGCTTCAGTCACAAGACAACAGCAGACCCTTCAAGTGTCCCTATTTTCCAGGTACAGTCCCAGATTTACAGAAGCCGTCCCCAGTTTCTTTCTTTTTTAAAATATTTTTTTATTAGAAACTTAAACAAAACATATTATCTAAAAACATTACATCCTTCATTTTTCCCCATTTCCCTCCCTCCCATACCCGCCCCCCCAACTTCCCTCATTTCCAATCTTTGGTTTCTCTATGAATGCTATTCTCTGCATGTTGCAAAATTGTCTAAGTCCTTAAATTGTCTAACTGATTATTGTCAATAAAGAGTTTGTGAGTGTTTATTCAAAACCTGCCAAGGAGTCCAATTCACTTTATTGCGTCTTCAAGTACTTTGTAAAAGGTTTCCATTCATCTTTGAAATCACAGTTGTCCTTGTCCCGTAACTTGTGTGTCAATTTTTCCAGTTCTGTATAATCCATCAATTTCTCTTGCCATGATTCTTTAGTTGGGATTTCTTCAAAGCCGTCCCAGTTTCATATTTGATCATGAAATCTCCCGCTTTTCCATAGGAGCTCCCTATTTTCATTGGAGAAATATTGGAAGGTATTGAGTTTTGCGACCCCCAAGCCTAGGAGATAAGTAACTATACAACCTCTAGAAGACATCTGATAGGGAAACTTTTTAAATGTTTAATGTTTTGTTACATTTTTATATATGTTGGAAGCTGCCCAGAGCGGCTGGGGCAACCCAGTCAGATGGGCGGGTATAAATAATAAAATTATTATTACGGAATAGAACTTCCCCATTTTCAACAGAGAAATGTTGGAGGATATACGACAGGGCAACACTGCCTTTTCACACATGACCACTGGTGACAATTACCATAGAACTATAGGCTTCAAAATATGACAGAAGGCCTTATAAGAAGGTGCAGAAGCTTCTGAGAGTAGATACTGTTAAGTATAACTGTTTAATCGTCACTGACATGCACAATGGCTAAATGTGTATTGCTAACATTGAGGGTTTTCCATGGCAGCAAAGTGAGCTTTAACTAGTCGATAATTAACTGAGGATGTTCTCTGCTCTAATACTGAATGTGACAAATGTATTTGGTTGCAAATCTCTATTTTGAGTTGGCTTTAGTCTTTGTTCCCAAGCTCTGTGGGAGTAAGAATGTGTAAATGAGTCTCCTGAAGGGAGAGAAAATAGCTCCAGGCAATCTGGAGTCTGTAAGACAGGCATGTCCAAAGTCCATTTCAGGGGCCTAATCCAGCCCCCGCCGGTCGGTTTAATCCAGCCCCTGTGGCAGTTTATTTCCCAGGGTAAAATCCTAAAAAAAAGCCAACAATCCTAAAAAAAGGTCAACAATTTTGGGCGGCCCTTTGGGCGGCCCCCACAGCCCTTCACTTCATCAAATCTGGCCCTCTTTGAAAAAAGTTTGGACACCACTGCTAAGGAGACAGACATTTGATTCTAGCTTGGAATTATATAATATTTCTAAGAAGATGCTGAGCCTATGCTTGGATAAGTGTATGTCCTATGTAATGATTTGGATGTATCCTGAAAGAATGTTTTGAAGAAGGTTCTGAAAGTAAAGTTTGAACACTATCTAATGGGTCTGGACAATGTTTTATTCCAAAAGGAATCAGTTTTTTTATGCATCCAGTTGCTTCATACTGTGAACATTAAGATCTGCAATAGATACCAGTTCCTCTTTAATTCCTCCAGCCACACTAATTATTGATTAGCTAAAGAGGCAGAACAGCTCAACTGAGCTGTCCTCTCCCAATTCATGCACAATGCAGGAAAGAATTGCTGCTTTTGAATTATGGTGCTGGAGGAGACTCTCGAGAGTCCCATGGACTGCAAGAAGATCAAACCTATCAATTCTGAAGGAAATCAGCCCTGAGTGCTCCCTGGAAGGACAGATCCTGAAGCTGAGGCTCCAATACCCTGAACACCTCATGAGAAGACTCCCTAGAAAGGACCCTGATGTTGGGAAAGATTGAGGGCACAAGGAGAATGGCACGACAGAGGACGAGATGGTTGGACAGTGTTATCGAAGCTACCAGCATGAGTTTGACCAAACTGCAGGAGGCAGTGGAAGACAGGAGTGCCTGGCGTGCTCTGATCCATGGGGTCATGAAGAGTCGGACACGACTAAACGACTAAACAACAACAACAACAGAAAAGTTTAGGATGGAGACGTTTGCTTGGGAGTGGAGATGGAACCAGATAGCAGCTGGATTTAGTCTTTTCAACAATAATGGATCATCAAATGTGTGCTTCCTAGAGCACATGGTAGAGCCTTAGCCAATTAAATTTCCAGTCTCCCCCTACATTCCGTTTTGTGACTAAATGCAGGTACTGTGGTTTCAGCATTAAAGGTACTCCCAAATGTTGACAATTTAGTAGCGCTCAGTCATTTATATTCTGGCTTAACCTAAAAGTGGAATAGCAGTTTCTAGAATCTAATCAACATTCTGCTGCCAGATGGGCAGCTTCCCCTTTCACTAGTCCCCAATGTTGCGAGTGATGATTGTCACTGGGACCATCGTGTGGGAGGAAAAGATGAAATACATGTTGCACTTCCAATCAGAGTTGTCCACCCACCCACCCAATTGGGGATGGGAAGAAACTATACCAATATCAAGGCATTGCTATTTAGAAAAGAAAGTGAAACAGTTGGTTCCTATGGAGTAAAACTGGACTACAACCAAGAAAACATCTAGAAGAAACAATACAGATCATAACTAAGTGGAATAGGTGCATGATACGCCATGTTTACCTGGAAAAATAGTGCTGATGTTCCAGTGTGTGTGTGTGTGTGTGTGTGTGTGTGTGTGTGTGTTTAAAGGTAGAATTGACTGAGCTGGAGGGGACACACCCCTGAAATCTGAGCATAGAAAACATAAAAAGGTAAAGGTAAAGGACGCTTGACAGTTAAGTCCAGTCGCAAACGACTCTGGCGATGTGGTGCTCATCTCGCTTTACAGGCCGAGGGAGCCGGCATTTGTCCGCAGACAGTTTTTCTGGGTCATGTGGCTAGCATAACTAAGCAGCTTCTGGCACAATGGAACACTGAAACCAGAGCAGTGCACGGAAACGACATTTACCTTTCTGCTGCAGCGGTACCTATTTATCTACTTGCACTTTTTGGCATGCTTTCGAACTGCTAGGTTGGCAGGAGCTGGGACCAAGCAATGGAAGCTCACCCTGTCGCGGGGATTCGAACCGCCGACCTTCTGATCGGCAAGCCCAAGAGGCTCAGTGGCGCCACCTGCCGTTCTCATAGAAAACATAGGAGGAGCATATTTTGATCATTAAATCATGCAGATGCCCAAACCCTTGGTAAGTTAGGGACTTCCCCTGCATGCAAAGACAGGCTGTAGCAGATTGAGCAGATGAGACCAATAGTGAGTTGAATGGTCAAGAAGGCAGCTGCTGCCTGTGCTGTAGAGGGAAGTGAGGGGCAGATCATCAATTTGGGAAGGTAGCCCATATAGGAAAAGGAAAACTCTGATCCTAAACCAGGAAGGACAGCAGGGCACCAAACAGGTAAATGTGTTTTGGGTTTACCTAGGCATTTGGCTATCGTCAGTGGTACTGTTTACAAATAGGTTGTTTTTATTACATTTCCTCCCCTTTGCTTGTAAATTGCTTCAGGACATTTTTAGTGGGAAATGATCCATATAGTGAATAAACTTCCTCCCAAGTGCTCAGTGTAGCCTATGTGAGTGGCACACATTCCAACCATAGTCATAAGAAGGGCTTGGTTGCAATTTTCAGAGTTGCTGATGTGTTTATTTCATATTTTTTTTTAATATCACTTTTGGTATGGGGGCAGAATTGCAGTTTAGAGTTGTTAATTTCTTATTTGTAGGCAATCACTTAATTGACGATCACTTGTAGCCGAGTAAGATTGTCTTCCATGAACATGGTTTTAACATTGAGTCCGTAAGTGACTGTGGAGGCCAATCTGTGGATTCACACGTCCTTCCACAGTGGGGACATTGGTTTCCGGGCGGGAGTTGATCACGGTGAGGATTTGCAAAACATGCCTTCCTCTTAGCACGTGTCTCCCTTTTGTCCTAAGTTTGGGCCTCTTCAAAGCCCATGACACCTTTGGTCAAGGCTGTTCTCCAACTGGAGCATTTGAAGGCCAGTGTTTCCCAGTTGTCGGTGTTCATACTACATTTTTTTAGATTTGCCTTGAGATAGTCTTTAAACCTCTTTTGTTGACCACCAGCATTACACTTTCCATTCTTAAGTTGGGAATAGAGTAGTTGCTTTGGAAGACGATAATCAGGCATCTGCACAACATGACCAGTCCAACGAAGTTGATGTTGAAGAATAATTGCTTAGACACAGCAGCAGTATAGCATTAGTAGCAGTAGGGGAGCCAGATGGATTGGTTGAGTTCTGTCCCCCTTGTAAGATTTCTGAAAGAAAAGCAATATATAGGTTGGGAGATGAACAACTTCTTGGGGGAAGAGGTGTGTGCCCCTCCTCTCATGTCCTGACTATAATTCCATATTGTTGGGAAAAGATGCTGCATTTACAGAAACTGGTGAGACTATAAAAGATGCCAGTTTTTCTTCTGAATCTTGACATGAGTTCAAACATTGTTGGTTGTTATTGCCAAAGTACCATAACTGAGTAAGACTGTTATGTGGTGTATCCCCTTCCCTGTGTCCTCTTAGAATCAACCAGTCACAAATGGCCACAAGTGACCTTATTGATACCTCTAGGCTTCAACAGTAGCTCCATAATTGCTTCCAGACAAACATGATGGGGGAAAGGCTACTGTAATTCTTGAAACACATTTAGAAAATATGAGTCTAGGGTAAATAATATGTATCACCAAAAAAGAAAAGAAAAAATGCTTCACCAAAAGTACATACCCTCCAACATTTCTCTGATGAAAATAGGGATGTCCTATTTGATGATGATGATGATGATAACATGCCGTCCATCTGATGTCTTCAGATGTCTTATCAAAGTGGTATACAGTAGTTACTTATCTCCTTGGCTTGGGGTTGCATAACTCCATAGCTTCCAACATTTTTTGGATGAAAATAGGGACGTCCTAAGGGAAAGTGAGACATTCCAGGATCAAATCAGAAACCAGGATGGCTTCTGTAAATCCAGGACTGTGCCTGGAAAATAGGGACATTTTGGGGTCTCAAAGTGTATATTACACCTCACCTTAGTAGAAAAGCCTGACCAGTGGATTGTTCCTGCTCAGTCTGATGTCTGGATGGTGGCTGTTAGTGGACAACTTCAAGGTCCCTGCTATCCCTTCCTAGCGTTTTATTTTTAATTTTTTAATAAAACAGTACTTGGACCAGGCAGCCCTTCAAACATTTCCCCCAGATGGGCAGGGTATAAATTTATTATTATTATTATTATTATTATTATTATTATTATTATTATTATTATTATTATTTGTCCTCTATGGCCAGCTTCTAAGATTCTGAAATCATGTGGGTGCACATTTACTCAACAAATGTGATACTAGAAAAAGGAAAGAAAAACACTTTTCCATGTGCTTAGAGATTACATGGAGTTAATTCCAATTAAAACCACCCACCATTTCAGAGGTATGCAAACAGTGCTATTTATTACAGAAAAAAAAACTATATTCATTTTAAATGCATAAGCCCCATTTCTAACCAAAGAGCCCCCAAGGCAGTGTACATGAAAGTAATCAAAATACAATAAAAATGCAACAAAATAAATAAACATTAACAATTCCACAAACAATGCAAACAGAACAAATAGAAGCAAAATTAACAGCCAGCAGCCTCAACAAAACCATCCTTTTTGAGGGCCCATTAAAACATGAGAGGGCTTCACTAAATGTCTGGAGGTCAATAAGAGGCCAAATTAAACCTCCTGGGGGAATGTTTTGCACAGGCTAAATGCTGCAACTGAGAAAGAAGCCCCTACAAAGAAAGGGGAGAAAATGTTTTACTGAAAGCATATTTCCATTTGTAAATGAATGCAAACATCGCAATTATCAATATGAGCCCATTTTTAACACAGCAAAGGGAGAATAAATTTCCATAAACAAATAGGAAGGAAATGGGGACCGAACACTGCAAAATTGCATTGAGGGATAGGTAGAAGTAATTTTGTCATTCTAAAGCAACAAAACGAATCACTAACTAGGAGTGGGGCAATCCCAATCCCAGAATCCCCCAAAGACAAGCTACACTTGCATCGGAATAAGGATCTCCTGAATTGCTGGAGCTGGACGGAGTCAGTACACCAGAGCAAGAGGATGATTGAATTGAACCAATAATGAGAATACAATGTCTCTTGCCACAGCACAGCAGAATGTAATAGAATTCAGGGGTCAGCAAACTTTTTCAACAGGGGGCTGGTCCACTGTCCCTCTGACTTTGTGGGGGGCCAGACTGTATTTTTTTGGGGGGGTGAACGAATTCCAATGCCCCACAAATAACCCAGAGATGCATTTTAAATAAAAGCACACATTCTACTCATGTAAAAACACGCTGATTCCCGGACCATTCGTGGGCTGGATTTAGAAGGCGATTGGGCCAGATCTGGCCCCCGGGCCTTAGTTTGCCTACCCATATAATAGATGATGGGAATTAGCATGTAATTCCAGTTGGTCTCCAAGGTTGCAAGCCTGGAATTCTGCTGCATACTAAACAAGCCAGTGGAAGCACAGACTCTGTCATTGGATACAATTCCAGGCCAATAACCCTTCGTTCCTAGATATTCCCCCTTTTTCCAACCAGGGATGGGTTAATCCATAGCCTTCCAGGTGATGTTGGACTCCCATCAGCCCCAGTCAGCCAATAGCCAGGCATGATGGGAGTTGTGGTCCAACAACATCTGGAGAGCCACAGGTTACTCATCCCTTGCCTTAGAGTAAGAAGTTTTCCCCAAACAGTTCTCCAAAGAAGAGTGTGTATAATGGCAGCTACCTTGATTCTAGCATTCATCTGTGCAAAGTGGAGGATTTTTCTAACCCATTGTGTCTCAGCTTTGCTCAAAAACTATTGAGGTGACCATGACTTTTGCAGAAAATAGAATTAAGATGTAAAGCAAGAGGAAGACCACACAGGGTGGAGACTAAATTCCTGTACTTGCAAGTGGGTCCTGCTGACAGACAAATCTAAGGTACATGTCAGGGATGGGGGACTGTTGATCTTTAAATGTTTAGAACTCCAATATGTATCAAATTTTTTATACATTCTTGATAATCTGGAAGGAGGCGAATGCTTGGTGAATGCTTGTTGGAGATGTGGAGGAAATAACGGTGACATGATCCACATGTGGTGGACGTGTGAAAAGATTAAGATTGGGGGGGGGAATATACGATGATTAAAAAAGATGATGGGGATAACTTTTACTAAAAAACTGGAGGCATTTCTATTAAGTATTATAGATAAAGAGATCCCAAAAAATCTAAGAGAGGTATTCTTGTATGCAACCGCAGTGGCTCGAATACTTGTGGCCAAGGGATGGAAAGATCACGAGGCTCTAAAAATAACAGACTGGCAAATCAAATTACAGGAATTGGTGGAGACGGCTCAATTGACTAGTAAACTCAGAGGAAACTCAAAGCAAAAATTTGCAGAAAATGGGATGGTTATAGAAGATATGTTCAAAAATACAATAATAGTTTTAATCCGTGCTAGCAATCGAGTGATAAAGGAACTAAAAGGAGGTGGATAACAATTAAGGATTTATTATGTTTTCAGAATGTATTAGAAAAATATATAGAAAGGTTTATTGTTTTGTGTACATTCAAATGTAAGATAAAATATATGCAAAGGGACTTGACAGGAAGTCAAAGTTGAAGAAAAGATTTTGGAAGATAAAAGGGGAAGAAGGGGAAAAATATTTACTTTCATTATTATCATTTTGTGTGCGGGTGTGGGTGTGGGTGTGTGGGTGTCTGCACATATGTGTGTTGTATGCAATGTTTGGGAGGAAATAAGACAGTAAATAACAAATAACATACTAAATCGATGTATGTAATTTTTATTTCTTAATTATATTTACTGGTAGTATGGCTGTATTGTTTTTTGTAACAAAAAATCATTCAATAAAAATTATTTTTTAAAAATAGAACTCCAATATGTATCAGCCCTAGCAGGCATGACCAGCGGTCAAGGATGGTGAGAGCTATAGTCAAACACCATATGAGGAAACACAGGTTTCATCCCACATAGTATATGTGGTATACTGTTAGAACTCTAACAGATGATGCTAGTTAAGTTCAGTGGTTGACTATTGAACCACTTAGCAGAGAATTCCTAGAGAACAGTTTTATTGGGTTGACCAGCTATTAAAAGTGCTCAAGGAAATCGGCCAAGACATTGTTGATTCTTCTTTCCTAAAGCACCCTTGTAAAATTTTGTTCTCCGGTCCTCTTAATGCAAATCTATCAGAGCAACCTTTAGTAATGCGAACAGTAATTTTACAGAAATGCATTAATGCTATGATGCACAGAACATATTTTGAAAATTGTCAGAAATGTGTGTGAGAGCATGTCAGGGATGACAGCCTCGACAATGCAGAGAACTGAACCCGTTAAGAGCTCCCATCTTTGCCCAAGTTGTTTTGTCATAGCTGTCAAGTCTGCGATTAAGAAGAGTGCTTGCAATCTGCTGCAATCCATTAGGCTTTCTTTGGTAACCCTTGCCTTCTTTCAACAGTAACCCCAGTCGACAACGGTCTTACAGTGCTTCCTGCACAAAATGCTTCACTCTCCACATTTACAGTGATTTGAACTCACTTTGATGGTGGTAGCAGGAGGGTGGAGGCTGAGAGAGAAATGGAGATTTGTGAGCACAACTGCAACAGTGCGAGAGACCAGGGGACATAAGTTCACTTAGCCTGTAATGGTGTGACAGAATTGCAGGCAAGCAATGGTTTCTCTGCTGCCTCCTGGCCTGGTCGGTGGTACAACGCTCCCCATCACTGGTGCCAACTATAATGGACCCAGGCACCCACAAAAAATGGCTGCGAGTGCTCGGCACTCACATTGTGGGGCCTCCAACGTGACTTCCAGGGACTTGCTGTCACAGTCCAGTCAACAGGCGATCAAAGTCCCAGCTGAGGACGTTGGGTGAAATATACTCAGAGTCGCAAAGTGATTTCATGCTCTTTATTCAGCTCATAGTGGTGAGGAGGAATGAATGAATGTCCCCTCAAAGTATCTGCTTTATATACATTATTTACACAATGGGCTGCACATGATTGGCTAATTCCGGAATTCTACTGTAAGCCAATCAGGTTGTGGATTCACTTCTATCTGGAGCATGATTGGGTGGTTCCTGCCAACCAATCATACTGCTGTATTCTTCTAGGACCAATCAGACTGCTGCCTTTTGGATCCCATTGTTCTAGGACCAATCAGACTGCTGCAGTTTGGATCCTATTCAACTCAGTACATAACATTGGGACTGGGGGCAAGATGGCTGGGTGGGAGCAGGAATGAGAGTCCAAAAGCCAGGGGCCCGAGGGTCAGGAAGCAGGGAGTCATGAAGTCAAGGATCCGAGGGTCATAAAGCAAGGAGTCACAAAGTCAAGGGTCCAAGGGTCAAGAAGCAAGGAGTCACAAAGTCAAGGATCTGAGGGTCAAGAAGCAAGGAGTCAAAAAGCCAAGGTCCGAGGATCAGGAAGCAAGAAGCCAAATGCAGCAAGGCAGGAAACGTTGCTGTGGCCAAGAGCCGAAGGGAAATGCTGACCTTATATCCCTTCCCAGCTCTTGCCACCAGGTGCAGTGAGTTATCAAGCGGCCTCACCTGTGCGGCCACGCCTTGCCTCTCCAGAAGAAACTTAGGAAAGCCCCAGTCCTGCGAAGCCCTACTGGTCACAGGGCCTGGCTCCTGCACTCACTCCTGACACTCACGAAGCATTGAAAGTCACATCAGAGGCACCGCAAGGCCTCAGATACCACCTTCAAGGACCCTCAAGCCCTGGGATGCGCATCCCGGGCCCTCCAACATGACTTCCAGGCACTGCTGTGGTGTGCAAAATAACTTGATGTAGTGACATCACACAGCAATGTGATGTCATGATGTCATGTTATATCGTATGCAATGCTGGACACCCATAATCTGGAGCCCAAGTCAGTGCCCCTATACCCCATGCCTATTGGCAGTTGGAACCAAGCCTGCCTGCACAATTGGCCAATCCCAGCCAGCAGACTGCGAGGCTGGGTCTGTCTTGGGGGAGGACCTGATGGAGCATGTTTGCAACCCTCAGATATGCTCTCAGGTTGCCCACCCTGGTCCCAGTACTGACAGATTGACCCTTGGTGTCATTTGCAGCAGACGGATTGGTAGTTAAAGGTTGCGCAATGTCAATGCCAAACCTCTTTCATCTATATTCAATAAAGTTGTGACCTTATCCGCTCCAAAAACTAAGTTGCTTTGTGTCCATTATTACTGTTCAGCCAGGAGGGCAGAGAGCAAGGAGTCCTGGCATGCAACTGTACCATTATTTAGTAGCCAAAAAGTAGTGAGGTTCAATCAATGCTCTCATCAGAACACATTCTTTGCACATAGAAAGAATTGTCCGAGGTGCAATGTCTAGTTTCTGTGGTTAAAAGAATCAATACATGTGAAAGACCTCTTTCTGGCTGAGACCTGAGAGCTGCCAGCAGTCACAGTAAGCAATAGTAGGCTGTTTATTTTTATGTATTTATAAAGATATGTCTATACCACCTTGTGCTCCAGAGAATACCAAAAATGGCTCTACAACCCAAAACCCAAACAATGTAATGATATATCATGAAGCATTTTGGTAAAAGCCTATCAGGAAAATATTAATATCAATTACATCAACTGGTATTAACAGTCAGTGGTTCTCAACCTGTGGGTCCCCAGATGTTGTTGGACTACAACTCCCATCATTTCTAGCCAGCATGACCAGTGGCCAGGGATCATGGGAGTTGTAGTCCAACAACATCTGGGGACCCACAGGTTGAAAATCACTGAGCTAGATAGACAAATAGTTCTATGTGATATAAAGCATCTTCCTCTGTTCCTATGTCCTACTGAGCTTAATGTGATTCCCTCTATCAGCAGCTAGGTACGCACTATACTTTGTGAGGCACATTCAAAGCACATTCTTTCTCTCAAAGAATTCTGGGCTTTGTAGTTTACCCTTCACAGAGTTTCAAATTCCAGCAACCCTTAACAAAGTACAGTGTCCAGAGCTCTGTGAAGGGGGGAAGCAGTTCAAAAGCGTTAGTAGATGAATAGGTACGGCTGTGGTGGGAAGGAAAATGGTGTTTCCATGCGCTCTGGCTTCCGTCACGGTGCTCCGTAAACCAGAGCATTTTAGTCATGTGGGCCACGTGATCTGGAAAGCTGACTGTGGACAAACGCCAGCTCCCTCGGTTTCAAAGCGGAGATGAGTGCCACACCCCATAGTCGATTTTGCCTGGACTTAACCGTCCAGGGGTCCTTTACCTTTACCTCACTCCCAGGTAAATTGATTTAGATCAAGTCATTAGCCTTGCACTCACAGAGGCAGACTCTCCTTTCTTGGACATGACCACGGTGCTATCTTATTCCTCTATCAGCTGCTTTCCTTGTGCCTGGCTCTACATGAAAAGAGAGAGCAAAGCAGAGCACAGCTGAATATATTTTGGCTCTTGGCCTGACTTGGCAGCAGCCCTTGCTTCCCTGTTCACATAACAGAAATGTGTCTGACATGGGGTGACGACACGGCAACATGCCCTTGTTAAATTATTAAAAGCTTGTAAAACGAAATCCGATGCTGTTTTGGCTGCTTGGTTGTGGCCACACACACACACACAAACACCACAAATATCGTACCACCTGTACTTTAACTCCCAAGCGCACCTATTATGACCATTACTGAGCATTCATTTGCATAACTTGTACTTAGTGCATCTAAGTAGCCAAATTGCTCCCAGACAAATGAGGAGACTGCTACAAATGGGCCAGGTTACTCTCAGGCAACTGGCAGGTCTGCTATCACTGTGGCTGATGCCCAGGCGTGGGAGAATCCCATGGAGTTTTCCCTTATCAACCCAGCTCAACTCAGCTATGGCGATAATAGCACTACGATAACAGCAGAAGGTACAACAGCTGCATCCAGAGGTATTTAAGCAGAGCCTGAATGGCCATCCATCAGGAGTGCCTTGTAGGGTGTAGTTGCATCTTGCATTACAGAACCTGCATTGAGCAGGCAGCATTCCGTGTGTGACTTAATTCTCTTATTAGTCTGAGTGACAGCAGACTCTTATTGGATGGAGGTTCTTGTTAGCTGGGAGTTAGCTGTCAGTGAGGAAGGCAATTGGCATTTGACATTTGGTGCCGGAAGCCAGGTGAAGCGGTTCTGAAGGAGTTCTTCCCCTCCCGACCTAAGAAAGACAATACTGTACTCTCTATTTTCTCCTCATGCTATATAATGTTACAAAAGTTGGGTGTATGATAGCAAGATCCCAGGGGGTTCCAGGCACTTACCCATGGAGTATTGAGACATGGTGGAGACTTTAAGAAATATGGTTTATTCACCTATTTACACCTTCAGTCTGCGTGGAGGGAGTCCAGATCTTCCAGCATGGTCATTTCAAGAGGGACTTGTCCCTCACAGCAATGCAGCCCTGGAGGCCAAGACTCCCAGCCTGCCTTCAGCTAACCTGCCCAAGATGGATCCCAGTTTTTCTTCTTCATTTTCCCAAAGCACCCTACTAAAAACTTCTCTTTTCCTGTCACCTCACACACACGCCCCATCACCTTGACTACATCTGTATTTCTAGGCCAAAGGATTCCTCTCAGGTGTTCCCATCAACTCCTTTTGTCATGTTAACAGATTTGATTTTCACTTGGCCAGCCAGGCTGGTTTGCATAACAACAACAACAACAACAACAACAGTTTTATTATTTATGCCTCGCCCATCTGGCTGGGTTTTCCCAGCATAAACCAGCCTAGGGATTCCTTGTCAGGCACAGCTCTGCAGCTTCTACTTTCATCCATATCCCAATCAATCAAAACCCTACCATTTATTAATTTCAAATTGATAACACTGTTATAATAATACTGTTTTTCTTCAGTTATTATCAGTATTATCAGTTTTCCTCTCTGGACTCCATCTGCTTTATTCCAGTCACTCTGCTAATAGGACGAGATGATCTCCCAAGACCCTTTCAGGTCCATAATTCCTGTCCTCAGCAATATTTTGCTGATGCTGTCTTATCATTCATTCAAGTTTTCACTACTATTGGAGCCATCTCCTCCTCCTTCTCCCACTCTGCCAACATCTGAGACCTCCCTGTATAGGGTGGAATATAAATTCAATTCAGCAGCAGCAGCAGCACCACCATCAATATCATCTTCTACTCTGTGTTTCTATTGCCTTCTACTAAACAGAAGGTGCATCATGTGACTTAGCATGTTGATTTCATCACACATGTGGCTAAAGGGGGTGATGTCATCACTTAACTGCTGAGAGGCAACTGCTTCAGGGTACTTCCAAATTTTATGCTGATGTTGGAAGAGGCCCAAACCAATCTTTTCGTTTGGTTTCTTCATCCTGGATATGGCTTCTGGATTCTTCCTCGTGACATTCAAGCAAATTAAAGACACCTTTTGAAGAGTTGTGTGTGGGTTAATAAGCATAATTGTCCTTGTCAAAATGATATGCTTTTTGTGATTTACAGACAATTAACAAAAATCTCTGTGAAACATGGAGAATGCGTTACTAAGCAGTTGAAGGTTATCAAGACCAAACAGGCAGCTTCAGAAAAAGTCATAGCTCCTCCTTGAAAGCGATGACAGTGAAGGTTGTGGAGAGTTTCTGTGGTGACAAAAAAATAATAATATGCTGACGCTTTAAAAAGAATCTTGCTGCTATGAAAAACTCCTGATCCATTTTTTATAAAAAATAAAGGTTGTCAAATCTCATTTGCTTCAATTACAGCTAACATTTAAAACTCCATTGTTCCCCATACCGAGACTACATTTGTTAACACAGTCACCTTTGGTTTCTGCTCAAGTACAAATCCCATGTTCTGATTCTGGAAATGCCCCTGACTTCTCTAGACACAGGCCTGCGTTGGAAAACTCACCACCCAAGAAAAGTCAGAAGTGATTCAATTTCAGCTCAATGATATTGCCCCTCTGCTGGCATATTCTGCTTAGCATTTTCTATTTCCAAGAGCTACTTTAATTGCATGGGGATTTATTCCTAACTGCTACTAATTATATCGTACAACCAGCGTGCAATATATTCAATGCCTTACAGAGCTACAAAGGCAACATAAACATGTCATACCCTCCAACATTTCTCCTATGAAAATAGGGACGTCCCATTCCACAATGATAATTTTACTATTTATATCACACACATCTTACTGGGTTGCCCCAGCCATTCTGGGCAGCTTCCAAAACATATAAAAAACGTAATAAAACATTAAACATATAAAAAACTTCCCTATACAGGATTGCCTTCAGACAGCTTGAGGGTCAGATAATTCCATACCCTCCAATGAGAATAGGCACATCCTAAGGAAAAACGAGACATTCCAGGATCAAATTGGAAACCGAGACAGCTTCTATGAATCAAGGACATCACTGGGAAAAAGGGACACTTGAAGGGTCTGATATACCCATTTCCAAGAAATGTACAATATAAAATAGACATTGGGGAAATAACTAAGGAAGACAGAGGAAAGTGGGGACAGGGAGCGGCAGTGGCATGGGGTTGGGGGCAGAGTTGTAGTGCTGTACCCCTGGCAGCAATGCTGCTGCTGTAAACTGGGCTGGGGAAGGGTGAAGTAAAGTGTCGATGAAGTTGTGAAGCTCTTTCAACTTTGCCACTACCTCACACACCTCACCACCAAACTGGCAAATTCTAAGCCACTGGGAGGATGCAACTACCATTCTGCCATTCATTCATGTATGGCAATTATTTGTTGCTTAATATAATAAAAAAATTCTAAGCAATTTGCATAAAAAGAATAAAACACATCAATGACATTTCCTAAAAACAAAACACCACTGCTGATAGGAAGGGGTGAAGGGGGGCAGATATCATTATGTAGGGTTGCCATATTTTGAAGAGCAAAAAAGAGGATGCCATGACAACTCTCATTTTAAATACTCCTACTATATGTCGGCTATAGAAGGTGTGATAATATTGCTGAGGGGAGCAGGAGAAGAGAAGAGGAAAGCAAGTCTTCAACCACCAGTTATGTCTATGTCTTATCTAGAAAGTATAGCCAGAGACATTTTGGCAAATTTAAAAAATCCACCTGGACAGAAAATTTGCCCCTGAAAGAGAGGGTGTGTCCTGGAAAAAGAGGACACATGGCAACCCTATCATTATGTGTACTTCGCTACTGTAGGGGATAGAGATTCAGAGTCTAGGCAAAAATGCATGCAAACACCCCCCCCCCCAAAAAAAAACAACAACAACCACACACTTTAGAAGGGATTTGAAGGAAATGTAAATGAAGGCACCACATACACCCTTATATATCTACAGTTATTTCCCCTTAAGACCATATTTGCCTTCATGCGTTTCGAATCAACGGTCTCCAACTACTCCAAACTGCTATGTCCTCTTGAGATGGAGATCCCAACTTCTCTGGCAGACTGTATGCTGACATAACAGGCAGAACAGTAGCAGAGGAAGCGTGTGTGTTTTTTGTAAGAAAACACTGCAATACTGGTCTTGGCCAATCAAAATTTGGCAGTTTGTCAAAGTCCAATGAAAATATGTGTTTTGGGCGGCAGAGCAACCTACACCAATGCTGATTGGCCAGGTTGCAAGTTGGAGTTGGTTCAGGAGTCACTTTTCAGATATGTGAGCTTCCTGGACTCCCTCTTCCCTCACCACTCCTTCATTAAGAATTGCAGGTTCCTCCATCTTGTTTTTCATTAAGGTGGTATGGTTGGGTGTAACATGTAGTTTGTCCCTAAGACTGTGGGTCCCCCAAAAATGGATCAAGAGAAACCTACAGACCTGGAACTGAGAGGGATATGGATTTTCAGCGAGGATTTACAGTTTGAATTGCATGAGCTATGATGATCCACATGTCAGGAGAATTGTCTCATATTATTGTCATAAAATGGAGCACAAAAATCCCTCAAAGCCTCCCACTTACAAGGAGGAGGATTAATTAATTCTCCTCTATTTAGAGCACTAGAGACTTGTTATGTCACATTGATTTTTGCCCTTAAAAAATATCTTACTATTATTTTAAAGTACAGCATATAGGGGAGTTCTTAGTTCATTATAACTCAATACAGTGCAAATCTTTTGTGGTAGTACACCATCTGGCATATCCAGTGTGAGAGGAATTCATAACTCAAGGCAATTAAAGAAGTGTCCTTATATGGAGGTAAATTACTGGTCCGTCTAGTTCAGCGGGTGGTGCTGTGGGTTAAACCACAGAGCTTAGGACTTCCCGATCAGAAGGTTGGTGGTTCGAATCCCCACGACAGGGTAAGCTCCCGTTGCTCAGTCCCTGCTCCTGCCAACCTAGCAGTTCGAAAGCACATCAAAGTGCAAGTAGATAAATAGGTACCACTCCAGCGGGAAGGTAAACGGCATTTCCGTGTGCTGTTCTGGTTCGCCAGAAGCAGCTTAGTCATGCTGGCCACATGACCCGGCAACTGCACGCCAGCTCCCTCGGCCAATAAAGCGAGATGGGCGCCACAACCCCAGAGTCAGCCACGACTGGACCTAATGGTCAGGGGTCCCTTTACCTTTACCTAGTTCAATGTTTTTTGCTGTAGCTGTGGTTTTCCAAGGTTTTAGACAGGAACCTTTCCAGTCCTACCTGGAGATGGCAGGGTTTGCACCTAGGGCCTCGGGCATGAAAAAGTCTGCTCTCCAGGTATTACACAAGACCCTAGAAGTGTCCCAATCTTCCAGGGATGTCCCTGATTTAGAGAAGCAGTTCCGGTTTCTGATTTGATCCTGGAATGTCCCACTTTTCCCCAGGATGTCCCTATTTTCATTGGAGAAATGTTGAAGGATATGGTAGAACATCCGTATTTTCATTGGAGAAATGTTGGAGGGTATGGAGTTATCCAACCCCTGAGCCGTCTGAAGGCAATCCTGCACAGCGAAGTTTTTAAATGTTTAATGTTTTGTTATGTTTTTATCTATGTTGGAAGCTGCCCAGAGGGGCTGGGGCAACCCAGTAAGATGTGTGGGGCACAAATAGTAAAATTATCATTGTGGACTGGGACATCCCTATTTTCATCGGAGAAATGTTGGAGGGTATGTTACACAATCACAATAAAATGAAAACCCAAATACAATCTGTAGTCCAAAGAAATGTAGACTCGTGATGGCTGATGAACCAGCAAAGGCCAAGGTAAATAAGATATTCAACGTGCATCGAAACTGCCGTAGTGCTGGCATTGTGCCTTATTTCTGGGAGAGTGTCTTTCCAGAGTATGGTGAGAGAAGGGCCTCTTTCTGGTTGCTGCCAGATGGACAGCAGCAGGATCCTGTTGAAATTTCCATTCCACCTTAAGGAGCACACATGTAGAACTGTTGCGTGTCACATGTCTGTTTACATTCCAGCACAGCTTGCTGGGAACTTCCGTTGTGTGTATAGCTTTTGCTTTTCCCTGTTCTCTCTGAGAAGACAAGAAGAGAGAGAGAGACGACATGTTTCTTTGTCCTGATTTATGATTAATAAATCTGTAGTTGTAGTATGCTTTCACAAGCCTCACACCTATTCTGTGTGCACAGTTCAATCTGCTGATAGTGTGCCCTGGCTTTGAAGCCCGGGTCGCTGATTTAAGTCAGAGCAGAGGCCGATGGGTCTTCACAGCGGGACAGCTGGAAGGAGACGGCCCAGCTGGGGCTAGCCAGCTGCCCTCCCGGCCCTCTGCATGTTGACAGATCCCTGCCATGATGGCTGACCAGGGCTGACCCAGGGCATCTCGCTATCTGAATTAGAACAGCAAATAGCAGTCCCCCAAATCCATAGGAATATAACACCAAAGGAGCCTAGCACTAAAGGTTAATTCAGTTATTCCGGCAGAAACTCCCACCAGCACCTCTCTCCCTACCTGGCAGCCAAATTCAGCAATAATACATTATTGTAAATATTTGCTGCTGTCATGACACTCCAGATCAGCTGCTTGAGGCATTCACTTCATTCTACCTGGCAGTTGGGTCAGCTTGGGGGAACTTACAGGAGGGTTTCCCAAACTCGGTTTTCCAGCTGTTGTTAGACTACAGCTCCCATCACCGCTAGCTAGTGGGGCCAGTGATCAAGGATGATGGGAGTTGTAGTTCCAAAACAGCTGGAGACCCAGGTTTGGGAAAGCCTGACTTAAAGGGTACCCCCTGTGTGGTAACAGGCCTTCTTCAACACCTGCTACTCCTTCCCTTCTGCCAGGTAAGGCTTCGAGTGAGAGGGCTCAGGAACGGAGCAAGGGCAGATAAAGTAGGTTCACCTACCTACTTGGGTTTTTTAAATATTCCACAAGAATTGTCAGATTTGATGGCTTTTGGGGGTGAGCCAGGGGTAGGGGGTAGACTTTAACATAACTAAATATAGTATGGTGTCTCACAACTTTTTACACTAATTCTCCTTCACAGAGATTACAATGTGTGTGTGTGTGTGTGTGTGTGTGTGTGTGTGTGTGTGTAGGCAGGAAGAGGGAATGAATATCACTATCAGGTATAACACTCTCTCTCAAATTCTGTTCTTCTTAAGTCAGAACAACAAAGAATTGGAAGAGCCTCTGAGACTATTTAGGACTGTGTTCAGTTTTTTCAAACCTTGTCTTGTGTTCTTTTAATCTGCCAGTTAATGTCATCCAAATGACATTCATCCTTTCGTCCATGCCTCTTCCCCACAGAATTGGTTTTTTTTAATATGAAAAAAAAACCCTCTCCCTGCAAAAATCTTGAAAAATCCTACATCAAAGGCCGCATGTCTTCAAATCAGCCATGAAATGAAAACAGCCATTCCTTCTGTCTTATTTTTCAAGTGCGAGCAGATGAAGAGACAGAAAGTGTTTCACTTGTGGAACTGGGTGATAGTTTTACAGATTTTTTTTTTTTTTAGCACTTAGAGCTATTAAAATTCAGGTTACATAACCTCATAAAACTTAAGGAATTCATCAAACTGCAAGCTGCTCTCGGCTTACTAATGCTTTGAGGTGCTTCAGCGTCATTCTAATAAATCAATATTAGGAAACACATCCTGTCCATTAAGGCTTGTGACTCAGTGTCTCAAAAACCAAAGAGAACAACAGAAATTAAGATGTTTTGGTTTTGAGTGTTTGCTGAGAGTGAGCTATGGAGAACTTATGAACTTGGGGTTCCAAAGGTTGGCTGAATCACCACCACCCTGCAACTTTCACAGGGAACAAAAAAGTAATTCAATGGGAGAAACTCACCACCATCATGGGTTCTTCTTCTGGCTTGTTGCTTTGTTGCTGATGTTTCCTTTCCCCCCTATAAAAATTAAGGCTGAGCTAAAATGCCCTTCTATTTTACTACCTCATTTACAAGCAGGAAAAATAGAGGTTGGGAAAATTTCAACAACTTTTCAGGGATGTGACCAAACTCACCACCCAGCAACAGCTCAACTTCATAACTTCCATTTTTATTTTTATTAACAGAATTCCCAAACAAAGCATCCATGGGAGCCCCAGATTTCCTGACAATCACTTCTTAGAATGAAACTGTGTCTGCACATTATTTTTTTTAATTAAATTTTATGAGATGTTACAAAAAAAAAACGAAAAGAAAAAAACGAAATAGAAACAATACATAACCATACATAAAAACATTTATCTACATAATTTTCCAGAATGCAGACTAGAAAAGAAGAAAGACGAAAGGTAAAAGAAAGAAACAAAAAAAAAGAATGAAGAGAAAAAATATTTTTCATAATCAATATTTCCAAATTCATACTTCAAACATTACAATATATAAATCCTAGTTAAAATATTATAAAAGACTTTCACCGCATTCACCACAGGTCTCTTGGTTATCTAATTCGCCTTTACATCTGTTCTTCAGTCACTTCCTTTCCTTAAGTTCTTTCATAGTCCATCTAATCTTTGTAAAGGTAAAGGTAAAGGGACCCCTGACCATTAGGTCCAGTCATGTGCCGACTCTGGGGTTGCAGCGCTCATCTCACTTTATTGGCCGAGGGAGCCAGCATATAACTTCCAGGTCATGTGGCCAGCATGACTAAGCCGCTTCTGACGAACCAGAGCAGTGCACGCAAACGCCGTGTACCTTCCCGCCGGAGCGGTACCTATTTATCTACTTGCACTTTGACGTGCTTTTGAACTGCTAGGTTGGCAGGAGTAAGAGCTCTGCTATTGCCATAGATAAAACCAGAAGTGAAGTAACTTGCTCTGGTACCTGGTGCGGCGCTTGTCCCAGGGGGCACGGCGCACTGTCCGCGGGGGGCGTGGCATGCATCCAGGGGTGTGGTGCCTGTACTGGGGGAGTGCGCGGTGCGCGTCCTGGGGGGTGCCGCCGATCGGGGGTCAGCATTTTGTCACACACACCCCTTTGGAATGGTACCCAGGGTGGAACGCCACCCCACCCCACCCCTCGGAACGCCCCTGGGTAAAACCAAACCCTAACACACCTTTCAGAGTTCTGGGAACATAGGCGTTATCCGTCTGTACTTTTGCACTAAGTCATTACCCAAACTCCTTATCGTGTGCTTCTAGTTCTCCGAACATGGAGAACGAGTGATATAACTCCGAGCCAAGTGTCTTGATATACAAGACATGAGTAGCAAACCGACCGCAACTTTATCCAGTTTTCCACCTTGCTGTGGAAGGTGGCCATCTTGTGTCCTGCCAGCGAAGGGATCTTGCTCCCCTGGTGTGTCATGTTCCAGCAGTGCAAGTGGAATTAGGAATGATTCTGTTCTAGTCATTGGGAACAAGTGAAAGCTAACGTTACTTTGAAACTGCAGAACTCTGATGGGTATAATCAGCAATTTAGCAGCACACCATCAACCAGCATTCTGCGCATGGGATGGGACAGAGATATGAATTTTACAGCTTGCAATCCTTCATCAGTTCTCTCGCTTTCTCTTTTTTAATTAGAGGAACTTTCATATAAAGTTCCAACAGATGTTACATTATTAGTGGTAATCTTTGCAGCTTCACAAAACTGTCATTACTGCCCTTTTTATTTGCTAAAAATGTCATCAGTGATAATCACTTAATTAGAAATAAAGCTATTTTATCCATAATTTCTACCATCAGTGTTCTGGAAGACAGTGTTTGCTCAGTTAATTATGAATTTGACACCTGACATTTGCTTGTATAAAATGAAATTACCTGAACGATTAAAGGTGTCTCATATGTGTTCCCCACAGTTGTCAATGGCCAAAGATCAAATTAGAAAGTCAATATTGGGTCAGAAACATATAAGATGACTTATGGGTGTATTGTTATTAAATCATTAACAAGGCATATTTCTCATCCAGCAAATGATTTGTTCAGGCAATACTGTTGAAAATGAACACAGTGATAATTTATGATTCATCTACTGAGCATAATAATAGAAAACAGCTTTCATAGTTGTAGGAGCCACCTAAGATTGCAGTGGACACCACTAAAGGCATTTCTTAGGGAATCTGGTGAGAGTTTGGTCTGATGTTGTTGTTTAGTCATTTAGTCGTGTCCGACTCTTCGTAACCCCATGGACCAGAGTATACCAGGCACTCCTGTCTTCCACTGCCTCCCGCAGTTTGGTCAAACTCATGCTGGTAGCTTCGAGAACACTATCCAACCATCTCGTCCTCTGTCATCCCCTTCTCCTTGTGCCCTCCATCTTTCCCAACATCAGGGTCTTTTCCAGGGAGTCTTCTCTTCTCATGAGGTGGCCAAAGTATTGGAGCCTCAGCTTCACGATCTGTCCTTCCAGTGAGTCTGGATAACCAGCTCCAAAATGCTCTGTTCTGAAGAGTAGACGCCAAGGGGAAAATGTTTCTAGTTAGTTTCAGGTTCCTTCTGGATTCTATCCAGAAGAGCCAATCACTTAGATGACACTTATTTACAGTCAAAGCAGAGCTCAGTTCAGGAAAATAATAATAGTCTAAATTGACAAGCTGCTTACCATCCAGTTTCATATATCACAGAGCAGAAAAATGCTCAACAGGCATAGCAGCAATTTTTAAAAACTATTTTGACTGAGTGCAATCCACTCTTGCCTTAATTGTTGGCCAACCGGATTCTGTACAAAGAGAAACTGTTGATATTCCTGATGGTAGCAAATGTAGCTTCTGGAAAGGAAATATTCTGCAGAGTTTCCAAAACTTTAATAGAGTTTGAATTATAGTCCCAGATTTCAGCACTGTAGGGCATTTGAGTAAGCACTTTAGGGCAGGTTCAATCAGCTGTCCTCCCTTATTGTAATAGAACTTCATCAATGCCCCTATGGTTTTCTGTATTTTGACTTTCATTGCCTCCATATGACTTCATATGGGTTTCGTTAAAGAGTACACCCAGGTATCGAAAGGAGCGAGTTTGTTCTAGAGTACGCTTCCTCAACCTTGGCCCTCCAGGTGTTTTTGGCCTACAACTCCCATGATCCCTAGCTAGCAGGACCAGTGGTCAGGGATGATGGGAATTGTAGTCTCAAAACATCTGGAGGGCCGAGTTTGAGGAAGCCTGTTCTAGAGCCTGCTGATCAAAGCACCATCTATGCCTAGGGCTGTTTCTGCCAAAAATCACAATCTTGGTCTTAGAGTAATTTTTATATAGGTTTTCCTGTTAGCACAGTAAGTGCTAAAGACCTCCAAGTAATTTTTGTGGCCCAATCGGGAAAGAGAGAGGAGCACTAATCTGCATACATCAAGATCGAGATATTTCTGTTCCTAAATATTGGAGAGGGGGAGTTTGCATTGGCTAAACATGGCACAAAATTATTAATATAAATGTTAAAAATTGTAGGAACCAGAACGCAACCTTGTTTCACTCCTTGCAACATTAATAATAATAATAATAATAATAATAATAATAATAATAATAATAATACCCTGCCCATCTGGCTGGGTTTCCCCAGCCACACTAGGCAGCTCCCAACAGAATATTAAAAACACAATAGAACATCAAACAGCACGTAAAAAATTGTAAAACATTAGACATTAAAAATTCCCAATACAGGGTTGCCTTCAGATGTCTTCTAAAAGTCAGATATTTGTTTATTTTCTTGACATCTGATGGGAGGGCATTCCACAGGGCTGGTGCCACTGCAGAGAAGGCCCTCACCTGGTTCCCTGCAACCTCACTTTTTGCAGGGAGGGAACCGCCAGAAGGCCCTTGGAGCTGGACTGCAGCGTCCGGGCTGAACGATGTGGGTGGAGATGCTCCTTCAGGTATACTGGGTCAAGGCTGTTTATGGCTTTAAAGGTCAGCACCAACACTTTGAATTGTGCTCGGAAACGTACTGGGAGCCAATGTAGGTCTTTCAAGATCGGTGTTATGTGGTCTCAGATCGGTGTTATGTGGGTCACCTTCAAATGTAGCTCCACGTAGTGCGCATTGCAGTAGTCCAAGCGGGAGATAACCAGAGCGTGCACCACTCTGGCAAGACAATGTGCGGGCAGGTAGGGTCTCAGCCTGCGCACCAGATGGAGCTGGTAGACAGCTGCCCTGGACACAGAATTGACCTGCACCTCCATGGACAACTGTGAGTCCAAAATGACTCCCAGGCTGCACACCTGGTCCTTCAGGGGCACATTTACCCCATTCAGGACCAGGGAGTCACCCACATCTGCCCACCCCCTATCCCCCAAGAAAAGTACTTCTGTCTTGTCAGGATTCAACCTCAATCTGTTAGCTGCCATCCCTCCTCCAACCACTTCCAGACACTCCAAGAAAGCTTTTAATGTTTGTTGTTGTTATTGTTCCTGTATTTTTGTTGGAATCTACCCAGGGTGACTGGGACAACGTAGTCAGATGGACGGAATATAATAAATACGTTGTTGTTGTTGTCATCGCCATCATCATTATTATTAGTCATACCACTATTTAAAACTACTCATTTCCGTTTTGTTATATAGTTATATAGTCATATAGTCATATAGTTATATAGTTGTTATATAGTTATATAGTTAGTTATATAGTTATATAGTTCTTGGGTCAATAGCAAAAGTCTGCAGTCAAAGTTGGCAAACTGAAATTTCTCCCACAGTCTATTTCAATAGAGTCAAATGCAGCAGAAATGTCAATAAAAGCTACATAGACTATTCTTACTGTTCTTAGTATATTATAATATGGTTTAGGTTAAAACATGGATCCATGGTACTGTAAAAAAAACCTGTATCTTCCTCTGAACCCTGCTTGATCTTCATGAATAATGTTGTTCCTTTGCAACCAGTATGATAATTTTTGAAGACGATGTCATGCATATAGCTTTGAGATTTCTAACAAGCTAATTGTGCAATCTTCTGATTCTGTTCAGTCAGGGTTTTTTTAAAAACCACCCCTTGCACTGAAGCATTTTACGGCTTCGGAGTCTGTTTCTGTTCTTTGACTTACCTATTGAAACTAACAATGGACATTTATGGAAGCCTCCCTGGGGCCCAGATAGCTTTTGTTGAGGCAGTCAGGAAAGGGGATTACTGAACCAAGTTACTTGGAAATAAAATAACCCCCAAAGCACAGCATTCTTTATCAGCACTGAATTTATGCAAAACTGTTTTGAAAACGTGGCTCTGTGAATGTGTGCCCATCCTAATATAATCATGAGCTGCAAAATAAGATAAAAATACATGAGTGGATCTCAGCATCGTACAAAACAGTTGCCTTTCTCTCAGTATAATTTGCTGTGAGAAACACAAATGTACCATCACTATTCAATGGGATTATACTTTGGAGGAGTGTGACGTGCATACATTTTATAGTCTCTGGAGCCAACGATGCATATAACTCCATTAGCATTAATGGGAGTTGTGTATAATCCCCTCCATGAGAGAACAGCCCTCGAGGTAAGATTATGCTACGAAATACTTGCAGCAAGATACGAGGTCAGCACAGAGCAGAGGGAAAACCACGATGATGCGGTGCAAAACTAGAACAGCACTAAATTTTGCTGGCCAGCCAACAAGCAGCTTAAAGATTAGATGACAGATGCAGACAAGCAGATAGTAGTGGGCTCATACCTGCATCTTACAGATCAAGTGGATGTCAAGTAGAAAAGGTTTCAAATGTGGCTATTTTCCAGCAAAGACACATAGTCACTGGGAAATGTGATGGGTGCACACTCTTAAGACAGAGCCTTATTTCCTAGACAGGACATATTACTCTGAAGCTGGACTTTCAGGGGGAACTCGCCAAAATTCAGTCCTGGCACTTCTCAGGTGAGTTCCAGCACTTCTCAGGTGGGCGCCATTGTTATCCAAAGAGATGAGTTCCAGCACCTCTTTTTCTAGAAAAATGGCACTGCTCTGAAGGCATAGCACTTATAGAGGCTTTCTGTTGAAGAAAGAGGTATACGAATTTTGTTAAAGAAAATAAAGGGTTGGTGGACGATCTCTTGTTGGATGTCTTCAAGTGCAAGCTTGACAGCTATTGGAGATGCTCCAACTCTGGAGTTCCTGGGCGGAATAATAATAATAATAATAATAATAATAATAATAATATTTATACCCCACCCATCTGGCTGGGTTTCCCCAGCCACACTGGGCAGCTCCCAACAGAATATTAAAAACACAATAGAACATCAAACATTAAAAAGTTCCTTAAATAGGGCTGCGTTCAGATGTCTTCTAAAAGTCAGATAGTTATTTCCTTGACATCTGATGGGAGGGTGTTCCACAGGGCGGGAGCCACTACCGAGAAGGCCCTCTGCCTGGTTCCCTGTAACCTCACTTCTCACAGTGAGGGAACCACCAGAAGGCCCTCGGAGGTGGACCTCAGTGTCTGGGCTGAACGATGGGGGTGGAGATGCTCCTTCAGGCCATCAGTGCCCTCTCCAAACTATGTGATTCTATGCACTCTTACTAATGTGATGTGCAAGGAGGCTCTAATGTGGAACAACGAAAGACACTGTTGGAGGTTTCTAGCCTGGCAGTAGGTTTGTGGTAGCTGTGCTCCTCTTGCGGGACCACCTCACTGCTTTGAGGTATTTGAGTATGCTACTGAAAACTAGTTGCTGAGGAGCAGAAATGGGAGAGGGTTCCTGCCCTCTAGCCCTGCTTGCAGGCTAGCCAGAGGCACCTGATTGGTCCCTGTGGAAAAGAGGATTCTGGACTAGATGGATCACTGGGCAGATTCAACAGGGCTCTACTTGTGTCCTCAGGCTGATGCTTCTATTATTTTTGGCTTTAAATGTGTGCATGTGAAAGGTTTCACTTCTCTGTGTGCTGCCTTGAATACTGCTTTGAACACATTTCCCTGCCCTTTGTTTATTGACTAGGCTGATGCAGAGTTCTGAAGCATTCAAAAGCTGGTACCCTATGTTGTATTATTTGGATTGGCCTAATAAATGTATTGGCCTAATGTGGTTTTTATTTTTATTTTTTCCCATATTGGCCAACACCATTTGCCTTTGTGTAACTGTGAAAGAAGCAAATGTAGCAGCCGAAAACTGGGACCCTAAACTGGAGCAGGAAAAGAACAGAACGTTATTCTCCAAAAGAACATACACTCCGAACACTAGCAAAAGCTACTCAGTTATTTTTACTTGGCACACCACCAGGTTCATTTTTGTTAATATAAAGACTGCCCAATTTCTCGTTATTTCTGCTTTTCGCTCATCAGGGAACCTGTGTGCTTCACTTAAGGATGGAGACAGACTTTGCTAGTACAGCTGGCCTTGCTTTTTCCACAGAAGGGAGCCGGCTGTGTTTCTTCTGTTCCTTTTCAGTTGAGGGTTTCAAACAAAAGTACACGCGAGAGGAAAGAGTGAAGTAATGAAACCCAGAATTCTTTCAAGTTCAGGGAAAGGCATTTCAAAACCATTAGTAATTGACCTGACAACTCCCTCTGCAGTCTTTCTGACCATGCTGTTATGAAGCAGTGACGTAAAAGCATACAAACTCATTGCAGTTTTATAAATAGGCTGCGAGGTGTAGGAAAAAGTTGGTCTAGCTGAGATTTATGTAACACTGTGTGAAATGGGCACATGGGCAAAACTGCCTACAGACACAATTCCTTCCAGTAGTAAAAATAAAGACATTTTATTCCCCTGTCCTATATGAAACTAGGAAAGAGTTGAAACGGGGAAGCACATTTTTCTGAAAGTTTGCATTCTTCTAGAAAGCCACAACCCTATACACTATGGTTACCAGATTTTTTTTCAAGGAATCCGGGGACACTTAAAAAAATAACAAAAAACCCATGCTTTATTATTTTAGGAAAGGGTTGCCCACAGTTCTTGACCTTTTTTAGAGGGTGGAACCCCAAAGTTGTTGGGCGTGACCTTGACACAAGGCAGGCAGAGAAGCCCGTCTACAAACACACAAACGCCCAAAAGAAAGAGGTGAGGGGGGGGGGAGATCGAGTAAAGGCGCTCGCTGGTCTTGGTCTTTAAACACGCATTACAACACACACACAAGGCTCCATCTCTCTCTCTCTGTCTCACAACGCAGCACAACTCTTCTCCTCTTTTTCACTGCCTCAGCGCCTCACTCGCCCCCCCCCCAAAAAAAATTGGGTGTGCAGAGCCCATAGCAGAAAAGCGCCGCGGGCTCTGCATGATTTCAGGGCGAGCGTTGATCAAGGAAGTGAGCCAGAAGGAAGCTCTCTGGCTCGCGCCTCAGTTAAATAGCCCCCCCCCCCGGCCAGTGGATTGGCTGGCTGGAACTTTGACGTGGCCGTCACCTCCGGTGCTGCTCGCTGCCATGTCGCCCACCATGCTGCCTTGCCGGAAGTCCCCAGGCATAAATCAGGGGACATTAATTAAAATCCAGGGACATTCCGGGGACAGATTTTGTCTGGGGACAGATTGGTGAATCCGGGGACTGTCCCTGAGAATGTCTGGTAACCCTACTATACACACCTGGGAGGAAATCCAATTCAACTCAGTGGGGCATACTTCTAAGCAGACATTCAATGGGTTGCTGTGTTAAGTTTTTCCCCTGTCCCTGTATCCCCCCCCCCAAAAAAAAAACTCCTATCCAGATATCAGGGAGGTTCTGGTAATTTATCCTCCAAATTATGTGGCTCCCCACCACAAGAAACACTGCCACAGAATGAGAGTGTATCAGCAATGTAGGAACACATTCACACATTCACAAATCCCTTTGCTTAAAGAAAGGGTGTCTGTTTGTCCTTGGTTGATATTATTGCTATAGTTAATTCTATATACCTGATGGTTCTTTGCTAAGAATAATATCCCCACCACCAAAAATTACTTTCAGTGGGACTTACTTCCTTGTAGCTGTTCATAAGATTGAAACCTTAGTAAACGGTACCACACCAACTCTTTAATATTGTTGCAAACATCTGGAAAGGTCATCCGTTTACCTCCTTAAATGACCAATGAAACACACATTGTCCACCCTGACTTTTTCTCAAGGCAAGATAAATTTACATAAAAGATATTACAAAATCTAATCTGATACAAAGCTGTCATGGTGAGCAAATATCAGATACCTGAAAGCAACTGCTGATTCAGATTATTCTTTCTAAACACATCTCAGCAAGTGAGGAAACATATAAATTCATCTTCAGAGAATGACTGCAGTGAATTTGTCACACAAACACAACCATCTAAAGTGAAGGACCTACAAAATGTATTAGAGTGTAAAGATGCAATGATATCCTTTTTCCTATTTCCAAGATATTAAAATTATTCTCATCCAAGGTGTGTGTATGTCTTTTGTTTAATATCTTATCTTCCAGACATGGTCTGGGACATAGTTTAATAACAAATTTTCTGTTCCATTTGGACCAGTTACTTAAAATAGGTTTTATAGAGAAACAGATTCCTCGGTATTATTCATGTTTATTCTGGATTTCACATCCAACCAGAATAACTGAATAAATGCATTTTTAGTAAGATAACACCAGCAAGCACATTTGATGTCTTCCCATATGGTTTGTAAATCAGTGTTCTTGCACACATGCATACTCCCACTGCTGCTCTTACATGGAGCATATTTTGTTAAAATAATCCTTCCCCCAACTCTGGCTCAATGGAAATCTCCAATCAAAACATATAAGCCTCCTACAGAATGACTTTAGGCACCACTGGAACACTCAAAAATGTAAGGCATAATTCAGTCAGTGGCGGAGGAATCCTCTCTGGCACCCAGGGTGGGATGCTGAGGGGTGGGACGAACCGCCCAGTGGCGCACGCACAATGTCCATACGGACTGCGCACACGCAGCATCACGTACAGACTGCGCATGTGTGGCATCCTGTACAGAGTGTGCATGTGCAGCAGCCCGCTGCTCACATGGTGTCTGTAATGGCTACCATGCGTGTGCACTCGTTATGGGCTGCCGCACATGCGCAGTCTGTATGGGCTGCCGCTCGTGCACCATTTGTATGGGCTGCTGTGCGGGCGGCATCCCGTATGGATGCGCATGTGCAACAGCCTGTATTGTGTGCGCACGCGCGGCAGCCCATACGATCGCTGTGCGAGTGACAGCCCATACTGACTGTGCTCACCCTTGGGTGCTCTACAGCTGGGTGGAGGAAGGGGTCATCTTGTCACACACACTCCAGAGTAGCACCCGGGGTGGACCGCCGCCTCCGCCCCCCTCTTCGTACGCCCCTGAATTCAGTATCGGAAAATAAAACTTGTCTTCTCACCCGGAGTGTCATCTAGTAGTCCAACCCTCACAATGCAGGAATCAAAGAGAAAAATGGAAAATCCAGAGTCATATTTATCCATTCCATTTTCTCTGTCCATTACTGGATTACATAGTTCAGTAGACTCATACCAGACCAGCACAGCTAAATAAACCTGGTGTAGTTTTTGACATTATTTCATTGTTTCCATGATTAATGCTAGCACCACATGTAAATATGAAGCCATAGTATGTACAGTTTGCAGAAAAGAAGTCAGGAAAACAAAGATTCCCTCTCCCTGTGCATATGGTCACAGGAATAAGCAATATAAAGAGACTTTTGATTTTATTTTTCTGCAAAGCAGCCTCTGGTGCATTGAATTCCCCTTCTTTCATTTGCCGAAAGGAATTTTTGAGTTAGCTGCACAGGATCTGTTAGAGGTCAGAGTTTAATTCTGGCTCCTTTCCTGTCCATCAATCACAGGTACGGTCCCTCTATGCACAACCAAGGAACAGCAGGTAAAATACATGATCACAGATGTGCAGTTTGCATCGTAATAGACTAGCAAATAAATAAAACAAAACAGTACGGATGCTGCCATACAGCTGTGGTGCCATCTGAAAAACCCAGCTGTCTAGCAATGGAGTGGCTACCATTTTGCTCCAGAATACTAAGTCCAGCATAGCTCAGTCGCTAGAGCATGAGACCCTTAATCTCAGGGTTCTGTGTTTGAGCCCCACGTTGGGCAAAAGATTCCTGCATTATAGGGGATTTTCCAAGATGAGCCTTTCAGCTCTGCAATTCTACAACACAGTATTTTATGCCCCAGACAAGCAGGGGAAGGAGAGGATGAGGAAATTTGATCATAGACTTCTCGCATGCTGTCTGTTTTGGCTCTGTGTCTAAGGTTGTGCTTTCCTTCTTCTACATTTCTCCCTTTGCTGCTATTGACAGAATTAATGATACGTTCTGTTAGCCTAAACCACACTGAAGTTGCTCCCTCTCTAACGGTCCAAGGCAACTGAGGTCAGCGGAGCTGCACTGGGTATTGCCTAAGAAGGTCTTTTGTATGACACAACCACCTTGGCTCTAGTATAATGGCTCAATGTTTCGCTGTAGATCAGTGATGGCCAAACTTGGCCCTCCAGCTGTTTTGGGACTACAACTCCCATCATCCCTAGCTAACAGGACTAGTGGTCAGGGATGATGGGAATTGTATTCCCAAAACAGCTGGAGGGCCACGTTTGGCCATCACTGCTGTAGATGAACCTGGCAGGACCTCTGCCCTGACTACTCCTCAGATGTTTCAAAACAACCTACCCTTTTCCTTGACTTGCAAGTACATGCCCAGCCATTTGACAGTGGGCAGGCTGCTACAGCACAACATGTTTATTTAGGAGGATATTACTCTTTAATAGAAGAATTGTGAAGGAGTTCGATAAGCCATTCCAAGTCAGTGGTTTAAACAAACACAGCACCCCTTCTCCTGTTCCTTCGTGTCCTTAGCTGATATTTCCATTCAACCCTTGCCTTAGTGTTCTTCACTTTGAGCTTCCAGCAAAGGAATTTGCTTCTGCAATTTTTTACTTGCATCAATTAATGGTTCAGATTGTTAAAAAATCAATTTTTCTAAAACAGGAACGGAGCCCAGAATTTTCATTCATGAAGTTACGCATCTTTCTTGATAAAAGAGGCCAGTTCTAAGAAATCCAATTTAGAACTCAAGACATTAAGAGATTGCCATGGGTTATAAGATAATAATGATATTGCTAACAAGGATGGGGAGGAACTTCCCTGTTAATCTTCCTGCCCTATCTGTAGAAATGAAACACATTTGGAACTGTTTAGCTTGGCTTTTAAGAGCTTTCCTGAAATAAGAGGAAATGTCTTTCTAAATATTTCAATTTTCAGGATGGATAATTGTTAGCTACGTAATGGGAAGGGAAAGAAAGCTACAATCAAAGCTGCAATTTGAACAAAGCAGGAATTTGTTTTTAGACATCTTCCCTTCTTACCAATATCCTAACTATATCCTATAGCCTTGCAAGTAATTTAGAATTATATCTGAGGTCTGGGTCTCATGATGCTCTCATACTTGGTAAAATCAAAATGAGGTCGTTTCCTAACCCAGTTTTTCTCATTTCATTTCAGTACATGCAATCCCTCATATGAGATTTATTATATCAGTGCAACTGTTAAGACTTGCCTGCCAAGGGCTCTCTGGAATCAGGCAGTAATATTTTGTGTGTGTGTGTTTTTGTGTTTTTTGCTGGGCATTTCAACAGTTTCAGTAGTCCTGCTTTGAGTGGTTGTTGTCAGTGCTCATCATTGTGCTCAGTTGGGGTGGATATTTTTGTTTTTGGTGAATTTGGATGAACCATTTTAGGATATTTGTTTTGTATTTCAATTTTTTCACTATTTCATACTTTGCTGTTCTTGTAAATCACCTTGGGATTCCTTTCTGTGACACAATAAATAGACTTAAGTAAGCTCAGCCACAAGCGACATGGGTGGCGCTGTGGTGTAAACCACTGAGCCTAGGGCTTGCCAATCGGAAGGTCGGCGGTTCAAATCCCCACGACGGGATGAGCTCCCGTTGCTCGGTCCCAGCTCGGGCCAACCTAGCAATTCAAAAGCACGTCAAAGTGCAAGTAGATAAATAGGTACCGCTCAGGCAGGAAGTTAAACGGCGTTTCCGTGCGCTGCTCTGGTTTCACCAGAAGCGGCTTAGTCATGCTGGCCACATGACCCAGAAAAACTGCCTGCGGACAAACGTCGGCTCCCTCTGCCAGTAAAGCAAGATGAGCACCACAACCCGAGTCGTTTGCGACTGGACTTAACTGTCAGGGGTCCTTTACCTTTTTTAAGCTCAGCCACACAATAAATACCAGCTTAAGCCATGGAAGAACCTTGACAATTAAATATCCTGCACAACTAAGCTAATGTTATGGAAGCCTTGTATTGTCCAATATAAAGATAGCCGTGGTCAATTCCAAAAACCTACATCAGGATTCCCACTAAGATATAAATGCCTCCACTGTTGATCACATACACGTCACATTTAAAGAACTCACTCTCTGAGATTTGTTAGGAGACCTCTCACAGAGCTACAATTCCCAGCATCCTTAACATACAGCTCGCAAGATTATTTGAGGGAAGTCATGACTGTTAAAGTGGTGTAAGAGTGCTTTAAACTTTGTGACCAAAAATACTCTATTGAACACAGCTAATGTCAAGATGAACGGCTATATCATCTTGCCAATTAGTCTGGAGTCTTTTACATTTCTGAGGCTAGTATTTATTAATGTGCTGCTGCAGTGCTGAAAAATTTCCATGATTCACTCTTTCAGTACCACTTTTCCAAGTTTTCCTACTTTCTGGCTTTTACCCTTTTAGATTTGCCACAAACTTCTCCTAAAATGATATTTCTGGTTTTGGTTTATTGAAAAAAGCTGAAGCAGAGCACTTTCTTGAATGAGTTTCTACTTCTGTTGCAAATGATTTCCATTTGCCTGTCAACAATACTTTAATAGCCTCATGAATGGCATTATTTCATCCCTAACCTTTCCTTGTTCATCCAGGAATCCCAGTGAGTCAAGGAAACCCTTTAAAAGCCTTACTCATCCATACAGAAATATAGCCAGACATGACTTTCTGTCCTTATTATGTGTCCTGGAACAGCATTACTCAAGAAACTAGATGGTTGTGGAATGAAGAAAAAAAATTGCACAAAGTTTATCATTGGTTCTGCATGGATGTTTGCTTTTACGTAAAGTGAAAACACAGTTTTCTGTTATTTAAATTAAGTTATAGTTTTGCTTTACAATTAAAAGTTTCATCACTGTGTGATTTCACAACAGAGCTTCAACTTAGCTACTGCTTTCAGAAGACTATGGGGAGATGATTTGGCTAAAATTGAGGGAGCCAGGCAGTGGAACTTAATTGAGGGTCCCCTAACGCAATAATCTCACATCTGAATGCACCCTATGTCTTCTCCTTGAAACAGGAATATGTCTTTACAAATGACTAGATGGGAACCCTATTTGAAACACTAAGTACATGAACATGTTGTAGAACTCTCCTTCCCCTACTACCTCTTGCAAATTTCCATTACCACAACATTTAGGGGAAGTTTAGGCAAATGTAGTTTACCTTCTAATTTTTACCCTTTCAGGAATATGACACTCTACTCTCTCGAGTGGACATTGGTGTCCATAGAGAACAGGTGCAGAAGATTTTTCTAGTCTGGAAGCCATGTTTTTTTTGGGGGGTCACATGACAATGCTTGGTTGATTCCAGCCATGCAAAATCCAAATGTTTCATGCCCCTCTTCATTTCTGAAACAAGCAAAAGGCTTTATCTATCATACTTCAACAACACATTTCAGCCATGATCTTTGGGTGAAGTGCGATATAGAAATTCAGCAAACAAACAAACCAGTTGAAGAAGACATGTAACAAGGCCTATGGAAGGCGCATGGCTTGGGAGTGTTCTAAGGAGTGGAGAAACCAGCGTTGTTATTCATATTCTGCTTCATGTAGTGTTGCTTCCAAGTACTTTTTTATCATAAGCATGTGACAAAGGGAAAGCAGGCAAGAATGAGGTATTAACAACAAACATGGAGTAGAGGAGACTTAAGTGATGGAATGAGCACAGTGAAGCTGAGATAAAGCTGTTCAGTTTCCTCCTCCAAAATCATCTCATCACATTTGCACTACCATGGATACAAATGAGAGAAAGAAAGAGGATGTTTATAGATTTCAGTTGGTTTCATTTGGCAGCCAGTTCTGGTTTTAAAACACTTTTGGGACTAGCTGTTTGGTTTACTAGATTTGAGAGCTGGTTTTAGCATCCATTGCTCCCATTGCTTGGTCCCAGCTCCTGCCAACCTAGGAGTTCGAAAGCACACCAAAAAAGTGCAAGTAGATAAATAGGTACCGCTCCGGCGGGAAGGTAAATGGCGTTTCCGTGTGCTGCTCTGGTTTCGGTGTTCCATTACGCCAGAAGCGGTTTAGTCATACTGACTACATGACCCGGAAAAACTGTCTGCGGACAAATGCTGGCTCCCTCGGAGTCAACTGCAACTGGACTTAACTGTCAGGGATCCTTTACCTTTACCGTTTAGCAACATTTGACTGGCCATTTGAACTAGAGGTGGTCTGAACTGGTTGGGTTCAACGTGCATCCATGTGCAGCTATGCCCAGATGTTGTTTGGTGCAATTAAAGCTGTGTTGGCATTTCAGAGTGGTGGAAATAAAGATTTTTCTTCACTGAAGGCAGCATACAGTCAACTTCAACCGGATGTGTAGCTCTGTGAAATCATCATATGCATTACATTATCAACAACTCCATGTTAACGGGGAAAACGACAATAAAGCATCGGCTGAACAATGTTTCCAAACAGGAATGAAAAAAATGAGGGTGTGGAGTTAAAGGTAGGGCTTTTCCGGAGGGTTTTTCACAACTCTCAGAACTAAACCTTGAAAAGCACACCTATCACCTTGCATTACTGATCCCTCTTTCCCCCTCTTTTGAAATATTTAATTAGATCGGTGGCTTTAATCAGATTGCTGGCTAATTAGGTCGGTGGCATTTTTGACTAACCATCTTGAAATATGCCAAGGGTAGACATGATGGGGGTACACAGTCACTGGGAAAATGAGAGGATAAATACAAGCATTATGTTGAACAGGTTTAATATTTTTTTCTCCTTAAAACCTACTCACTGCTTTCATGGGGGTGGGTAATGTGTAATTGGGCAGATAGTATTTTACAATACAACTCTTGAAGTAATGAGTTGTGGGTGTGATTGGGAGGGAGTGAATATATCCTACTCTTATATGCAGTCATTTGTCCTTGGCAATTGGGAATTTTACATAAAACAGGGTCCTAAGTCCCACATGACTGTTGATCTCAGTTGCAATATTCCAAACTGTTTCAAGAGGAGGGAACACCTTTGCACCATCATTAGGTCTCTCGTAAAACTTGTACCAAAAGCAAATGGCTAAAATCAACATGACTAGCTAGCACCAAAGTTTCTCTGCCAGATAAACTGCTAATTAAACTACAATGAAAACTACTTTGAATTGAGAGGACAAAAATATCTCAGTTTTCATTTGCACTTCAAATTACACATTTCCCCCCCCAACCATAAATTAACAGAGAATTGTGTGAGAAATAAAGTATCATTTTATCTTCAGGATGTCTGGAGAAATTGGCTATTACTATCTATACTGTCAAAAAGACACGCCAGAAACATAAGCAGTGATGCTTGAACAAGACACTAGATGAAAGGGGGGAACTGTAAGCTAATGTAGTTTTGAGATGTATGTTCACAACATAATGCTGTGTTGTATTTTCTAATTCTGGGTGTAACTCAGCAGGAATCGACCTGCAATTCAGCAGAATCCTTTGGAGTGGACAATAGCTGTAATTTTTTGGGCACAGCTCCTATTCACCCACTAGGACTTGGACATGGCAAAACCCCAGTAGACTACAACCATTATGTCAATGTCATCTATAGAAGGTATCTGCTACCACAAAATAGCTACCACGATTTATCTGAGAACAGTTATTCCAAACACAATGCAATATTTTATAACAAACATTTATAATCCAGTTTGTAACAAAGAAATCCATCATATAAACAAATGAATTCGTCATACACTAAATAAATATCTCTAAATAGTAGGAACTAACATTTTAAAGTTTTTTTTCAACACAGGACCCGATCCGGCAAGTCCTTAATACACAGAACTCCCTCTGCAGTCACCCAGTTCAGTTCATGTTCTATGGTGCAATTTAGTCTGATCAAACAATGTAAATTTAGTCCAAAGGTGAGCACAAATATTTTAGCAGGTATATAAAGGAATAATTAAGACAGACTGCCAGGACTTATTTGCCATCAGAGATGAGCTTAGTTTTTCAAATACTGTGCACAGTCAAATGACACACATATATAGTCAAATTGTAAATTATCTGGAGTTTCAAACAAAGCTTGGCTTGGCTGGATAAATTAAAACAGAACAACATAAGAATGTGCAGATCCTGGAAAGTAAAGGTTTTGGCTTTGACATATGGTTACGTATTTCAATTTGAAGAATTTGGATCAGTAACTGGGGAACAACATATTTCAGAGACAAAGGACTGAGACTGTGAGTTCTTCTGCCTTTCAACATCTTGTCTAAATGCCAGAAAAATGAGTGATGCCTAATCTGGCTTCATATAAGGCGATGGGAGTACTATGATGGACACATCAATCTAATGTGTTGGCTTACCCAGATCTAGCTTTTGCATTAGTGAAGTTTTTGATAAACCTAAACTTTTATTATCTATGCAAGAATTTATGTGAGTGTCATCTGCCAGAAGGTTTTACACCTTAGGCTAAATATATGTCAGGGACAAACCCCTAGATGCTAGTTATTTCATGACAGCACCAACCTGGTTTCGATGAAGTGCGCAAGCAATGCAGGGCGCAACATGTAGCAATGCTCAACCACAAGAGGAGAGAAACTGCTAGTGCTTGGTGGAAGGGTGTGCCGCGCTTGTTTTTGAACTAGTATGGATTGCTAGCCATGAAATGCGCAAATGACTGTGAAATGTGATTGTTCAGATCTGCAGGGAGATTCTGAGAGATGAAGGGCAGGAACAGTAAATCATAATTTAAGAACAGCATCATAGGTCCCCAACACCAAGAAGAATGGAAGATTAAAATATGGCAGAAAAAGGCTTTGGGAACCTGGTGATAATATTCAGGGGACAATGTTGCTCTGACTTAAATATTCTAATCAATTCACAATATTTTTCTAGTTCTTACATCTATGTGATGTCTCTCCAGTTACAATTCATGCTGGTTTAAGGGTATCAAGATCAGGCATAGGCAAACTCAGCCCTCCATATGTTTTGGGACTACAACTCCCATCATCCCTAGCAAACAGGACCAGTGGTCAGGGATGATGGGAATACATGATTGTGCTAGGTAGGACTTTGTCATTTTTAAAAGGAGTTTTGAGGATACACGTTTTAATTCCCATCCCCTTTCATTTCCTTACAAGCCTTATGAGCCCATTCAAGTGTGGCATTTGCTGATTTGTGATTCATTGGAAACTTATGGAAATAGGATCAAAGGTTATTATAACCGAAAGAGATACAGACGATGCATTTGAACACATATTGTAAGGGGGGCTGCTTCCTTAAAACATCCATAAATATTATATGCTCAGATTCCCTGTTGTTTGCATTATATTACATATGCATCTTGATATATATATATATTTTTACATTTCTTGGATATGTCCTCTGGATTCTTAGAACAGTTTTGTTACAAAATATTCTATCTCTCTGTCATAAATGCAGTTTAAAAGAATTTGGGCAAGATATGGTTTGAAATGGCTGTTCCTTTGCTTTTACAAAATAATAATAATAATAATATTAATAATACAACAAAACAGACCTAACATTTTGGTATCTAATTGATTTTCCATTCAGCATTCCCCCAATATACCTTGACATTTCTGTATTCTTCAGAGAGAGGTCTTAACACATTCCATTTCCTATAAATCTTCACTAATATAAATATATTGGCAAGAACTTTGACCAGCAATAGTAATTTCATACTTAAATAATTACATTTCCTTTTAAGTTTAACAAGGATTGGTTCAGAATATCAATATTAATGCACAATTATAAAAAAGACAATATTAAGTACCCTTTTATTTCCCTTTGTATCAAGTGCAGTCTTATGAAAGGAACAAAATATAAAATTATTTATATATTAGAGGCTCATTCTAAACAGAGACAAAGCAACATATTCTTGTCTTTGACAAAAAAATATGGTGTGTCTGTACTTTTATTATAAATAACCACATTGTGTCATGATTTCTTCTTGCCAGCAAATGAAGGACATTGGTTCAGAAACCTTCTCAGCATATGTAAATATTTGACTAAGTCATGCTTCCTTGAGAAAACACAGTCCAATTGCATTCAGAGTAGACGGTAATAAGGAGATCATTCGCGTACGACATTTAAGGTTCTTGGTAGCCAGTACCAGTTGCACTTGAAAAGAAAACCCTCAGTTTGTATGTGGTTTTTCCTCTTTTTTAAAAAAATAGAGATACAGTCAGTTATTTGTTTACTTTAAAAATTATAAAGATGAAGAATAATACTGTTTATTTTAGTTCTCATATAAATTATAAAACTCAAGTTTGGCAGAGTCTCTTTCCCAGAGGAAGCATAAAGCACTTTTGTGGTATCTTCACCAGAAAATATTTGTATCACATTAAGTTTGACAGACATGATGAAGATTGATATGGAATCCTACAGCCCAAAGAGAACATTCTTCTGATGCAGCTCCACGTGATGGATGTGCTCCGTGGGATTATTTGATTGCCATGATTTCACTCAGTTTATTGATCAAAGGGAGTAGAAAGACACCACACTGAATCAGTTCAGTAGGAATCTGTAATGTTCCCGACAGCAGACTCTGTTCGTTTGAGGTCAAAAACATATCCTTTGGAAGACAAAAATGGAGTTGTAAGAATGCAACAAACAAAAAGAAAGAAAAAAGGAATGAGGTAAAATCCCCTAGGATGGCAGAGCAAGTTAGAATGTCAGGAGAGTGTTCGGTTATACCTGACACCTAAATGTTTTTCTAGCCATATTTCAGCTAGTTGCATGGCAGAGGCAAATGTACTTGCTTTGGACCCCAAACACATCTTGTATTGTTTAGGATCTAGGTTGGGATCACAATGAACTGGATGAAATACATGTACAACTCCCACTTCTTGGCTCCTAAATGCCTTAAGTCCAGAATTTATTACTTTAGTAAAGAGGTCTACATCCTCAAGTCCCCAGCCTTGAATAGAGGTATCAAATCCACCAGCATTCACAAGGTCACTTTTGTAAATGCAGGTAATCCCAAACCCATAGTCCCTCCAAAACCCAGTTTTCTTTGTGAAAACAAAGTTGCTGTCCGCTGGAGGGTTGCCCCCATGTGTTACTTTGGGGTCATACTGACTGAAAATAATAGGATAATAAACCTGTTGTCCTTGAATGGTGTTAGCTCTACACCGCTGGAGAAAATCGGGGGTAAATATCAGGTCAACATCACAAAATAGCAGCAAAGTGTCATTGTCAAACTTAGAGGAGGCCATTTCAAGACCCAAACCTCTAGAGAAAACTCCCGACATTGGAATGACGGTCATGTCTGCCATAGGATACTTCTTTTGATATTCATTGATCAGCTCTGTGTGTTTGCTGGAATCCTGACCAGAATCAGAGTTAAAGAGAATGACTGCCAGCTTTACGTTCTGCTTGGAAATAAGGCACGTCTTTTCAAAATTCTCCATAAATCTTAGGAATATATCGTATCTCCCTGTGAGAGGGACAAGAATGTGAATCTTCTTGTCACTGATTCCCCCTATTTCTTTGGTGCCTTGGAATGATGAAAAAATGTTCAGAGAATTAGAAAGGAAGGAGAAAGACTGCATGTCGCTGTTCACGTTTTCTACCAGGCTTCTTACATCCAGCTCTTCTTCCTCTTTGAAAAATGGTTTACTAAATAATTGTTGAAGGTAGGCATGGCGCCGAACTGGAACAGTGACTTTTCTTCCTTTGTGCCTCTTATACAAAAGAAGCAAATCCAGAATGTATTCCACACCATGCAAAGGGTCAACCCTACGGTACCCATACTGTATTTCATTGAAGTCAATCAGCCTTCCTCTAGATTTAGAGTTCTCATTGATCATTTCCATTACCTGCATTACAGTATCATCTAATGCTGCCCGCAGGATGCTATTAATACTCTGTCTAGGTGGCTGATTCTCAGCCATTGAGTACAGCAGCTTTCCAGTCAAAAATTCCCATTCAATGACTTCATTCCTGTCACGTGGCTGAAAGCGGTTGAAAGATGGCATCATTCCAAGAAGCTGATCATCTTTGCTGATTTCATCGTTACTGAGCTTGCTCATGAGGGCACTTTCCCGGTGAAGCTGGATGGTCCGATAACGCAATTCTGAAATTTTACGGGCCAATATGTAATTGTGAAGCCTATACTGATAGGCTGGCCTTTTATTTGGATGAAGTGTAATGGCTGTGTGAATTTTGCTGTTGTGAAGATCTTGTATATAACCCTTCCGGTTGTGTTCATAGTTTTCATGGAACAACTGCTGCATCTAGAAAACAAAAATAATAACTATTATTAGGTGTGTTTCTTCCAGCTATGAGATATCAGGAAAAACAATGACTCACTTATATTAACTTATTTTTTCCTAAATAATATGCTATATTGCAAGCTTTCCACCAGTGAATTTTTTAAAAAAAGGTTTTTCCAGCTACAGTATTTCTCTTCACTCACTCATGTAAGGAATAGAAATTATATCTATTTTACAGGAAAATTACTCCATTTCGGAGTACAAATGTGTATATTGGGGAGAAGGGTAAGGAGAGAAGAGGGAATGGGAGGAGCAGCTAATCAGTTCTTCTAATCTTAAAATGTGAAAACACTATTTCAAGTACATTTTTATAAGCGTCCAAGTCTCATATTTTTAGTGACCTATTATTGCTACTACAGTTGGGTGATCGTCTGTACGTTTCTGCTCCTACTTGTTATCAATTAATCAAAGTTTTAAAGGAAGTACAAAGTATAAAAAATACAAAATCAAAGCCTCAGAAGAACAAATGTGTCACGTTAGGAGCCAACAATCAGAGTGAGTCTAAGACATATTACATTCAGACATATTGCCACTTGTTTAGTAATGAATTTATTAGAACCCTTCTACTCAACAGAGTCTCATCTCCAAGGATCAAGCAAGAAACTGCCTCTTAAGGGGATAAATTGTGTCCTCTGACCCCTTTATAGAATCTACAATAGAAAAACACATGAGAGACAGTTTCGAGCTCTGAATGAATGCAAGAACACCATCTGTCCTTGGAAGGAACTTTCGCAAATCTGTCGTCCATGATCTTGGAGGATAAAATGTTAAAATGTGCCAACCAAACTACTCTTCTGCACTTGGCTATTGTTAAAAAATATAGATATGGCGTACATTTGTTTGAAGTAGATTAAGTATGGCACAGTGAGGGTGGTGTACGTGGCCCAGGGGTCAGCAAACGTTTTCAGCAGGGGGGCGGTCCACTGTCCCGCAGATCTTGTGGAGGGCTGGACACTTACAAAATTAAGAGCAGCGCTAGCAACAAATTTAGGTATAACTATTTTAGCTCAAAGAAGAACAAAAGAAAATTGAAGTCCCAGGAACTAGACGGAGGCTCCATATAAAACCTGGTTCACAACATTTGCTGTGCATACCCTAGGGCCGCTAGAGCAATTGCACCTCCTTTTGCGCAGAAAAAAAATTAAGCAATGCTCTAGTGCAACACAATGGCCTTTCCTAGCTTGCCTGGAACAATGCATTTGGTAGAGTCATGAAATCAGATACCAAGGTACTTGTAAGAATCAACTTGTTCTAAATTATGGCCAGTCGTGGCCCAAGAATATTTGGCCTCCATTTCAGAAAACACCATAACCTTTGTTTCCTTATACTTAATAGTTAGACATTCTTTCCTACAGTAGTCTGCAAATCCAGTAAGATATCATCAAGAGAACAGCCACTACAGAGGTTGTGGCTGCTTGTTTATTACAACAATAAATATTTATTAGCTGCTGATTCAGTAGCACCATACCATCTAGCGTTATCTATTCAACTGCTAAAATGATGTTGTCACTTTCTGGAAAAAGTTCACAATACTTTTTCAAGTACAGTGGTACCTCTGGTTAAGAACTTAATTCGTTCCTGAGGTCCGTTCTTAACCTGAAACTGTTCTTAACCTGAGGTACCACTTTAGCTAATGGGGCCTCCCGCTGCCGCCGCACAATTTCTGTTCTCATCCTGAAAAAAGTTCTTAACCCGAGGAACTATTTCTGGGTTAGCGGAGTCTGTAACCTGAAGCGTCTGTAACCTGAGGTACCACTGTATGGCAATTCACACTGTTGTACTTTCTGTTTTTAGTGAGTAAAAAGACTCACATAGTATAGCAGCCTCGCAGGGAGAAGCTAACAAGATATGCCACAAGAAACAGTGCAATCCAGAAGGAAGTTAAGGAAGGCGAACCTAAACATGGTATTAATTGTGTTAATGAAATTCATGTGCATGCTTTTCGTTATGTAAATAGCAGCTCTGTGGACCCTTGGCACTGTAGAAGGTTTGAGTTAGCCTGCTGGCTCTCTCCCTTCCATGGTCCTGAAAAAAAATCACCTCTCTGAAGCTTTTGTTTGCATTTCAAAGGAAGCTCCCATTGGTGCCAAAGGAGGTTTCTCTTCTAGTGCAAACAATAGCTTTCCTGAGGTGATTAATGTTAAATCCGTTGCAGAGAGAGGCAGAGTTAAACTGCATCTCTTAAGACCCACCCTGTCCCAAGACTGCTCAGGCTTTTCCAGCTCTGCTACATACACTACAAAAAGCATGGGCATTCATCATCATCATCATCATCATCAATACTCGCTTTTGGATCATTCCTACTAATTATATAATTGTGCAGTTCTTGATGAATTAATATCAATAAGTTGAACCCCACCAAAAAATGTTGAGCATGTATATGCAAAGTTGTGTGTGCATATCAGGAATGAGAGTGGCTCAGTCGATAGAGCATGAGACTCTTCATCTCAGAGTGGTGGGTTTGAGTTCTACGTTGGGCAAAATATACCTGCATTGCTGTGAGTTGGACTAGAAGATCCTCATGGTCTCTTCCAACTATGATTCTATAGCATCTTCAATGCTCTCCCTTCTTAGGTGAGAATGTACAGTTCTAGGAAATTTATTTGCTTGTGGAGGGATACCAGAGAGGCCTTGAAAGCAGAGATCCACATCTTCAAAGTATCACCTCCTCGGTGTTTTCTCTCTCCTTCTCCACACATGCAAGTACAAGCATGTGCAGATTATTTTGGATATGGTTTTACCCATTTGGTGTGTGTTTTAAAAAAATGTAAAAGTTCTGAGTTCTTCTGAACTTGCCAACAGCACCACCAACACCCCATTTGTGCGATGTCCTTTTGTCTACATAAGTATCAGCACTTGAGACTGAACATCAGAAATAAAGGGAATGACAGCTGTTTTTTCTCTGTTTTGATTACACTTCCCGGCTTTCAGACTACAGTTAAAGCAACTCAGTATTTCTATGGATTACATTCCCATCTTCTCAAATGGGAAATCCTTTTAGCTCTGGGAGAAAACATTATTACAAAACAGGGCCTTGTAAGAAAAAAAACACAACGTTTTGAAAGCATTATTAAAAAGAGGACATTTCAAAAACATTTATGCAAACATGCAGAGGCCTGGTACAATGGATTTTATAAGTCTTCGTCCTCCTTTTAAACCATTAGAAACTTTGTTGAAGTACAGAATACACAATTATGCTGGGCCCTTAGGCAATACTGCACCACTACAAATCCAATTCTGGCCTATTGATTTCAGTCAAAAAATGGAATACAATCAAAGGCAACGTAGAAGGCTCCTACAGAGTGCAAGATTTTCTGCTTTTGACTTGTAGTGACCCTTTTACTTCACTTTAAGTCACATATTTCATTCTAGTAATACATAACAATTTATGTGATTATCTGTAATTAGCAATGATTTATAGTATTTATCCTGCAAGTATATGACTTCTGAGTCCAGTAGAGGATTCCATTGTAAATGGAGCAGGATATTTCAATTTTAAGGTCACAATGCACAATCCATTCTTTGTCCCCCATAGAAGTCTAATTATCTACAACAGGTCAGAGATGGTGTAGTGCATAATCTAATAAACATTTTCTGCAGAATTCATTACCAGTATATAAAAACAAAATAAAAACTGAGAATCAAACTAAAAGCCAGTTCCCTTGTATAAAATATGTTAATCATTAAGTCAAATAACCTAGTTTCCCCCCAGTGTTTGATGCTGAAGTTTAGCAAATCCAAACCACTGTTTAAGTATTAGATTTAAAAAGCAGTCTGTGGTTTGCAGCTGGAACAGCAATGGCAGAAACTGCACAGACAACTCAGAAGACACACACTCTTTGTAGGCTGCTGCGGTTTACGGTTTATAGCTATATAATATTCCTGAATGCATATTGCTAACTTGTACAATTACGTATTAGCAATATGCATCTGCTTCAGACAAAGCCTGAAAGCTAAAGTGAAGCTCCACTTCAGTTTGGTATTTGGACCTCCCCCAAGGCGAACTGGGTTGTCCCTGAAGCAAGGGAAGGGCACTTTGGAGCTTTCTAAGAGCAGCAACTGCTCTGAAGTCCCGCATCAAGGCTTTATAAGCTGCCTTGATTTATGCATTTTTCAATGGGCGCTGGCGCCCATTGGGTCTGGTCGGGCAGAAGACAGAAAGGCCAACACTAGATTGCACCAGACCCAATGACTCATTCTAGTCATTGTCCCCATCCTCCTCCCTGTTGAGTTCTACAAGGGCATCACTGAGACCAAGAAGGTGTAGGTTGATTCTCTGGACTAAATAAAAGAAGCAGCTCTTCTTTGCAGACACAGATAGCCTGGCCACAGTTACCCAGCATAGGAGCCAACTCCTAGGGGCTCAAATAAAATATTTGAGGAGGCTGGCTGCCCACAAAGTTGGTGGTCATTGCCATTCAAATGGTGTGTGCGCACTGCATCATGTGATCAATTATGTGGTATGGGGCTTACCTGGGCACCCACAATATCTTATTCCACTTGGCACTCCTGTTACCCAGACTCTGGTAACCTCTAAGAAGGACTACTGCAAAGTGTTGTACACTGGACTGCCTTTCAAGACTGTTCAGAAACTGCATCCGGAACAATACAGACACTAACTCAAACTGGTCGTTGTGAATACCTCTTGCCAGTGCTTAACAGTTCCAATAGCTCCTGATCCATTTCTAAGCAAAATTCAATGAGCTCTATTGTGGGGATGTCCAGGAAGCTGCAGCAAGTGCAACATTTTCAACTTGCTCACTGGAGCAGCTGATCGCCACCATGTTACACCATTGCTGAAAGAACTGTACTGGCTACCAATTACCCAGCTGTATTCTTAACAGATAAATGCAAGGGTTTGAGGCTTAGCTTTAAGGCCCTACATAGTTTATGTAGGATCTGGGTGCTTGAAGGATTTTCTGTGTCTATGACTGATAGTATCTTTAGATGACCCCTTCAATCTGAGGAGGATGGGAGGCAGCTGAACAGATGACATTCACCAATGGATTCTAGCCGCCCCTCCAAGGCTTGCCTGGCAACCCATTTTGCTAGCTTTTCAATTCCAGGCGGACCTTCTGCTTTCCCAGGCTTTTTATACATCTACTGAGTTTTAAGACAAATAATATTTTGAATATTATTTTAGTGTTGTTTTTGCTTATAAACTTCTCTGGATAATGTTAACTGAATGGCAATATATAGACTCCATTCTGGTGGCTCCATCTCAACCACCAAAGGCCAAAGGGTTTCAGATTACACAGAGACATCCATTGTTCACTAATTTGGGCAGCTGTGTACTGCATGCACTTGCTTGTTGAAGGGCAGTGTGTGCGCATGTGCACACTCGCACACACACACACACAAGTCAGTGCATCAGGCTGTTAACCAGAAGGTTGGTGGTTCAAGCCTGCCCACGCAGGGACAGCTGTGGGCAAAATTCATGCATTGCAGGAAGTTGAACTAGATCAGAGGTTCCAAAACTTATTTGGCCTACCGCCCCCTTTTCAGAAAAAAATATATTACCCAGCACCCCCCTGGAAATTTACCTTCTTTAAATTATCACTATGACTTTAACTCTATGTTACAACAGTAGGTGTCATTACACAACAGGTGAAACATGTGCAAATGCTTCTTCAAAACTGATTACCGTATTTTTCGCTCTATTGGACGCAGTTTTTCCCCTCCAAAAATTGAGGGGAAATGTGTGTGCGTCCTATGGAGCGAATGCAGGCTTGTGCCATAGCCACGCGCAACCCCTCTGGCAGGGAGAGGCTGCACAGGGCTATGGCTTCTTTAGCTCCATGCAGCCTCTCCCGGCAGGGAGAGATTGCGCGGGGCTAAAGAGGAAGCCAAAGCAGCGAGCGGGATCCATCCCGCTCGCTGCCTTGGCTTGTTACATAGCTGCGTGCAACCCCTCCGGCAGGGAGAGGCTGCACGGGGCTAAAGAGGAAGCCAAAGCAGCGAGCGGGATCCATCCTGCTCGCTGCCTTGGCTTGTGACATAGCCGCGCACAACCCCTCCAGCAGGGAGAGGCTGCATGGGGCTATGGCTTGAGATTGCGCGGGGCTAAAGAGGAAGCCAAAGCAGCGAGCGGGATCCATCCCGCTCGCTGCCTTGGCTTGTGCCATAGCCGCGCACAACCCCTCTGGCAGGGAGAGGTTGTGCGCAGCCTGTACACTGCTCTTTGGGGCTGGGGGGGGGGAAAGATTTTTTTCCTTGATTTCCCCCCCTAAAAACTGGGTGTGCCCTATGGTCCAGTGTGCCCTATGGTGCGAAAAATACGGTAAGTGGACTAGATTACAAACCCATGGGGAGAGGGGACTGGAGTGACTTCAATACAGTGGTACCTCGGGTTAAGTACTTAATTCATTCCGGAGGTACGTTCTTAACCTGAAACTGTTCTTAACCTGAAGCACCACTTTAGCTAATGGGGCCTCCTGCTGCCGATGCACCGCCAGAGCACAATTTCTGTTCTTATCCTGAAGCAAAGTTCTTAACCTGAAGCACTATTTCTGGGTTAGCAGAGTCTGTAACCTGAAGCGTATGTAACCCGAGGTACCACTGTAATAACAGCAGGGGACTAAAAGGGAAACTAGAACCATGCTAAAAGTTGTTAGAACACTGTCAACGATATCAAACTTTCTTTGGGAAACTCACCCAGGACTACAAACCAAAACTGTTTAACATATAGCATGGCTTTTATAACAAGATTTATCTTAGCTCAGAATTAATTTTCTTGCATACAGACACATGTTCACACACAGAGGAGCAGCCAGTTCACAAATGAGGAACCGAACATCCTGCCTTCTCTTTCTTCCATTGTTAGCACATAAAAAAATCAAATTAAGATTTTAGCCCTTATGGTGTAATCAAGGAGATTAAGTACAGCTTCCTCCCAGCTGATTTTATTAACATTAAAGTTTTATGATAAATTATGAACATCCCTAGAGCTAAACATCCAATTAAAATAGCATAAGCATGGCAGGATGTCTATTACAATGTTTTTCTTAGAAGAAATTTTAATTATATTGCCATTATACTTTTCCAGTGCCATAGTTATGTTTTGTTAGGGGATGAGATGAAAATACAGCATTAATTAGCATAAATGTATTCTTAAAACCTTATAGAGAATCAGTCTTAACAAAAAAAAAAGTAAAATCCAAGCTGGAATTACATGCTTCACAGAGACTGAAAATACCACATTTACAATTCCTCTTCCATCTTAATAGAGAATTAACAGGATGTTATGGATTGTCGCACTGTAAGGGTTATGAATTAGTTGCTACCGCTAATGAACAAAAGAAAACCCACAGACAATACTACATGATATATTAAGAACAGCTCATACACACCCCACACCTCTTCTGTTTTACAGCTCAGCATATGCCAAAATTAGAGGAGTGTTGCTATAACCTACCCTTGACACAAAGCTGATCTTAATGCAAGGCTGATCCTACTATGGATGCCACTATCCTGAAAGTGATCTCTCCAACGTCAACTATCATCAGCATATGAGTGACAACCAATTCCAAATCTTCTGATGACCTCATCCACTGGCTTCAAATAAATATGCTGAAAACTTAGTGGGGTAGAATGGATCCCTGAGGGCATCCCCTAATATAAATTCCATGGGAGAAAAGTAAAGCCCATTAATACTACTTTGTAGAATTGGCTTTCCTGGTAGGAATGGAACTAATGAAAAATGGTGATTCCAATCTTCATCCCAGAGAGCCTATCCAGAAGGGTACCATGGCCGATGGTATACCACCAAAAAATCCAACAGAATCAATTCAGCTGCATTCACCCAGCTTCTCTGGGTAGAGGTCATTGATTACGGCAACCAAGGTAGATTCAGTTCCCAATGTGAGTGAGATTTCAAACTGCAACAAATATAGGTATTAGTTTCATCTGGAGTTAGTCAGCAACCACACAATTCAACACCTTGCACAAGAAACATCTGTGATTGTTTAATTAGGATTAGAACAACTACCAACCAATCTATAGCCTTTTAATCTCTGTGTCTGTTACTGTTTCTGTTTCTAACTATAGTATGTATTTTGGTTTTGGTTTTTTGCTTGGATCATAAGATGTTTGTGGGAGGTTCTATTGTAGAACTGAAAGATGGGGTGTAAATGTTCTAACAAACTGATCTTTTGTTTTTCCTCTTGGGGTTACATTTTCATTTATGTCCATGTCATTCCAGTTTGAATGGAATAGTCTTAATACATTTTGTGACTCACGAGATGATATTAGAAGCAATGTAATCCCTAGGCTGATGGTCTAATACAGTAACAAATGTGATAACAACTCCTTGATATGTCATAAAACCAGCAATCTTGCATTTCCAGTTATAAAGAACTATTGCTCTACTGTATGGTACAAATATCTAACTACATTTAGCTGCACCAGAGATGCTCAATAGAATCCCAGTGATATTAAGTCAGCGCTATCACTGAAATCTTATTAGAGGAATACAAGTTGTTTATTAGTCCCAGTTCCACATCTGTCATCTTCTACCTCATATTTCAGTGAATGATACTTGTAAATTTGTTGTGGGAAGCAGATAGGATATATCAAACAAATTTTCCAGTTTCTTCTTTGTGTGCATTACATAGATGTTGCTTAATCAACAAGGTCACTGTATTACTGCATAGAACATCTGGTTAATTCTGGGAATCAAGTTTTATTTCCTCCGACAAATCCACAACCCACATCTGTCAATTTCAAACCATATGGTTAATTAAAACCACCCCAACTGTGACCTTCTAAAAATCCATAGTGTGCATAATAATGAAATCAGTTGGAAAACATTATTTCCAATCCTATCATTTATTTCCTAGATTCTTTTATTCAACATTGACTGGCTCTGAACACTACAAGAAACAAGTGATGATGATGATGATGATGATGATAATGATGATGATGATGATGATGATAATTAATATCCTGCCCATTTGGCTGGGTTTCCCCAGCCACAGTCAAGTGGTGTATAAATTTTATTAAATAAATAAATAAACAAACTTCTTTCAAAAATTTGCACCATTAGTATTCTTTGAAAATTCCTTCCTTAGACGGTTCACTGTTTCTACCAGGACTCAGTAACATCAGAAACTGAAAATTGTAATTTCCAGAAAAACTGCCAGTAGATTATGAGATAAATACTTTCTGATTCCAAATAGAGAAATAGACATACTTACTACATTATAAATTACCTATCTATCTATCTATCTAATCTATCTATCTATCTATCAGCTGTGGGATGAGTTAAAAAACACGCCCAAATCCTCTGTATTATCCCATCTTTTATAGCAAACTCAAGACTTATGCACCATTTCATTAAAAAGCAAATTAGTATTCTTTGAAAATTGCTTCCTTAGAAGGTTGACTTTTCTACCAGGACTCAGGAACATTAGAAACTGAACATTAGAACATTAGAAACATTAGAAACATTAGAAACTGAAAATTGTAATTTCCAGAAAAACTGCCAGGAGATAAATATTTTCTGATTCCAAATAAGTTTATATATATATATATATATATATATATATATATATATATATATATATATATATATATATATCTGTGTGTGTGTGTGTGTGTGTGTGTATACATAGTAAGTATTTCTATTCTATCTATCAGTCTATGAACTCTGGGATGAGTTAAGAAACATGCAGAAATCCTCTGTATTATTCCCATCTTTTATAGCAAACTCAAGACTTGTGCCACCAGGACTGAAGCCAGAACGGGGTCATGAGAAACAAGAGGAAAGTATCAGCATGCTTGAGAAAACTCTGAGGTTTACAGAAGTACAAAGAATATTTAAAAAACAGTGGAGCAATGCAAAACAAAAACCAGTCCAACAAGGGCTTAAGCCCTGGGACTGGAAAAGACGGGTGCAATGGGAAGAGTCATGGGGGGGGGGTCTTTGAATGTCCTGCAAGGAAGGAATGGCAAACTGGAACCCTGAACAGGAGCAGTTCTTTTTAGGAGGAAGGATACATTCCTTTTGCTGCAAGAGCTACTTGTAGAAAATAATTTTCTCTAGAAATAAAAGGCACAATATTCTGGATGGTTTGATGCCAACAGTATGCACCCTTTCAAGTTTACTCATAAATAAGTTTCACTTTGTTCAGTGGATCTTCAGTGTTTGTAGGACTGCTGCTTGAGTGCAGAATTCTCTTCAAAATAAAGCAGTTTCTTCAAAGCAGAAGGAAGGGTGCTGAATAATCTGCAAAATAGGCTGAACACAATATAACATTGCCACTCCAAGGTAAATAATTAATTGCAACCCCTTTCTTTAATATAAGCTACACAAGCATAAAATTGAAAGATTGTCATGAAACTGCTTATAGAAGAGAAGTGGAGGAGTAGGACCAGTGCCAACTGCATCAATTGTGCCTGGCCCTGGCAGCAAAACATTACTTTCATCTAACCAGTTATGGTTGAAGCTTACTATGATACTGCACCAATATTATTTTTTTCCAAAATAAATATTTTTCGATCCAATAAAACTGCTTTATGTAAGATCAGGCTTTATCTAGGTTAACAAACAGATGGAATTGTCTTTCTGTCTTTTCTTTCTAATCTACCCGTGATTCATTCTGTGGTTTGGGACAGGTTCTTTTCATTTCCAAAGTTTGAAGACAGCTTTTGCCACACCAATATATGTATTTCCATAAAAGTACAATAGTGTAGCGGTCGCTACATTGTTGTTGGGGTTTTTTGGGTCAGGACAAAAATGTGGAGGAAGTATGCATTTTGGCCAGTAAGGCAGACATTTATGAGGGGAGAGAGACTTTCTGATGGTCATCAGGCAATGGCTTTTCCACTCGCCTTGCCCCAGCTCCAACCATGGGAGCCTTTCCCAGAGCATGAATTTGAAGACTGCAGAATCATCTGGGAAGAGAAGAATTCAGGGATATTTTTTTAAAAAAAATAATTTTATAAGTTGTGTGTCCTTGTTTCTCAATTTGATCCTTTTACACGGTTTTGTAGATTTTGTGGTATTCTTTATTGTAACTGCTAAGTGTAAACTGCTTAATTATTATTTGCTGATGTTTAATTTCACTGTTTACTATTAGATTCTAATGGCAGGTAGGTAACCGTGTTGGTCTGCCGTAGTCGAAACAAAATATTTTTTTAAAAAAAAATTCCTTCCAGTAGCAGCTTAGAGACCAACTAAGTTTGTTATTGGTATGAGCTTTCGTATGCATGCACACTTCTTCAGATACTAATGGATTATTGAATATTTCTGTATTTGGTATAAGTTGTTTGAAACTTTTCAGTGAGTCTTGTGACACCTTAAAAACTAACAAGCTTTTTGTGGGATACATTTTTATAGGCTAAAATCTACTTCAATGTTTCTTCTTAATCAGACTTCAAGATGAAACCAGAATTCTGGCATGGGAAATCCTTCATTTAGGACCCTCAGGATAGAGTTGGATTTGACAAATTATACAACAGCATGGTTTTATCACAAGCAGAAATTGCTTTGTTAGTAATATAATAGTGAAAACCTGCGACTTGACAAGAAAATGCAGAACTAAATTTGTATGACTTGTAAAGAAATCTGTTCCACTGGGGTAAAACACTGGAGACAGGTTGGGACATTATAACGCAGACTAATTGGGGATTATATGCAGCTCCTATAATTTAGTATATTTTTTTATAATTGCTTTTCACTGCAAAATTGCCTCCAGGCCGTTCTCTATTTCAATCGTGCTCAACAGCGACATAGATAGAAAAAACAACTATGTTTTAATGGTCATTTCCCCATGGAAGATGATTGTGGTTAAGTGTTTATGTACAAATATTCTGATGTACACTGGTTACAGCAGTTAGCATGCTAACTGGGATTATAGACCAAGTACAGAAATATCATTTAACTGAGTGAAAAGGAGCTCCTGGATTAATAATGGAAATGTTATGTAAGGAAGCTTTTGCTGCTCGGAAAGTGTATTTAGATACACTTGCAACAGCAAATATCTAAATATCTATAATAAATAAACAAATAAAAAGGCACAGTAGGATGTTCAAAAACTGCTTTTAAAATATTGGTCTCTAGATTTTCTCCATAATTTATGTAGTCTATATTCATCACCCATATTCTATCCATGCATCTTAAACCCTGAATTACACCCTTGGCCCCTATTTAAAATTAAGAAACAAAATCACACACATTTTATTATTACTCATGGCTAGGAATTCCAATAACTTCATTTTATCTGGAAGTGATGCCCTGAAAGTGATACTGTGTCTTGGAAGGTCTATGCATGAAGAACTGACTGCCCATAAATATAGCATAACGAGAAAGAGAAAATGAAAATGAAATAGCTTTCACTATTCCTAGTAAAGCAGACACCATCTCCTAGGTAAAAGAAAGCAGGATATGATCAAGGAAATTTTGTTATCAACTCAATTAAGTACAATCTTGGCATGTGAACAGGCTTCCATTCATGTCTCATACACACTAAAGGTGGTTATTCAGATGGAACCTCCATTCACATGGACTCATACATTACCAGGTGCTCCTTGAGATATCATGGAATAGGTTGGTCTATACACAGAGAGGCTTTTTCCTAAGGTATGCTGGACCTGGGCTGTTAGGTTACATAGTACTGTAGTCACAGAACAACTGCTTCAAAATTTGCTGAATATGGCCTTGTCAATTCAAGAGGTGAACTATGCAACTGTGTAAATAGCTCTGCATTTTTTCGTAAGCATTTATTTGCTGCAGAAAGTGGCACCTATGAAGGCACTTTTTCGGACACCAATCCAGAATATATTGCTCTGAGAAAAGACACACACGCACACTCACACACATACCCTATAGTGCGGCTCTTACACAGCTGACAGTTGGAGAAAGTTCTTCCATGCATGTCAGCTGACATGCAGAGAAGCGATTTCCGCTACTGTGCTACCCCGCACACCAGCTAGTTAGGTGCCTGAAGAGGAGGACACCCTCTTTGGGCTCTGGGAAGGGTCTCCTTGCAAGCCAGAAGGACTCTCCAGGGTGCTCCGCATTTCTGGGATCCACTTCTGGAGTCCTGGTACCATGTGTGTGTGTGGTTGTGTACAAACAGAGCAGGCATAAACGCGGAGCTGCTTGTAGTTCATATAATTGCAAGTCTAATTCAAGAGCTGCATTCTTAAGAATCTACACCTATGACTCTGAAGCTCAACGGCATCAAAATACAATAGCCATTCCAATGACATACAGACACATACATTCAGCTGGAGGAAAACACAGTCCCTTAGCTTGGGTGCTAGAATAAGAAAATTAGTCGCCTTGCTGGGTCAGCATCACACAATCACTGGTGTGCTGGGGGGGGGGATCTAACATGTGGTGAAGAATGCAGGGCTATGCTGACGTTTTCAAAGGTTCAGGGGCCCTTGCTCAGACAGTGCAGTGAAAGCAGTCATTTTCTCTTGTATTTGCTTCAAGCTTTGGTCAACTCAGGATTCGTCCATTAAACTTGAAATAAAATAAAAAACAAGTAAACCTTTCTCCCACAATGGAAAAATATGTGCAACTTTAAAAAATTATTAAAACAAATTAAATAAACACATTTCCCAGTGATTCCTGGAATTATATTCCCTGTATCACAAGTCACCTCAGAAGATGTATCAAAATTGTACTTTACACTGGTTAATTTCTGGATATGACACACACTTTCCTTTTTGCTCTAAAGTTAATTATGACAGAGTGAAAGAGAGACTTGGCTATAAACTGGAGCAGTCTCAGAAGAAAGCTCTAAAGTCTTCACACCGAACAAAGATCCTTATATCTGAATGAAACCCAGTAGGGCAAGCAGCCAAAAGAGCAAACATTATACTCTGCTTTTACAGTAAATTACATAATTTCACAGTTGCATATTCATCTGAATATATTACATCACAGTGCTGAATAGGTGCTTACAAATCCTAGCCTGTGATGGTATCAATAAGTCTTTACCTGGTTGAATGTCGCAGTTCATAATTTAATGTACAAATAGAAGTATGAAAGATTCATTTTCCCAAAACACATTAGGCAAGCACAACAGAAAGGTTTAAAAAGGATTGGGATGCTAACTTAATATCTAGCTGGTGTGTTAATAAAAATGTTTGCTCTATGCTGCTATTGAAGGTGGAAGCCACAAGGTAAATGAAGTGTATTTAAAATTAAATTCAAAAGCTGGTCTATTTGATAGAAAAACAGAAGCAGATATTAAACTTACAGGCAACAACGTTTTACAACTTTTTGGGTTTTTATACACTACTGGTGTGAGGGTTTGTTCATGTCTTATAGTACATGGTATGATGAAACCCGTGGTCTCTTTCTCTGTGAGAAACAATTCATTAAAGAGGTATTTGCCACCCTGGGCCCCTTGGAAGGAGGTGCAGGGTACAAATGAAATAAATAGTAATAATAACAACAACAAAATAATCATAGAAGAATAAAAAGATGAAGACGAAGAAAAAGCACCTGTCCATCATGTATTGTCCAGTGTGGACTGCAAAAACCCTGTAAGATTGCTGTGATTGTTTCATTTTGTTATAATGTTATGTATTTTGTGTTTTCCTACTGTAAACCACCCTGTGCTCCTCAGACGGAGGGCAGTATATAAATTTAATAATGATAAGGATAATTATAAGCAAAAAGCCAGTCCTACAGATGTACGGTGGGTCACACCTCAAGTAAAGCCTTCTAAAACAGAAATGTCTTTAGTTAGGGCCTAGCCATCATTATTTGGAGCACCTATAATTTTGCCTGCTAATGGCCACTTACCGTCCTCCTGTTGAGCGGCTGTTGAGGCCAATCGTGGCACCTCCACTCTCACCCGCACACACCATGCCATTTTGCTGTTTTTCCCATCACCCTCAACCACCGCAGAGGCTCACAGGTTCCTGCCAAACCCATCCATTCAAATGGGCCAATTCGTGGCAGCCCAGGGGGTGGGGAGTGGACCTGAGGGAGGGAGGCTTCCCTTGGGTCCGCTCACCATCTGTTTAGCCCGGCCAGCCACTCAGCGCTGCATCTAGTCATCAGGGATCCAATTGAGGTGCAGTAAAGTGAATGCTCACTGGAAGGACAGATCGCGAAGCTGAGGCTCCAATACTTTGGTCACCTCATGAGAAGAGAACACTCCCTGGAAAAGACCCTGATGTTGGGAAAGATTGAGGGCACAAGGAGAAGGGGACGACAGAGGATAAGATGGTTGGACAGTGTTCTTGAAGCTACCAGCATGAGTCTGACCAAAGTGCGGGAGGCATGCTCTGGTCCATGGGGTCATGAAGAGTCGTACATGACTAAACAACTAAACAACAGCAACAAAAGTGCTGAGTCACCCATCCCTTGTTGTCTGTGGTGCTGATAACAGGGTACCCCATTAGAGGGGTCGGGAGGGAAGTCTCTGTCCAAAGAATCAGTTGCGTAGGGCTAGCGGGCCACAGTGTTTCCTTCGGCGTTTGGGGTCAATCTGTGTAAACCTGTGTTTTGCGATGGATTTACCCCCCGAATGTCATGCCTCAGTCCCCTCATAAGGGGGCTGAAAGGGATACACAACCAATGCCTATGCCAAGGCTTTCTACACCTGAAATCAATGACGTTGTGGCCATTCTAAATCCCAGACAGTTGTCGTGTCCATAGATTTCCCACTCAGTAGTTAGGTGTGCCAGGTGGGAGTTCTGTGGTTTGGCACGCAATTGATTCCAGAGAGCAACACTAGTAACCTGATTTTTAGTACAAACCAAGAGCACATCTAGGGCGTCTGGTACTCTCAACAGTGCCACAACTGAGGAGCGCCATTGGCAGGCGGGAATACATGAGGTGAGGCGGTTCCTTAGGTAACCTGGTCCCAAGTTGTTCAGTGCTCCAAATGCTAATAGCAAAACCTTCAAGAGCACCCAGGAGCATAAGGAGAGGCACAGCACCTCCCTCAAGAGAGGTGTTATAGGGTGCCTGACAGGATGACCCAGTCAACAACCTGGATATTATACTGTGTTCTGTCCCAGTTACAGCTTCCATGTTAAGCCCAAGGGAAGCCTACATTTGAACCCCATTACTACCATATTTACTTGAATCTAATGCTCACCTTTTTTGGGCCAAATTACATTGCAAAAATTAAGGTGCGCATTACATTTGATGGCACATTTGCATTCACCAGCAAATTCTTTTTTTGGTTTCAAGGTTCTGAAAATTGAGGTGCGCATTAGATTTGATGGCACATTAGACTTGAGTAAATACGGTATCTTCCACATCAGGTAATTTCCTTATTTGCTGAAAATCTGCCTGGACAACGATTTCCTGCCCAATTCCCAGACATGTCCGGGAGAACCTGGACATATGGCAGCCCTAAATTATGATTAAGTCACGACTTAACATTTAGGACTTCAAGAACCCACAAACTGATAGTTGGAATATATTTAATTGTGATTATTGCTAAATACTGAAATATCAGAAAGTATGAAGCCATGTAACAAAACCATCAACCCTCTTGCAAGCTTTTGCTGCCAGGTTTCTACATATAATGAGGAGGTAATTTCAATTAAGCATTCATACACTGGTGCTATTTACTCATCATAGAGCAAGATTACCTTTTCTCTGCTCCTGAGGGTTCAGGGTTGCATTGTAATTATAGTGTCATTTGTTATATTTTTCAGGTTTATGAAAGGGAGACATGACATTTCGTTGGCAAGTAGCAACAGGAACACTTTTATTGAATAGTTGGTCACCACCATGTGGCTTGAGAGCCTACTTGTGTGTGGATTTGAGAAATGCAAGTTTACATTCCTGCTCAGTTGTGAAGTTCACTGGCTAATCCTAAGGAAGTTATTGTTTTGAATGCACTATTCTTATGGCACCACCACTGGGTGAGGCCCACAGATGGCCATCATTGACCATAAACATCTGTGTACCAGATCTCTTGCTCAGCCTTCCCAAACGAAAACTAGAACTCATCGCATCAGCTCCAGCCAGCATGCCCAATGGTCAGGGCTCATGGGGCTTATATTCAAACAACATATTCCTGACACCATGATGGGGACAGCTGTTTACCTACCTGGGAGGAAAACTCAGCACAAATGATATTCCATCATATCCTCTATCCACCAGTCCAATTGCAATTCTAGCATCCATGGGACTATGCTAAGACAGCAATAATTGTGCCACACGGTTGTTCAGCAAAGAAAACCAAGTCAATATTCAGTCTCCTTGACTTTCCCCTCTGTTTGGTGTAATTACTGTTATTCTGACAGGTCTCCATGTGCACAGCCTCAGCTGCTGCAAGTGCACACGGTTGGATTGGGGTCATCATAAAATATCATACCACACACTGACCGATAATTATGTATGACTGAAAAGCTATCCTCTAAACAGGCGTCTTACACAATTGCCTTGAAGTCATAAATAATGGTGGGAGGAGGAAGAACTGCTGAAATAAAGCTGGAAGTATACACCCTTCCTTTTGAAAATGAAGGAAAACATCAAAACTGTTGTAAAAGCTCTAATTGCAGGAGTAGAGGCAAACAAGATCTGGAACAATCAGTGCTCTTCACTTCATTTTGTGACTCGAAACACCAATCAAAGGCTTTTACAGTTGAAAGCTTTTATAGACAGACTGCGGTGCACATCAGTTTTAATAAGCATACTTTTATACACTTCATTTTTTTTCATGTTACAAAGCCATAAAGTGTGAGCATAATTATCAATAGCTATTCCTAGCAAAGCACACTATCCAGCAAATGTGTTTTTTAAAAAAGAGAGAGAGAAGAAAAGAAAAAGAAAAGCAGGAACTATTATTTATGATCATAAAGCTCAATGTTAAAAAGAAAAAAGATGAATGAACTACAGAAGAAAATGGTTCAAAATTACTCCTAGTCCATCCCCCTAAAATAGAAGTGGGAGACCTTTTTCAGCCCAAACACTGCACTTTGGGAGGCTACGTGCCAATGGGGGGGGGGAGCAGAGACAAAAGTGGGTGGCGTAATTGCATACCTTTCCACATTTCTCCAATGAAAATAGGGACAGCCAATTCCATACCCTCCAACATTTCTCTGATGAAAATAGGGAAAGTGGAACATTTCGGGATCAAATCAGAAAATGTGGGTGAGTGGGTACGTCTGTAAATCCAGGATTGCCCCTTTGAAAATAGGGACAATTGGAGGGTTTGCAAATTGATGCGACTGCTACCTTTGTACAACAGGCTATGTCCATTCTTTCAGTCACTTGCCTTTTTGTTCATTAATAGAAGGGGCCCCTTCACATACACAGTTACATGAGGACATGTTTGCTGCGTTGTGCTGCCATGCTTCTGGGGTGTGTGTGACGATATCACAACAACATGGCTGGGGGCTGCTGACTGTATGAATCTGCACCATTTCTATGAGGACCAGGAGTATGTGATGAAGGCCTCGAAGTGAACAAGCAGTAAACAGCAGAGTCTGCTGTAGCTTTGTAATAAATTGTTGCAGTACTGGAATAACTCTGAGCCGTCCCTGTGTCTCAGAGCATTTTGTCTGAATCCTCAGAGCATCATCTTGAGAGTAGGCAGTGCACATTAAGCTGCACTACATAGATAACTGGAACCTCAGTCAATCAATTGCTGTGCTAAAACAAGCCCTATTCAGTTCAGCAGCTGGCAAACTAGAGATAATTAGGTCATTCTAATGGCAGCTAGACTTTCTAAAATATTTTTTTGCCTGTCTTTCTGGGCCAATGAGAGCCTCATGCAGCTGTATGAATGAGTTTTGTCAGTTCAGCCAAATTCCTATTTTTGAAACATTTGGCGAACTTGACAGCTCAGTGGTATTTTGGGATATGTTTATTCATACGTCTAAACACCAGTCTATAAACAGCTTAAAAGCTGAATGAGTTAAAACCAGAGTACATATGCCCTAACCAAAGTCCAAATTAAATTACATTAAACTGCGAACTTGTCATAAAAGCTTAGTTACCCCCATCTATATAGAAGACACTTAAGCATTCACAGAGCACAACGGTACTACTTTAGAATGCAATCTTGTCTTCAATGTGGAATTTACATACATTTTAAGTTTTCAGGTTATTAGTCTTATACTACAATGCAAAGAGAAATCTAAGCAACGACAAGATGGGAACCTGCCTTTTGAGACCTAGACTTCAGTGGGACTTAGAAAATTAGACTTGATTTTTTAAAATGAAAAATGCGAAGAAATGGTCTGAAGTTTACCAACATTTATGCAAGCCCCAGCAAACTGTCCTACAATGGTAACTCCAGAATATCTGGTGCTTCTGCATTCACCCATTTCTTTTCCCACTGTAAATATCCAAAGGTGCCAAGGTGTGTCCACACAAACAGTAGTCACAGAAAGTGATTCCAAGAAAGGCTAATAACTATGTTGCAGTGAAAAATTCAGAAATAATGTGATGGTACGGGAATTGTATTGGAGCATGAGTTCATTATCAGAGAGGGATAGCAAAGACCTAGCTACAGGGAACTGCAGCACTATTTCAGCTGCCTTCCTTACAATCTTCTCATGCCCTATGGCTCAGCTTACAAGACGGATGGCAGTGGCATTTGGACAGGGCCGATTCCAAAAGGTTGTAACCACTTGCTAATTTCACATACAGGCATATTCAACTATGCTCCAAAACTCTGGGAGAAAGGGGTTATAATTTCACCTCCACACCTGATATGATCCAGTTAATTGTCAGGGCCCCTTCCAGCTAATATGATTTGCATTTAAGGGGTTTAAGGGAGGGGGGGGAAACAATGCACATAAAATGCAACTGAACAAGAACTGACCGGACACTACCACATAACTCTGTTCTTTGGAAGTATGCAATTATAACATTAGAAGAGACACAGAAGAGCATCTAGCCCAGCCCCAACTCCCTGCTCAATGCAGGATCTACAGTGCAGTATGAAACTATGGCATCTCTGATAGGTGACTAGCCAGCCTCCACTTAAATAACTTCACTGAAAAAGCAGAAGAGTGTTTCATTATCAAATAGCTCTTTCTCCTAATTTTCAGCCAAAATTTGCTTCCCTTGCAAGTATTTCCAACCATCAATTCTAGTCCTGTCCTCTGTTGCAACAGGTAAAAAGTAACCATCTGCACAAGAGCATTTCAGACTTTTGAGGTCTGTTGTGTCTCCTCTTGTTCCTCTTTATGTAGGAGCTTGAGTTTGAGAAGGCCCTCAGCATGCGGCCTCCTCATGGTGGTAGATAGCTGCTCCTGGCAGGAGCAGAAGTAGAGAAATAGAGTGGTGTCTGCAATAGTAGCAGATCTCTGATGAGAGCTACACACGGGGGGGGGGGACCACTATAAATAAGTCAGAAATTAAATCGTTAGAACAAAACCAAAAAATGCTATGGAAAATTGCTCAGAATTCCCCCCCCCCTCTCTGGCACCATTTGGTGTTGCATGTTTATAACGCATTCAAAACACTGTTTCTTGACTAATGTAGCTGAGTCTGTAGTCACTTTGCACTCATCAGAACAGTGTGGAAAATGGACCCAGAGGAACAGCGTAAGCAACGGTGGACTCTCAGGATGCTGCCTTCTGAGCTGGGTCAAGATTCTGCAGTCTCCTCAGAAATGGAAAGCAGCCTAGCCCTTCAAGAAAACTTTTCCCTTGGGAAGGAATAATCTATCATTATTGGATCCTGGTTCTTGATTATCATCCCTGAGGGTATGGCTTTCTTTATGTCCAGGTTGTTACTCTGCTTCTAAGGATCAATACAATTTTTAAGAATAATGTTATGCCAACGATCACCTAATATACTTAAATAAATAATGAATCTTTATTTTAGGGATTATTAAAAAATAATGTCATTTTGAAGTCTTCTCGCAGACTATTCTTGAACATATTTTGCAAAGCTTTTTATAAGCACTTTTAAAGTGCTATTTATAAACCTACGTTAACAGCAATGAGACTCTTAGAATTCAAGCCACACACAGAGCAAGCTCGAAATGGAGTGATTACCTGGGGCGATTTAAAAGTTAACACTGGTAATCTACTGCTGTTTTCAAATCACTTTGCCATCATTTGCTTTTAGAGAAGCAAACTCTAAACGAACTCTTGAAGAAGTAAAATACTAGATTTCACGTATCCAACCTGCCTTCATGCATCCTGTCACTATGAGAAACAGACATAACCTTGCCTTCACACTGTCTAAGGACAGCAGGTATGTGCCCAATTTGCACACATAGGGGTGAAAGAGCGAAAATGCAGTCATTCATTCATTTGTATTCATTGCCTATCTTTATTCAAATACAAATAAGCCCCTACAGTAGTTAATGGATCAAAAAAGCCATTTTATATCAAAATATATCAAGGTTTCTTTATGCAAAGATTAACATCTCAGGTTTACCTCAAATAAAGGTAATAAGCTCTTGGTTGCTAATCAAATCTTAGTTACCTAATTGGTTATCAAAACTGTACTACATTTGATGCACAAGAAAAGCAACCTAGGATGGCTGTTTGTCTAATAGGAGGACTACGTTGAAGGAAAGGAATGCTTAACTCATTTTCACCAAATGAGTTTCTACTCAAAAGTCCAATCCCCCAGATAATTTTCATCCCTGTGGGGAAAGATATGGGTACCCACACATGTTAACTAAAAACATAATAGGACTGAAAGGTGAAGCAGACATGCTCCAATAGTTCTTTTAGAGCCCACCAGATACTACTATAGCATCACATCTGCCTTCATGTACCTCTCCATGCAGTTAGCTGGTTAAATCAAGATCAGCATGGTTAACTTGCATGGTTTTGTGGGGCAAGTAGCAGCGAAAACAAGCCATGTTCAGTGGAATATACCACCATCCCTTGCCCCATGACATATCAAACTAGTCACCTCCAAAGCAGTGTTTGAAACTTTCATTGTTCCAGGCGCATTTTGTGACAGGGAATTTCATTAGTGCGAGCAGTTTCTGAGCTCTGGGTGCAGAACTGTGCTTAAGATTTCAGATTAAAAATGCAAAGTGGAAAGAAAGGAGGACCTTTTTCTGCCTCCCCACTTCCAGCTACTCTCTGAAGACTGGAGAAGAGACCCTCTTAAGAATATTAGGGGGTGGGCAGGGAAGGACTAGACCATGTGAAAGATGAACATAATATTTCAGCTGCAGTTCATTAATTTTCAGGTTTGTATTCTTGTTATAAAAAAGTGTGCCTAGACGTTCCGTTGTTGCACCCATAGCATAGGTTTAAGGTGCCATTTATATCCTAACAGTCGTATCTCAGTTTCTAACACTGCTCCAAAGCTGCTTTTCAGTTTAAGAAAAATTAATGAGAAAACATCACGCATATTCATGTGTAACTCTGAATTTGATCCTCGGGTTTAGAAGTTTGGGGTTTTTTTATGTTCGACAGTTGTTATTGTTTTGGCAAAGTGTTCTAAATAAAATCTAATCTAACGCAGTGTGTACTATCATGTAGGAATTTGTCTGTATACATATCTTTCAAGCTGAAATACTGAACACTATATATTCTTGCGCAAGTTGTCTGCTGTGGAACGATGGCCAAGCATCCTCTTTCAAAAACAGGTTGCTGTGAGAAGACAAAAGTCCAACCATTCTCAAGCCCCGAGACCTGTTTCATTAACTCAACTGCCAGAGAGATGGATTTGCAGCTTGTGGAAAGAAATAAAACATTTGGTATCTGCCACCAAAGACAAAATGAACCAATTTTATGGTTGGTGGTTTTTATTTGTCTAGTATTTTTTTTAAAAAAAGGTAATAGATCTACTGCCCCCATTATTTTACCAACAGGCTATCTCTCTCTCTCTCTCTCTCTCTCTCTCTCTCTCTCTCTCTCACACACACACACACACACACACACACACACACGAGCTGGACAGACACACCAGAGTAAATAATGTCACTACAGCAATATGGTAAAGAGCTGACAAACCTTGAAAGGCAGCCTAGTAGCTGCAGCGCTCATTGCTGGGGGGGGGGGGGGACTTACTTTCATCTTAGAACAAGTCCAAGAAATATCTGGCTTGCCATCATACTGTGATGTCTGTCTGAGTCGCTAGAGGGCACAAGACTGAGCTGAGACTTGAAAGATGCATCCTGCAGCAATCCACTTCATAGCCCAAATGGGTCCCTTTGGCAGGGGGAAGGATAGAGATTGAGGCACTGCCAAGACCTGTTGTGGGGCTCTCTTCTCTCTCTCCTCCTTAGCAGGAGGGAGAGGGAGAAAGGGAGATATCACTATTCTTTGGTGGGAAGCTGTAGTTGGAAGAGAGCATGGTCTAAGGTGGGGCAGATATTGTGAACATTTTGTGGGTTCAGAAGAAAGGTGTTAGGGAAACTGAGGCGTGAGGAGGGTGCAAGATGGTTGTGAGGGAGAAATGAGGCAGGCAAGTAGGAGATATGATCCTGGAGAGGGAATCTCTAGGGAAGGAAAACTGAGGCATGAAGAGGAAGTTGGCAAGCAGAGAGACAACCCCTAGTAAAAAAAATTAAGCAGTGCAAAAACTGTGACCCCCCCCTTTCGTTTCAATAAGAAAAATGGTTGGCAGACTGCATCCTTAGATGAAATATATTTCAATTCTTAGCATGTTTCTCTGAGAACAGCTATTTCTTTCATTTTTATTAAACCCGACATAACAGACCTAAAGTACCAGCTTCGTATTTTCATTCACTAAACATTTTAATCTATGTTTGGTCCTGGCTTTTGTATCACTCAAATATTGAAGTTGATTTCTTTGCATACTGTGGCTCATAGCAGTCGACATTTACATTCTGTAACCCAAGTACGTATGTGTTTCGTATCAAAACCCAAGCCTTTTTATCAATTAGGAAATAAAAGTGGAAAGAGCCTAGCGTCATAAAATTATTTACCGACTCATAAATTCAGTTAACACCAGTGGTACTTAAGAATGCATAGGAACATAATTGATGTCTTCATTTTTAAGTGAATGTATCACCAGAGAAAGCAAATGCATTTTGACTACCAATCAGTGACTCTAAATGGAAGCCAAAGTATTTTTCTCAGTCATGTTTTCTCCTTAGAGTCCAGTGAAAAAAATATGGCAAGACTCGTGGAAGGGCTAGTGAAACTCAATTTCAGATTCCTATTGACATATGTGACAACTGTTCCCTTTGCAGAAACAATGGAACAGAAGCCAACACAACCATTTTCATGTTAGAATTAATACAAAATTACCCCCCTATGTACTTTGGTATACTCTAATGCATTGTACTAAATCACTCACTGTGTTTTCTGTTTTATGGATCTTTATTCCATGAAAAATGCCTGTAGTGCTACTACCAATGCTGTAAAGGGAAACATTGAAAAAGAATTACCAGATCTACTATACAGGAGTAAAATAAACTTCACTTATAAGAGTAACTTTCACTGACTATACTGCATCTGTAAAACCTTAGAAATGCTAAAAGAAAATATTATGGTTTTGAGAACATATTGCAAATGCTGCAATATAAGAAATCTACACTGCTCCAATTTGCAGTGCATTTGCTCTACCTAAAGTATAATTTTTTTTTAGGAAGTGAGATAAACATCAACTCCACTAAATTGACTTCCTTTATGTGCTACAGGCACTGAGATGACCAGTAAATAAAAATCAAACAAGGTGTGCAAATAGATTACCAAAAGCAGAAAGTTACTCCAAGGGTTCTAGGAAGTTTCAAATATCAGGCTGTGAGTTAACTAGGGCTGAATGAAAATGTGAAAGGCAAGTATCTGCCACTTCCAAAATCTTCACTAATTACTACTGATTTTAGTGTCCTTAAGCAAGCAACATTGGAGCAGCAAGCAATATCAATGACAACCTGATTCAGTTGTACATCATATAATATTATGCTCCATCAATCAGACTTAAAGCATTGCTATGATATTTTTAGTCACACTAGTATCGTATTGGACTGAATATAAGCAACACCTGAATATAAGCCACACCTTTAAAATTTGGGGGGGGGAGGGAGAGAAAGTCAATACCCAAATAGAAGCCGCTCCCTTAAAATTCCACAGGCACTCACCCATTCCGTTTTACCGTATGTCTGTTTCAGCAACGATATCGTAAAAGCCAATTTTTGTAAGGTCGCAGATTTAAGCCGCACTTTAAATTTTCACGGTCAGAATTGGGGGGGAGTGAGGCTTATATTCAGGCCAATACGGTATTATTGAATGAATCACCCAAGTCCTTAGAAACACATTTTAATTCTCTGTGATGATAGAAAGAATGAGTATTGAGAAACCAAGTGTAAATTTGCACTGAGTTTCAGGTCTCCTTTGAGTTCTGAATATAGAACAACAAATTCTGCTAGTCTAATTTGCATTCATTCAGTTTTAAATTAATGCAAAAAAAACACACACACTGTAATGAATTGTAACAGTGACAAATAATACATGTTGAATAAAGAGACAAGCCCTGCTGGATGATCACATATCAATTGAACAAGCAGAGATATGAATGAGTCACTGACCATATCCCCCTTTGTGGAATGATTAAACAAACCAGGAATCCTGCAATTAACCATCGTTTTCCATTTTGCCAAACCAGGAAATTGATTATGTACCAGCTTCAGAACAAGGCAGCATAAACTGTGATTTAATGACCTGGGACTCAGCTACACAGGTAAATTTATAGCACTATATATGCGTTATAAAAAGGTGACACCAGATGGCACTGTAGAGCAGAGATCTGAATTCAATGAAAATTTCCATTGGAAGCTGTATTTTTTAATAGCGGTTTTTTTCATAGCATTTTTTATATCTGTGTAGATCCAGCCCTGGTTTCCTTCAAATAGTTTCCTGGTTTAGATGCAAATACAGAGCTAAGCCATGTTTAACTGAAAACCTATTGATTTAATTCCTGCTTGCATAAAGGAGGAGAGATGATGTTACATACAAGGCAGACAAAAGGTGGCTTCATCTGCCTTATTAATGCAGTCACGGTCTCAGTGTAGATAAATTATTACTTACAATTCAGCCTGACAACAGCCTGGCACTATTATCAACACTGTCTCCGTGTGATTCTCATCAAAGGTCTCAGGGATGCATTCACACAGAGAATGATTATTCTTGGGTGAGTCCAGTGATTGCAAGGGGATAAAAGAAGTTGAACTAAAATAGTGGAAATTGCTACCGTAGTATAGGAATTGCAACTGAGGAATCCAGTTTGAACAAGACATCAAACATGTATCCCCGGGGCACTCAGAGAGAACAGTATTTCCTACATCTCTTTTGGTGCCTTTGGGAAAAATAGGTACACAATAATAATCTAATCTAATTAATTCTTTGAGACATTTGCATAGAAATGGAAGACATGAACTAGCTATTACACCATTAGTACCGCATGCAGCTCTGTGGTTCTTAAGAGTAAACCCAGTTCCTCTGACCTCACAATGTTACATCCTAAAATAAACTGAGCACCTTAAAATGATCAACAGCTCCACTAGTTTCTATGAAACTATCTGCATTGAAAGAGAGAGAGAGAGAAATTAGCATATGTGTGAGATTAGAGGGAAAATGTAATTTTGTGTAAGCAATAAATCAAACAAAGCCCTCTGAAGTTTCAAAGAGATAACATTCTTGCCAGAAACCAGTGAAAAGTACATCATTTCTGTAAAGCTGCTATGGAAACTGTATCACACCATTTCTAATTAATTGCTATTTTGAAAATAAGAACTTGTCCTTTAGATGTGTGGAGCTATATCATGAAAATATAATTGTAGGAGTTGTCTTCATTGCAATACAGATTTAGAAAGCTCAAATAAAAAATTATAGCTGCCTAATCACCTGTTCATTGTTTTAAGAATGTTTGGCAGTGTGTAACACACTAACTTTAGAGAACTAGAAAAACACACACGAATGTATCTTAATCATCAACTGCCTTTATATAAGTTCTTTTTATCTCAGAGTTCTGAAATATATATGACATACCAAGATTTAAAATTTCATCCTTTATCTTAGTCATATTGTGGATTTCAGTTAATTTGGGATGTTTTAATAAGTTGTGTTCTAATCATATTTTTTCTCAATTTATCAGGTGCCAAATGCTCAGGTAGACCCAGCTTTATTTCTAATGTGCTGAAGCCAAAGCAAAGTAGAAGAGTTTCCTTTTGGTTTCTCCAGCATTTCCTATTAAGGGTAATACCCCCACTAGTAATCGATTGGCTGCACTTGAACCAGATCCCACAAGGCTGACAACAGCCCCAGATTGTGTTCCTATAGATCCATTCCAGGCATTCGAAGTTATTCAGCAACATCTAGCCATGAGGATGGAAGAATTTTGCAGATCAGTGTTTTCCACTCCTCCTCCTCCTCCTCCTTTAGTGGGTTATAGAATGGATAGAACACAATGCGGAAATTATCGAAGCATCTCTTTATTATCTGCAGCCAGCAAAAATCTTGCAAGGATCTTAGCAAGCCGTCTAACTATATCCAAGGATATCCTTCCTGAATCCCAAAATGGTTTCAACCTTCTAGGGGTTTGCTTGCCTCTTGTCTGTGATACAACTCCTCCACCTGGAAACCTATGTCCCCACTGTGGAAGGACATGTGGATCCAGAATTGGCCTCCAAAGGCACTTACGGACTCACTGTTGAGACAGTGTTCATGGAAGACAATCTTACTCAGCTACGAGTGATCGCCAAAGAAGAAGAAGACTTTAGTAGGTAGAACATCATCAATCTATGCTACTTTAAAGGAACTAATAAAAGGTTAAGAACCTATTTATTCTAAACTAATTCCCCCCCCAATTCTTGATATAAATGAAAAGCAAGATCCATCACTAAAATTACAGAAGCATATCAGCCCTTTCAATTCTTAGTATCAGATGACTGAACTTAGCCCTCAGCAAAATGACCTGATGTTACAGCTCTTGCGTTTGTGACTGAATCAATAAGGCAAGATATGAAACCACCTTTTGTTGGCCTTGTATGTAACATCAGCTCTCCTTTATGCAAGCAGGAATTAAACCAAGAGGTTTTCAGTTAAACAAGAACTGAAAAGGTTTTTAAAGGAAACGAATCTGAGCTGTCTTGGCAGTGCTTCCAACTTCGTTAGCATTTATCTGCTGCTAAAGTAGTCGTTATAAATATTTCACAAGCGCATCTCTTCCAATTGTATTTTCCACTGTTCCTGACAGTCATGTGCAAAGAACGCTTCACATGATTTCAGATGTTTTACCACTGCACACAGAAAACATCTTCAGCAGCCCAAATGACAAATCTGCTTTACACTTGCTCCAAAGAACATACAACTTGCATTTAAAATTTCATGCCCAAGAGTTCATAAAATAGCAAGCTAGAGAGTGCCTGACAAGTAACTACCAAGGAAGGTTTAAAGTTGCCTCCATCAATATTTTAGGTAAGCATACTAGAGGACTCTGGAATACAGTTTAAGTGGATGATATCAGCCTATAAGTGACCTGTGATTGCACTTTAGTACATAACTTCCCATCTTTCATTCATGCATTCCAAACATTTTTGAAATGGCAGTTAAATCTCAAGTTTGAACCCAAATGGTGACGAAACCTGAAACTTCTGTCAGTAAGTGACTAGAGAACCCTCTCTCTCTATCTTGCCATAACGCAATTCACAAATTCTCAAAGATCTCTAAAAAAATATCAATAGGTGTTTTCCTTTTTTAACAGTTGTCTAAAACATAAATATAGGCACCAGCACTTACTTCTCTGGTGCGCAACTAATCACTTTACTACTTAATCTGCTGCAAACATTCCTTGCTGTATTGTTGTTGTTTTTAAGATATCTCCACCATTTCTTAGATAAGACTATCATTTTTAAAGAAAATTATTGTGCTTAAGCATGGGTAGGCAAACTAAGGCCTGGGGGCCGGATACGGACCATTCGCCTTCTAAATCCGGCCTACGGATGGTCAGGGAATCAGCGTGTTTTTACATGAGTGGAATGTGTGCTTTTATTTAAAATGCATCTCTGGGTTATTTGTGGGGCATAGGAATTCGTTGTTGTTGTCCCCCCCCCAAAAAAAATATAGTACAGCCCCCCCCACAAGGTCTGAGGGACAGTGGACCGGCCCCCTGCTGAAAAAGTTTGCTGACCCCTGTTCTTAAGGCTGCCATGTTCATACAACTAAGTGATTATCAAAATATTTATTGGATACCAGCCATAATGGAATAGAAGTAGCCATATAACACCTAATAAAGTAGGAAAACACTTACACTGTAATACTTTGCTATTTGAAAATGCAGAATGAATACAGTCTGCTTTTGTAGCATACAGGACAACAAAAGACACAATTATTCTTTATTCTATGTGCAGAGAGTGCTTAATAGACTGAATGATTAGAAATACTCAAGATACTTGAATGCACTATAAGCATCTTAACATCTTATAACTATCCATTCATTTCATATGGTAATAACAAGTGAGAAGTGGAACGAAGGGCTGAGACCCTTACAATACTGTATCAGCAATAACCTGCATATTTAAAATATTCCAGTTCCAGTTATTGAAAAGGAGGAGGAGGAGGCCTTCAGGCAGTGTAAAAATAAACCTAGGAGCTATAGTTTATAATATTTTGTATAACAGAAGATATACAAGCCTAATCTCTTGACTGCAGAGTTATAAACAAGCCTATGTAATGCAGCAACTTGCTAAAGCTGCTTCTGCATGCACCCCATTTCCACAGGAATTATTATTATTAATATATCTATATATGCGCATCACTGCCTATTAATTGACTTGTAAACAAACATTTTCTAATAAAAAAATTAGTATGTATTTCAATTTGAATTTATATAAATTTATCCCCAAACTATTAAGTTAAAGTTTCGTCTACATTAAGGTCACTTCCTAAAAGCACCCCGTTTGAAATACCCTGCATTGAAAAATATTTATTCGAAATGGCAAAGCAAGAAGATAAAGTTTGTTTTGATACATTACTGCTTTTTCCACAGTGAATAGATGGGCCATTGGCCTGATCCAGCAAGCCATTCTTGCATTCTGATGACTCCTTTTTGTAGCATATAGAACATAAAGAGGCACAACGTTTGTTTGTTCTATATGCAAAGAGTGTTTAATAGACTGAATGGTTAGAATTGTTTCAATTTCAAGGAACTGGAAAGTCTATAAGCCACAGGCAGGGGGTTTGGTAACCCTGCCTGACAGATATTTATCGGATCTATTGCTCAAAGCTATCCTATTAAGTTAACTGATTTTGTTCTGTATTTCTATCATACGGTAAGTGTCCAGTGTCATAACGCAGTCGGGGTGGGGCAGGGAAATCTCCCCCAATTGCTGTTGGCACACCAGCACCTAATTGAATATCCCACTAAAATTCTTGGTTTATGAGTACACACACACCTAAAAAAACTGAGCTATTTTTATGGGAAATCGGCTGCCATACCTCTGGATTTTCCCGGACACTTGCCCGATTTTCGCCCAGACACTACTGCCGACTGCAGTATTCCAGATGCATCCGGGAAATTGTGGCCATATGGCAACCCTACTTAAAACAAGCCTTTCTGCCCACAAAAGCGCTTTCTCTATTTGCAATCTATTTCCAGACAGCTAGCTCTTCCAGATGATGATGTGGGGAGAGGCAGAGGGGAGTTGACAAAAAATAAAATAATGTATCTTACTTCAGTTCCTACTTGAACACACTTGCACGCACAGTTCTTTAAACCAAAGTCTACATGAGCACATGTAAACAGATATGCTTATGTAAGGAAGCATAGCACGATTAGGCCTGACCTATTTTCCCAGCACATTTTAAGTTATTGCTAGCTACCCCTTCCTCCCTCTCCTCCTTCCTCTCAGACTGCTTTCATTCAAACACGTTTCCCCTTCATTTACTGGAGCTTTCTAAGCTATTATATAGGTCTGCAGCAATAGGAACTGCTTAAAACTTCCCACCTCTTCTCCACATCAAGTAAGAATACCTTTTCAAGTCTCATGAAATGACCTTCCAGTGGTTACCATTAGGAAGGCAGGAATCTTTGACAAGCGAACAGCTTCAAAAATTGCAAGTATCTCCAGAATCTGTATTCATTTTATTCAGATGAACAGTGAAATAATTGGGTTCACTTGTTCTGCTGTCTAATGCCTGTTCTTTGCGTATGAAGACAGAATATAATCGGCTCCCTGCTCTGAAAATGAGATCTGGGTACCAGCCCTGATGGGTGGAGAAAGAAATAAGGCTTTGTAGTAAAGAGGGCATTGCTAACGAGATTTGTAGCTTATTGTGACAACACTGATGACAATATCTGAAGAAATAATATTTTGGATCTTTTCTAGAAAACATTCAGCATTTAGAAAAACTACCTTTATTATTTTATTAAAATGCTTAGATATCAGATTCTACAGTTTTTTAGGATGATTAAATGCACCCTCTTTTGCAACCACTGAAGTGGGGTGGTGAAACATGAAAGCTTCTCAAATATTCCACGCATGAGAGGGCAGTATTTCATATACATGCCCACTACTATTTATAGCATGGTTTTCGAACAATGTATTTTTTCTGGGCTCCATGGGTTCCTTTTCTCCAATATCAGCATAGAGAAATGCATTAGATGAAATCTTCACTTCCCAAAAGTTATGGAAACAGAACTACTGGGCACATTTATTATGCTACACTTTCCTCTGTACGTATATCTAGTCACATGTTCCTTCCTAAATGTGGTGGCAGAAAGATATGACCCCAAGACCTGTCTCAGTGACCTTGTCAATGTGTAGCTGACTTTGCTGGTCATCACTGTGCTGCAAACTACCACACATGCATGAACTGTGGATATGTAAACTGTAAGGCTGGTGGTCATGAAATATGTGGTCAACCGCACACTTTAAGGGGGAGGGAAGGTGTCTGCTGTATTTGCCACGTGGCTGTGCTATCAATATCCCCATGGATATTCCCTCCATTCTCCATCACTTAGGAGTATTCCATGCATGGGTGATAAGATGAAGCATGAACTTATACATGTCTACTTGAAAGAAAGTTCCTCTAAGTTTAATGGGACTTACTTTCAAATAAAAAATACTGTATTTGCTTGAATCTAATGCTCACCATTTCGGGACAAATTACGTTGTGAATATTAAGGTGCGCATTTGATTCAATGGCACATTTACATTTGCCAGCAAATACATTTTTTTTGGCTTCAAGGTTCTGAAAATTGAGGTGTGTATTTGATTTGATGGCACATTAGAATTTAGTAAACATGGTGGATTCCATCCTTTAATGCTGCAGCCTCTTCCGTTTTATATACTAAGTAAACACACACATTTGTTAATGCTGCACTTTTGCATAAGATACATAAAGCCTTTACTGAGCCTTGCTGAAAATTTTGCTGTGAAGATCACCATTCCTAGGCCCTGAACAGAGCAACCCCTAAATAAATTGACTTGGAAGATCTTAGGAGTATGTGTTAAACTTGTAGTAATGGATTTCCCATAAATCTGTTAAATGCTGCACTTGTGAAACTGTTCTAGTGTTGTCACAACAACTTTTTTTAAAAAAAATACTGGTTTTTAAACAAATACAAAAACAAGAACAATTAGACACTTATCCAACACTACATCTAATGGTGTTTGTTCTCTTCACTGACTTTACACCTAAGCTTACACACTGAATGTTCACGTTGTTGTCTTTTAAAAAGTTTACAGGTATTGCCATTTTAAAAGTGGAACACGGGTACGCTTTCTCCTTGACTTTCCTTAGTACCTATAGCCTAATTTGCTACTAAGTTTAACAATAAAGTGGATTGTTCTTAGAATAAAGGCACACATAAAAAAAAAAAGATTATGCCAAACATTTGTTCTCAGCTACTTACATCTGTTGCTTCAACAGTAGCGGAAAAATGGGCCTTTGCCAAACTAACGAGTTACAGAACAAATGATCTGTTCCCACCATCTGCAGCAAATAAGAAATCAAAAGAAGCTGGGGGGGAGAGAGACTAGCGAACCAGCAATTTTTGTTGTTGTTGTGTGAAAAGGAAAAAACACCCATGGTTATCCATAACAGCAGTCACTCATAAAATTTCCCACCTAAATAAGGTCCAATATATTTTGCTGCCTGAAGCAGAACCACCAATTGTACCCCTTCCCCAGCAGGAAACTAAATTGTGAGATGGGGAGGGAATTCGATTTGAGGAAATCCAAATGATCAAAAAATTAAAAACAACAGCACAAATTTTCAAACTATGCATATAAGCATATATAAAAACAATTCATATTCTAGAAAATGAAATGCTAAGGGGGGGGGGAACTATACACATATGCTTGGAAGAAAGCCTCACTGAACTCCATGGGACAGTTTTTTAAGTGGCAGGAGGCAGGGCAGAAATAGGATAGGGCAGCAAAGTTAAGTATGCCCACAACTGTAGTACTGCCCTATGTGAAACTGCATTAAGCAGGCAATATTTCCCTACTGATGAAAATTTGGATCCTGAACCTTCTGCAAAAATCAACAAAAGAACAAAATTTAAAAGTAATTTTAATTTATGGCAACAGCATATTCTTTCCCTGACAGGGTAGTTGTTGCTTGCATGATGGTTGAGTTAACACTGCTTAAACCACCACGTAACAGATCAGGTGAATCTTTTATTATTCTGACGGCTGATTAACCTCCTTGGCCACTTCTCATACCTTCATGTTTAGGTTTAAAACTAAAGATCACATCTTCCTACATCTGAAGGACCATATCTCCCTATATGAGCCTGCCTGTGCTGTGAGATTTTCTGGAAAGGAGCTTCGCAGACACGTTTGGTGAATACAGGTGAGAGGACCTTCTTGGTGGTTACTCCAAGATTGTGAAACCCCCTTCCACAGGAGGCTAGACTTGTTCTCTCTCTGATTTCCTTTTGCTGGGAGGCAAATACTTCTTTGTTCCAAAAGACCTTGGGCCACTAACTGGCTGTTATCACAGTCTTCTGAGGGTGGGTGTTGTACTTTTGTGTATGCTTTTAAAGGATATGAAATGTTTTAGTGCTGTCCCCCACCCCCCACTGCTGTTTTTAAGAGAGTTATTTTGCTTTTGCAAAGTTTTTTGCAGATAAAGTTGCTCATTTGGAAGGAGGTAGACTCCACCGTGGGAGCAGGGGAGAGTGCTAGAGTCCTGTCTAGTCATGTTACATGGGATCAGTTCCAATCTGTTACCTCCGAGGATGTGGACAGGCTGTTTGGATGAGTGAAACCGACCACCTGTCTCCTTGATCCTTGCCCATCCTAGCTAATAAAAGAGAGCTGGGAAGGGCTGGGCGATGGGCTCTGCGGGGTGGTGAATTGCTTCCCTCTGCGAGGGAGCCTTCCCAGATCCACTGAAAGAGGTGTAAACCACAGGACAAACCTGGGTTACTGTTCCGGTAAGTCTAGGGAGAGCTCAACAACTTTGGGGTTTGTCTAAAAAAGGCTCAACAACCTTTGGGGTGTCCTGGTTTTTACTTTTTGAAATATGGCAACCCAAAGCACAGTACAGCAGCAAAATGATAAAATGACTGGAGAGGTGCAAAGTGGCTGGTTGTCTTTTCAGGTCCTTTTACGTTTGCACTAAGCCATGGTTTGGCTTAGCATGATGTGGTGAAACAGCAACTGTCTTTCTCTACAAGCAAAATTAAAGTTTTCCATCTACTCTGGCTTTTGTGAAACAGATGGTGCTGACTTTTGACTGATCCTTTTTTAAAAAAATAATAATGAACTGCTGCTATTCCTATTTTTGCTTTTACTGTTGCTATGGTTTGTGTTTCACATAGATTCTATGTGGTATCAAGCAATTTACTGTATAAATGAAACTAAAAAAATAATAAAGATTTTGTTCAGATGGCTGAAGAATATAGCAATGGGAAGTTTGGGTTTGTTGCTTTAAGCCAAAATTGAGTCAATTCCCATACTGTGTCACACCTCATAAATCAGGTAATCCTGTGAATGATAGCCTACTTTCTCTATTAAAGGAAGTATTCACATGAAAGTTGCAGGAAAAGTGAATTACAAAGAACCTTTTTATCTTCAGAGAAGCATATGTTAGGAGTCCATTCCCTCCTATAATATTCATATTCTTGATGAAGCCCTTGACTATCATTATTCAAGGACAGAGGGAAACAATGAGGAATTAATACAATTCACAACAATGACTTTAATTATGTTATATGTGAATGACAGTGTTGTTTCAATTACTAACCCTGTTAATTCAGAAAGCATAATATGAATTTATATTAAATAATCTGGATATAAAGTAAACGAAGAAAAGTTTGAAATATTAACAAATGTATCTTCAGAACAGTAATCTCAAGAGTAAACATCTCTAGAGAATAGAGGGAGAATCTACTACTTAAAGGGATGTGGGTGGTGCTGTGGGTTAAACCACAGAGCCTAGGACTTGCCGATCAGAAGGTCGGTGGTTCGAAACCCCGCGACGGGGTGAGCTCCCATTGCTGGGTCCCTGCTCCTGTCAACCTAGCAGTTCGAAAGCACGTCAAAGTGCAAGTAGATAAATAGGTACCGCTCTGGCAGGAAGGTAAACGGCATTTCCGTGTGCTGCTCTGGTTCGCCAGAAGCGGCTTAGTCATGCTGGCCACATGACCCGAAAGCTGTACGCCAGCTCTCTCAGCCAATAAAGCGAGATGAGTGCTGCAACCCCAGAGTCGGACACGACTGGACCTAATGGTCAGGGGTCCCTTTACCTTTAAAGGTAAAGGTACCCCTGCCCGTACGGGCCAGTCGTGTCCGACTCTAGGGTTGCGTGCTCATCTCGCTCTAGAGGCCGTGAGCCGGCGCAGTCCAAAGACACTTTCCGGGTCACGTGGCCAGTGTGACAAAGCTGCAGCTGGCAAGCCAGCACCAGCGCAGCACACGGAAACGCCGTTTACCTTCCCGCTATAAAGCGTTCCCTATTTATCTACTTGCACTTAAGAGTGCTTTCGAACTGCTAGGTGGGCAGGAGCTGGGACCGAACGACAGGACCTCACCCCGCCGCGGGGATTCGAACCGCCGACCATACAATCGGCAAGTCCTAGGCACTGAGGTTTTACCCACAGCGCCACCCGCGTCCCTCCCTTTACCTTTGCCTACTATTTAAAATATAGAATGTTGTTAATGCCACAAACTGAATAGTATTTGTAAGTGTAATTGTTGGCATCCATCTGTCTCAGGAGACATTGGAGGAGTAACTGCAGGCCCGTCTTATCCATAGAGGCTAGTGGTGCAGGGCGCCAGGTTCTGGAGGGTGTCCAGGGAACACCGAACAAGCGCACTGAGTGACGGTGCGTGCACCGCTCCCGCCGAGCGTCAACTGAGTTTTTTCCCTTTTAGCCTGCAGGCACCGAATTCTGCGTGGTGGCAGAAGGCTAAAAGGGACAAAACCAAACCAACGCTTGGTGGGAGCGGCGCAGGCGCCCTCGCTCACTCAGTGCAGGCCCGCTCACTCGGTGTGCTGCCTGCCATGGCCACCACAACACGAAGCGTCCAGCTGAGCTAAGAGGCGCTGCGTCCAGCCTCTGCCTCTTCCCCTCTGGAGGAGCCGCCCTCCAGCTGCTGCCTGCCTCCTCCAGCCCTTTGGTCAACAACTCTGGGAAAGGGGGGGCGCCGGAGGAATCTTTACAATACGGCGCCAGGTATGCTTAAGACGGCCCTGAATAACTGAATAGTTTTCATAAGGGCAATTATAATCTGGTGGCAAAATCTGATGAAAGAGGAGATGCTGTGGTCCAAACAGAAAGGCTCTGCAGGCTGAAGCCAAGAAAAAGGATGGCAGTTCCCCATCCCTGAAATAACCCATCAATATACACAGAAGCAGGATGCATATGCTTCCAGTCTCCTGGTCTGAGACGCATTGGAGACACAAAGAGGAAAGGGGAGAGCTAAACCCAAAGGCTTCAGCAAGCTCATTTCCCATAAGGCTAAACAATTATTTAGTATTGCTTCTGTTTTGGGAGTCTATGATTGTCGCTTCAACCAGAAGGGAGATTATGGTAAAGTATTGAATGTGTTCATTAAACAACGGAGTCAATACAGGTAACAATGTTGTGTTTTATTAAGCTTCTTTTTCCATTTTGTGCATCAATATTATTGGCAGTCAAAATGCATTTTTTAAAAGTGCAGTTCTGCTTTTATTCATTCATTCACTCATTATAATAAAAAATCCCCCCCGAAAAGATGTATGAATCATTATAAAATGATTTCGCGTTTCACAACTTCCACTTGTGCAATGAAGTTTCCCCTCCTTCTCATGCCTCCTCCCTCTGCAAACCTATACAAATTTGCTCTGGGGGTTCCCACTTCTCCAACAATGACTCCGCTCATGCAATGACTCTTATGAATTCAAGTCCTTGTAATATTTCAAGTGAGAGACTGCTACAAGAAATGATTCTGGAAAATCTTTAAGTGTGCATCTGCCTTACTTCCCACTCAAGAGTATTAAATACGGCAAAGTTAAATAAAAGATCATCCAGGCATTAAAGGATAAACCAGTTTAGACTAGAATTATAGGCCATTACTGTATTTGCATCATAAAGTTACTCTGAGATTTCTTTAAATGAATGTGCCAATATTCCATGATCACTGGGTTCCTTGTTCTGGTTTAAGCATTAGACATGGAGGAGATTCATAATTTAAAAAGAGGTTACTGTGAGCTGTAAGTAAAATCATGCTACATTATTGTGAAAGCTTAGGACAGGTTGCAAAAATTCAAGGAAGTCAGGGGTTCTGTGCTCTCTGAGTTTAGGCAGAGCAAGATGATTTGAATGTTTGTGAATAATATCTGCTCAGCATGAAGAATTATAAAGCACCACCCTTTCAGATTTTCAGAAAAAAAGAGGGAGGGGGAGAAAGAGCAACAGAAGCTAGAAAAAAAACGCTCTCACTTCTTAAAAGATGAAGTGAGTTGCAAGGACACCATTCTTGATAAGGCACATTCTTGATAACCCATGGAGCAAAACACTTTCCTTTAAATAACCAGGAGATGCCATCATGTATTTTCTGAGGCCAAGAGACTGATATGCACAGAAAAGAAATTGCAATATGAAGTTTTAAAGCTTGGGAGCATAACATTTTCTCAACATGTAAGTAGCAATGTAGTAAGAGTTCAAGACAAATAAAATAAATATAATATACTTATACAGTTGTGCAATCATCATTATATTTACCAATTAATCTCCAACATAAATCTATCAGTTTCCCCCCACTATGGATAAATGATTCATCTTAATTTTCATCACCATGCCGGCATAGTGATGAAAACTAGAGCATGAATGGTGCAAGTCTTGTTCTGAAGCCAACCAATTGCTGGGTAGTGCACATAATCATGCCTATTATGTGGCAATGCAGGTTGTGAAGGTGGCTCATTTGGCAGCTTACACTGGACCTTCTAGTAGCCTGCCTACAGAGTTATTTCAGATGGTCCAAAGGCTACCGACTCGCTCTGTGCGGAAGGAATTCTAGAGCATTTGATGACCCGCTGTGCCCATCTGATTACACATTTTGAGGACACGTTTGCTTACAGTGACCTTCAGTGGCATAGCAAGCCGCTCAGGTGCCGGGGGCAGGCATGCACATCTTGCACGTGGGCACGGCTGGGGTACCCTGCAGGCCACGCACAACCAGTGTCCCTCAGTGAGCTTTGGGCTGCCCTCTAGAAGGCTGCCGCCCAGTGCGGTCCGCTCTCCCCCCACCCCGCCCCCAGCTACACTACTGCTGACCTTGAGAGCCAGTGTGGTGCAGTGGTTAAGAGTGGTAGACTCGTAATCTGGGGAACCGGGTTCGCGTCTCTGCTCCTCCACATGCAGCTGCTGGGTGACCTTGGGCTTGTCACACTTCTCTGAAGTTTCTCAGCCCCACTTACCTCACAGAGTGTTTGTTGTGGGGGAGGAAGGGAAAGGAGAATGTTAGCCGCTTTGAGACTCCGTAGGGTAGTGATAAAACAGGATATCAAATCCAAACTCTTCTTCTTCTTCTTGACACTGCAGTTACTACAAGTCCAGTGCCATGATTGATGTGTTGTGGGATCTGTTTCAGCTTATGCCAGTGTGATGGCAGCCGCCTACCCAACCACGTGCTAAAATATATGTGCCCACTCAACTGCTTCAATCTGTGCAGCTGGCACTGTTGAAAGCGTCATATAATACTTGCTCTGTACTTGTAAGAAATCAGTCTTCCAGCATACTTCAGAACTTCCCACCTATTGACATCACTGTATTCATTCCAACACCTGTATTATTCATTTTTGTTTAGGCAAACCTATTCAGGCATACAGAAGTTATGTGTTTTATCTTCTTTTAGCCACTGTTGATTTTAATTGTCTTTCATATGACTGTTTTTATCAAGAATGTTAGTGTTTTGTTTTCTGTAATAACTTCTTACATTTTTGTTGGTATGCAATTATGTTAAATAATAAATAAATCAGTCCCTCCCATCAGTATTCTTTCTACCTTTTTATACACTCTTTCTTTCTTGAAGACCAGCTACCCATGAGAGGCATTACCCGCAACAGGATTACATATATAATAATCCAGATTAGAGCCACAACCCCTAGTTGCCTTTGACTGGACTTAACCGTCCAGGGGTCCTTTGCCTTTTTTATATATAATCTAGTACATTTAATTCCATTTTCTCAGATGCCAAATACAGCATCTCATAATACTTAAGTCTCTGCTGGCAAGGAGCTAGAAAAAGAGTCTAAGGTTAATTGAATTTCTAACAGCTACCAAAGCAAGTGAACCATTACATAACACCAAGCCACCCATTTAAGATTTCATTTAATCTTTCAATTATTAAATTAAGGATAAACAATGCACTACCGGACCATCATTACTGTTGAAATGCGATCTTATTAAACAAGATAGTTTTAACACAATTAACTGCACGGGTAGGGGAATATTCCAGCATTCTAAAAGCTATAGTTTAACAATACAGGAATGAGTTGCAGTGAACCTCTGGCTAATCTGCTCCAATCACCAGGAGAGCTTGGAAGCTTTTGCTTCTGTTTTAGATTCTTTTCTTGACATGCTGCCCGATCCTGGAAAAACTAGGATTCATCTTGACTATGGCTAGCTGAAACAAATGACTTCAAAACCAGTTTAGCCACAATCTATAACCATAGGAAAATCCTTGCCTACAGATCATCGTTAAGGAATAGAGACCTTCACCATAATCTGGGGCTCGGCTATTGAAAAGTCCAGAGAGCAGTAAAGCACATTTGCACTGAGCCATGGTTCGGGCTTATTGTCACTTGTGAAAGCAGCCGCCATTTCTGTTTAAATCCTGAATTGCAGGGGGTTGGACTAGATGACCCTTGGGGTCCCTTTCCAACTCTAAAATTCTATGATTCTAACAAAGTGCCTCTTATTTTAACTATTTATAACTCAACGTAATACAGTTAAGAGACAGAAATAAAATTTGTTACTAGTACTACTTTATACTTTTTCCACTAAGCTATGCCAGAAGTATGAAGGATATAAACTTGCTCACATCTCTTTATTATTAATGCCTGCAAGTAGAAAAGCAAAATCACTTGTACTTTTACAATTATAAATGATTAAACAATGTTGGTCTTCCCTTACATAAGTCTGACACATCAGGTGAATTAATCAGAATTTGGTTCTATTCCATTAACCCTGAAAAAAAGATAAACTGTACAATTACCTAAACCCCCGACGTTCGACTGCAATTTGTAATGAAATGCCAACACTGCTTTATTAGCCTCTTTTCTTCAAATCACGAAAACACTTCATTTCTGAAATATTTGCTGCCAGTAAAGTTATTCAAGCAATAATCTTTGTCATATACATTTAAAATGTTTTTCTTGTATCCAATTAATGAGTGAGAAACCTCCACCTCAAAAAGGGCTACAGACTTACAGAAACATGTGTAAACACAATGAAATTACAGTTTAGAACTGAGCGGTCACTGGTAGCTTTAACCACTAGGACAGATTATTTGCATCATGTGACAGTGAGAGCTTTTTGGTTTTTATGTTTAGTTTGTTAGTTATCTGGGAAAGAGTTATAAAGCAGTCAGCCAATATGGTTATGATGGGACATAACTCTATGCCAGGGTTTCCCAAACTGGAGTTTCCAGTTGTTTTTGGACTACAACTCCCATCATCCCTAGCTAGCAGGACCAGCGTTCAGGGACGATGGAAACTGTAGTCGAAAAACAGATGGAGACCCAAATTTGGGAAACACTGCTCTCTAGTGTTATATGGGTCAGACTTAGATTCTTGAGTTCATCCATCTCCTTTCTTCCACCAGCACAGACATGAGATGGGAAGCTTTGTTTTCCACTTTCAGCTAGCTACAGTTACTTCCCATGTCTGAACCTGGCTAGTATTAACTAGGTAGGTAAAAGCTAAAGGGCCTCTGGATGGTTAAGTCCAGTCAAAGGCGACTATGGGGTGTGGTGCTCATCTTGCTTCAGGCGGAGGGAGCTGGCATTTGTCCGCAGACAGCTTTCCGGGTCGTGTGGCCAGCATGACTAAACTGCTTCTGGCACAACGGGACACTGTGATGGAAACCAGAGCGCACAGAAACGCCATTTACCTTCCCACCGCAGTGGTACCTATTTATCTACTTGCCCTGGTGTGCTTTCGAACTGCTAGGTTGGCAGAAGCTGAGACAGAGCACCAGGAGCTCACCTAGTCATGTGGATTTGAACCACCAACCTTCCAATCGGCAAGCCCAGGAGGCTCGGTGGTTTAGACCACAGCGCCACCCGCTTCCCACTTTAGTATTAACTATAGTTTAGGGCACTAAAGGCTATCTTATCACTTTCCAGATGTTGTTGTCCAGCTCCTATCAGCCACAACGCCCAATGGTCAGAAATGATAGTTTGAATCCAAAAAATACTGAGGGCCAAATGTTAGCTACAAGCCAGCTGAACACTGTGGCTTCACACTGATCTAAGTATCATCCACTACTGCTTTTTTTAGCAACGTATGTACTATATAGGAGTTTTATATTATTCTACAAAAGAGAGTAGGACTTTCATGTTGCTGACCAGTGGGAGTATTTCACCTATGGAAAATGAAAATTAGCATTGCGTTAATAATGACAGTAAAAGGGTAACGATGTATGTCTAGCAATAATGTGAATTATTTGTCTTGCTCAAGCTAATTCTCTTGTGTAACACAGACTGGTAACAACAGATGAGCTGCAGAAATTATATACATGCTATTAAAGTGCTAATGCATTCAAGAAGTAGAAAACACTGCATAGTAATAAAGCTTGCCAAATTGCACTGTCAGTAAGTATCATTTAGGATTATGAACAGTTAATCTTGTGTATATATGTGTGTGTGTATGATATATATATATTCAGCTAGCTAAATCTTGCAATGTAGCTAGCTATAATAAAACGTTCTTTATTCTCCAGGGTGAGGAGCTAACCCTAATGTCTTGGCCAACTTGCAATTCAGATAATTACATGCTACCTAAGTGTATTACTTTTCCAGTTTAAATCACACTAATCATCCCTCATTTCGACTCCTTGGATTTTGTGCAACTTGCTAGAAAATGCAGGTTTATTTAGTCCCAGAAACATATGGTTTTGCTGTGTTTTATAACCTGGGCTATATATAAATGTTTCAGAAAGTATCATTTAGAAATGCCATCTTATAAATAATGTAGATAGTACATGCAAAGCAATAATGCAATTGTGTTGGGGATTCAGTTGCAAAGACGCATGTCAGAACTAGCCATTTCAGGTGTTATGTTTTGTTTTTAATTGCATGACATTCTCCTTGGGAGGGCTGTGCCACAGAAGCCCCAGGAGGACAGCCTCTACTGGACAGTACTCCCTTTGCAGAATTAGGTTTGCAGTTTCGTTGTGCTTTGCAGCTGGATGCTATGATGATTGCTATAGCCAGAATCATCTTTGTCCAGCTTAGGCTAGTGTGGCAAATGAGCCCTTTCCTGTGTAGGTGTGTAGACCTGGCCACCGCAAGACATTCCTTAGTTGCACCAAAACTGGCTCATTGCAATACACTTTGTATATGGCTAGGTAAAGGTAAAGGGACCCCTGACCATTAGGTCCAGTCGTGGCCAACTCGCTTTATTGTCCGAGGGAGCCGGCGTACAGCTTCCAGGTCATGTGGCCAGCATGACTAAGCCGCTACTGGCGAACCAGAGCAGCACACGGAAACACCGTTTACCTTCCCGCTGGAGCAGTACCTATTTATTTACTTGCACTTTGATGTGCTTTTGAACTGCTAGGTTGGCAGGAGCAGGGACCGAGCAACGAGAGCTCACCCCATTGTGGGGATTCCAACTGCCGACCTTCTGATCGGCAAGTCCTAGGCTCTGTGGTTTAACCCACAGCGCCTCCCGCGTTCCTTTGTATATGGCTACCTTTGAAGCAACTTCATCTAGTTCAGAATACGACACTGAAGAAAACTGTGCACGTTCACCCAAGGGATACTATTCACAGATGCTGGGCAGCAACAGAAGAACTGGTCTTGTCTGAGCTGGTTCCTTGCTTGTGGAACACTCTCTCCAGGGAGACTCGCCTGGCACGTTCGATACGTATCTTTAGGCACCATGCAGAAACACTCCTCTACTCCCAACCCTTTATTTAATTAGCCAATCTATGGCTTTAAACTTGGGGGGGTATTGTTTTTGTTTGTTATTATGGTATGTGTTTTTGTGTTTTTACAGTGTAACCCACCCTATGATCTTCAGATGAAGGGCCATATATAAATTTAATAGATACTAACAATAATAATAAATGTATAGTCTGTACTCATCCTCATAGTTCATCTGGCAGAAAAACAACTGATGTGATGTAGGTGTGCAGCGGGGGGCGGGGGGCATGAGTTGTAAGACTAGTCCATTCATCTTCCTATTCACCTATTCAATACTTCAAAGTCTTCCTGCATCCATGTTCTATAAGAACATTTTATGTAACTCAAATCTTAGGGTGAAAGCGTGCTCCTCACAGAGCATGAACCAGTCCCCAAAATGAAAAATGAGAAGTACCACTTAATTTTAAGTTTTAAAATATTAATATTAAATATTAAAATATTAATTAGATGGGTTTACAAAATAATCATTGGGGGCTTGATCACGATATTGGAAGATTTAAACTACAAGTGTTGGCTTACTGTCTAATATTTTAAACAGACACATAAACAGCCAATCTTTTTTTAAAAAAAATGCAGCATCTTCTGTGACGTTGCTTTATATTTTCTAATTATTGTATTTACTGAAATTACATTATGTGCACGCAAGTATAGCAAAATGTGATAAGAAAAGTGATTTAGTAAGTAAGAGGACAACTCTTACAATGCCATTCAAGAAATAAACTGAATAAACAAGGTGTGCTTAAACTTATGCCACAGGCCCGCTTAGCTTAAATGGTCAGGTGGCGTTGCAGCCTGGTCACGAACCCAGTTAGCAATCCAGCAGCCAGCTGAGGAGGACTGTAGGCAGGCCTGGGTCTGGGGATTCCCCGGGGGTGGGGCCAACCAGCCAATGGGCCTTGCTTGGGTCCGCCCCCTGGGGCATAAATTGAGGTGAGCCCAGCACTCTCCACAGTGCATATTTTAGTTAAAATGCTCTGTTGAGTGAAAACAAAAGCCGACAAATGACAAGACATGCACTCATATGCACAAGCGCACATTTCTGTAGCAACATTTGTGTAAACAGGAATTTAAGCACGGCTGTCTTGGCAGAGAACAGATTTTGACTGAAGAGAACCAATACTTGCCAAAAGTCAGCCTCCTTTCACTTTGACATATATCCAAGATGTTACCCTTTAGGTTTAAACTATTCAAAGCAATTTGAAAACTTGGGTTAACCCCAGGCCCTACAGCCTTGAAATTAAATTGCATCTTTGAGAGAACTCATTTGTAATATTCTTCAAAAATCATTCAGTATCTTGAGGGTATATCAGTTCCGTAGGTTTTAATTCTAGTGCTGCATTTTTAGAAGGAAATATATAATATGCACAATCAACAGAAGCTAATAGAGACTATGAATTGACACCAGCAAAATCATTAAACTCAAAGTGAAATCAAATGCATTAATTGTATGGATGCAATTAATTTGCACTTTTGTTTTTTATGTAAGTAGCAGCTGTGGAGAAGCCCAACTCGCCCCAGGACCACAAGAGTAGAAAGCAAAAATCTCAACAAGATGCAGATAGCAGCTTCAGGACAGGTCGTCTTCACCACTGTGGTGGGGGGAGTTACACTGTCTCTTTCCACCTAAAGGATCTGTGAGCTAGCCAAGCTTTTGTAATATGTCCAAAATGTGCACATTAATACAGTCCATGGCTGGATCTACATAAACATCTAGAATGATTTCAAAATGATCTGAAATAGATCGTTTTAAAACATCACAGGACAGGCTTGTGGAATAAAACGATTTTACTTAACATTGACTCTCAAATACCATTGGATGGTGGTCAGCGTTAGAATGCAGAAAAGAATGTAAAATGCTACAAAATGATTAAAAGAGAAGTGATATAACATACAAGGTAATAACACATTAACAGCATTATAGAAGGACGTAGTCTGCCTTTATACATGTTATAACCCTTCCATAATGATCCCTTAATGTTATAAAGCAATTAGTGTAGATGGGTCTCATGTCTAGTCAGGACTTTTACTAATGCGCACTTCAACACAAAATGCACTGCTATAGACCAGATCTAATGGGGATTTGGGCTGTTCTGATTCAATAGTCTAATGAAAAAAGACACTAAAGGGAAAACTTTCTGTATTTGACAAAAATGTAGCAACGCACATCATTTTTTCTACTACTATAATCCTCAAGATGTCCTAGCTTTTCACTTGCGCTTAGAATTTCTGCTGACCTTGCCTTCAGAAGGGCAGAGTTTAATTTTTTTTAGTTTACAATTTGATCTATGCTACACAAAACCTTAACATATTGTAACAAAGAGCTTAGGGAACCTATGGAGTAGCGAGAAATATTTTTGGTGTGTGCATGCTAACTCGCACCACCCACTAACAGAAACAGGAAGAGACAAGTTAGATGAGTAGCAAATAAAAAGCTCTCCCCCATCCTTCAGCTATTTCTGTCATTTCTGTGCTACTACTCTAAAGTTTCCAGTTTTATGGATTTTCTTCCACTGGGTGCATGTTTCCAAGTATCATAAAATGTGACAAAGTGCATGCCCGCACACACATTTGTAATGCGTAGGTGTGCAGCACATACTACAAGTGAAGATCACATTCCACTGGACAGTTCTAATAGTTTCCTTATGTCTACTTTGGCCCTCAGAAAAGCAGACTATAAGAAGGATCAAATACTGTTAATATTCTAATACAGTGGTACCTCAGGTTAAGTACTTAATTCGTTCCGGAGGTCCGTTCTTAACCTGAAACTGTTCTTAACCTGAAGCACCACTTTAGCTAATGGGGCCTCCTGCTGTTGCCGTGCCGCCAGAGCCCGATTTCTGTTCTTATCCTGAAGCAAAGTTCTTAACCTGAAGCACTATTTCTGGGTTAGCAGTGTGTGTAACCTGTAGCATATGTAACCCGAGGTACCACTGTATTTTAAACATGATTTGCATGCCATGCTAAGGCAAACCTTGGCTTAATGAAACCATGCAATCAAGTGGGCTTCCAGATAGAAATATGCACACTAATCTAATCTAAGGTTTGACTTAGTGTGCTGTCCAAACCAGGACTTATGGATAAACTCTGTCCTTGTTAACCATGAGCTGTAGCCGAGAACAAACCATAGTCACACAAAAGAATATTCTAACCAGAAAGGGCTGCAAAAGCAAGTAGAACATATCCATGGTGCTCTCCCACCAATAGAATGCACAACTGCTGTTGCATGCACCCTATCAACTCTAGAAGAGTGGTAGGGACCCTTTCTAGCAGATTTGGATGAAACACAGAGAGGCTGCCTGGGAGATGAGAAGAAACATGTACACTTCTTAACATGTATAGCTACCCCACAAAATCAAGCAAGCATATATCGAATATGGGTAGTTTTGAAATACTTGCACTGTGCTTGTCAATACACAAATTAATTTTCGGTAGGTCTATTGCAATGCAAAAGACAGATGCCTGGTCCACAATATATATTTGTCATATAGAATATTTTTTCAGAGTGGAATGAACACTCCACTCTTATTTTGACACACACACACACAAAATTGATCAGAGCACCACACATCAAAACACCCTTCAACTCTGAGAAATGAATACATTAACCACAAACTCTCTGTAGATGTTGCGGTTTCCTGCACTGAACAAAGAATGTGAAGTTTATGAGAATGCCTGTTATGGAGCAATGTTACATTATGGATGTCATGGATCTGTCATGGATGCTTTAGCTGAGATCCCAGCATTGCAAGGGGTTGGACTAGATGACACTTGGGTCCCTTTCAACTCTATGATTCTATAAACACTCTCGTTTCTTTATTAAAAAAAGAAACAGAAGAGAATAGTACTACTCTCTAGCTGAGTGCCTAATCCAATCTTTGTTTTGTGCAATGAATAATATGTGTAAATGAATTTTCTAGGTGAACAGATTTGCTGGACCTTCCATGGTAAAATAAAATCCAGTTTGCAAGTTGTTTGCAGTCAGCATATTCTTGTCTGTTAGCTTTATGATTGAAGCTCAGTGCATGCAGAATGTAATGGTAGGTCGACATGGCAAGAAAACAGATGAGAAAGTCTAATCTGGGAGAGTGAACAGCTGTGCAGCCACAAATCTGGCACTCTTTCTTCTTCTTCTTCTTCTTCTTCTTCTTCTTCTTCTTCTTCTTCTTCTTCTTCTACACAACACCTCCCAAGAGACAGCTACTCTAATATATCCTTAGCTTTTTCCAGGAGCCTGAATGAACATTCAATCCATTCTGTAGATATTACTGTACATATCAGTATTGGAAATAATAAATTGCCACCCATTAGGAAAAGGGCTCTACTGTTTTGGGGGAGGATCAAAAGTACTACTACTTCTGGCAAACCCAGAGGTTCACATGCTTACGGAGATTTTAAATTTGCTTTTAATTTAATTATTTTATTCATTTTTTGAGTGTTGTGCCACAGGTTCCATGCTGTGTTATGAGCTCCACAATTTCAAATGTGGTTTGCTGCAGAGCACAGGGAGCTACTGTCTAAGAAACGCTAATCCGAAACACCAAACTGTTCCTTTAGATCCTGGCCTTTATATCCCAAGTTACATAAAATATGCAGTCATTACTCTTTAGTGGAATGCCTAGCTTCCTTCTAAACATGCTCATTATTTCCATCTCCATCTTTCTGAGAAATCTGCACTGAAAATGCTGTCTGCAATGGGGAAAAGGAAGAGCAGTCAACGGTACTGATTATGAGTGCCCATGTTTCCCTGGTGTGAGGTGTAAGGCTGCAGAAGGAAGGAGAACATATGAAAAGCAGGAGTCTCCACCACCCACAGCAACTCCTAGATACTGTAGTCTTTTTATCACAAAGGGGCCTTCTGCTACCCCTGTGGTACTTTTGACTCCTTGCCCCTTGTGCCTTAAACAAAGATCATGGGGAATACATGGGGTGGGGTGGGTAAGTGGGGTGTTTAAAGCTGAAGCTGGGAAAGTCAATCTGCTTTGTCCCACTCTCTAGATCTGCCATGACATCAAAATATCAGGGTCTGGGATGCTCCTGACCTAGCCACCCTACAGTGAAGCCCCGAGAAAATTTGATATATATATATATATATATATATATATATATATATATATATATATATATTTGCAAGCACTTTAAGGGACATCATCATTTAAACTTATTTGGGCACTTGCCTTAGTTCAGGGGAAGCAGTTCCACACAAACATGTAGTGTACAAACAGAAAGCAAGACAGTCACAATGCAACAGGTTTAAAAGTGTATAGTGGTACTTGAGTGTAAAAAACAGCAAAACAGCTGCTGTACAAGTCATTATTACTTCTAGTATTTGGAGAGAGAGAGAGAGAGAGAGAGAGAGACAGACAGACTCAGGAGATTATGTAGAAACCAATACATAAATACACACTACAGCAGCGAAGGAAAAAATAAGCTGCCCAAATCTCATTTTGCTGGAGCTTTTCTGCCCATCAAACGGTTACAATCCTTGTAACATTGCATTGTTTATCAGTGTATCTTACTTTTTGGTATAAGGCATACCTAAAAAAAACTGATAAAAAGTCACGAAGAAGCAAAAAATAAAAGAAATTAAGAGAGTGAGTTCTCGCTCTCCCTCCCTGCCTGAACTACAATAATTATCCATACAAATACTTTATTCACTTTTCATTTACAGCAACAACCATAGTAAAGTCATTGTTGCTACACCATATCTCTTTAAAGACAATTGAAAGACCTTTTAATTTGCTGAATATGAATCATATACGTATAAACCAACCAGTTAAGAGTTCTAGATTAGAATATTAAAGCAGTACACACAGTATCATATATGAAAATTGTCCTGAAGGGTTTGGCTACACAATTGGCAAAATAAAAAGCTACATGACTTTTAATATTAAAATACCCCCTAATAATAGTTTACTGAATGGAAAACATAAAAATACTTTTCCAAATTAAAAACTGGAAAAGTAAAAATGGCAAAGAAATTTTGTACAACAAAAGAAATATCATAATCCTAATATAACTGTGTCTGAATCCTAAACTGAAGCTGCAGCAAGCTGCTGAATATAGAAACCTTGATTTCTATTTTGGCCACACTTTGTTTGAGAAATCTGTGATGGGTTTTCCTTTCCCCTGTGATCTCACCACCATTCAGGCTGTCAAAGCAATACCCTGCAACTCAGAACAGACTCTGATTCCTCCTCTGCCTGTGCAGCTATTTGAGGAAAGTAAACAAGGAGAAGAGAAGGCTCTTTTTCTTTCTTGTTTTAGCTTCTCCAGCACAAATTATGGTTGGGGTTACCAGCTTGGTGACCTCCAGATATTATAGACTCCATGCAAGCTGTCGCTGAATCAGAGAAGCCCTGCCCTTTTCCCGAAGCTAGTAATGTGCTACTCAGTGATATTGAGGCTATCTGGAAACAACTATCTGGTCTCAACACTTACAAGAATTTTCATACTGGTTCAGTTCACATGTCACAGAAAACCCATGAACATGCCTATCTGGGCTGTTTTGTTCCTCCCCACTAGCGCATGGAAGAAACATAACACAATCTCTGGTTTGTCCCTATATCCTAAACAAGGATTGTTGTTTGTTTCCCTAAAACAACCTTAAATTTAAACTAACACTACACCAGGAATCATGATTTGTTTCATTGTTTCTCCCCAGTACTAAGAGAGAGAGAAGTGCAATTGGCTTGTGCATATTAAGCTATGGTTTGTGGTGCAGTGTAATGTGCATACAAGCCGGATGTCACTGCTAGCACATTTGCAAAGCTAAGCAGGGTCCGGTATGGTTTCAAACTGGATGGGGGACTGTGTGTTTTGATTCCTGCATTGCATGGGATTGAACTAGATGACACTGGGCATCCCTTCCAACTCTATGATTCTATGTGAAGTCTCAAATACCTGCAGTTTGTGTAATTTTCCTATCAAGGGCAGGATCTAGACACATCAAACAAAGCATTTCAGGAAAACGTGTTGTAGACCTCATAATGGAAAACCATGTTGCCAAAAGACAGGTGCCACAGCGCCATCACAGTGTCATAACATATTTTAAAATGCCTATTCTTTACTAATGTAGCTGAGTCCAAGGCCTAGTTTTCAATGAGGTGTTGTTAAACATGTGCCTGGCCTGTACAACTTCAGGCTGAAATGACCAAATACTCTGAACAAAAAAATCTATAAAAAATAGATGTAAAAGGAGAAAGCTTCTAGGCCACCCTTCCCACTGACATGTAATTTTATCTGCAGAGGGTTGCTGTTGTTGTTTGCAAGAAGAAATATATCAACTAGAGCTCCCATTTGCAGTCTGCAGTACAGGCCCAGACACAGGTTTAGTATTTCAGTAAGAAGTAGGCCTAATATATTTATAGGATGCACTTATTAATTCAGAAGTGCAGTATATCATAGCAAATTCTGCTTACCTTAGCAGCTTACATATTAAATTAACAAGCTTATGCATCACATTGGCTCTAAAGGACAACTGCTTATTACACAAGATTGCCAGGCTGTTGATGCTGGCACTAATAAATCAGTAATCATGCTGACTAGGAAATAATTGAAAACTCATCCAGGCCATTTTACAGTTTCTTGTTTTTATTAAAACCAGTGCCCCCACCCTTGTTAAAGGAAACAAAACAAATCCTGGCTGTGTATAGGCTATAACTTCAAAGCACCTTATTTCCCTCAAAGAATTCTGGGCACTGTAGTTTAACCCTCACAGAGTTACAATTCCCAGCAACTCTTAACAAAACTACCGTGCCCAGAATTCTCTGAGGGAAATTCTTATTCAAATGTGCTTTAAAGGTATAGTGTGAGTGCAGCCAATGACAAATGCCGTCCACAATGACAAATGCTTTATTTCATTTCCAAAGTATTGAATAGCAAGGGGAAATTATAAAAGCTCAACACCAGTTTCTTACCAAGGTAGGCTACACACCATTTTATTTTATAAATAACTATAAAAAATAAAGTATCTGCTTCAGCAGCAATCAACTTCTGTACTACCAACATCCACCACGCAAATGAAACCAGGTTTTAATATTCAATATATGCATATACATCACCAGGCACATTGAGTGGGGCCCAACACGGGAGGGAGCGTTCCACATGCATCACAGCCAATCCTGCCGGGACACACAGGCATTCCTTTGAGGATCACCAGAGCACCTTGCCAGCAGGGAGGGTGAATATCCTACAAGATGATCCTAGTCCTATAATTTTAGGTGGTTCTCTAAACCTCCCTCTAAAAGTGTACCTCTATTTGAACCCGCTTATGTACTCTTGAACTGATTTTGTATGGGGACACTAACCATATCTACATTTCATTAATAGTTAATAATTGTTCTATATGTCTATTAAATATTAACAAGAGTAAAAATAACAAGATTGTAAGCTCATCACTGTACAATTAAGGCTGTAATCCTATTTCCACTTCCCTGGACATAAGCCTCATTGAATGCAGGGGGTTTTACTTTTGCGGATTGCAATCTTAGCTACATTCATTTCCATAGGGCAGAGAAATTTGATCTCTGCATACAAAAAAAAAGTTTTAAAAGATTTATATGTTTAATAGTAATTTATATGAAGACTTTAATTCATATTTAATTAGGAGCATTTAAATATATTATATTAAATATTATCATTTAATACGGTCATATAATTATGCAGTAAGAAACACATACTTCTTCAGTTTCCTTGCCATCAACAGCATAAAGCAGCACATTTTCACTGGCAAATGCATATTGCACAAGTTGTTGTGTGAATGGATAAACGCTGCATGCTGTTTCTTTCACTGAAGATGACCCAACTGTTGTTTGCTTAAAACAGTTTAGAAAATTTCAGGACTGCATCTGCTATATGATGAGTAAAGCATGACACTGATTAAGTTGCCTCTTCTTAAGAAATGTAGCACATTTGACAGAAAAGGCAAAAAATGACATTAGCAAATGTTCTAAAGATAGAACAACTTCTGCAGTTTTTCATCTTACAATAACCCTGTCAGATATTATCAACTAGGTCACTCTTAGTCCCAACTGAAACACCAGAGGATCAATCTGTAGACCTCTAGACTCATTTACTAGAAGAGCAAATGTTTCACCCTTAGAAATAGGATATAAATGACTGCTTACTTTTGCTTCAAAGGCTATGTTTAAGAGGATTTCCCCAAATCCCAGTTTCTAAATTGAGAAGAAATATAAAGTTTAAAAGAAATTTATTTGCAATCACTCTTGTTTATATTATGTTTTCACAACTATGCAAATTTCATATGAATGTGTATGAATAGCTAATGCTATGATGTTATAACATACAAAAATTAGCACAAGAAACATAAGAAAATTAGTTTCCTTCTATTCGGCAGTTTTTACCAGATTTCAACTGCATCTCTGTTGTTTATCTCAACACCAGATATTCTATCTATCTTGTATCCACATGCAAAAGAAAAGTAACAGATAAACTGAGTGCCTTTAAACTCCTTACTCAATCTAGGCAATTCAGATATCAAATTTTATCAGGTACTTCTGACAGAGGAACCAGATAAATATCTATCCACACTACAGATGTAATCTTCACTGACACATAAATCTCAGCTGTGGTAAGGTACAGGTTCTAAATATGAGCCCTGCAGCTTCCAGAACTGATGAGACCATAAAAACCGTCAGCAATTTGAACATTGCATTTTTAGTGCAGTTCCAGAAATAAAAAATGTGTGATCTGGGGTAAATGTGGAACCTAACAAAGTATTATTTCAGAACTTTTAGATTTGGAAGTTATGCTTTTCATAGACACTGCAATCTTTTCTTCATAGTTTCTAGCTGCATCAAAAATCAGTCAACTTTCTTCAAATGCCCTCATAAGCTTATTTTTCTTCTTTTTTTTTTAAAAAAAAGGATGTTCTATCTGCATGAGCTTTGGGAAAAGAGGCGGATTTTCAAAGTACTTGTTCAAATGTTAGGTGACTGTGACTGCAGAGTTTAAAATGGGGGGTGATATGTTGTCCTCTTCACAAGAAAAAAAAATACTGTATAATCCTTATTTTATGAGACCCCAGAAGTAAACTTAAAAAAAAAGATCATTTGGATTTCTAAATTATTCTCTACTGCATTGTGTCATGTTTGCTTTGGTTGATAGATCCAGCTGAGAGAAGATGCCATAAAAGATTTACCTAGTAGTACAGTGTATCTAGCACTCTGTCTCATAAAACAGCTTTTATTTCATGTTTCAGAAGAGCAAAAGGAGCCCAGGTAAGTTTATTTCTAGCTTCAGGCAATCAGTGATTGATTTATAAACTGAAGTGTGAAGATTCCTATAACAAAATATTGGATTCACAATATAACCCTCTAGGTGCTACTAAGCATCTGTTGGGGGTTTTTGGTTGTTTTTTAAAAAAAATGTATTTCTACAAGTTGCCGAGTCCTTTCTTTGCCCACACATGCCCAGGGGAAGTCTGTGAAATTATCCAGTAGCATGAATAAGCTACTGGATTCATTCTATAAACAATTACTGTTTATTTTATTGCTCTGTGGAATTTTATCCCGATATTTGGTGTTCAGTTTTACTGTTCGTCACTGCTTTGATATTGTCTTTATGAATAAGGAGTGTACAAATTTGTACAAATAAACAAGTAAAAAAATCCATTTCCATGGAGTTTAACTCTTGCTCCAATCAATTGATGCTTATTTTTAATTTTGTCTTCCAAAAAAATATTTATGACTACCATCTCATGGGTCCCCTTCTCTCTGTCTTCCTAAATACAGTACACATTCTGTCTCTTTGGGGCATGTTTCCATTCAATGTTTTCCCTGCCTGCTTTGGCCCTTCAGGGCTTAGCCCTTGGATTTGATACATCTCTTCTTCTGTCACCCTGCACTGGGTGACCTCATTTGTTCTCTTTCTTTTAGAGAGAATCTCTATGCCTGACTTCTCTCATTCTGCAACTTAACATGAAATATTGTATCCCAAGCCCACTTTCTACATTGTATAGCTTCTACGTAAACTGTTTATAAATATTTTTTTATTATGTTAAGGTGATACAATATTGGCTACTACGTGTATTGCCAACATCTTAAAGATGATGGTACAGCATACACTCTCCTTTCCACACTTATTCTATTCTCTTGAGGTACAGCATCACCCCATCCCTGAATTCAAGCAAGCTATTCACCCCCTCACAAATCCAAGCAGCTCCCAAACCCTATGTAGTCTTTCCTTCTCACAATGTCCACTATACAACCATCCCTTCATATGTGACTGTTAAAGCACCGAATGCAATACCCATCTTGATTGCCTTCCATACTACATGGACATTGAGGCCCAGCGCTGAGGGCCTTCTGGTGGTTCCCTCACTGTGAGAAGGGAGGTTACAGGGAACCAGGCAGAGGGCCTTCTTGGTAATGGCGCCCGGCCTGTGGAACGCCCTCCCATCAGATGCTAAGGAGATAAACAACTACTCTACTTTTAAAAGACATCTGAAGGCAGCCCTGTTTAGGGAAGTTTTTAATATTTGATTGGGAGCTGCCCAGAGTGGCTGAGGAAACCCAGCCAGATGGGCAGGGTATAAATGATATTTTTTATTATTATTATTATTTACATCTTCCCTCTCTAAGCTGTTCAGAATTCCTCTCCAAATGTAACTGTCTTTTCTGCCATTACGATAGCACAGCATAGTCAATATGGTGTGCATACATTGCTGAACTACTACTCCCACAAACCCTAACCATGAGCCATGCTGATGAGGACTTGTAGATGAGCAACACCTGGAGGGCAACACACTGTCTACTGATGTGAAGATGTCTCTTCTCTATCTGGCTGGTTGCACTGGTTTCCTATTCTATTCTGTGTCAAGTTCAAGGTTCTAGTCATTAACATAAATGAAAATCTCCCATCTTCTTGATTATGTTGCTACATCCTCGACTCACTGGTGCAACTGAACAGAGCAGAATTGAACTCCCTATACATTTTAATGCTGCATTTTGCAAGGCTGGGGTGCATATGCAGCCAATCCAGCCACACCTCCACCTGCTCCACACCTGCCAATATGAGGAAGCTGGGTGTGGTTTGGGGTAAATGGGCTCACAGGCCAAATGGGAAGACCACCCTTGATTTACTGCATCCCTATTTCTCAGTAGTTCTATACAGATGTTTCCATTTGTGTGTTGATACTACATGTGGAGAAAAGAGCAGGGCCACTCTTGCAAGCCACACAGCCCAACATATGCTTGCACGAAGCATGATATTTGCAAAAGGCAAGTCTATGTCAGAGGCAGGGCAATGTCAGAGCACTGCTAGCAACCACAGTACTGCTCTCTCCTCTATGCAAAGCTCAGTATATGAAGGAAAACTTCTACAGAGGGGCAGTGTTGGTCCCTTATCTGTGAGGCTCAGCCCAGCCCCACAAAACTCTGCCCCCCAGTATGGTTCTGATCCCAATACTATCCCATTATGCACCCAAGCATCCCCAAGACAAATGAGTGCAAGCAGCCCAGAAGCGAAAAGAAAATCTGGAAAAGGCCCTGTTCCTGTGCACACTGGGAGATTCAGGAATCCATTTCCTGTGTTTGTCTCAAATGAGAACAAGAAAAAGTGTTGTTGTCCCTTCAGCCCTTAGTCAACTGCCCTTGTTAAAAATTAGTTGGCAACCAGGGTACTAACCTCTCCATCAGTGTTGTTTGTCCCTTCCCTCCGGACTGACATTTTGTTTTGTGCCGTGGCTACAGTGGGTACCATAATTGTTGCACTAACAGATGTGTAGTTGCAGTAGTAGTATAAATAGTAGGTGACTTTAGGCTGGAATTGCTTGCTTACGTCTATTCCATATTTAACAAACAACTCTTTTAGTTCAGCACACAAAAGCATCACAACTACACATTATGTGCCTCTGATGCATATGCTAGTTGCTTACTAAAGAATAAAGGATAGGGACTTGATAATCAAACATTATCTGGCTCATCCTCTCCTCCTCCTCCTCCTCCTCCTCCTCCTCCTTCTTCTTCTCCTCCTCCTCCTCCTCCTCCTCCTCCTTCTTCTTCTTCTTCTCTCTCTCTCTCTCTCTCTCTCTCTCTCTCTCTCTCTCTCTCTTTCTTTTTGAACAGCAGTACATTTGGGGCTTTTCTTCCCAATCTTCAAATGCCATCTGCTGTTCCAGCACACATAATAATTCCTTTAAATCCTTAAAGGTTGGCTACTATCAAGATCAGTTGAGTGGTTTATATGCAGTTTTCCCAAGTCTCTTTAATATCCTGTTTATATGTGTAAGTAAGATTTTTGTTGTTTCTCAGTTGCCCTCTTAAAATCCACTCTATAAGAACTTGGGGAACTAAAAAACATACAGTGTGGCTATATTCTGACATTATGCCAAACTATTCTATATATTGCCTATGTTATTTAATTATTTAGTATATTTACGGAGCACTTTTCAACATACATATGTCAGCATGCCTGCTGCACAGAATGCCATTAGACATCATTTATGGTGGAAATGTAAACGGGCAAAGGAATTCTGGGAGATGGTGTGCAATGAGTTAAAGAAAATCTTTAAATTTACTTTCCCCAAGAAACCAAAGGAAAGTTACCAAAGAAAGCCCACAACTTATTCTTATATGCAACAGCAGCAGCATGAATAGTATATGCAAGATACTGGAAATAAAAAGATACCCCAGGGAAAGAACAATGGCTGTATAAACTAATTGAATATGCAGAGCTTGCCAGCATGACATCTAAAATAAGAAATCAATATGATAAACAGACGAGGAGTGAATGGGTTGTACTTAGGGCAATATTTACAAAAAAAAAGGACCTCAAATATAAATTCCAGGTAGGGGGTACTTTGTGACCAACAGTTGACAATTTTAAAGATACGAGAGTGTGGAAAACAAGGTGAAGGAATTAATGTATATGCAGCTAAGTAAGATGTAAAAAGAACTGTCATGGAATGCTGGGTGGGAAGTCAAACAGAACTACTGTATAAGAATGGGGGAAAGGTGCAAATCTAAAACTGGAAAACTTAAAAATAAAAAAGAATGCCATTAGACAGACCTCAAGTCATTCAAGTCTACTATACTAACATTTATTATTATGAATCCAGACACAGAATTCATTTTAAACATTCATGCCCGGTAGTCCTGTTCATAATCCTAAAGCAGGACTACGAGGCATACCCTCAGCTAATTAAATGCTTTCACCTGTGTTGGCAAACATTGCCTACAATTCTCTTCAAGGAACAATGCACCATAAAATTCATTCCGTCAAAATAATGCAGTGTTTAAAAACAAATAGAAGAAAAAGCGGAGAACCAAAAGGGTGACACCAGAACTGTGTCAATGCCAAAACCAGGTCTGAAGCCAGACTTAAATAGCTTCACCCAAGAACACTTGAAGTTGCACACTCACAACCCTCTCAAGTGTATTCCCCATCTGAAGTTCACTGGCAAACCAGGGGTATCAGAGAGGTCTCTTAGGAGCAATCCTGTTGAAGGCCCTTTCCAGTATGCCATTCGATAATGAAACTAAAGACGGGGTCCTCTGACATGCCAACCAGAAAATTCCTCAAAACATTCAGGAGGGTCTTTGAGAGTCCATAAGTCTCTGGAGATGAACCATTCTAATTGTTTCCCTACCTCTGTGCAGGGGACGGCTGTCACTGTAAGATCAAACCTCACCAGGAAATGGTCAGTTCACAACATAACACCTCTAATATGGAGCCGAGACTAGCCCCCCCCAAAAAAAAACCCTAACCTAGGGAAGTGACCTGTGAAGCGTGTTGGACCAATAATGTGCTGGAATAGTCCCCCAGTTATCATCCTGAACTCCCAAGCTGGGCCTAGCACTGCAACCTTAGGTACAGAAACTGAAGGGTACACATCCCACACTACTGTTTGGGGGTATTCCAATAACATTTCAACCAGCTTTAGCATGCAGAATGTTGGAAAATAGGATGGGCAGTACACCAATAAGATCTCTGTTCTTTCTCTGTGATCCAATAACTGATAAACACACACTTTTTTGTTTACAGCAATGGTCTCAGCAGTACAAAGGAGAGGCAAGACTTCAATAGATCCATACAGGGAATCTCAATTAAGAACCATGCTCAGATGATGCTTCAGCAGCAGTCATTCACAAACTGAGTCACAGAAGCGACTTTAGGTAGGTAGTTTTGCCTTCTGTGAGAGGTTTTTTTCATGTGTAAGACGCCCCCTATTTTGGAGGACTCCAAATTAAGAAAACACCCCTCAGCACTACCCGAGTATAAGACAAGCCCCAATTTTAAATCTAATTTTTTGGTTAAAAAACAACAACAACAACCTAGTCTTATACATAGAAAAATGTGGTAATTGTATCCTTATTTGGCTGACTGTAGGGCACATATAAATGCATAACCTACAGATGAAGAGACTTTGTAAGAAAACCTCTGTTTCCTTCTATTTCTACCCCAGACCGCTACTATAACTAACCAGGTATCAATGTGAAATGCAAAGAACTGTTACAAGTTAGTGCCTCATAGTCAGGTGGTCTTTTCAGTTTAGTACTGGCAAATGCTCAGTGAAATATCTCCCAGTTTATTAATTCATCACAGTCCTAGGCACTCTGTAGGAGACAGCATGTTCTTGAAGAAAATCTTAAGCCAAAGTCTAATCCCCATTCTACAGCAGACAAGTCACATACTTTGAACATTTCTTCACATGGATTCAGATTTCTTTCATATCTGATGATTGGTTGACATTTTCTCCATAACTTGGAACATAAAAGTACTACATATGCCACTCATATGAATCTGCCTTAAAATACGCATTTCTTGTCTTCCATATTTTATGCACCACTGTCATAGGGACAGCTGTTCGTTTCCCCCAAGGCAAGCCTATAAGGAAGCCAACAATTGGCAGGATTTTTATAATTTTGCCCCACCCAATGCTGCAGAACTTATACACATGCTCAGTGCTTTTTTTCTGGAAGGATGCTAGGGGACGCAAACCCCTAAACATTTTGTGAATTAAACTTTGGCTTCATTGAGGGGCAGTATTTCAATATGAGTAGGGAAAGGAGAGTACCCCTAAACATTTTTTAAGGGGGGGGGAGCACCGCACAGGCAAATGTGAAGACTACTAAAGTAACTGCAATAAATATTGCCCAGTCAATATGAAATATTAATCAGTGGAAATGTACATGTCAATGGCTTGAATAAACCTATAATGCTACCTTGTCATAAAGCAGTCTACCTGATTTAGCATCCAAGTTAGATACTGCATATTCATGAAGCAACAGAAAGAATCTTTCATGCCTTGTGGTTTTTATGCCAATAAAGAAACTCTGAGGTGGGGGAGATACATGACTACTGTTCTCCTAGTTCAGAAATGTCTATCTGCAGGAATAAGCCAACAATCCTAAAGAGAGATGGGACTCCCTTACCTCCGCATACAATGTTTAGATCAAGGAAACATCTTCAAAAACTGTGTGTGTTTATGTAAAGATTCAATAAACCACCATGAAAATGGTTGGCATGGATGACACCCCTGGTTTACTTTCTCAAGAGTCCCATTAAGGTCAAGACTGTCCCTTCTTCATACTTTAATTATAAATATTAGGCAGCCAGTCTGCCTTTTACAGCGCCAACAGCCACTGCTGATTCAGACACTGTGCCCTAATTGTTCATCAGCTTGTCTGTGCAATTGGCAGGCACTCTCACCTCTGCTGAAAGTGAGAGGCAGAATAAATTTACTGGCTCCCTTGCAACCATCCATATACTGTCCAAATTTTTCAATGCGGGATTGGTTTTCCATGGAACTAGGTCATCTGCAGAGTATAAAGCCAGAGCACTAAGAGAAGGAGTCTGCATCCTATCTATGTGTTTAACTTATAGCCTGTCTTTCTTCCTGCATACATTGAAGCAGGGTAAGCAACATACATCCTGGACTATGACATACTGAAACACACCTTAGCAGTAAACATGCACACTGCACAATTTCTTGATGATGCTTGGATCCCACAGCAACTTGAGATTATGAGGTGAGGTGAGGTGAGGTAACCAATGACTCAAGACTATCCTTCTGCTATAACTTTAGCCAAGGTCAAAGTGGAGGCCCCTTTTAATAGTCTTCATCCACCAAGGAGTCTGGACCCCTATCACTCCTTCTTTCTTTGCACAAGGGCTTGTTGTTGTTTAGTCGTTTAGTCCTGTCCAACTCTTCGTGACCCCATGGACCAGAGCACGCCAGGCACTCCTGTCTTCCACTGCCTCCCGCAGTTTGGTCAAACTCATGTTAGTAGCTTCGAGAACACTGTCCAACCATCTCGCCCTCTGTCGTCCCCTTCTCCTTGTGCCCTCAATCTTTCCCAACATCAGGGTCTTTTCCAGGGAGTCTTCTCTTCTCATGAGGTGGCCAAAGTATTGGAGCCTCAGCTTCAAGATCTGTCCTTCCAGTGAGCACTCAGGGCTGATTTCCTTCAGAATGGATAGGTTTGATCTTCTTGCAGTCCATGGGACTCTCAAGAGTCTCCTCCAGCACCAGAATTCAAAAGCATCAATTCTTTGGCGATCAGCCTTCTTTATGGTCCAGCTCTCACTTCCATACACCAGTACTGAGAAAACCATAGCTTTAGCTATACAGACCTTTGTCGGCAAGGTGATGTCTCTGCTTTTTAAGATGATGTCTAGGGCTAGGAAGGTCAATTTGTTGATATATTCATGGGTGAAATAGCTGTATCTATAGGATGCATAGGGTGTGTTTAGAACCACAAAAGTGTGGGAATTTTTTAAGGCCTTGAACAATAACTTCATCCATACAAAGGAAGTAAAATTCAGGAAACAAATGGAAAAAGTACTATAGCATGAACTGATGTTTTGAGTAGTGTCTTTTGCTTCTTGGGAATCATGACAACAGAACATCAATGCTATTGGGAAGAAAACAGGTTGGTTCTTACAAATGAAGGTTCTTAACCTGGAGTTCCACTTAGTTTAGATCTCATCTGTCCTCTTATATCGGTGAGCAACATGCATTATTTTAATTTGTACAGTAACAAAGTATTTTCTGTTCTGTATGCTGCATTTGAAGCATGCAACAATGGTGTATTTATGTTCTCATTAAAGGGTAGAAAATATTTCACCTACTTTGAACTGATTGCTCAAACAACTAAGCTTTTAAAAAATCACGCTAAAAAGTACTCACAACTATGATTCAGCTTTCTTGTTTTTGATGGATATTTGGTTTGGTGGGATATTTAAGATTATTAAATGCATATTAAGGTCACAGGAGTAAATTATGGCATCATGGCACAAAGTCATGCCCAGTGCCTAAAACTGTTTTAGAGTGTTTCAGTTTTTTCTATTAAAAAAACCTGACTGTGGCAACCACATCGTTTATGTCAAAAGTGTCTGCCTTGCCAAGAGAGAGGGAGAAGTCTGCCAGTGCTCATGAATAAGGCTTTAATATCCACCAGAAAGCTCACGACTTCTGAGAAACATACTTATTGCCACATAAAGGCATTTATTCACTACAAAAACCCATGTCTATGGAAATGTTTACTAGCTTTTAGAAGTAGTTTTCTAGCCATAATATAATCAGAGCCAGAAAGAGACAGAATCCAGTGATGTGATACATTGCTATTTTCATCTAATTGATTGCATCAGCAATATAATGTCTTTTTGGCTACAAAATAATATACAGTGGACGCTCGGGTTGCAAACGTGATCCATGTGGGAGGCACATTCGCAACCTGCAGTGCCACGTCTGCGCACTCGCAGGTTGCAATTCGGTGCTTCTGCGCGTGAGCAAAGCGTGCTTCTGCACATGCGTGGGTGCCGAAACCTAGAAGTAACCCGTTCCAGTACTTCCGGGTTCAGCGCTGTGCGCAACCCAAAAACGCACAACCTGAATCATCTGTAACTCAAGGTATGACTATATATACACTTTCACTACAAAAACTAGCACCTTTGTTTCCCCATTTTCTATCATGGAATATTCAACTTTAAGCCCACTTCTTTGACTGAATACACTGACCATAAGCTAAGCTTACAGTGCCTGAAAGAGGGAAGCACATAAAGATGTGGCTTCAGCACCCCACCCCAATTTCTAAATCCTATGTCCCTTGCCACATCACCACACTGACCCCTCTCTTCAGCTGACAAGCTTCAGGTGTGGGAGTTCTAGTTGATGCAGATGAGAAAGACTCCTTCCCTCTTATCTATTCCTAAAGCTACAAAAATAGGTGAAGTTGAGTTCAGGGCTGGCCCGCCTTTCCCTCACTGAGCCTCCATAGTTTAGCTGTACACATGCGTACAGAAATATTTCCTTTTATCCATCGAGAATCTTCCACTATTCTGCGTCGCTGAGTGTTGGGAAAGAGGTAAAGTAAGTTCTATCTATCCACTTCTCATATTGCTGTGGATTTCTGTCAGCTATCAGTGAATAAGGCCAATAATAATAATAATAATGATAATAATAATAATAATAACCTGGGTATCTATTTGGGTGTTTAGGAAAAGGTTTTTGCCTTTTTCATAGGAAACAGTGATCTGAGGATCTTTCATCCAGTCCCTTTCCAGTAGACTGTGGTTATAGTAACTATCACCATCACTGTCTTCAGTCACTTTGAATTGTCATAGCTGGTTGGACACTTGGTTGCCCAACATTAACCACAGTCATGGGGCATGCAGAGTCAGTTCCCCACACATGCCACCAAAAGAGGCCCCCTTAAAGACACCTTGCTGGCAGGATCCTGGTCTGGTTCACTTCTAGTCAAAAGAAGTGGCACTGTGGGTTAAACCACTGTGCCGCTTGGGCTTACCGATCAAAAGGTCGGCGGTTCAAATCCCCATGACGGGGTGAGCTCCCATTGTTCAGTCCCAGTTCCTGCCAACCTAGCAGTTCGAAAGCACACAGTGCAAGTAAATAAATAGGTAGCGCTCCGGCGGGAAGGTAAACGGCGTTTCCGTGCACTGCTCTGGTTTCGCCAGAAGCGGCTTAGTCATGCTGGCCACATGACCCGGAAAAACTGTCGGACAAACTCGGCCTTTAAAGTGAGATGAGTGCCGCAACCCCAGAGTTGTTCACGACTGGACTTAATTGTCAGGGGTCCCTTTATCTTTATCATCCCAATATCCTTATTCCTTCACCTTCCACACCCCCATAAAGAATGAATGAGTGAAATATGGATATATTTCAAAAATGTGATCGAGGATAGTAACTGTTACAAAAACCACTCAGTTTTTATCCAACAACAAAATTCCATGGCCAACCTGGATCCTGATGTAATATCTTGAAGCAAATAGTACCATCTTCTAATTTACATATTTTTAGGCACCAGGTGAAAACATTTGTCTTCCACCACCATTACCACACGCAGCAGATTTGAACATGAGCACATGGCTTATTAGGTACATAGATGGCACCTGCCATTTTATGCAGTTTCTAATGCACATGCTAAAAGGAAATCAATTCAATGAATTCTCATTAGTATATTCTGAATTATGCACTCCCAATTTCCTCTTCTGCAGTTTATGCAAAATCACTTCTATATTTACACAGAGTAAATATATTTCAGCATGATGTACCTTGGTTGTATTATGAAAGCAAATGTGCCAATGACTAGGCAAATCTGTGCACCAGATTATATATAAATAAGATCAGATACTATTCAAATTAGGGGTTCTTGTTGGTCACACATGATTTTTCACAGCAGCAGCACAGCAGCCATAGTTGTATTTTTAAAACCAATCACACTTGGAAAATCTACAGCTGCAAGTTATTTAAAATACAAAACCATTTGCGGACAAAAGGAATGTGATTGAATTATTATTTTTTACCCACATTTTAAGCCTTTTGAGCAAGTTCATGGAGGCTTTAAAACATGGAATATCTCATTATATGTTACATAATTTTATCATTTATAGTAATGCAGTTATAAAAATTAATCGCTTTCATCCATAACACACACCAAAAAGGCAATCTGAAGATATGCTGCAAATGTACATACGAAGGTACCATGATCCAGCCAACTTCACATTCATCTACCAATATTTTGTAGCTCCCCAGTGATGTTGCCAGTCCCCTTTATTTCTCCTAGGAATGCCTTGGAGAGCTGATCAGCTTCTAAAAACAGTGGGTGTCACTAAACCAATAAGGTGATCCTACAGTGATGGTCTGGAGTGGAAATTTTGCCATTTAAATTATCTTGTATATCTTTTTTTTTTTTTTTTTTGCCTGTAGCGATCACTCATAGCTGAGTAAGATTGTCTTCCATGAACACGGTCTTAACCGTGAGTCCATAAGTGACTGTGGAGGCCACTTCTGGATCCGCACAACCTTCCACAGAGGGGACATAGGTTTCCGGACAAGAGTTGCATTACAGACAAGAGGAGAGAAAACAGTTCACTCTCTATTGGATAAAGCATGATTCGACCATTATTATTTATTTAAGCTGTCTGACACAGAATCATAGCAAGTGTAGTACAGTGCTCAGAGTGTTCGTTTAGAACCAGGAATCTCAGGTGCAAATCCTCACAACCATGAAGCTCACTGGGTGACTATGGGCTGATTACAATCTCTAATCTTCCTCCCAGTATTGTTATGAAGATAAAAGGGGAAGGGCCCGTGTAAACTGCTCTGAGTTTCATGGATAAAGGGTAGAATTTAAATAAGCAATCATAACTGTGGAGAGAGAGAGAGAGAGAGAGAGAGAGAGAGAGAGAGATCTAACCCTTCGCTCCATAGTTTAGAATCACTACTGCAAAATTAAAGAACTAAAAATGGGAGGGGAGGGAGCTAAGACTTTCCAGTGAATATCTTACTTTCTCCTTCTATACTTCCAAGAAATTCTCTTTCCAATGCTTTCCAAAGCTAGAAGCATTCCTCCTCTGTATTCCTCTGCAATGTGGCAGATCACTTTTATAAACTTGGCTAATTAAAAAAGGAAACAGTTGCAAAACAATTATGGCTTTAATATACATCTTGGAAAATAGATGACGAATTGACAAGAACAGAAGCACATTGTTTTTTTTAAAAAAGTCCCAACTCCTAAACCTATATAGATTTCCAAAAAGGTTCAAAAGGGTGATGAGACCATTATGGGATTAAAACCATGCTTAGATTTGTAATCCCATAATCACTTTTTGGAAATGTGCTTTTCTAATCCTGCTTCTTTTCTTTATGCACATCAATGCATCTTGGTGCATATATTAGTTATGTAGAGTGCATATTAAAACTAAGAAAAACATTGCTATAACAACATTACAGAAACAGGAAACATTGCTTTCTGAAGCTGAAATAATGGTATTGTTGCAAGTGTGAAAATGATTGCTTGCAAAGTAATCTATTGGGCTTTCTAACCACACAATCTTTTTCACAATGACAAACACTGCAAGTTGAAAGACAGAAAAGGGCTGCAATCCCATACACAGGTAGTGTGATTTTAATGGGTTTTATACGTTCACAAAACTATGCGTTGGATTGCAGCCATCGTTTTAGGACTCACAATCCACGGTTCCCCTGGAAACCTCACGAGAGCTATTTAGTAATTTTCAGTCCTATTCTAGCAGTCTGTTGCAAACTGCACCAAACTATATGAGATAAATAGCACCAGGCTGGCTTCCCACCCTTGCTTATTCTTAAGTAAAACTGACCCAAATATATTTGGTTACTAGGTCTAAGGCTACCCTTCTGCCTGATACAGAAGCTCCAACTGGTGAAAAAAGCTGCAGCTAGCAGCTACACTGTTGATGCGGACAGACTGTTTCCAGCACATAACTCCAGCGCTCATCATCTTGCACTGGCTGGCCATACATTTTGCAACCAGGTTTGAGGTTCTTCATAGAATCATAGTTGGAATTGCAGGAATATGCAGTTGTCCCATACAGTAATAGAGCCTGCAACCTTGGCATTATCAGTGCCATGCTTTAACCAACTGAGCTATCCAGGTCTTGTAATAATTCACAAGGCCATTAACAAGTTGGGTCCAGGACCACCTGTACCCTTATATCCCTGCCTGGTCACTCAGGTCTTCAGGGGAGTCAATGTTGGTGGCCCACCCCCATGGCTCAGATGCAGAGCCTGTATCCACCAGGAGCTTTGCATTCAGTATCATGGGCTCACTTTTATGGAACTCCACTCCAGCTGAGGTCCACTCCCTGTTGAAATTCTGGCACCTACTAAATACCTTTTTTAAAAAAAGTTCCAGCAGGCATTTTAACTGAATTCTAGTTTTATAATTTTAACTGATTTTTATTGGTTTTGTATTGAGCTTCTTGTACACTATACTGTAATTAAGTGGTATATAAATTGTCAAAATAAATGAATTTTACAGATCCCCTCCCCCCAAAAAATCAAATTGGGCCTCTTTTTTATATAAGACCATGAAAATGACCAGGTTGTGCAATGCTAACTGTGGTCCAACAAACTGTGCTTCTAGCACAACATTCATAATACAATGTCTTACCTAAAAGATGTATCTATTCTAAAATATGAAAGAGCTTTCCTGAGCAAGGGAAAATACAGAAGTGCTTTCTTGAGAGCACAATTTAATGTGCTGCCTTCAGCAGTACTTGAGGGTTGTTTTAAGAGCATGTTATTCCAAAATTGTATGAAGAGATGGCAATAATGAAACATTCAATTATATATTGCTATTGTGCTGTTTTTTACAGAAATTTTGATACAGTGCCACCTTTTCACGATTATCCCAACTAGGGCATTCAGCTGATTAGGTGAATGTTCTCCCTGCAGAGACCAAGGTAAGCTCGTGACAGTTAAGACTGTTGTTAAAATAAGGGTTGCTTTGAACTTTAATTTGTATAAGAATTTAATTTGGACATTTGATATGCTTAGTTGTATTTGTATGTTTCTACTTAGTACACATTTTGCAATTGTGAGAGATAGATATTTATCTGCGCTAGCAAGATCTAGGAATATAACACTATTTTCAGTTACCAGTGGTCCTCTTGACTAATTTACAGAAGCAATAAACTAAGCAATGTTCCTCCTAGAATCCAATTAAAATAGCTTTGCACAATGTTGCAGTAAGATATAACACATTTTTCATCCATATTTTTCTACCACACTTAACATTTATTTCTGCCAGTGTTTCACTTAATACTCATGCAAGAAAACACCATGTACTACTGTCAATAGTTCTATTTATAACTACAGATACTTGGGTTTTTTATTTTAAAAAATCTTACTTTTCCCCATGCCCCATAAGCCTATACTATATGTGTGTGTTTGGCAAAAGTAAACAAATCAAGAGACCAGCATTTGCTGGAACCTAGAAATAAATAAAGATAAAGAGACAAAACTGATATTATGTGCTGCTTTAAAACAGGGACATTGAGTTACCCTTGGTTTATAAAGTGCACATTGTCAAAATATTTCTTAATTCTGACACCTCCCAAATTATAACTGGCAAATGTGAACATTTTAGCACCTTTGCGCAGGTCAACGTATTAATAAACAGTACACATCAAGTTCTCACAGTGGCCAACCAAATGCCTGTGGGGAACCCTCAAGAACACTTAGGGGTTAGATCTTAGCACAAGAACATTTTCTCCTCCTGTGTTCTCCAGCCACCTAGTATATGGAAGCATGACTGCAGGGGCAGAGCATAACCATGATGGCTTGCAGCCTTTGGAAGCCCTCTCCTCCATTCTCTAATCGCCTTCTCCAGCCATCTAAACTGATGGCCATCACCTTCTCCTCTGGCAGTGAGTTCCATAATTTAACTATGTGCTTTGCGGGGGGAAAGTACCCTTTTTTATCTGTCCTGAATCTTCTGGCGTTCAGCTTCATTGAATGTCTACAAGTTCTTTTGTTGTTAAGGGAGAAAAACCTTTCTCTAACTACTTTCTCCATGCCATACATAATTTTATAAATTTATATCATGTCGCATCTTACTCGCCTTTTCTCTGAACGAAGAAATCCCAAATGTCCACAAAATGGAAGATGGCAGGATCCCCGAGGACGTGCTCTACAGGGAGCTGGCAATCAATCAATCAATCATTATTGTGGTCAAAGACCAGACAGCAAAGTTAACAACAGCAACATATGCCACATCCACATGAATAAGTTGATGTAATTAAAAATTCCCTATACAGTGGTACCTCGGACTATGAACAGCCCTGTTAACGAACTATTCGGTGAACAAACTCCGCAAAACCGGAAGTAGGTGTTCCAGTTAGTGAACTCTGCCTTGGTCTACGAACGGAAGCCGAATGGTAGAAGGGCACCGGCGGTGGGAGGAATCATTAGGGAAAGCACACTTCAGTTTAAGAATGGTTTTGGTTTAAGAACGGACTTCCAGAATGGATTAAGTTCGTAAACCGAGGTACCACTGTAAACTTGTTTGCCTTAAAAATAACACTCCTTCAGCTAAAATCTGTATTCTGGAGATTAAAATCAGTACTCATTCGCCAGCCATCATTGTCACCACAGCCTGTCTTGTCCTCAGGGAGATGGCTTCAGGCACCAGGCCCATTGGCAGACCAACTCTGTGTTGCAAAGATGTCTGCAAATGTCACATGAAGGCGGTTAACATCAAACCCACCATGCGGAAATCCCTTGCAGATGACCACAGTGTCTGGAGACAGGTCATGCATCCATAGCAGTGACCAGAGATGGAATAACTGCTGGGAGGAGCGCAGAGAGAAAAACCACCTCAGTGCATCCGCAGCAGCACAATCAGACGCCTTCATCTGCCCCAGCTACAACTAACTATGTCTCTCCTATATCAGTCTCTACAACCACAGCAAGCATTGTAACCTTCCAACAGTTTGACTTCACCCTCAAAGGCACACACCTCCACTGTCTCCCAAGAAAGACAGATATCACCTCTGCTTGCCTGGAATAAGTTTCAATTTATTTACCCTCATCCAGTCCATTACTGATGACAGTCACTGGTTCAGAACTGACACACCTTCCTTGGTTTTAGGAGAAAATGAGAAAATAGAGTTGGGAGTCAAGAGCATACTGGTGACACTGAAACCCAAAAGTCTGGACATCTTCCAGGGATTTCCTGTAAATGTCAAACAGCATGTAGAAACAGAACAGAACCCTGAGGGAGGGACCCTGCAAGCCAAGGCACTGAACAGGAGTCCCCCAACACCATACTCTGGGTTCATTGCTCAAGGAAGGAATGGAGACACTGTACAGATGATTATGTACGCCATAATAATAACAATTATAACAAATAAAGGCTTGACATATCTCGCTTTGCATGTCATGAGTCTATCTCATATATTAGTTTCACCTTTTAAGATGAATTACTGAAATAAATGAACTTTTCCACAATATTCTAATTTTTTTAGTTTCACCTGTATAACTATGCTTCCAGTACTGTACAAAGCACTCCAAGTGCAGTCACACTATAGATCTGTGTAACAGCATTATGGTATCAACAGTTCTCACTTCCTTTCCTAATGATCCCTAGCATGGATTTTGGCTTTTCCACAGCTGACACACAATGAGCCAATGTCTTCATCAAGCTTTGTACTACAACCCCAAGGTCTTGGGTCCTCGTCAGTCGTGGCCAGTTCAGATCCTATGAACGTATATGTGAGATTAAGACTTTACACTTGTTTACACTGAAGTGAATTTGCCATTTTCAGTTTGAAGAAGTCCATTTCTTCTTGTTTTAATGATCCTGAACAATTTAGTATCTTTAGGGAATATGGCCACATTTGGATGGCCTTGGAGAAAAGACCAAAAAAACACCCTCATTTGGTATCACCATAAGGTACTTTTTGCATCCTCCCATAGATATGTGCCCAGACCCCAAGATAATGATCAGATGCTCTCCTCTGGGTGCACCCACAAAATGAAGCAAATTGAATGGCTTTAAAGAAAAGGGCTTTTTCAGTGGTAACACCTGGTTCTAGAATGCCTTCAACAGAGAGACTCATCTGGTGCCTAGTTTGTGGTCTTTTCAGTGCCAGGTGAAAACTTTTCCATTTTCCCAACTTTTCCAACTTTTCAAAATGTGGTTTAGTGCTTTAGAGATCTTTATCACTAGTCTTCTCTCTTGCTGGTGTTACTTTGGTGTTTTCTGATGATTTAAAAAAATTCTTTCTGATTTTATGTTCCTGAGGCATATAATAGTTTGTTATTTTGAATATTTTCTGTCCTCCACCCAGAAAACTTGGTTAACTGATGGTATAAAACAGTTGCAAATAAAATAAAAATAAATACATCCGAACAGGGGAACTCTGCCTTAAAGAACTTAAGAAACAAGGATAATAAACCAAGATTGCATACATACAAGAATTACTAATAAAGTACTTTGTGTCATGTTTACTGTGCTAGTCACTCCATCTGATCACAAAGAAAATCCTTCCATTCATTCCACAGTTCCAACCTCCTACAATTAGATAAATCCCATCTGTTTTTATTTTAGAAAGCAGGAATCAGAGTGTATCTTTCTATATAAAGGGGGGGGGAATGAGTAAATTCCTAAATCCAGGAAGAAAACACTCTTACAAATGGAAAAGCCAACATATACAATCACAGTCTTCTTTACCTCTAATGGGGGAGAAAAAGATTATACTGAAGAGTTTCTAAAATCCTATCTATGCTCCAGGACTAATCTGAAGCTACCAACAGGTCAAAATTATTTTAGACTGCTAGCACTGCACCTCAGGCTTGAAATGAAAGAACACAGATCTATTCTTATACAATTATTTTTGCAGTCTTGCTCCCATGTGTGTCCTTCTTCAACCTTTTAAATTAAACACCTTATTGAATTATGACAACTCTTAAAAGATGTCACATTTTATAAAATAGTTAGACGCTCCAATAGTTATCTAAGCTGCAAGTTTCTCAAAGCAAAGAGGCCCTCTGCTTTATCATGAAAAACTGCTAGGTTCTTTTCAGAAAATAGCTGGACTCTGCAAACCAGCTTATAACACCTCTTGATGGGGAAGCATATCTGAAACATTTGCTCAAGTTACCACTTTTAAGATATAAGCACTGGCAGCTGCCATTGCCATTTTGTCCAACAGAAGTGAGCTTAAATCTCCTTGGCACATAAAATTAAAATGCTATTGACAGTGTAATTAATCATTCAATATTTATGACAAATGTTTTATTCCTAAAAACAAATGAGCAATTAAAAGAAGGCTCACATTTTTCACTGCTGTAACCTGAAGGCTGAGTCTTTGCTCTTTCCTCGTGCAAGTTCCCTCCTCCTTTTAATGAAGTATGAGCAGGCAAACTATGGTTAATGTTTGTATTCAAACCACAGTGAGCACACTTACCTCAGTGTGGTTTCAAATTGTGATATTGTAAAGGGACACACTTAATAACAAAATCAAGATTTGGCCTGAAATGTGAAATGTTTTGAAAGCAGTAGAACTGATGTTCCACATCAGTCCAAATTATGCTTACTAAATGTTGTTGTATTTAAATAATTCTTAAATGTTTATTTGCCTACAAATGATGATGCCACACTTGTCTTCTTAGGAAAAGCATTCCATTTTTTTTAAAAAACAAACAAACCAAAAAACCTTGCCTTAGTGAAACCACAACACAGGAAAAGAAAAAAAGGTAAAGGGCCCCTGGACCATTAAGTCCAGTGAAAGGCGACTATGGGGCGCGGAGTTCCTCTCACTTCAGGCTGAGAGAGCCGGTGTTTGTCCGCAGACAGCTTTCCGGGTCATTTGGCCAGCATTACTAAGCCACTTCTGGAGCAACAGGACACCATGATGAGTGACAGAGCATACGGAAATATCATTTACCTTCCCGCTGCAGCAGTACCTATTTACTACTTGCACTAGTATACTTTCAAACTGCTAGGTTGGCAGAAGCTGGACAGAGCAACCGCAAGTTAACTGACCAGGGCTCCTTTACCTTTACGTTAAACCACAACATACCTTGGCTAAAGCAGGATACTAAAAGATGGGGAAAGGCTCTCCTAGAGTATCTTGGTCCTAAATCATTTAAGGCTTTAAAAAAACCAGCACAAGTATCTTAAAGTGGGTAGATTATATCAATGTAGATTTTTCAAAAAATTATGGAACAACTCTTTCTACCCCCATGAAAATTATTGCAACTGGGTTCTGTACTAATGAAGATCAGGGGTCGGCAAGGTTTACCTCGCCTGGGCCATTTCACTCTAGTGGAGATCCTTCCATGGGCCGGATCGCGCCCACGATTTCCGGCGTCTGCGCAGATGCGATTTCTGGCGCCACGGAAGTGAGTTCCTGCACCGCACGCAGGAACTCGCCAAGTAGGCGGCTCAGTTCGGGGGTGGCTCGTGGGCCGGTTAAACGACCCCGTGGGTTACTTGTGGCCCATGGGCCTTAGGTTGCCTACCCCTGTTCTAGATTGTCTTGAAGGGTAACCACACATATAATGCATTACTGTAATATAGTAGTAGGTTACCAAAGCCTGTCTCACTATGGCTAGGCTTTCCTTATCCAGGAACAGTCACTTTTGGCGAACCAGCTGAAGCTGGTAAAAAACACTCTGGCCACCAGGAGCCCAAGTAAATGATAGATCAAGGAGTACCATGAAATGGCATACTTGTTCTTTCTGGGAGAGCAAAACTCACTCCAAAGCAGAATCAATGCAATTTTCCAGGACAGAAGAGCCACCCACCTTCCCTCAGTCTTTTCCTTCTGTTTACGTACTCTCTTCACTCCTTAGAGTATAATGACAGAACAAAGGAATGCCAAATTGTTGTTTTAAGATAATATTAACACGTACAAGTGATGTCCACAAGCCCCAGAGCAATATTTGGCTCTATGTTGCAGTTAGGCTATTGCTGTGTTACAGGCATAAAAATGGGTTCTTGTTCATTAGCAATTTTACTAGCTCACTAGGCCAACACATTCAGCAAATAAGCATCAGCTTGCCTAATAGTGCAAGATATTAAGCTATTACATTCTGTAACTAATTTATCTTAACCCAAATACCAATGAAAGCCAGCTGGAAAAGCCAATACATCTATGTGAAATAATTAAAATATATTTAACAAATACAAAAACTATTAGAGAAACAATACATATGGGGGGTCAGGAAGCTTCACAAGCAATATTGCAAGTTACTTAAGCTTCTATATTTGCATTTTTTCCCCAGTATGGCCACAATGAGACAGAACTTTAAACAATAGATTTGCATTATGTGAACGAACAGCAGCAAGACAGGCTCACATGCTCATCTCTCCTATTCCAGTGTGTCTGGAAGGAAATTGGAAGCTTCCATTTTCATCCTAGACCAACTTTGGATCAGATGTCATCAAATCCTGAACTGGAGAGTCTAAACTATGGCATGTTGAAACAAAGTAGCTTAATAAAAAAACAGTTTGAAGTTAGTTAATTTCAGTAAGCCACAGTTACGCCTAACCACAGTTTATGCAGGGTCAAATGTCACATCCAGCCACAGTTAATCTAAAAGGGAAGCAAAAGTTTCATAACTCCTTGCAGCCATGCATGAGGGAATTTGTAAGCCTTGTTGCAGCATGTTTATAAAACTACAGTTTAGCCCCAACCATCCCATAATTATGTATTTTTACTATAAGGACTCAAAATCTGATGGTACTAGTATAGTATAGCATATCTGTAGTCATGCTGCATGTCTGAGAACGGATGCAGGAAATAAGTAATAGCAAATTGTCAGTGGAAAGTCAAAATGAACTGATTTCATTAACCTGGTATTTACTGAGATAACCTTTCCCTAAACAGGGTTTTTAATTACCTTTGCAGAGAAAAATAAAAACAAATCAGTTTCATGAATTCACTCTACTCTATATGGCACAGCAGCAGTTTCTGCAGGGAGATCTATGCTGTAACTATGGTTTGTTAAATCATACCAAACCAAACTGATTTTGAAACCCTATCTTCCCCCCAAAAAACAAACACACTGCTTCTCCACTCTTAAACAGACATCCCAATGCAGTTTCTTTTGTTGGAATTTGCTGTTCAAGCAAATACCTCCAAAAGTGAGCCAACTCACAAATGACACATTCCTCATCTTTCTACCTTGGACAACATTAAGACAAACATGGGGCCACGGTTGCCCATATTCTCTGCCACGCAGAAAGCAGCTGCAACCAGAATGCTGGATTAGATAGACGAACTATTTTCCTAAGGCTGCAAACTAAGTACGAGACAAGAGATGATAACAAAATTGTCGTCACTCTGAACTAGCTTGGTTTGCTCTCACTGACATCATTACCAGGCAAAATCTGACAGGCATCACCGAGGAAGACAAGGTTCTGATTTCAAAGAAAAATGTAACAGAAGCAGTGGCTGTGAAGAAATTACGTACCAACACAAAAGAGCGAGGCATTTACAAGGAATATTCCCACTCTGCCTGACAGTCACATTTTCAAGCTAGAAATGTTTGACAGTGAGTATCAGTCTTGTTTGTGGCATGTTCCAGGTATTTGATTCAAAGATCCTCCATCACAGAGTTGCAGTGTGTTCAGAAATTTCCACATATGACCCAAGGTTAAATGGCCATCCCAACAGTCAAAAGCCTTCATGTTTTAAGCCTTTTCGGGTCTTCCCCTGAACTATGTACCATTAATATGTATGCTCCCGCAAATTCACTGAAATCCTGTATTTAATTTAGCATTACACCATTAATCCCAGAGGATCTAGAGAAACCGTGTGCTGATAGTCAACATGAAATGAAAAAGAATATATCTAAAATGCCAGTAGAGATTCTCCTCAAAGGATTTATTTTTAAGGTCGGCAAATAATCTGCACTCACTTTAAATTACTTTCAGCAAAGGCCCACTAAAGACAATGTAAGTACTTCAGCATTTGCACACTGAAAATGTAAATGTACAGCCAACCAAATAAAAATAGTCACGTTCTCACTTTAAAGGCCAACACATTATGCAAACTGATACATATTTAGGTTTAGCTACTAACATGAATTAGTTAGCTACTAACATGAGTTTTAACAAACTGCGGAAGGCAGAAGACAGGAGTGCCTGGCGTGCTCTGGTCCATGGGGTCATGAAGAGTCAGACATGACTAAACGACTAAACAACAAATACGTATTTACTCAGGTTAACCCCACTATATTCAGTGAGATTTACTCCAAGGTGGTTGTGCTTAGGACTGCAGCCTGAAATAATGAAGATGAACTCACAAGTAAATGTTTTGGATAAAGAAAGAGCACATCATCTTACTTTCCAAAGCACAAAACAGATTCTTGAATAATGCCCTGAAAAACTCCTGAAATTAGTATTTTCCTCCCAAAGGTCACAACTCAATTAAGGAGTTTCATTGAAATAATTATAAAGCTGATATTTTACATATTACATTTTAATATAGCATACTGGTTTTAATATATTTATAGAACATAGATGTTTAGAAGTCATAGGCGTTACTTAAAAAATACATTCAGTCAAAAGAACAGGGTACCCTTAGCTGAAATTTGCTGTATAATGCACAAATCCAATTGCTCTTCTGCGTTTTGTTTTTCATGGCACATAACCTCTTTCATTGGCCTATTTAAATTGATTTTTTTCACTACTTAATGAGATAGTGACACAGGGGCAAGCATATTCTAATACTAAACCACCAGCACAAAAACATGGATCATATGCATAATAAAAGTTATGACTGTTTATGTCATCCATTGATGCTACGCAAAATCTAGGCATGTCGCCTTGCTGAAAAGTTATGGGGATTAATAACTTGATCCTGACCACGCTCACTCAGATGTTTTCATTTAATTTTGACAAAACATATATCAAATGTGCATAGGGCTTCAAGCTTGGTACACATTTTCACAACTAGTTTTTTAGAGTGGGCTACGGATGTAGAAAACAGAGTTTTTCTGCTCCATGTATATTAAGCAGACATACAGTAGTTTCATCTGAATTGACTCCCCTCATCATAGGGGGTTGATTGGTGTCACCAGAGAATGGACCTATATAGTGGGGGGGGGGGACGGGACAGGAAGTGAGCTTGAGGCAAAGCAGTTATGTTTTAAACCAGGGGTCAGCAAACTTTTTCAGCAGGGGGCCGGTCCACTGTCCCTCAGACCTTGTGGGGGGCCAGACTATATTTTGAGGGGGGGTGAATTCCTATGCCCCACAAATAACCCAGAGATGCATTTTAAATAAAAGCACACATTCTACTCCTGTAAAAACACCAGGCAGGCCCCACAAATAACCCAGAGATGCATTTTAAATAAAAGGGCACATTCTACTCATGTAAAAACACGCTGATTCCCGGACCGTCCGCGGGCCGGATTGAGAAGGCGATTGGGCCGGATTCAACCCCCAGGCCTTAGTTTGCCTATCCATGTTTTAAACAACCACTTCTCCCAACCCATCCTGCTCACTCAGCTCTCACCTCTGCCATTGTTTTAAAAAACCACTTCCCCCTCTGTTTCCTTTATTCAACCACCATTTTAAAACCTGCCTTCTATTTTGCTCCCCCACCCCCCAGCCTGACTTCATGCAAATCCAGGATTGTGATGGCGCACTACAAATCCCCCAGTATGGGGGCATATCCTCCAATCAGGACTGTGTGATGACAGCTTTACATTTTTATGTATATAGGAAGACTTCGAAAACCACTATTACTAATCCACTCTTCCTTACCTCATACGACCAGACACACTGAGTTCCACCAAACCGCCGAACACATCGGCCCACTTCCACATCCTCGTGAGTAGTGTACATTTCTCGAAGGCATTCACCTATATGTGGCACCATCCTCCTAAGAACTTCGCGGCTGAAGATCATCCCAGGTCCTCCCATGCAGAAATTCTCCCCTGGCTCAAGGCCCAGTTTTCCAAGTTCTTCAATATTCCCCAGTCCTGTCTGGCCCAAATAGAGAGGTTTACTGCTGTTCAGTGACCGAAGGAACTCTTCCAATTTTTCCCCTGTAAGAAAAAGGAGAGGAAATATTGTTTATGCCACACAATCAAGAGATTCTGTCTTTTAACATTACAACTATAATCACTTGCTCTAACACAGCAATTACCTCTCTTCCGCTTCAACGAAATGAAAGCATACCAAGGCAAGAGGAAGAGAAGCATAGTAGGACTTTGAAAACTTTCTACATGCTACTGGGGCCATGACTGCCTGTCATATTAAGCCAATGTTTATTTAAGACAGTGGCTTAGTCCCTAGAACCAGTAAAAGACACTTCTGCTTACACAAGGGGAAATCAGATTCCTACCATTTCCTACCTCCATCACCCCCAGTTGCATCCTCCTACACTGGATTTCAAACTTCATGAGCAACCTTTTCAGGATCTGCAGTGGGGTAAAGGGAATGGAAAGCCCCATTGTGTAAGCAGAACTCTGAGTTCTGTGGATATAAACTAATTCCCAGATTCAAGAGTTAAGTAGCAAGCTTAAAATACACCAATGTCCGCCATCCACTTTCTCCCCACTTGGTTACTGATGCAACTGTACCCATTTTCTCTTTCTTTGTGACTGCTACCATGACATACACACTGTTGAGTTTCTAGGCATTCAGGGGCCATTCAAGCACCTGGGTGGAAGAAAAGCATACCTAAACTTAAAATAGTTCGGTGAGCCATTTGTCCAACTAGAGCCAAAATTAATAAAGGGAGGTAAGTAACTACAACGGTGGCAGAAGAAAAATATGGAAAAAGTAGAGGAAAAGCCCAAGCAAGCAAAGTTGGAGCATGCACCTTAAAAAAAAAAAAAAAATGCCGACATAGACATATATTTGCAAGGCTGAGCACTGTTTATGACAGTGAAAAATACTGCAAGTTAAAACAAGGGAGTATAACTATATACTTTCCTTAAAGTAAATCCCACTAAAATCAATGGAATTTAATTCTAATCAAATATACTGAAGTGCAAATTAAATTTAAAATAGAGGGCAATAGTTATATGGATAAATGAACTTTATAGAAACCTTTTAAAGGGGAAGGGCCATGAAATGTAGCAGTGTATTTGCTTTACCTACAGAAGGCCCCCGGTTCAATGCCTGGCATCTCCAGATAGGACTGGGTTTCACCTTCTGCCTGAAATCTTGAAGAGCCAATGCAAGTCCGTGCAGACAGTACTGAGTTAGATGGTTTGACTCAGTATAAGGCAGCTTCCTCCATTCCTCTTTTGATTCTGTTGCAGGCTACCGCAACGTCATTGTTGCAGAGCAGTGTTATAAACTCAGATACTGTATATAGCCTAGGCGCCAAGTGGCTCCTTAAACCAGGGTTACAGTTGCCAAAACGGAGTGCCTGGTTGCCATTTTTAGGCAAGATGCCTCAAAAGTCTATTTTTCAATGCAACCTTTTGGTTCCTGAAATTGGTTCCTGATTGTGCAGAACAAATATCATGGGCAGAATTCTACAGGATGTGTTGTTAGTGTGTGAAAACAGTCAAGATCCAAGGATCTCCAGGCATGTATCTCCAGATGGTGGAGAAGTCAGGCATCATTCTGGCGCCCGGACATCTTCACTTGGTCACAATTGACTGATAGCCAGGTGCAATATGTGCATAGCACCTGGCAAATTTCAAAAGCAGCTGCAGAGTCCAATGTTATGTATCAAAGTAATAATAATAATAATAATTTATTATTTATACCCCACCCATCCGGCTGAGTTTATTAACATTTTTTAAAAGTTTAGCCCTGGTGTAGAAAGCAATTTGAACCATCAGTAAGTACATGTTCCCCTGCACTTGCATGGCTGAATATGTTAACTCAAAAACTGACACTTGTAAGGAAGGCCATTTCATATAAGGACGCACAGTTTGTTTATATATATATATAGAGAGAGAGAGAGATTATCACAATGCACACATTAAATGATTTTTATTCTTTTTGCAGTGTAACTCAGATTGATCTACTTCATTACCAATTTTCACAGTCTCTTAACATCACTGGTAATATTGACCATTATTTGCTACATAATAACAGTGTGTGACATCCAACCTTAGCCATACTCAGAACATACCCAATGAAATCAATGGACTTGAGTTTCTTAACTACTGCAAAACCTTGAGCACTGCTTTAAAATTTCTCCACTCAAGCAACATACTCTCTGGATTTACAATATTAAAACATATATACTGCCAGTAGCCCAAATGCACTCAAAGGATGCGCATTCCCATTTGCAACAAGCGACACATCCATCCACTTCAGTGGGGCTCAGGTAAGCATCCTAATGCACGTAGAAATGTGCACCTGGAAGTACATCAGCAATGTGCACAAAGGGAGGGTACTTATGCATGCAGATTCTGTCCTGATGAATCTGTATAAAGGCTTTCCACAATGCCCTGCTGCAAACCCAGACCAGGAATGTGACAAGTTGCCTATCTCTATTAAGAGCTGAAGAGGGGGAAAGATTGTGAACAACAACAAAAATGCGCTGAATTAAGCAACAACATAACATATACTTTGCAATTTTTTACTTTTATCTTCCTTACATTTTAAAACGGGGGCAAAAAATATTTAAAGTCATTAAAGAACCAAAGCGTTTGCATTCCAGTTCCTAAGTTAAAAAGGACAGCAGTGGATAACCAACATGTAATGCTACCTGTATACTTACAAAGGGTAAGATGAGGATGGACTGCCACCCTTAGGTTGCAAAGCTGAGTGATGCAAGAAATTCAACTGTAGCATACTAAAAAACAATGCTGAATTCCTATCAACCCTAAATTAACATCTCCCCTGCATTTTATTTCACACCATGTAAACTAGATTGTTTGTTTATCTCCCGCCCTTTTTCCCTGACACAGGGAGGATTATTTATTTTTACTGGAGAGGCCAGAGAACAATTATGTTTGGACAACATTTGACAGGTTTCAGCACCTTTTTGTTAACTCGTGATTAACTCAAATGTAAGTTCCACTAGGTTCTATGTGCTTTACTACCAGTAAATGAGTCTAGGGTTGCAGCCCAAGACATATTGAACTGTGATTGTGTTCCTAGAAGGCTATATTCCCAGTTGGTCGCAGAGATCACAAAGGGGCATAGTTGAGCAAAAAGATGCCTTGGTTCCATAACTGATATTGATATTCCTTGAAAAGTCTTGAGACCAGTCAGTTCCTTTCGCCTTGTAACTTAAAGAAAGTTCCAACTAAAGAACAACACTGGTAACCAGTGCAATACATGAAATACCAGTGCAATATATGAAATATGAAACCGATAACATCTCGATGATCACACTTTGACCACTTGCTGCATAAACAGTTACTTAAATGAAACTAAGAACTTTTAAACCACACCAGGGACTGAAGTGAATGCTTCAATCTCATTTCTAAGAGGAAATGTTATCAACATTCCTTACTACTTATGGATGGAGGAAACTATTATGCTGACAAGCACATTACTTCTGAAACACATGCTCCTTTCTGCATTGCCCACAGAGCTATGGACACCAGGATCTCAACATGTCACTCGCACAACATGCCAAGTGATCTTGAAAATAAGCAAAGAATTGAAAGATAATTCCAGTATTTGTTGTTAATGACATTAAAGAAATGTTTACATGTGGCTGAGTACAAAAATATAGGCTATGCTTTCTAAATCTAAAAAAAGAGAATAGATTATGTATGGATGAGGCATCATAATCTTGTTTTACACCCAGTTATTGGCATGAATTATTCCTTGCACTTTCAGCCTCTTGCCTTGTTAACTTCTCCTCCCTTTAGCCTGTCACAACAATGTATATGCATCCTACAACTTTCTCCGTCCACTTCCAGCTTCACCTTGCAAAACTTTCTGAGACAATAAACTGGTTTGTCTTTATCCTTAAGCACTGGATTCCAGCTGTTCTGCTGGAACTCATCACAAACCTGCAAATCCTTAACAAGCTGCAAACCATAAAAGCTTTCATGCAATTAAATACCACATCAGACTGTGTATACTGCTAGGAAGAAATCCAACTCACCCACCTTCTACCAGTATAACTTTTATAATAGTCTAATAATAATATACAACAAAATAGTCCTAAAGCTTCCTGGTTGTTGCCACAGGTCTCTCATCACACTTTCAAGCAAGCCACAGTTTCTGTGACTACAGTACTTCAGAACATTTACTGTGAACATCACTGCTCTTGATAATATGTTAATGCAGGTAAAACTCCAAATTTGTAGAAATAATAAGTGAATGTGTGTATTTCTATCAATTAAGGCCAGAGGGAAGACTTAATTTGTTTGTTTTCATCCCACACTGCAGGTGACTTAAGATTCTTCTACAAGATGGGCTCTCAGCCAGAGGAAAAACAGAGCCTAAAACTCTGACAAACACCGACAGGTCTAAGCAAAGTCCTGGAGTTTGGAAGGTGGGGCAGGGACCTGCATAGGCAGGTGTGTGCTCAACAAAACCACTAGAGATCTAGGAAGCCAGCCATGCTGCCACACTCACTTCTGCTTTAAAAAGGGGTCATTAAATGGCATAATTGCCAAGTTATTTATTGCAGGTAGGATGCAGCAGAAAGCTACCCAAAGCACCTGAGATTCTAACCAACTTGTTGAAACCTGATGCAACAAACTCAGCTTTGCAAAAAAAGAAATACATCTCAGTGTGTCCCTTTTTGACAACTCTGCCAGGTAAGCCAACTGGAGAAAGGGCCTGAATAGGATAGGTGCTACTCTTAATCACTTGCAGGTTGCCATGCAGTGTGAATGGCCCTGGCACTGAAATTTGCCCAACCCCTTCATGGGGAATTTGGTGGGTGCTCGGGCACCCAGGGCACCAGCACCTATGGGCTGCAGCACAATCCTATTCATGTTTGCACTGAGGTCAGTGGGGCACATCACTGCCCTAATGCTCAGGATTGCAGGACACGTGTAAGACCAGAACAACTCCTAAAATGAGTGGCATCGAGTCTCCACTCTTGCATGCCCAGAAGGCCTGGTGGTCTACAGTTTCACACGTGCAGGCATCTACCGAGACTTTCTCAGTGGTGCGCCCATGCACTTTGCCCATGCCAGGTCCGCCTTGTTTCACCATACTTCACATGGTTGTTCAGAGCTTAAAAACCCGGGAAACGTCAGTAGCAAGTCCCGGGGCTCAGCCCTTCAGCCCCGCCATCCATCCACAGGGCTGCCATAGCTTCAGGTGTTTTAACACTGCACCCAGAAAACAGCTTGAGCATCATTTAGCAGGCCATATGACAAATCTACTTCACACTTGCTCCAAAGAACATGCAACTTGCATTATAAATTTCATGTTTATAAAAATATGGGGCAGCCATAACGTCTAGATTTTCAAAGACATGACCGAGATTTCAAAGACGGAATTGACTTGGGAGGGGGGATTTCCAAAGTCAATCAAAAAATCATTTTTGGGTGGAAACTCAGCAACTTTTGGGTTTTGTCTTTAAAAAACTCAACAACTTTTGGGGGTTTCCTTTAAAAAGAAGCTCATCAATTTCGGGTGTTCCTAAAAAAACCCACACTCAACAACTTTTGGGGTGTCCTGGCTTTTAGGTTGTGAAACAGGGCGCCCCTCTCCATCCCTCCCCTTTTCACCTTTGATGTAGACGTCGTCGTCGGCGCGCATGAACCACTCGTAGGCGTCCAGGTAGTGGTCGTGCATGTACTTGAGCATCATGAAGGACTTCTTCTGCGGCGGGTACGAGTCGTCCACGCCGGGCAAGGCGACGACGGGCAGCGGCCGCTCCCCTCTCGAGGCGGCCGGAGGCACCGAGCCTTGGCTGGAGAAGAACTCCACCCGGCCGGGGATGGAGGCGGCCCACGTCCGCTGCGCCGCCAGCGCGCGGCTGCCCAGGTACTTCTGCGCGGTCATCACCCCGACGTAGAGGAAGCGGCCGCGGGGCGCGCAGCCCGGCGCGCCCGCGTAGTCCCCGCTGCCGTTGTGGCTGCTGCTGCCGTGGCGCCCGGCGCCTTCTTCCTCTTCTTCCTCCTCCTCCTCCTCCGCCTCCAGAGGCGGCGGCGGCGGCGGGGGCGACGGCGGGTCTCCTTCTCCGGCGGCTGCCACGGCGAAAGCGGGCGCGGGCTGGCCCTCCGGTTCCCGCCTCTGCTTCTCCGCTTCAGCCGCCTCAGGGCGCAGCTGCCTCTTGTCCGCGGGCAGCGCAGCCGCGCGGCCGTAGAAAGCGCAGAGGCGGCCGCCGACGACTCCCGCCCCGGCGGAACTCACGCCGCCGCCTCCGCCGCCGCCGCCTCGCCTTTTCCTCTCGCTCAGCTCGGCCACTTTGGGCGCGACGAGCCACGAGGCGACGGTGAAGCCCAGCACCAGCCCCAGCGCCACGCTGAGCCACGGGCGCCGGGAGCGCGCGGCCATGGCGCTGGGGAGGCGAGCTGAGGGTCCCGCTGCTGCCGCCGCCTCTTCGCCGTCACCACAGAGTCCGCTTCTCGGCGCGCAGCTGAGGCAGAGGAGGAGAAGGCGGCGGCGGCGGCGGCTCCGAGCGAAAACTTCTCTCCCGCCGCCGGCGCCGCGGAGGCACACGTCGGGCTTCGCTGGCGGCGGCGGCGGCGGGACCTGGGCGGCGGCGGCCCCTCCCACGGCCCGGCCTCCTCCGCGCAAGGGCGGCAGAAGAAGAAGAAGAAGAAGAAGCCAGCGAGCGAGCGAGCGACCGCTGCTGTTGCTGCTGCTGCTGGAGCCGGGCAGGGAGGCCGGCGCCGCCGCCGCTCGCGCCGCCTCGCTCTGCGCCGCCGGCCGTGGATTCCGAGCGCCTCCCTCAGGAAGGAGCGGCTACAGCCGGCGCCACTCCCACGGTGGTGGTGGTGGGGGGGGGGGTTGCTGCTACACGAGACTCCTCCGCAACGGCCTCTCCGCAAGGGAATCGTCTCTTTCCCTCAGAATTCCCAGGCCTGCCATACGTCCGTGTTTTGCAGGACACGTCCAGGAATTCGCCTCGGAAAATGTCGTCCGGGATTATTATTAGATTTCATTTCATTATTTTATAGACAGAGTTTCTATTGAGTTTTCCATTTTTACGTCTCACTACAAACATTTCCCATCATATTCCCTATATTCAGTTTCTTCCCTCCTCCTCCTCCCAAGGTTCATTTCATCCCCTGTAGTTATAGTTATAATCCGTGGGTTGCCATCTGATTTTATTCTGCTCCAAATTTGATTTTAAGCTGCATTTTAATCAATTGTTTGATTTATGTTTTTAATGTATCATACTTTGATGTGAGCTGCCCTGAGCCCGGTCCTGGCCAGGGAGGGCAGGGTAAAAATAAAAATTATTATTATTATTATTATTATTATTATTGTTGTTGTTGTTGTTGTTGTTGTTGTTGTTGACTCTCATTCCTGCATATTTTAACTATAGCCACTGTTTATTAGTTCTCCTTATTAGTTCTCCACTCTTGCAACACCCACAAATGTCACTTTGCACTGTCGATTTTGTCTCATTCTGCCCACGTTTTCACCCGTGCGCTATGGTTTTCCATATACAGTGGTATCTCTGGTTACGAACTCCACTAACCTGGAAGTAGGTCTCCTGGTTGCATACTTTGCCCCAGGATGCGAACGGAAATCGTGCGCTGGAGGCGCATGTGCAGCAGGAGACCCCATTAGCGAAAGCACGCCTCAGGATAAGAACGGTTTCAACTTAAGAACGGACCTCCGGAATGAATTAATTTCGTAACCAGAGGCACCACTGTATCATTTCCCCACTCATCTTTAAATACCGGTTCTTCTTGCTCTCTCATTCCATATGTTAAACCTGCTAATTCCAGAAATAAACCAGAAATAGGCAGGCCTGGATTATCGTTTGGAAATTGGGCAAATATTTGAAATGTTAGACATGTCTAAACCAGGCACCTCCAAAGTCCATTTCAGGAGCCTAATCTGGCCCGCCGGTTGGTTTAATCCGGCCCTTGTGGCAGTTTATTTCTTGGGGTAAAATTCTAAAAAACCTCCACAACTTCAATCCTAAAAAAAAGCTAAACAACTTCAATCCTTAAAAAAGGTCAACAACTTTGGTTGGTCCTTTGGTCAGCCCTCATGGTCCTTCACTTCATCACATCTGGCCCCCTTTGGAAAAAGTTTGGACACCACAAAGCTCAACAATTGTTGGGTTTTCCTATTTATTTTTTTAAAAAAATAGCTCAACAATTTTGGGTCTTCCTAAAAAAAGCTGAACAACTTCCAGGTGTTCCTTTAAAAAATTTACTTTTTACTTTTTGAAATATGGCAACCCCAGAATTAGTCTTCCCACAATGCTTTTCTTCCAGTAACTCTTTGCGCCCAGAGTTCGGGATTCCTCTCGTACGTCGGCAGCTCATTGTTTCTTCACAAATGGTCACATAAATCCCTTCTCACCACCCACCGCCTTCTTCATCTGCACCTTCCTTTCTTACTAAATGTGTCGTTTTCAAACGGGGAGAGGAGAGAATGAAGAGAAGCGGAGAGGGAAAAGAGGAATGGTGTCCGTCTCCATCTCCTCCTCCCTCAAGCTGAGCTGAAAAGAGAAAGAGCTGAGAGGTAGGGTAGTCCTGTGTCTGGAAATGGAAATTCCCAGACAAATACCGAATACTGTGCCCGAAAGCAGTGGCTACTGCTTTCCGGGCCAGAATTGGCATTAAGCGTCCGGGAAAATCTGGACACACAGCATCCAACGTCAGCAATGCTGTATTTGCCAATTTTGCTCAAAAACAGCTTTAAAATAACTTAGAGGTGCCAATTTCTTTGCGAGAAGAAAAAGTTGCCACATCTTTTTTTAAAAAGTTTATAATTTTTATTTTTAACAAATAAACTTTTCAACGAAACAATTAAAACAGTTCTTACCTATCAGACCTCGACTTCCCTCCCCCTTTCAGTAGTTCCATGAATTTACCCTCTTCTTCTTCTTTTGTATATCCCAATTAACTCTAATTTTTTCTCATCCATTTCATATATGTTTTAGAAACTGCAAGTTTTTACAAGAGTTTTACAATTTGTTTGTAAATGTTCAATAAATGATTTCCATTCCTTAATAAAATGTTGGGGTTTTTGTCTTGATTTGGTTGTCTTGATTTCTTATTCTTCCAGTAAATTTCACCATTTCTGCATATTCCTTTAATTTCTATAGCAATTCTTCTTACATCAGGACTTCTTCTTTCCATTTTTTTTAAATGATATTTATTCAAAATTTCATCAATACATAAACAAAGACACACAAAAAACAAAAAGAAAAATACAGCAAAAAGTAAAAAAAGAAAAACCAAAAGGAAAAAAGGAAAAATACAGAACCCAAATTACAACTTTTCATTGGGAAATATTGGGAAATTTATTGAACTTCCTCACACCTCCCTTTTTGTATTCTAGTTTAATTCATTATTCCAGCAAATTCTTCCCCTGTTTCTCAATTTTAATTTAAATAATTAATCTTCACAATCTATCTTATTTATTAATTCAACATAATCTTTCCCTCTTTTAATTTAATCTGTTATTCAATTTACCTTAATCTCTTTAACCTAACTTATCTTAAAAATCTTAAAATTTCCAAGTTTACGTCATATTCATTTATATCTCCTTAAATCATTTCTACTAAAGCCAATTTAGTTCCTTTCCGGCATATTCCCTGGTGTTTCATTAATGTTACACTGATTCCAAAATTAACAAAAGAATTTCCCTTGATATCTCTAATTATTATCCAATGTCCCTTCTTCCTGGTTTCGGGTCATGTCAGTCCTCTCAGTCCATTATATCCAGTTCATCAATCTGGTGTTCTTATATCCGAGGACCTTAAGTCTCTTCTAGGCCCCTTCTGCACAATTTCTTGTCCTTGTTTGTGGTTACACACTTCTTTGTCTGTTGTTAATTCCTTGGGGAGTGGGTCTCCGGAGGTTTCCATCCAGTAATAGTTTCCCTCTTCCTTTGTCAGACTGGCCCCTTCCCCCCAGTCTCACTCCCTGTCATCTTTGTAGTCCAAAAAGTATTTATCCAGAAGATAGTTGTTCACCTGTTTCATAGTCCCACTAGAGTTAAGAGCTTCATTTACTTCAAACACATCCCAGCACTCTCCAAGTTCAATCTTCCAACGCAATGACTTTTGTTCCTGCAGGACTTTGAATCCCTCCATTTGTGTTGTTTGAGGAGTAATTACTGCCTCTTCCTTCTTCATCTGCCCTTGGACTTGTCTTGTCAAGCCAGTTTCTTGAATTGGTTGTTGTATAACTTTTTATCCTTATTCCCTGTTAAATCATATTCACTGGCCACACCGCTCATCAAATCCAATTTTTCATGCATCAAGTTCATTTTCTCCTGCAGCTGCTGCAGCAGGGCATTTGTCATGCCAAGGGCAGACACCAAACATTCCTTCCAACTCATTTCTATTCAAGGTCAAACAGCAAGTCCCATGATCCAAAACTTGCAGCTGTAGATTCCAGATAAACAGCAACAGCAAACTGACAGGCTCCCTCTAGGGGATACAGTTTCTATTTGTATCCACTTTCTTTTTTTTTTTAAAAAAAGTATCCAACAAAGAAAATTACTTTTGATTTCAAGTCCTTTCAATTTTCAAATATTTTGTATCTTTAAAATACAGAAATGCAGAAGGTAGCGTTGAAGTTAATTTGTTTCTCTTCTCTTTTTTACCTATCTGTCAAAATACTCCACTTTCAATCAATGGATGTCACAAACAATTTCTGTCCCGACACCCCGTCCCCAGGTTTGGGACGATGGAAACTTAGATTCCTTTACTCTCCTTCTGCAGGATTAGACAATCAAATTCCCCCCCCCTTTTCTCCTGCTCCCAAGGGGGTTTTATTGGTTGTAGATGCAGGAAATTTCCAACTTTAAAGCAGTTTTCCAGGCTATTAGGTTGCAAGTTCTTTGCTTCAATCTATATACAAAAAGCGGAAGGCGGACTTCCTGTTTAAACCTTCCCGCTTGTGCCTAATTCAAAAATTTTGCAAGTTTCTTGACCCAATTCTCCGTTTTTACTCACGGGTACTTGATTTAGAGTCCGAATGTCATCAGGAAAAAGTCAGCGCTCTCCGGCGATGGCTGCGCAGCTTCCCTCCATGGAAATAGCGATTGGTTCGCAGCACCGCGCTGCTCACCCCACTTCACTCCAGAGCTCCAAAAAGGGGTTTCCTCGTGAGTAGGGGAGGCGCTCTTGGTGCTCTGCCGAACCCCACGTTCCCAGGCTTCTCCGCCTGGGATTTCTAGCGGGTCCCCGCCTTCGCCGCGGTGGGAAGACCCAATTTCCACGGAGCCCGTTCCTCCGATTGGAGGAACTCCGCCATTCGTCGTTGGCGCTAACCCGGAAGTCCTTTTCTTCTTTCCATTTTGGGGCAAATGTCATTCTTGCCGCAGTGCTTGCATACATAAATAAATTTCTATATTATTTAGGTAACTCTGATCCCATAATTCCCAAAAGAAAAGCTTCTGGTGGGTTTTTTTACAAATATTATCTTAAACATCTTTTTCAATTCATTATATGTCATTTCCCAGTAAGCTGTAGCCTTATTACAAGACCACCACATATGAAAAAAGGTACCTCCTATCCCTTCTCACTTCCAACACATATGCAACTTTGACCTATACATTTTTGCCAATCTACTTGGTGTTATGAGTATATGAGTATATAATTTATGAGTATGAGTATAAAATTTACAGCATGTTTATGAAAATGTTATACAGATGGTATCTATCTGTATAACATTTTCATAAACATGCTGTAAATTTTATACTCATACATCCACAGTCTTTCCCATGCCTCATTTCTATGTTGTGCTCAACAAAATAACAAATGAAACCCAACAACTTTGCCCCCTCCCCAAAAAGTTCAACAACTTTGGGCAAAACTAAAAAAAGCTGAACTGTTTTGTCCAATCAAAACAGACAAATAAAAACTTCAACAACTTTCCCCCCTCCAACCCCCCCCCCCGAACTTTTCTGTCCAGATTATCACTTTTTGAAATATGGCAACTTTATCACCTTTTAAAACGAGCTTGAAAGAAGGAGGGAGGGCTGTTGCATTACTTGACGGCAAAGGGGGAAAAATCTGGGTATTGAGGCCTCAGACGGCACTTGGGAAAACCCCAAGGTGGTTGTCACCGATGGAAGCGAAGGCTCAGAAAAAACTCAATATGGAGGCTAAATGGCCGAAATATTGGGAAATTTTGGAACAAGAGGGAGATAAATTAAAATTGCAGAGCTTTGAAAAACTAAAAAAACAAAGTGCGAGATTGCCTTCATTATTATCAAATAATGGAGGCATACAATTTGGACAAGAAAATTGGTTTCCAGGTGGAAAAATCAAAATTAGAAACAGAACTGTTAGACCCCAAAACTAAGGTTCTGTCAAGAATGTATAACTTGCTGTTGAAATGGAATACTCAGGATGAAACGGTGAAATCTGCTATGATTAAATGGGCTCAAGATGTTGGACATAACATTATGTTGGCTGACTGGGAACAGTTATGGACCACAGGTATGAAGTTCACGGCATGTAATGCCTTAAGAGAGAATATTATGAAAATGATATACATGACACCAGTCAAGCTAGCAAAAATCTATCATTTGCCCGATAATAAATGTTGGAAATGTAAAGAGACTGAAGGTACATTCTTTCACCTTTGGTGGACGTGCCCAAAGATTAAGGCTTTCTGGGAGATGATTTATAATGAAATGAAAAAGGTATTTAAATATACCCTCCTGAAGAAACCAGAGGTCTTTCTCTTGGGCATGGTTGGCCAATTGGTGTCAAAGAAGGATAGAACTTTTTTTATGTATGCAACAACTGTTGAATCAAGCCATATCTTCAGAGGAATTTGGCCACTCTCCAGGTGCCCGGCTTGATTCCATGTTGACCCCCCCGTCAACGACTCCCGGCAAGACAAGGCGAGGTCTTTATCGGCCGATCCTTCTTCAAACGTGAAAGAAGAACACAGCCACTCCTCCTCCCTCTCTCCCAGGGAGGGGAAAGAGACAGACAGAAATGTATTTACATGCCTTTATTTCTGTCTTTCCTCAGTGCAGAGAACAACATGTCTGCACTCTCTGTACAGCCACAGCAGAGAGAGAATAACTCCACCCATGTACTTCCAGTACAGGGTCATGTGCCACTCTGAGCTAACATCCGGTGCTCAGAGCACATAATAGACTGTCCCTGCTTCCCACGGTACAGTCCCAAAACATCAACATCCTGTTTGGCTTTCCAGCCATCTGGAGCACTCAGCAGCATTGCTCCTTTTTCGTAACAACCTCCCCCAAAAGAATCAATGCGTGTTGCGGCATGCATAGCGTGATCCAGAGAAGAAAACAAACAGTTGTTATACACATAACACTCCCCTGTTGTTTCAGTTCCACCCTTGGAACTACCCGCCACTGGTTTTCCCAGTGTACCTCTCTGGTTGTCTGGCTTCCAAGGAATGAGTGCATCTGCATTACCTTGGCTAGCAACTCTCTGTTGTGTCTTTGTCTCTGACTTAGACACAGCTCCAACCTGTCCTCGGTTGTTTACAACAGCAACACATGCAACAGCTAAATTAGCATACTCTTCTGAGTACCTTTTGGGTGGTTCACCCTTTGTGACTCTCTCAGACCTGCGTATGAGGTGCTGATCCTCTCTGCTCACTGGTTCTGTCTCAGGACTCTTAGGAGAACCAGTTCCAACAGTAAACAGTG